>NC_136065.1:1163227418-1163846935 GCF_964261635.1 Lissotriton helveticus
ATTAACCAAGCGTCATGCTTACTTTATGTGATATTGACATTAACATATTGAATGATACTGAACTGTCTGATTCAAGCTGTTATAACACTGATGTTCTTTTTAGCATCTGGAGCACATGATCACGTCCCCCGGACACCCTCACTCTGGTGAGGGGGCTCCACGTGGCTCTCTGGGCGATTCCCCCCGGAGGGTACCCCTGATTTTGACCTTTGATTATCTATTTCTTTTTCTCTTCCTGCCTAGCTTTCACCTTCTTGTGACGAATCTCCTCTGTTCCTGCTGGCTACGTTGCTCGATTTCCACAACTCACTGGTGGACAACACACTTTCTCCTTCTTGACTATTCTCTGCTGTTCTACTCTCTTTTGACACATTTCTCGATTTTCTTACCTTCTCTGCTACAGGAAACTAGTGTTAGTGCACTACCGTGATGGATGGTTTCATGCTACCATAAAGCAGGATTACCTTCCCTATTGCTCTCTCTGAGATTATGGGAATTTGGATGACACTATGGGGCATATTATCAAGAAAGGGCGTTACATTATCGCCGCTTTTATCGGCAGAAAACTGCCGATAAAGCGGCGATAATGTGCTTGATAATATGCTCTATGAATTCCAATCGAAGCCCATGTTAGATGTGAAGACCGTTCTTGATAATATGCCCCTATATTCCTGGTGAAATTGGGCTGCCAGTGTGGGAGGAGGGTGGGAAGGGGATTGTTTAATTTGTTCTCCTGTGCATATCTGCTTAAAGTGCTGCTGATACATTGACACAACCTTGCCAGCACTGGCATGCCTCACTAATGTTCCAATTCTTCTTTGAAAATGGCAGACATCAGACTTAAGAGAGGTGAGGATATATGCAGCCCAATATTAACGGCATCACTTGGAACGTCAGGGGACTGGGGGATCCACGTAACCGCAGGCACATAGCAGCGTATCTAGAAAGGCACAACATACACATCACATTATTACAGGAAACACACTTTGTGGATACTGAACATACAACATTTACTGCACAGTGAGCATCTTACCAACAATTTGCTACATAGTCCTCATACTCACAGGGTATAGCAACACTGCTGTGCAACTGTACACTGTATGTCACGCAGAGAGCTAGCAGGGGTACTATACACTGATGTGAGGCAGACTGGCATCTTTCTCGTTCACTATTGTTAACTGCTATGACCCGAATGTTGACAACCCTTCCTTCCTTAATAGACTACAAGGCTAGATAGTGGACATTGCTTCTACTTATGTGCTATGGGGAGGAGATTTCATTTTAGCTATTAGTACTGAAATAGACAGAATGCATGGCTCCTTCTCATCTCAAGGTGTGCCCGCAACATCGTTGCAGAGGGCAAGTTGCTACATGCTTGGTGGACACTACATCAGTTGATGAGGGACCTTCTGCTCCAAGGTGCCTGTCAGTTCACCTAGATTGGAATATTGGCTTCTATCACAAGGGATGGGATCTTGAATTTAGGGCATCATCAGCAGCAGCCAGTACTGATCAGAGGTAGCGGGCGGAAGGTAGGGAGGACGCAAGGGGGAAGAGAGAATAAAATAATTTTTTTTAACTTACCTTTTCGCTGCTTCTTTGTCGCATCTCCTCCATAGTTCTCCCTCGCTCAGCCACAGGAAGCACACCCAGGCTCCCAGTCAGCTAATCACAACTCTGCCTTAGCAGCATTGTGATTGGTCTGAGCACCGTGTTTCAGTGCCCAGATGCTGACTGAAGGCCCGGGCATGTTCTCCACGTAGGCTGTGATGCAGCCTGCATGGAGAACATGCACAGTGTGCAAGACTATTTTAGGAGGCCAGAGAGGGCCAGCCAGGCAGTCATTGCGTGCTTAGGAGGGTGCCGCCTACCACTCCTCCCCTAACTCCTCACACAAGGCTGCGTAAGTAGGAGAAAATAAAATGATAATAACGCTAATTATTATCATTTTAATTCCCTTTGTTTCACTGCAAAAAAGCAGTGGGGCAACACTCCACCACCTTAGCGGAGTAGCCGTCACTGGGCGTCACACATTTAGCACATACTTATTCAGTCCACTCACCTGTTCTATTAGAACTGACCCCTCCCACTGCAGCACTCGCCATTAACAAGCTGGTGCCTCTCTCCATTACTACTACTGGATATTAATTTCAGAGAGGAGCCAGGGCAAGAAATTCTGGGCTTTTTTTTTACTGGAAACAGAGATAGAGTTTCTAAGCTAAGTATTATCTGGGAAGCCTTTGAAGTTACAGTACCAGGGATATGCCTATATAAAAGAGGTGGAATGGCATGAGCCCTCAGAACTACGTTACGAAACACCGTAGGCGACATTAAGCGGGGGTAGATGCACGCGGGTATGACCAGAGACACCGAAGTAGCTAGAAAGATTAGAATAGCCCTGTCTAAATTCCAAGAAACTGCTGGGCACAAATGGTTATAACAAAGTAAAAGTGATATGGCAATGATGTATGTCGAGGGCGAAAGGCCAGGATGTACACCAGGGTCCAAGACACGCAAACCCGGATTCACCAATACTGTCTTGGAGATCAGGAATGGTGAAGGGGCCTTGGTACTAGACACCCCAAGAATCTTGAACAGGTTTGCCTCATTTTATAATGCACTATACACCTCATCAAGCACAGGGGATGTGGGTGTAGATACCTATCTGGAAGATGTCACATTGGGATGGTTGGGAAACATGCACAGAGAATTCCTAGCAGCACAAATACAAGAGGATGAGATTGTAGTGTAGTTCCTAAATTCCCAATAGGCTCTGCGCATTGGAATAATATATCCTATAGATTAGACGTAGGACTGAGGTCGACTAGGTCTCTATTGAATATCTTAGACTTAATTGTGAGTGCCAGCTAGCTCAGAGGTCACTAGAAACTTTCTTGAATAAACAAGGAGGGATTAGTTTCTGACAACTGCATAAACATGATAACTTTGTTTCCCCAAGATAAAACGTGTCTTCAGAGTCGTGGAAACAATAGATAGATATTTCACTCAGTCAATCGTGCATGCTTCGTTTCACCAGAGGGGCAGAGAAATAGATAGATGGGCGTTTTCAATAAAAGGATTTATTGAACAGTCTTCTTTCTCAAGCATAATAAATGAACTGCTACAATCGTAAGACTGGTTGCAAAATATAATGCATATAGTAAAAATAGTAGACTAAAATAATACTGTAAGAGCATTGTATGGAAACCATAAAATACATACACAAATAAATAAAGACTAAAAGTACTCAACTAGTGCTTCTAAAATAAACCTACCCCGATGTACCTAACCTAAGCATAGTACGAGGGAAGAAGTAAGTGAGGTGTAGCATAAATGTAGTATACTGTTTGCCAAGAATCTATCCAAGATTTCTCTTAGGGTCTAATCAGCTCCGTACCTTGGTTTAGAAGGAAGGAGGTATGGTATCTCTCTGTCTCAGGACTCGATTTCCCAACAACCAGCAAGGGTAGCTTGGAAACACTGGAGCTAGATTTCTCGGCAGGAGTAAAGACAGCGTCTCTCTCAGTGCGTCTGCTGGAGGGTCGGCTTCCTTCGGCACTTGCAGTAGCAGGGCGCGTCGTGCAAGTAGATACTCAAACTGCTCCAAACCACTGTGTGTTTGCTATGGCAAGTGTGGGCATATTTATACCTTGAAGGTGCCGAGATTGACGTAAAGGTGGACATAATAACGTCATCAAAGAGTCTCAGTTCTTTGAAAACTCCATGAGTTCTTGGACAAGTCAGTATTCAAGTAAGAGGAAGTCCCTAGCTGCTGAAGCCGAGTTTTCCTAGAAATCGTTGTAGATTTTCGGAACTAGTGGAAGTAGCCCTGCCGTATTTGGACTGCATGAGCTATGTCTAAACATGGTAATGATTCTTATGCCAATATAAGGATATGGTGATTTATACCTATATAAGGGCTTGAATCGCGAAAATTACAATAGGATCCTAAAATGTTACACAACACCCACTCCACCTTATCATGTTCATCTAAGTTCAAGTACTAAAACATGTAAGCTAGAGCATGTGTTTACAATCCTACCAAAAAATACATAAAATGCATAAAAAAATGGTTGTACACATAATACGAGCATTTGTACAGTACGCGTTTAAAAGCAATGATTTCATTGTAAGCATATGATATGATATAAGCACTGCTAACCAAATGAATCACGAAAATTACATTAATGAAATGGCTCTTAGTTACAAAAGGAAAAAAAATCGAGACCATCCCATTGCAGAATATACAAGCTATTTTTGGTCTGAGGATTAGGTCAATATTGTTCCTAGGAAGTATTCAAAGAATTCTTGTTCTATAAGAATAGTTCTACTTTAAGCAGATTGTGCCAAAGTTCATTGTATTTTGGAAAAAAGTCAAATCAAATCGTAGAAAAATACAGTTCCAAAGTTAGAAGCTTTTGTTCTGAAAAAAGTGATGGTCGAATTTCAGAGTTCAAAGAACGCTGTGTGCTAACTTCAAAAGTTATTCTCGGTGTCAGGAGAAAACATTAAGTCGTCAAGGCTGGCAAATAAATCGTCTACCACAGTAGATGAAAGTTGAACCATTACATTAAAAAGGTTGATTGTACACAGATGTGAAACATCGCCGTCAGCGTCAGTCATATTAGCAATGTTCGCATCAGATGGTACCTGTGTGCCTGTGTGCCCGCGCATCTCACCTTCAGTTGTAATTACCGTGAGATCTCAATGAATGCCGTCATCAGGATCGGTAGCCGTTGGGGGCAACACAGTACATGAGCCGTCACCGGACTCAGTAAAGCGTCAACATCCGTTGGTATTGCTGATGGAAGTGTTAGACAGACATCTAACACGCATTCCTCTCCACAAAGCAGGCATCGTAGAACAGGTAAGATGCAATCTTGACAGATTGGTCTAAATGACAGGAACCATGTGGTATTCAGATCTCTCAAACAAGCCAAGCCAAGGATCCGTGTTAATCTGTCACGATACTGCATGGCCAGGAGAGCATTCTCCATTGTAATTTGGGTATCGCTGGTGGCCGGATTTGCCATAACGGAGCAGGAGGAATAAAAATAGGATCCCTGCTAAGAGCTCCAAGATGAGAGGCAGGCCCCCGAACACAGAGTGCACGAAGTTAGGAAAAATGCCCAGGACTGCTTCAAAGGGTGCTAACAGTCCTGAAAAAATTGTCTTAAATACATGTACAATACCGCTGGTATCAGACATGTTTAAGATACGACCTAACATTTCTGTGAAATGTATTGGGCAGTTTGTTGATAATAATGCATATATCTCTGCAGAGGACCTTGCAACTTGCAGATCATACGTCTCTCTGGACGAGGTCAGTTGCACAGTTTTTTTTTTATAAAAGAATGGCTTTCATTCTGCTTAAAGTATCAATTCATATAGAAGAGCTGTTCAGTGAAGGCCATAGTGGCGACTCCCCATCTGTCTTAGTTTTCGGAAACAATACTTGCATACAACAAGTGACCCTGGGTGACACACTAACCAGATATGCTGTCCCTGTCATCATTCCACAATAGCTGCGATCATTGAGCATTATGTAGCTTCCATTGGAAAGCTGAATAAAAATTGGATCTATCACCGCTGTCGGGGAACCCTGCAGGTGGCATGATAAGTTGTTTGATGAACCCTCACAGGCCCCATGTAAATTAATGCCTTGACACAGAAGTGTACCGCTTAGTGTGGTTTTACAGTTTTTTCCACTGAGAAATACCTCCTTTTCCCCACTTCAACATTTGTGTGTGTATGGTAAATCCCAGGTCGCCTCTATGTATTCTTTACCCAACCTTTCATACAGGCCTGCTGGTATATGTTTTAAGCAAAATTGAAACTGGAAAATCGTCACTGGTATCGTGATGGTGCCATGTATTATTTTTTTTTTTTTCCATTCAACTGATGGTTTATCAGAAACGGTCAATGGTAATCTCTCCAGTTTTTCTATGCTCAGCACCATATAGTCTGCTCCCCTCTGTGCCAGAGAGATTTGTTTATCTGTAAGGTTAAATACAGTAAACAATGACGTAGTGTTGATTAGACGCCAAGGCATATAGCCAGAACAAAGGTTTTGTAACGTACAGCCTAACATCATTATAGAACGTAATTGAAACTGGCCATGTTGTAACATTAGAAAGTCCTGTTCCATTATGTCTATGGCAGAGAATACAATGCTGTCCAAAGAATAAATTCTGGACGACAGAGTTGTTAACCCATTGTCAACTACAGAGAGTTCTTTCTCTAAATGAAGACTATCAATTTCTCGTATTCTTTCAGCTGTTTCCATTTGCGTGACTTTCCATGCTTCATTGTAATCAGCATATATATCGGCGTATATGAAACGTTTATGATGTGGTTTGCAAGGACCAAGTAAGAATTCTCGTAAATCAACGCCATCTTTAAGTAAAGTTAAGTGTTATTTTATCTCCGGAAGTGTAGATTTTTGTTTGGGGAGAGGTGTGGCGCCGCGGCCAGGGCGACTGACGCTGGAATCTGGGGATCACGGTTCGATCCCCGGCTCCGGCGGCAGGTTAGCCCAGCACCATGTGACTCTGGGAAATAGCTTGCTAAATCTTCCCGACGACCCCCAGCGCCTAGAGACCCTTACGGGTGATTATGCGCTTTACAAATGTGGATTATGATTAACCATTCAAGGCACAGTTTTCCTACGCTATAAGTTGCTATTATCCCTGGATGTTGTCTCTGGATATATCTTGGATCAGGCTGTGTTACTGTAAACCCTTGTGTCTTGTTCAGGAATCTATCTTGACAGATATTCGTGTCTGTGGGCCAGATTAACCATTTTTCCATTCAGGATTTGTTCTGTTTTGTAGAAGAATATAGTTTACGTCTACCTCCTCATCTGAAGTTAAATTACTCTCAGGTGTGTGCTTAGGTATGGACGGTTTGTTTAAATCTTTTATCTTAGCCAGGCCAAGACAAGATGTCTGTTGAACAGTTTCATTTAAGAACATTATTTGCTTTGGGATGATGCAGGCTCTGAATAATGCTTCTAAACCTTGCACCTGCCAGTCTTTTGTACCCCAAACAGTTTTTGTCTCAATGTTTTCTTCCCAAAAGTTAAAGCCTAATGTGGATAATTGAGCATAAAAGGCCACAGAATAAATCTGTTTAGCATTTGTCAACATACATTTCATGCCTGTCTTATTAACATTTTTTAAGTAAAAACTTTCTGGGTTTGTGACATTAAAACCTGTAAAATATGGACATTTTCTATAGAATGTTTTAGAGCTACCTTTTGGAGGTGTTGGACCATCTTCCCATTGATTATAAGTTAAAACATTTCTAGGGTTTGCAGATTTGTGCAAATAATGATGATCAAAATGATTAAAACAATACATTTCTTCATAATTTGATGAACCTTCTAAGTATTCATGTTTTGCAAATTTCGCTGACATTTCTAAATCTGCCATCATGTTATTAACAGTTTCAAAGTCCCAATCATCAGAAAATGTACTAGGTGAAAGAAAATCACTCAAGGAAACCTTAAATTGGTGTGGAATTTTCAGCAGCTCGACAGGGCCATAAATGTCATAATCAGTTCTATCCCATGCTATTCCACAAGGTAGAGGAATCGCTGTGATGTTTACTCATGACAAGTCTCGTTGTTCATGATGAGATGCTTTGTGTGGTTTCGGGAGCAAGTTGATCTTCTTACTTGCTGTGTCCATTTTAATGTGTTTTCCATCTATCAGCTTTCCCAAACTTAAAACAAGAATGAACCATAGCAGGAGATAAAATACACCTAACCCAATCCAAAATTCAACCCATGGTGAAACCAGGTATGTATTTGCAAGCTCTTGACCAAGTTCTGTTAATTGTTCCTTGAAAGTTTTGTTTGTCTGTGCTGTTTCAGGTTCACTGGGATGCTCAGAAAAGGTATCGAAGTTGATGAAATAGCCAGAGGCAGTTCTGTCAATTGTTGGTATTGCATCCGGATTTTCTGAAATCGCTGGAGCTGCTTGTTCCCTTGACATGTTTGTATAGTCGGATGCTACTTCATTGTAGACGGGAGTTTCTTCACGAACTGTAATTTGGGTTTCAAGAGGCACAAGTTCCATGGCTTTATTGCATAGTCCTTCTTTTCTTACTGCAGAACCTTCAAAGGTGATGAGTCTTTCAGTTTGAACCTCTTGGGTAGTAGCAAGATTTGGTTGTCTGCTACATCTTGGGAGTCCACTGGGCCTACTACTTATTATCAGCCACATGATGTGGTTTTACCAGGTCAATTGATTCAGACCGGTTCTCCTTTCTTCCAGCAAGGGGCGGCAGTAACACTGTTCTTGATCCGTGGACTGCTAGTACAGGTACTGGTTTTCTGTAAGAAGGCCCAAATTCCTCCTTGTCCGCTATTTTCTCTCTGAGCAGATCCCCAATCTTTGGAATCCAGACAGGTCTTGCTGGGACAGATGGTTTTTCTTCAGTGGTCGTTGGCTTTTCGCTGGTGTTGCTTAGACTTCTTCTTGTTTCATTTAAGTCCTGTAAAACAGTTAAACGATCTTTGATATCAAAGGGTTTTTGTTCCACCACTGAAGTATGACGATCAAGGTCTTCAACCAACATTCTAGTACCAAAAAGGATTTCATATGGAGCGATTCCACCCAGAGAATTTCTTGGCAGGTTATTAAGACTACGTTGGACACTTATTAGATGTTTGACCCACCCATCACCCAAACCTAATACCCTAGTTGTTATAGATTGCTTTATGTCACGGTTTTTTCTCTCCACAACCGAATTTCTGTCAGGATGGAATGGACTCGAAAACTGCAATGCAACGCCCAAGCTGACAATGGCCTCCTTGTAAGCCCTAGAGCTAAACGCAGGACCCTGGTCAGAATGTAGCGGGCCGATTGCGTATGTGCCGATAAAGACTCGCAAATCTTTTATAACAGTTAGGGTGTCAGCTGAGTGCTGAGGCCAAATCCAAATGAATCTCGGACAAGAGTCCACTGCAATCATGATGTATTTATAGTTACCGTCCCTTTGTAGGGGACCGCAGTTGTCCAGATAAACACATGCTAATGGTTTATCAGAAATTAACAAGGGCGTCTGCGCAGGACGTTTCACTGTTAAAACTTTAATTTTCTGGCAGATTTCACATTCCAAAACATAGTTTCTGGTTTGTTTCCTCATGCGTGGCCACCAGTATCTTTGTTTTAATAATGTCACTGTAGCAGAAACACCTGCGTGTGCAGAGGCAAGCCCTTCATGTGCTGCTAAGATTAATCGTAACCTGTGTTCCATGTTTGGGATTACTCTATCCCCCACTCCAAGGATTCGAGCAAACGAAACATTATTTGCATCAGTTATATATGAGTATTTGAGTGGAAAGCCTTTTGGTAATGTTTTACCACTGTCTTTTATTGAACCAGTGACAGCTTGCATTATTTCGCTGTCTATTTTTGTTTTTGAACGAGTGATTGCAGCTACAGAAGCCGTTTGCACAGCTACCTTCGCGGCTTCATCAGCCAATGAATTCCCTTCAACATGAAAGCCATCACGCTGATGACTCAGTGTATGGATCACGTGAGTCTTTTGTAGTTCTTTCTGCAAAAGAACTACTTGTTCCCAAAGCATTTTATGCTTGATTGTGCCACCTTTTGCGTCTTTAAAACCATTTTGAACCCAGTTCTGCAGATATTCATTGTAAGACTGGACGCAGTAATACGAATCGCACACTATGAGTGTGGGGAATTCGCAATCGGTATTTTTCAGTGCCATCTTGAAATCTTGGAGTTCAGCTCGCTGAGCTGTACAGTCTCCTGGTGATTGAGTTTTTGTGACCATAGGTCTGAATTTACCATCGCGCCAGCGACCATTACCAATCACGCACGCTGCACTATAAGCTTGTTTTCCCCCAATTGAAGGCTGTGCTGATCCGTCTGTATATATTATACAGCCGTAATGTTCTAGAGGCAGAATTTCAGTGGGCAGAGGACATATTGGAGAAATTCTTGTGTCTTCAAGTAAGGATCAAAAACGTATTCAACGTCTGTCGCAGCAAGAGAATTAACCCATTTTATCCATCTTGGATGTTAAGCATTTGCATTCAGAATGCTTGCCTTTGTCACTGCCTCTAAGGCAGGCACAGGAGTAACGATTTGTATGCGTTTTCCCTGCACGAGTGCTCTTTCTCTTGCCACTGCAGTCTGAACCGCTGTCAGAAGTTCTTCTGTTGAAGTGAATTTCATTTCAGCTTGTGTGTACAAGTGTGATTTGTAAGCTATTGGTACCTTTTCACCTTCATTAAAGGTTAGGTATGTGAATCCGCATCTTCCTGGGATGATTCGAATTACAAGGTTGCGTACGTTGTCGCGTGTTTGTAAATGTTTTGTTGCTAACATGTCTGTTTGCACTGAACGCAAAATTTCTGTGTGTTTTTGTGTCCACTTAGTTTGTTTGAAATCAGGTTTGATTAATTTGTAGAGAGCCTTAACCCTCTCTGCGTAGTTTAGAATGTAAGTTCTCCCGAAATTCAGGAATCCTAGAACTGACTGTAAGTTTTCCCGCGTTTTTGGAGGTTGGAACAGCGCACATTTTTCTAAAAAGTTTGCTGCCAAGCTCTTGCCTTCACTTGAAAGTTCGTATCCTAAGAATAGGACATTGAGGTGGGCAATTCTTGATTTTTTAAAGTTGAATTTATACCCTTCAGAAGCGAATCCAAGTATTATGGTGTTCACCCTGGTCAAGTGCCTGTCCAAATCATCATCTGTAAGATAGATGTCATCGACATAAGATAATGCCTCAGCATCATACGTTTGTAGTAACTCTGTTACTCTGGCTGAAAATAATCCAGGACTGTTCTTGAATCCCTGGGGGAGACGACTAAAGTGTCGGTGTGTCCCCATTATTGAGAAAGCGGTCAAATACCTGCTTTCAGGTGCAGTGTTTTGACAGAAGGAACCGTTTGAAATATCTAATGTCGTTTTATATTTTTTGCGCACGATGTTATTCATCAGTGCTGCACTGTGTGAATTTTGTACTGCAAACGTTTTGCAGCAGGAGTTTAAATGTTTGTAATCCAAGACCAGATGATATGTATTGTCTGGTTTGGAGACAGGAAACAAAGGATTGTTCATGGACAAGGTGCATGTTTTAATCACCCCTTGGTATTCAAGTTGATCTAAGATCTCCCTGACCTGTTTTTTAGCTTCCTGCTTCACTGGATACTGCCTCTGAACAGTCGGTTGATTTTTTAACTGGATCTTATGGTGAGGAGAGTCCTCATCCCATCCCACATGATTTTTATATAATGCTGGAGCCTGAGCCACATCCCATTATCTGGCATAGGTGTATTTTTTATGAATAGGAATATGATTTGAGAAGGCTGGCATAATGATCTCTTCGCCATGTGGGCACTCCCTGACAAATTCAGGTGGCCAGTCTTTTTCAGCCAGAAGAATGTCATAACCCTTTCATAGTTTTTCCCAAAAGAGTGCTTTTATTTTCTCAGTTATGTACCCCTCTATTCGGAGTGAGACTTCATATAACTTGTGTGGTACACTAACCCTGGTATCTGCAGTTTCAACTTGAATGCATTCATTTAGATCCACTGTCTCCAGATGATCCTTCAGGATCCTGCGAGCAATGGTGACCTCTGCTGCACTGTCCAGCATTGTCTGGGCCCTCTCCCGTTCTTGAGTTGTGTCCTCAAGATCCTCGGCATTTCTGATTTTAATACTTGCTACCTTCTTTTTGGTGAATTGATTTTTCTTATTTTTTGGAACGTGTTGATCGTCTTTGGACTTGACGCGTTCTTCTTTGTGTTCTGATCGTCCTCTTCTTTCGGATTTCTGCGAGGAAGTCTGAAAGGTACGAGAGGAGAGTGTATCAGTATCTTGATATCTATCAGGTTTTCTTAAATTATCCCTATTTCTAAGGTTATACCTCTTTTCAGAGTGCTCCTTTTGAGGAGATCTACCTCTGGATTGAGAACGCTTCTCTTTAGGAAGTGACTGTCTACTATTCTCCCACTTCTTTGTAGGTGTAGTGAAATTGTTTTGGTAAAAAAACGTTTTCAGGATTTTCTGTCAGTTCAGGTTTTAGTGGTTTCCCACCCAAACTATCTCTTCCTAGTTCTTCATAGGATTTTTCAAGTATTCTAGCCAGTTCATACGGTTGCTCAGTAATATCAAGTTCTTTTAATTTGTGGTGGATTGCCACGGATGCTGCTTCACCTTTGATGTTAGCTAATAAGATAGCCGAGACCTGTTTGTAATCTTTTAGTAATTTCATACTAAGATTCAAGGCAGGTTCTGGTCCGTATTCATTTTTAATCTGTTTCAGGACGTCAGCTATTACCGCCACAGACGGAACACCATGTGTTTTTGTGTAGATTGAAGCAAAGACTGTACCCCAAGTGTCACAGCCCTCCACGTGTGGTGCGATCCCCATTGGTAAACAGATTGTTAAAATCCTGTGTTTCTCATGAGGTGTACTATCTGGAAATACAGCCTCCATTTGAGAATTTTTTTGAGCTAACCAGAATGGAATTTGTTCCCTTTTTGCGAGCACTTTACCAATGACTGATTGTATAGTCTGTGGTGTAATTTTGTTTGTGTTCCCCTGATGAGGGGTGTGCTGTGGAATTCTTATAGCAGGTTGGACTGTTAAAGTCCACATGACATATTGTACCAATTGTCTATGTATTTTGATTAATTGTTTTAGTTGAGCTAACAGTTCTGGACCTGTCATTTGTTCTATGGCAGGATGTGGTGTATAGCTAGCTAGTACCAGCCATGTTGCTCCTGGTCTACCTAGTGGACCGAGCCTGGTAATGTGATTTTGATGTTGTAGGGCACCTTTAAACCAGAGCTGATGCTCTTGGTAAGTTAGTGGAATCTCAATGTCCTAGAAAGGAGCATATTCCGCTGGAGGTTCCTCCATCTTGTAGAAGTGGAACACATGTGTTGTTGGATTTGCTTCTGGAAAGATAATCCATGAATAGAATACCTCTGTCTGCCGATATTTATGTGCCTCTATGACAAATATGACTCTACCACCTCTTGCTGATAGGCCATTTTCTATCAGCTTTATAGCTATGGCTTTCCTTAAATTTTCCGGGATGATTATAGCACCACATCATCTTCATTAAACCCTGTGGTATCTAAACCGGGTCGGGCTGCAGTTCCTGCAGCTCCACCATTCTCGGTGTTGCTATTCGACATTTTGTTGAAAGTCTTGCAGAGCAAGTTTCAAGGAAATAAAGATAAGGTGCACAATATTTTGGAACACTGTATCCTTCAACGTTGAACAAAATCAAAAACTAATACATAGGATTTTTCGTCCTACTTAGTTATGGTGGCTATTTTATCCTTTAACCCACTCCAGACGTCTATTGGGGTTTTTACTGGATAAAGGGGTCTCTGTGAAAAGCACGACTGAGTTACTCTAGTATCGAGCGTTAAATTAGTGCCTTACCAAACGTTGGGCGCCATGTAGTGTAGTTCCTATGTTCCCAATAGGCTCTGCGCATTGGAAAAATATATCCTATAGATTAGACGTAGGACTGAGGTTGACTAGGTCTCTGTTGAATATATTAGACTTAATTGTGAGTGCCAGCTAGCTCAGAGCAAAATTTACACACAGTTGGCTCATTTGGACGCGCTACATTTCTTCATATATCTCTTATTTAATACAGTTACTTCATTCATTGCAGAGGAACAAATCAAAATGCAAAATGCAGAAGGAGCAAATCAAAAATGTAAATTCACGAAAGTGAAAACAAGAAATACAAACCAACTGTAGTTTTACCAGATACTTTATAAATTGTATTCATTTATAAGTACTTACGTTCTACAGGCAGTCAATTTTATAAAGTGATGAACAATAGTGAGTATATTGGGACAATTGATGCTCTGTGGAATAGTGCCAGTGCAATACACAGTATATACAATGCTGGTTTACAGTGTCTTGAGAGAAGGGGGACAGTGGGGAAAAAAAAAGGAAAGAATGACCAGTATTTTTCTAGACCAAGTGTCTTCTGTACACTGCAATAGTCAGTCATACTGTATATTGCTCTGGCACTATTCCACAGATCCCCAATTGTCACAATATACTCACTATTGTTCACAACTTTATAAAATTGACAGCCTGTAGAATGTAAGTACTTATAAATGAATACAATTTGTAAAGTATCTGGTAAAACTACAGTCGGTTTGGATTCCTTGTTTTCACTTTCGTGAATTTGCATTTTTGATTTGCTCCTTCTGCATTTTGCATTTTGATTTGTTCCTCTGCAATGAATGAAGTAACTGTATTAAATAAGAGATATATGAAGAAATATAGCGCGTCCGAATGAACCAACTGTGTGTAAATTTTGGTGTATTGCCCAGGTTCATAGGGATACTGGGTCACCCCATTGATACTTAACTAGCTAGCTCAGAGGTCACTAGAAACGTTCTCGGATAAACAAGGAGGGATTCGTTTCTGACAACCGCATAAACATGACAACTTTGTTTCCCCAAGATAAAAGTATCTTCAGAGTCGTGGAAACATTAGATAGATATTTCACTCAGTCAATCGTGCATGCTTCGTTTCACCAGAGGTGCAGAGAAATAGATAGACTGGCGTTTTCAATAAAAGGATTTATTGAACAGTCTTCTTTCTCAAGCATAAGAAATGAACTGCTACAATCGTAAGACTGGTTGCAAAATATAATGCATATAGTAAAAATAGTAGACTAAAATAATACTGTAAGAGCATTGTATGGAAACCATAAAATACATACACAAATAAATAAAGACTAAAAGTACTCAACTGGTGCTTCTAAAATAAACCTACCCCGATGTACCTAACCTAAGCTTAGTACGAGGGAAGAAGTAAGTGAGGTGTAGCATAAATGTAGTATACTGTTTGCCAAGAATCTATCCAAGATTTCTCTTAGGGTCTAATCAGCTCCGTACCTTGGTTTAGAATGAAGGAGGTCTGGTATCTCTCTGTCTCAGGACTCGATTTCCCAACAACCAGCAAGGGTAGCTTGGAAACACTGGAGCTAGATTTCTCGTCAGGAGTAAAGACAGCGTCTTTCTCAGTGCGTCTGCTGGAGGGTCGGCTTCCTTCGGCACTTGCAGTAGCAGGGCTCGTCGGGCAATTAGATAGTCGAACTTCTCCAAATCACCGTGTGTTTGCTATGGCAAGTGTGGGCATATTTATACCTTGAAGGTGCCGAGATTGACGTAAAGGTGAACATAATAACGTCATCAAAGAGTCTCAGTTCTTTGAAAACGCCATGAGTTCTTGGACAAGTCAGTATTCAAGCAAGGGTAAGTCCCTAGCTGCTCAAGCTGAGTTTTTCAAGAAATCATTGTAGATTTTCGGAACTAGTGGAAGTAGGCCAGCTGTATTTGGACTGCATGAGCTATATCTAAATATGGTAATGATTCTTATGCCTATATAAGGATATGGTGATTTATACCTATATAAGGGCATGAATCGGGAAAATTACAATAGGGTCCTAAAATGTTACACAACAAGATCAGAGAAGCGATAAAGCAGTTACAATCGGAAAAATCCTCAGGCCCTGACGGCCTGCCCGAAGACATTTATAAAAACTATATTGACATCCGCACTCCGATACCGAAAGAGGTTCATTACAAAGCTAAGCAAGATGAAGAACTTCCACCATCTATGAGAGAAGCCATGATTATCGCCCTATTCAAGCCTGATAAAATGGCAGGCATCTGCTATTCCTACCGACCCCTGTTGCTTATTACCTTTGATGCAAAAATACTGGTCAAGGTGTTGGCGATCCACCTTAACTTCCTAATGGCATCACTGGTCTTACCAGATCCATCAGAATTCATACCTGGATGGTCCACCTCAAACAATTTACGAACTCTGTTTACAGTGCTGCAAAATATCGACCCAGATCTACCGTGGGTTTTCTTGATTCCACTAAAGCTTTTGATTCCTAAGAATGGGATTACCTGATGGCAATGCTTTGCGCATGGGATTCCACACAGAGTTTCTAACATTGATCGCCCTCTTGTACTCTGGGTCATCAGCTAAAGTGCAGATAAATGGGTCAGCTCACCACCCTTCCTCATCACTCGAAGTACGCGGCAGGGGTGCCCACTGTCACCCTTGCTGTTTGTGCTGATGGTGGAGCCACTGGCTTCTAGGCTCTGGCAGCACCATCACCAATATGCACTCAAGATCCCATTAAGTATCCCACCAGACATCTGTTGCTATCATTATATGCAGATGACATCACCATATATCTTCATGACCCCCAGGAAAGCTTGAACACAGTTCTCTCTGAATTCGTCCACTTAGTTTGGAGGCCTATCGGGAATACACATGAATTGGGAACAATTCAATATCTTTCTGCTAACAGACTCCACTTAAAAGTTCCAATCAGATTACCCACTAAAATGCTGTGAATCAACTCTGAGATATCTGGGTATAGAAGTGTCAAAAGATAAACATGAGATATGGGGGCGCATTAAGGCATGGTTCTGACTAGTGTAACGGACAGTATTACCCGCTGACTGTCCATGCCTCTATCTGTTATGGGGTAATTCTCCCGTATGAAAATGATTATCCTATTGAAGTTTATATATTTGTTCCTTAATACTCCCTACTCACTGGTGCAACACTTCTTCATAACGCTTAGAATACAGTTGACACGACTGGCCCGGGCAGGCAAACAATCCCACATAAAATGGGAGATCCTTACGCTTCCCTTAGAAAGGGGAGGTTTTGAAGACCTGGTTATGGAGCTGTACTTTTTTTGAGCGAAGGCATATTATACAATATGTTGGTATAAACCCACCCTGTACATGCCACATATAGCCATAGAACAGGGATACATGACCCCAATCCCTGCCACGAGTTATGTAGAGCCCAGGGCGCGCACGGCTGCCCCGCTGACCCCACTGTTGCATGCACTTATGCAGCAGGCGAAAAACTTGTAAAAAAGGCACACACACCTCTGTGTTACTCATATTATTCTATCAGGTATCAGCTCCAGTCACTCAGGAACTTGCATGCCGAAACATGCTACTCAGGACGGGCATTGCTAACTGTAGAGACCTGTGTAGAGATGGCTTATTCATTGATCACAACACATTGTTCACTGACACACAGTCCTTGCTTTTAGATGTTTTTATATATCAGACTGAAACACGAAGTAAGAGCCGCAACCCCTGATTTTCTGCAAAATTCCCCCACCCTCAACACGTTACACAAGCTGCTGAATTCAGAGGAACCTGGGGCCAGATGTAGGTGTCAAAATACCGGTCGGAATCAGCCGAAAATACAGATTTCCGGCCGTTTCCAACCGGTATTTTGACATTGGTATGTCGGGCACTGAAAACATGCAGATTCGGTAATCTTACTGAATCGGTAATTTTACCAAATCGGTAAAATTACCGATCTGTAAAATTACCGAATCTGTATTTTCCTATGTAGGTAGCACTTCTAACAGTGCTACAGGGCCTTTAGAATTCGTTATTTACCATGTAATACAATTGCATGGTAAATAACGAATTCTTGTGTACATGCACATCTGTGCATGTACACCTGTGTCATGCGGCACACAGACATGCCCTAAGGGCATGTCTGTGTGCCACATGGCGCACAAGCCAGTTACAGGGGTGCAACGGGGTGTCAAAGTGACACCCTGTACCCCTTGTAAATTCGGTATTTTTACCGACTTAAGTCCGCCTGACATCGTAATTAGGTACTTAGTGCTTCTTTTCTACCTCATAGCCCAAAGACAGAGACTTGAAATGGTTGGAGTGAGATCGTAGGGGCTGGGATCTGGAGTTGGGGACCCACTCACTGATGCACAGTGGCTCTCTTGCTGCCAGCAAACAGGACGACTAGCATCAAGGTGTAGGCTGCGCATCATCCATTATAAATTCCTACATTGGCTTTATTAAACGCCCACAAAATTACACTGTTATAATCTCCACCCAAATGACATGTATTCCAAGTGTGCCAAGTGTGCCATGGAGGGCGTTGACTTCTTATATCTCACATGGTCGGTCATGTCTCTAGATTCAAGGGAGGGAGATTGTAGAGGCATTAATGCTAATGACTAAACAAAAATCTCATGCTCACACCATTGGTAGCACTGTTGGGATAAACAAGAGAAGTAGAAGCAGCATATCGAACATATGTATCACTTTGTCTCATTTTAACCAAGTGGTGGATTGCACGTCAATGGGGAAGAAGACGGGCACCGAAATTCAAAGATTGCTGCAGGACTAAATATATTTTAAGGGTCAGCTACTCACATATGCTGAATTGCTGCCACCCAGCTCTAGACCCAGGGATATATGGAGACCATTAGAAACCTACCTTCTAGCCTGGGAGCGAAACAATGTTGAGGACCACACTCGGGCACTGTCGCTCAAGCGACACACCCTTCAAACCTTTCATAACTGATGACCTATGCATCCTGCCAACCGTTGGTTTAGTCCTCTCGTCAATACAACTCTCTATGCACATATGTGGGAAAAATCACGATTAGGACAACTCCATAGCTATTGCGAGTGCATTTTATCTCACGCTTGTTACTTCCTGACCACTGCTTTTCTTGTGGATGCTCATTTGTCTCTTGACGGATCTGCTATGGGTGAATGATGCTTTACTACGTCTATCGCATAAATAATTAGTCCTGGATTATCTCTCTTTGTACTATCCGAGAAAAAGTTACCATTTGTGAGTTTACCAAACTATCAATAAAGAAACCTTAAAAAAAGGATAAAGGTGAACACAGGATTTGTGTTGTGGGCAAAAGCTACTATGATGGACAAAGAGGAATAGATGAATTTTCTTACTTTCAGGTAGAAAGATGATAGGGTATGAGGAGACAGAGACCTCCAGTGAACAGGAGCAGGGAACATTCGGATACAGAATTGGAATGGTTTACTAAAAGGCGCTATTCAAATCAAGCAGTGCCTCAGTGTAGTCTATGTTAGTACCTGCTAATGCTTTGTGGAAAAGTAAATTTTGCCATGTTCTGTGTCCCTACGCCTCGTCCATCATATGTTATGTGTGCATGATCAATATGCATATGTTATTCCCCATTTCTGATTAAAGACGCAATTACAGTTGTGTCCACCTCTAGTACGTTAGTTTCCAGTCCTCGTGAATACTACGAATATCAGGCCTATGTAAGTAATGTTGCCACGTTTCTCAGTGTGCACGTTATTCAATTATAAAGTCCCCGTTTCCAGGCCTCAAAAGGGCCCGGACCACAGATTCAGCTCCTGTCTCCTGAAAGCCTCGCTGAGGTGCGATACAGCCCCCACCTGTATCCTCGACCCTTCACTTACTTCCTGCCTTGCAGTGCCCGGTGCACCCCGGCTCTGCCTCTGAGTCTGCCAAAAGTATGTTATAGTTCCTGCTATCAGTTCAGTCCTCCTCCTCTGCATTCCTAAGCTACTGAACTGCATCAATAGTTTCCGTCATTGTCTAGCCTTCTCGTCTCCATGTTAGAGAAATACTGTATTTAATGGTCATTTAATATTCTTCACGCACTACATGTAGAATAATGCATGGTCCAGTCTTAGAATCAAGTTAGTTTTTCCCCTCATGACTTCTAGTTTATATCAACATGTTCCCTAAACAGTAGATACCAGATAGGGTTTAGGTACATGTCGCTCCGACCCTCCAGACTTTAGTCTCTGCTCCTAGCACAGAGTTCGTAGCCCCCAGCTTCTCCTAGTAACACGTCATTGCCAGTTTTCGCGCACCATTAGGTTAGAGGTCCCGGCTCCTTAGGTAGCCCCCTCCAAAGTTTCCGCCCATTCATGACATATTCTGTTACGTTTTGCATCACATGTCTATGTATACTCCCAGTTACACCTCTTATTTTTCTTATCTCTCGCGACTGCTACGCGTCACGCCTTCTGCTCCACCCACTGCTACGCCTACTGCAATGTAATGCTATGTGTTTGCGCTATGTATATATGCCTGTGTTTTGTTATTGAATGTTAGCGCGCTCATCCCAGACCTAGCCCCAGCAGCTGCTGGGCCTCTTTTCCCCTGCTGGGCCCCAGTTGTCCTGCTGGGCCCTGTCATTCTGTTCCTATGCAGGTTGTCCTGATCCTGTCCTTATGCTGTAATAAACCTGCAGAAACTCCTACTACCTCGAATCTTGACTCTTATTTATTGAGCTATCTGTTATGCTATAAGTCTAGTCAAAAATAGGGTATTATTTATTTATTTACCACATAATGGCGCCCGAACAGGGACTTGCCCTTTCCCCACGCGTCGGTGAAGCCACGCCGACCCCCTGACCCTCTGCAGTCGTGACGGAACCATACTGGCCAAGTGCAGATATTTCTGCTTCAAGTATCCCTCAGGCCCACGGAGGAGACGGAGGAGGCGGTCCAGCATCCGAACGAGACGGTGGAGGAACGCGGCGAGTCCCGACCAGAGCCCAAGCCGAGAGTCCAAGGTCCGAGGTATCCGGAGGCCCACCCGTAACTGAAGTCCGAAGTCCGAAGTCCGTCGTAGTCCAGTCCCGTTCGAGGCCTTCCGTTCCGTGCTGCCCGGTGAGTACCATTGCTGGGGTAGTGTCTAGACAGGGTCAGTCTAAATTGACTCCTGGTCCGTGGGTTGGTGGTACCCAAGCCCACAAACGAAGTGTTCACCTAGGTGGATACGGGTCTTGATGCGTTCCTTTATGGGACCGGTATGTTCCGTACTGTTACAGCAGTGCATCCAGTAACTCTAGTCTGTTCCGTTCTCGAGAATTCTGTTCTGTTTCTGTTTTCAGTATTTTCAGGTAGTATTCTGTTCGAACTGTTATGTTATGATATTGTTTAATGTATTTCTAATGTCGTGGTATGCCTGAATTGTTTTCCCAATTGTTATTGTTTTTCGTGTATTGTATTGTGTTCCGATTCAAGTTTAGAATGCCGCTCTTTTCCAAGTTACATCAGTTAAAAACTAGAAAGGGTCTGCTGGAAGCAGCAGTTCCTGTTCCGCCTAGGGACAGTCCAGGTCACTTTATGTATCAGAAACATGGCATAAGCGCCATATTGTATCTAGATTTATGGGTAGAGTATACCAAACAGTTAGAAGAAAAGTATAGATGGCCCGTATCGGGTACATGGGATGCCGAATGTATCATGCGAGTAGAAGAAGCATTATGGAAAAAGAAAGCCAGACAGTCACAGAAAGATGCCATCGAGTTATGGCGTAAGGAAGCGCATAGAAGAACGGAAAAGGAAGTCAGAAAGTCAGAGTTAAGTAGAGAATCCCAAGAACGAGCCCAAGAAAGAGAATTAATCGAGATAGGTGAACAAGTCAAAGCCGAACAGTCAGACAGACAGAGGCATGCCCTCATTAAGGGTATGTATCCTCTTCTTGCCGAAGGCTTGCCAAAAGCGACCCCAGAGGCACCCAGTAATTTCCCACCACCATTAGTTCCGACCAAGCTACGTCACAAACCGACCGCAGCTGATATTTTTATTTCGTCCTATTTGGACGACACAGTTCCTGAATATGCAAATCCAGTTCGCGCTCCGCCTGTCCCTGTAAATCAGGCACTTCCCGTTCCTCCAGACACCGGAGTACCTGTTACGGTACCCCCGGGTCAGCCTGTCATACAAGTTCAGCCCACGTTACAATTACCGACCCTGCAAGCACGAAGAATGTCAGTTGAAGATTCTAGTCTAGGGGCCGCAGGAGGAGGTCCTCCTCAAACCCCACCGCCACACAAGCGTTTATCAGCACTCGAATTACATACTCAAGCATCACAGCGTACTCCTAAAAGTAATAAGTCTGTTACAGAAATCAGACAAGCCCTTGCCGAATGTGTCTATGACACAGTCCCAGGCGAGTATAATATGGTTTTATATTCCGTACGCGTAAGAAGGGTGACCGAGTATCTAGTCACCTTACCAAATATGAAAGAAGATCTAGACAGAATATATCGTTTCATCCGTACAGGGGATGATCCAGAAAGCATTGGCGAAATTATGTCTCAAAGGAAAGCCGAGATTCAGCTCATGATATTAAAGTTCCTGATCAATTGTTTAATAAGAGAACAAGATTACCCGTCTAAAGATCCCGCCGAAATGAGAATTCTAACAAGGTGGAGTGATAATATAGCCGAGGGTAAGCACAAGACCATTAGTGCCATGGAAAGTATGTACAAGAAAATTCGTAAAGAAATAATAAGGTTACACGAACAGCGTAAAGCAGCACAAATAAGCGAGAAAGAAAGTATCTCTGATCCTGAAGAGGAAGACGAGAATCCCGCCAGAATAGCGTATGTAGGAAAATCCAGATTTCCAGATCGCCATTTACGTCCAGAACCTAAGTCTATTTTTCATCATCCAGCACCAGAACAAAGCTCTTTAGAACAAGTATTTCAAGCTACCGATCACATCCTGAAATCACGAGTCGGTTATAGCGAATTAAGTACCATGCACGAACAAGAACTAGCCCGATCAGCAGTCCGATGGATTACTGATTCTACCACTTTTCCAGACGAAATAGTGGCACAAATGTTTCTGAAACTGCCCCCAGCCGAGCAACGACTGGTGGGTATGTATATGATCCAGCACCTCATTACTCAGTATGAGGGTCAACATTCTGATCCAGGCCCGTTACATGATATCCTGAACGAGTTACTCCAGTACAGATGGAGAGGTCTAGGTACCGATTTAATTAGTGTCATTCTAGAACAGCGCCACAAGTATAGAACGTTCCTGAACCCGCATTTTGTTCATGTCTCACCCCCAGAAAGTAAACCATTCTACATAGACAGACAGAATCCGCTACGAGAAGTCCACCCAGTCCAAGGGGCGGGTGGCGTAATGCAACGAGTGTTTGTATACACTCCGATATCAAAGATGGAACTTCTTGAAATGAAGAAATTAATCCCCTGTCATGACAAAGATCCAGCGGGGTTCCATAGAGAATTAAAAGACATGCTCCGTATGGGAGAATACACTTACCCAGATATCATTAAAATGTTAAAGGTCCTGTTACCCGCAGGGGTGTATGAAAAGTTAAAGGAAAAAGAATGGGAGGTGGGAGAGAAAAAGATCGATTGGGCAGCTCTAGAAGCTGAAGACAAGGCACGAGTACCAGGTACCGGTCTTGGAGATAAATGTAAAGAATTACCAGAATTATTGATTCAAGTTTTACCCAGATTATTGACAACTAGGAAAGAAGACTGGGATGCAATCTCAGCCTGTAAACAGAAACAAGATGAGGATATTAGTGATTTTTATTCTAGATTTGAGAAATGTTTTAGTATTAACAGTGGTCTCAAGACAAGTAGTGAGTCATACCCTCATCTTTTCGTTACCAAATTAGTCGAGAATTCAAGTCCACAAATTAAAAACCGAGTTTTGAAAGTCGAAAGCACCTGGCAAGCAAATACTCCGTCCCAGATGCTCCAGATGCTTCAGTATCACCAGAATAGAATTAGAGAAGAGCAAGAACACGAAAGAAAACGTATGAAAGACACGAAAATGAAAGTGCTAGTTGCACAGTCTATTCCTCAAGACAGTCAGAAGAGGGGTCCGAATCAAGCCAGTCATCCTGCGGCTCCCGTTAAAGGGAACTGCAATTATTGTAAACAGCCAGGTCATTTTATAAACGAGTGTGCAGTTCTGAAACACAACATAGCTACTGGTAAGACTAAAGAAAGACCACGTCCGCCGAGACAAGAACAAGTTTCACAGACTCCTCAGTCACAGAATGCACCACAGACAGTTACAGTACCGCAGCCTATTGCTGCAACACAGCACGTTACATCGCAGATGTACCAGTATGCACAGTCTGAGTATCCAGAGTACCAGTCATATTCATGAAACAGCCTAGAGAGGGAGGTAGGCTTGCCTCTCATCGAGATTCCTGTAGATCAAGAGGGTCCCTATGTTCATAGTCAAGTATTAGGGAAAGACAGAAAGTTTTTGATCGATACAGGGGCAAGTAGGACCACAATTAGTCACGCCGAAGTTCCAGGGGCTCCGCTCTCAGGCTCAAGAAATGTTTCCCTTGGATTTTCAGGAAAACCCATAGTTAATGAAATATCTAAGCCAGTTACTCTAGAAGTAGGTCCATTGTCCCGTACTACTGATCTGTTACTTACTAAGTCATGTCCAGAAAATCTATTAGGCATTAAGACATTGAAAGAATTAGGTGCAGTTATTTGCTGTTCCCCAGAGGGAATACGTCTGTTCCTACGTGACTTTAAGGGTCACTATGTATTACGAGATTTTGATTCCAGATTGTCTAATGTTCCGCAGCATTTATGGGCGCAAGGTCCAACTGATGTAGGTTACATGCAAATCACACCCTATCGTGTGACTCTCAAACCAGGTGTAGTGTTACCACGAATCAGGCAGTACAGATTGCCACCTGAGGCTGTAGCAGCCTTATCCAAAATTATTGACGAGCTCATGGCTCAAGGAGTAGTTGTAGAAACTGACTCCAATGTATGCAATTCTCCGATCATTCCAGTCATGAAACGTACTGATCCAAATGCACCCCCAGTATATCGATTAGTGATTGATTTGCGAGAGCTTAATAAATGTATTATTCCTCAGTACCCAGTTGTCCCAGATATTTCTTCCCTGTTAACAGCCATTGATTCCGAAGCCATGTTTTTCACTGTTATTGACCTCAAGAATGCATTTTTTAGTGTTCCAATTCATCCAGATAGCCAGTTTCTTTTCGGATTTTGTTTAAATGGAAGGAGCTATATGTTTACACGCGCTCCTCAAGGTTTCACAGAAAGCCCTAGTATTTACAGTCAAGCACTCAAGAGACAACTAGACAACATTCACATGCCAACTGACACTGCCCTACTCCAGTATGTCGATGATCTACTGATCACAGCCCGTTCTGAACGTGCTTGCGAGCGAGCATCACTTACAGTTCTGTATTTTCTAGCCGAGATGGGGCACAAGGTGTCACCTTCGAAGCTTCAATTCTGTGTCCAGCAAGTGGTATACTTAGGACACTTGCTGTCCAAGAGGGGTAGGCAGTTGACACCCGACCGTATCCAGTTAATAGCGAGTCTTCCCCAGCCCAGAACCCAGAAGGAGGTACGTGCCTTTATCGGCCTTACTTCTTATTGTAGACAATGGATTCCCCAGTATGCATTCCTAGCCAAGCCACTGATACAGTTAACGACACAGGAGGCAGCCGTATCGACTGTCCTCCCTTGGACATCTGACCATACACTTAGTTTCAACGAGTTAAAGAAAGCCCTATGTCAAGCTCCAGTTCTAGCTACACCGAACTACAGTAAGCCTTTTACACTTTTCGTTACTGAACGCGAAGGTACAGCATTATCTGTCCTCACACAAGATCAAGCAGGTCAATACAAGCCCTGTGCTTATTTTTCGAGCACATTAGATCCAGTCGCCCAGGCGTTGCCTGCGTGCCTCAAGTCAGTTGCAGCCACAGCACTAGCTATCAGACAAAGTGATTCTATAGTTCTAGGACATTCCCTGACAGTACAAGTTCCACATTCAGTAGAAGTTCTTTTAAACCGAACACAAACTCAGCACTTGACAATTGCACGTTTAACAGGTTATGAATTGACACTGTTCCAGCCACACATAGAAATTAGACGCTGCAACGTCCTGAATCCTGCTACACTGTTACCATCAGTTAGTTCAAATCCAGACACACATGATTGTGTGGAAGTAGTTAACATTACGACAAAGCCAAGACAAGACCTGACAGACATTCCGTTACCAGATCCTGACCTGACACTTTATGTGGATGGTTCATGTATGAGAACTAGTACAGGAGAACTAGTCGCCGCATATGCAGTGACTACTGACACTGAAGTTATTGAAACACACCGTATTGATACCCTGTCCGCTCAAGCAGCAGAGCTAGTTGCTCTGACACAAGCCTGTATACATGCCAAGAACCTGAAGGTTAATGTTTACACAGATTCACGTTACGCATTCGGAGTTGTACACGACTTCGGAGTGCTCTGGCAGGAGAGAGGTTTTATGACTTCTCATGGAACCAAGATTCAGCATGGTCTCCTTATTCAAGCCCTGTTAGATGCCATACATTTACCGACATCTATTGCTATCATGAAATGCAAAGCACATACGAAAGTTACTGACATTATTTCCCAAGGTAATGATTTAGCAGACCGCACAGCCAAGATGTCATAGATATCCAGTCACATGCTACTCCTGATGAAATCAAGAAATGGTCTGTACAAGGAGGGGTCCAGACAGATCAAGGATGGTTAACGAAGGGTAGAGCCACATGGTTCCTCCCCGATTCTATGGTTCAAGTCATTATCAATACCGCACATAGTCCAGCACATTTAGGAGAAAAAGCTATGTTAGACAGTATCCAGAACATTTGGTTCAACAAGCATTTACGAGCTGCAGCCAAGCAGAAAGTCCGTACCTGTATGATATGTTGTCAGTTTAATCCAGGTAAAAGTGTCCCGGTGGAACAAGGTGGTTTCCAGCCCCCTGACCACCCTTTTGAGGTCCTCCAGATGGATTATATTCAAATGGAGCGATGTCGAGGTTTCAAGTATGTCCTTGTAGTTGTATGCGCCTTGTCCAGATGGACAGAAGCATATCCAGTCCCAGATTACACAGCCGCGACCACTGCCAAGCAGTTGGTTCGTGAATTCTTCCCTAGATATGGACTCCCTAGAGTCGTATATTCTGATAACGGCCAGCCATTCTCATCTGAACTCATGAGACACGTTTCCCTGTTGTTAGGGTACCAGTGGAAGTTCCATTGTGTACGCCATCCAGAAGCAGCTGGACTAGTCGAAAGGCATAATCAGACTCTGAAAATCCGTATAGCAAAAGTATGTAAAGACAAGGGTGTGGATTGGTTAGTAGCTTTGCCAGTCGCTCTGTTTTACATGCGTATGGTCGCACATTCCAGATCAGGTCTGTCCCCGTATGAGGTCGTTTTCGGCCGCCCCCCTAACATGTGGGGTACTCCTAGACCCCGAAGTATTACCGATGTTTCATGTAATATGCTGACAGATTACCTAGCTTCCTTGATGTCTGCCCTCAACTCATGTCGTTCACAGGTTGCCGCCGCATTTCCAGACAATACCGAGGTGGCACCGCACGAGATCGTTCCAGGATCCCTTGTGATGATCAGAAATTTTGACAGATCAAGTCCGCTGGAACCACGTTGGAAGGAGCCACGTCAGGTCCTCTTGACCACCCGAACTGCCGTCAAGTTGGAAGGCAGGAAGGGGTGGGTCCACCTTTCTCATGTAAAACTTTTCAAAGGACCGAAACCAGTCTTTAAAAACATTCCCAAGAACATTTCCCAGGATTCGAAGGATTGCCAGAACATTGTTTTAAAGGACTGTCCCGCACAAGACATTGTTACATTCCCTCCCTTGTTAGAGAAAACTCCGCAACAGGAGTATAAGTTAAAGCTCAGGTCTAATAAGTCAGCCAGTTTGATTGTATAAGTCCTCCCCTAGGTGAAACGGTTAGACTGTTTCTGACATGTATAAAATAGACCCCCATAGTGAGAGAGTCAGTCAAAGCTCAATCAAATGTATCGTTTTTCTGAGTTTCATATTATTTCTCAGCATAATGATTTCCTGCACCAGCTACGCACTTTTTCTGTGTTTTCCAGTTCCTCATGTAAATATGTCTGCTCATGCTACAGTAGAGCACACGTTTAGTGATCTGCCTCCTCACGAATATTCATACCGCCTCGCTATGCGTAATAACACATTTATCCGTATGTTACATTATTCACACCAGACCAGCAATGCCACAAATTGTTGGGTGTGTGGTCGACTCCCCCCTTTTCAGACACCGAAGGGAGTTCTGCCACTCTTTCCTTATCCATTCTCACACAATGGTTCGTGTGGAGCATGGTCCACGTTAACGTCATCCTCAACAGATATGTCTTTTCTTAACAGTACATGTTTCCCAGACAAGCAAGGTTTCCCCCACAGAACAGGTTTAGATTTAGAAAATGAAGTATATAATTTAGGAAATTATTCGTCGAATTTCATGGTTCTGAATGTTCAGTCTGATACTACTCCAGGCTCACCCGCTATTTCAGTACTACCAGTCAAAGGCGAATTATGTGTCCGTAGTTATGGTTCTGTACATATAGGTCATAGTGAATGTACTACTGTTATCCAGTATAGTGACAGTGGGAAATCTATTTTCAAAGCTTCACGTCATTCTTATTTTATTTGTGGTCAAACTGCATATGTCCGTCTGCCCCTCGATTGGGAGGGAACCTGTTACATTGCTTTCCTACTGCCACCTGTTTTTCTAGCCCCACCTGACTATCATAGGAATTCTTTCTTAGTACACACTAGACACAAGAGAAATCTCCCGATTGTCGATTATACTGAAACCGCCGCAGAGCAATTCATTGATATAGATAAAGGTGTTTTCCCTTATTTAGGCACAGTTGTAAATAGTAAGCTTATTCGTAGGTTAACAAGAACCCTTGAAGCAGTAGTAGATGAGACTGCCTCCGCTCTAGGTAATTTAACTGAAGAGCAATCCTTTATGAGAATTGTCGTTTTACAGAATCGTCTCGTCCTTGACGTCATACTGGCCGATAGGGGCGGGGCCTGTAGAATTCTCGGATCCAGTTGTTGCATTTTCATTCCAAATAACGCGCCGTCTGTTTATTCAGCTATAACCAGACTCCATAAAATTGCCCATCTGTTACACCAAGATCCAGGCACCTGGACATGGTCCGGTTGGTTCTGGAATATAATTTCCGCATGGGGTTGGAAAGTCCTGTCCTTTCTAGGTATTGCAGTAGCGATCATATTTAGCTGCTGCCTCTGTATACAATGTGGCCCTGCGATTTGCAGCATGTGTGCTACCTCTTGTATTCCTAGTCCCAAGCCCCGTTCTAAATCTCGTTCCAAGACAATTCGAGACGAGCAAATGGTACTGTATGAAATGATAGACGGTATCATGAATATTGATGTTTCCTGATGGAAACGTAGTGACAAGGAGGGAATGTGGAAAAGTAAATTTTGCCATGTTCTGTGTCCCTACGCCTCGTCCATCATATGTTATGTGTGCATGATCAATATGCATATGTTATTCCCCATTTCTGATTAAAGACGCAATTACAGTTGTGTCCACCTCTAGTACGTTAGTTTCCAGTCCTCGTGAATACTACGAATATCAGGCCTATGTAAGTAATGTTGCCACGTTTCTCAGTGTGCACGTTATTCAATTATAAAGTCCCCGTTTCCAGGCCTCAAAAGGGCCCGGACCACAGATTCAGCTCCTGTCTCCTGAAAGCCTCGCTGAGGTGCGATACAGCCCCCACCTGTATCCTCGACCCTTCACTTACTTCCTGCCTTGCAGTGCCCGGTGCACCCCGGCTCTGCCTCTGAGTCTGCCAAAAGTATGTTATAGTTCCTGCTATCAGTTCAGTCCTCCTCCTCTGCATTCCTAAGCTACTGAACTGCATCAATAGTTTCCGTCATTGTCTAGCCTTCTCGTCTCCATGTTAGAGAAATACTGTATTTAATGGTCATTTAATATTCTTCACGCACTACATGTAGAATAATGCATGGTCCAGTCTTAGAATCAAGTTAGTTTTTCCCCTCATGACTTCTAGTTTATATCAACATGTTCCCTAAACAGTAGATACCAGATAGGGTTTAGGTACATGTCGCTCCGACCCTCCAGACTTTAGTCTCTGCTCCTAGCACAGAGTTCGTAGCCCCCAGCTTCTCCTAGTAACACGTCATTGCCAGTTTTCGCGCACCATTAGGTTAGAGGTCCCGGCTCCTTAGGTAGCCCCCTCCAAAGTTTCCGCCCATTCATGACATATTCTGTTACGTTTTGCATCACATGTCTATGTATACTCCCAGTTACACCTCTTATTTTTCTTATCTCTCGCGACTGCTACGCGTCACGCCTTCTGCTCTACCCACTGCTACGCCTACTGCAATGTAATGCTATGTGTTTGCGCTATGTATATATGCCTGTGTTTTGTTATTGAATGTTAGCGCGCTCATCCCAGACCTAGCCCCAGCAGCTGCTGGGCCTCTTTTCCCCTGCTGGGCCCCAGTTGTCCTGCTGGGCCCTGTCATTCTGTTCCTATGCAGGTTGTCCTGATCCTGTCCTTATGCTGTAATAAACCTGCAGAAACTCCTACTACCTCGAATCTTGACTCTTATTTATTGAGCTATCTGTTATGCTATAAGTCTAGTCAAAAATAGGGTATTATTTATTTATTTACCACAGCTTCCTTAGTCACAAGCGCAAACTATCCAAAATATACGAGACACTAAGAAATGTATGGTGAACGTTAAAAATAATGTTTAATGCAGGAACAATTGCCCTGTAGACTTGGAATTTTCCTATTTACAGGCTGCTCTATTGGAATAAAGTTGTCAGGGCGATGGTGATTGTCACTGAAGAGAGGGTGTATTGGTCACGTGGTCCTACACTAAATAAAGCCTATGTACATATTATAAAGATAGCTGAGAATCAAAGATCAAAGATTTGTAGCAATCAGGATCTAATTAAGAATGCCCAATCATTTACTCACCTGTGTTTAACATTTTATTTGCAAAATTTTAGAGTATCTACTTGGGATTTACATCACTTGAACAACTAAAAGTAGAATGATGCTGAAATGTTATTTCACTTCATATTTTTTTTTATCTTCCAGGGAAATATGATCACATCACACTCATCCTGATGGACCTCAATTGGCCAATCGTTACCTTCTTCAAAACCAGCTGCTTCATGTACAAAGTTATTACAACAGCACCCCTCCCTATCACAAGAAGATCATCATCTCTTGTGCATTTCAGCACACCTGAAGACATGACACCATCTAACTGCAGACTAATAAGTGCATAAAAAGAAAAAAACAAACCAGCAGACACATTCTACCTATGTACCCAGGGTCGGGAACAACCTCCTCATAACCATCAGCACTGCATCCATACTGCTCCAATTTAGGAAAAAGCTGAAGACTCACCTATATATGTAGAACATTACATCATAATGCATTAACCGCACACAACCAGTTTCCTCTCTGCTTATTGACTTTATGCTTCCCTATGACCATGTACAGCACTCCACTCCCATAGAAATACATATAAGTAACTACAAACAAATGGTGTATTATTGTAAACATCAACAAAGAACTGAAATGCAAAACAATGGAAACATGTTTTCCTTAGCAAAGCATTTTATGGTCATGCAACAGAATCTCCACAAGCTTCGCGAATTCCCAGTTGAAATGCGCTTGCTATGTGATTAGAATCTGTATGCTGCGTACAGTCACCAGCAAGATAAGACCTGCTGAAACTGTATTCTATAAGAAAGTAGTCTGTTTCCTTTTGAGCATCTGTTTCTACTAGAAGTAGACTGAATGTATAAATGAATTGACTGGCATAGACAGGACAAGCTCTTTCTATTATCAGTAAGTTTGCATCACTGCAATGGTCTATATTGTTATGTTTATAAAATAAAGTGATGTATGAGTTATCTTGATGTCTATGTTCCCCATGTAGATAATGACATTCATCGTCTCAGAATGCATGTTTTCTTATCACAAAACATGACAAAAATCTCTGAGGAAAGATCATACTGCATGACAACCAGAGACTGGTGCATATTTTGAGTCCACATCCTGGGATGTGAGAAACATGCTTTTGAAGATGGCAATGGAGATCCAACTGACAATATGAATGTATCTATTAATTCAGACCTGTACACTCTCCTTGCTGTGTCACCCAGAAGCAACACAGAAAGCCTCACATTTCTCCTAAGTAAGGTCTGAGTCAGTAGAACCAGGGGTGAAGAGAGGACGTAACAATGGGTTATCAAGGCGGGGAGGGAGGAATGAACCTGGGGTGGAGGTGTTGTGCTTTGATTGAAGCACAAGGACAGTTACCCTGTACTGTTGAATGTGGTCATGAAAATAACTACCTGTGTGTTAAGGAAGAAAAGAACTTCTGCTAGCTATGTGCCACATAACCCGATTTGGACCCTCCAGGATCCTATTTTGTTGTCACGGTTTTTCATCAGAGATCCAGAAATGCTCAGTGGTCTTGTGTTATAAGCTGGGAAGGAAAATGTTGAATCATCATATACCAGTTAGGTTCTTTTACCCTTTACTGATGAACAGCAGTGGTTATTCTCTTCTTATTGCAAACATTTTAACTACATTTTTTCACACATACAGGTTTGATGCATCGCTAGGCTCACCAAATTTGTCTTCACCCTTCTAACAAATCTTATCTTATTAGGCCCATTTCATCAACAACCCTCTGTCTCACAATAGTTGGAATCATTTTTTGATTTCTACAAACCATGATCCTCTGATGGTTCTTTTTGTTGAGCTGACAGGTACTGAAATGCTAGGAAACACAAACAATTGTTCTATGAGGACCTGGAATAAAAGAATTGTTACCTCAAACTTAATTCAAAACCTTTCTCAGCCACAAATACACCTTGAGACAAGAAAAATGACAAAAAGAAGAAAACAGATTCAATAAAGATAATTCATGGAAAACATTTATCTAATGCTTCGTACTGCATAGACAAGTCAAGAAAATACATTTCAATTCAGATTTAATGGCAACATATTATTCCAAGTAGCCTCACAACACAAAACAGAGCATTATTAGACAGCTGGAAAATCCTCTGTGGAGAGAAAAGGATACATTTGAGGTTCAGTTATTTATCATCCAAACCAAAGCAAAGCTGATCGCTTCAAGTTCGTCCTCCTTAGATCTGGTCAAGTCTGATCTACCACACCATGTGCCACAGTCGGAGTCCGAGAACCTCTCAGCCAAAAGGTTTTTTCCTGCACACCTTACCAGCCGGCAAAGTACAGGATTCGAGGTCACAGTCAAATACATTTCAGTTTATTAAAGTCTATTCCACCCAGGGTGGATGGAAAAAGGGCATAGAAAAGATAATATGAATCAAAGATCTGTCCGACAGCATGCCAGGCAGGAAAGGAAAAATGACAGCTAGCCTGACTCCTCCTCTGATGGGGCAATTATACCTTCAAATGTTCCAGGTTTACACCCCTGAATGTACCAATTGCATCAGTCCATGGGGTTCTCATTAGACACTCATAGTGGGCTGTTGTCACTCAAATCTGAAAGAATTAAGTAATTCTTTTTTGCAAATTTCATTAAGATTCATTTAGTTCAATTGTGTTCCCATTTCGTCATTTCCAGAGAAGTGGGAGGAACTTTACTTTGCTCACCGTCCATCTTTTCCCAGGTGCTTTTATCCTGGGTTTGCAACAATATTGTTACATTTCTTTAGAATATCCTTCTTAGCGAGAAGTGAGTACATTGTTAGCTAATAAAGAAATGAAAGTCCACAGAGAGTTCTCATAGGGCTTAGGTGACTGCCTCACATGGTTTTACACTAATGCAGAATAAGAGAAGCATTTGAGGCCTATGTGAAAATTAGCTGATACATTACCGTTTTAGTTTCATTATAAATCACACATCTCATAAATGCATTTCGATTCTCTCCATTATAGCAGTTCTAGTTTCTTTCAGGCACTACATCTCAATATTAGGGGAAACATCACTTACAACGCAACTTTTACCACGCAATGCTTTTACATCGCAGCTTTTACAACGCAAACCATTACAACGCATTGCGCTGGGGGTGCTCTAGGATAGGGAATATGTTAATTTACTATCCAATAACCTTCCCTAGTGTCCACGGGGACTGGAGTTGGAATAGTAAATTAAACTATTCACTATCCAGCACCCCAAAGCGGTATGCGTTGTAATGGTATGCGTTGTAAAAACCGCGATGTAAAAGCATGCGTGGTAAAAGCATGCGTTGTAATGTCGTACATCCAATATTAGGTACTACTGAAATTGTTCTTAAGCATTAATTGTACGTTATCATTTTTTTCAAAGCGAATTATTAACGTGTGACTCTCAATCCATGTGCTATTGTATAGACGTTACAGTAGCTCAGATTTGCACTACGTCAAATCTCTCTAATTTAAACAATTTTTAATTTTAAGAACTTCATCATGCATATATAGTTCAGGCACGATGCACATTTGAATGTTATTATCAAAAACCTCTCTATGGTAACAATATTTTATTTTCTCAAAGCAAGTAATAGGTTCATGTGTAGTTCTCATTGTATCTCTTGTTTTGTTTACATTTTCGTGTCATCATTTTAGTACACTCTGCATGCTTTTACGATGCAGCATCTATTCTAACATTTTTCGACTTAGCCGGTTAACATATCTTCATCAAAAAAAATTGTTGTAATGATCTTTTACAGATGAGAATTGATAAAGGTAGACGTCAGAAAATATCTACGCTCCATCAGTTTTATAGGGAGGAAAGGTAGATAAAGGGTACTTAGTATATCTCATCTGCTCATTTTCCCATCATTAAAGAATCTCAAATGCATGTTTAGTGCAAGGCATTATCTCGGCATTGACATGCCTTTTACAGTCTTTCCTGTACTGTCTGCCTCTTGCCAAATGGAGGCTAATTCTGATAAGGTACAAACAAACAGGAGAGGGGAGGTAGAGTAGTTCAGAAGGATTCGTACTTCACAGACTGATATGTATAAACACAAGGAATCCTCTTTGAAATGACAGGGAAGTGTTCACCACAGTGGTATGGGAGCACTTAGTGTTTCTTAAAATACCCCTCACACACCAAAAGGCCCCTTGGTGTCATGCTTCATCATAGGGGTCTTTGCACCCCTGTTCAAGGTGATTGCACCTGTCTGAGCTACCCTGGATAAGGGAGACCATAATTTTCCTTTTTTCTTTTCTCAGGTCATGCAAATTGCATTTACTTGAGCCGAACCGCTGTAGGCACATAATAACCTGTATTTTACCTACACATATTTATAGTTTTCTCTTCACTTTTGTTAATAACAATAATACAACTGTACCCTTTAGTGAAACGTGAGTAAGGTGGGGAAGTTGTGCCCCTGTCCAGAAGAAGGAGCTTTGACTCCGAAACATGTCGACGCACACATGAGGTGTTGACCATAATCACGACAATACACACCTTGCCCTTCACTTCTTTTAATAGTGCCAGCCCGGGGCAATGAATAAAAGTTTTTTCTACTACACCCACGAGCCAGGTACTTTTTAACCATTATACTAAAATCCCACCACTCACATAAATAACATACTCACTCACATGCACCACATATAGTCAAAAACTAAAAGTGCTCCCGCGTAGTCGTAGGTCGCAGCACGCCGCATCCCGCTAGAGGGGTGCGAAGATCCCTATGATGAAGCATGACACCAAGGGGCCTTTTGGTGTGTGAGGGGTATTTTAAGAAACACTAAGTGCTCCCATACCACTGTGGTGAACACTTCCCTGTCATTTCAAAGAGGATTCCTTGTGTTTAATTCTGATAAGGCTTATAATGTTATCCTATCCTAGGCAGAGATTGCACAAGTCGGGAAATCAGTCTAGGCGTGGGTTACCAAATTTACAACTTAATCAATTGCAGATCAGTATTGACATGAACAAATATTGCAAACACAAAGTTAAAAATGTCATTCAGTTATTAAAAAATTTCTCTCAGAAGACACGTGGAGCAGGAAGACGCCGTGCAGTTCAGCTACTTTAAACAATTGGCAGGCAATCCACAAAAACTGCAATATAGTGGCCCTTGTTTCCATATTTAGAAGAAATAAGAAGGTGGAATTCAAGTTTAAAAGCAGGTTCTTGCACTAACCAAAGATTTAATTGTGTGAGAAGAGCAGTGAACAGTAAGCTCCCAGAGGCGTCTTCCTATCATCACAAGATATCAAGAGATAGGACCGGATTGAAGTTGGTCCCTCTCTTTTTTAATCAACCTGGATGTGTATTAAACATAGCTACTTTAAAGAATAAACAAGATGACACATCATCAACACTGTTTGATAGCATAATAGCTGAAGACAACCCACTCTGAAAAGTGACAAGGGAGTGCCAGGAAGGAAATATATACCTGGATACCATGTTAATGAACAAGTCCTGAAGAAGGTGCAAGATTGTGTGAGGCACCGAAACGCGCCGTCGACAGTTTGTTCTCTATGTGTAATAAACAAGTTGTACAGTGATGGAATGAGATAGTTAGCTCTGTATGTTTGAGAAATTTGATGTATATTGAGATTTATGCAACAACGCTTAGTAGCAGTATTTAGGAATTGGTTTTTAATAGAGTTGAAAAACATTTTATAGTAATGTGCATAGAATTGTCTGCAGAATACATATGATATAATGTATTAGTGTTTTTAACAAAAAAATTAATAAATGAATGAAATTTTTAACTTTGTGTTTGCAATATTTGTTCATGTCAATACTGATTTGCAATTGATTAAGTTGTAAATTTGGTAACCCACGCCTAGACTGATTTCCCGACTTGTGCAATCTCTGCCTAGGATTGGATAATATTATAAGTCTTGTTGTCAAAATCAGGAGAAGGAGTTTTTGTTTATGATTGTTGACCCAATCCTTTTCCTGACAAAAGGGTAGCTCCCTCCTCATTTATTGGTAATTCTGGTAAGGTGCATTGGCCCTGAGTCATTTTTAAGCATCAAAATAAAATGGTTAGCTCTACGTCCCAGGAATACAATTCATTTAGAAAAAAAATGAAAAAATAAGTTTGTGGAGAAATTTTCTCTAGAAAAGATTTCATTAGGTAAGTGTTGTTCAGAATCATACACACCTTGCCTATATTTTGAAAGCTTGTGGTTGAGGCTTGACGCATTTACTGAAAATCTTAATTAAACGTTTCTATTTAAGTATTAAAATTATATTTTTTTATTTGTTTGTCTCAAGAGTATCATTGTATGTACGTTTGTGGGTTGTATGTCAGAACATCGTTAGCAAAAATATCCGATGGAAATATTGCGCTCAATATATAGCTCTCAAACATATAGTTCCATGGGATTTCAATTTCTATTATTAAATCCACTGGTACAATATTTATCCAAATACTATTTAGGACACAATATCTTTGGCATATGGCATTTTGGTTACGATATTTTAGTGCAAAATGTGAGTTGAGGTGTGTGTGTGTGCGCGACTGATAACAGTATGGTATTTCCTTCTTGATGGTGAAAGGTGTTACCTACAATGTCAAGGTCTGGAAAAGGGACTTCATTGTTTTCCCATAATCAAAAGGAATCTGGCTCCAATTTCCATTCCATAGTGTGATCTTGCAGGATCTGCGTGATTTTATCACAGGTGAAAATTACTTTCATCTTAAACTTGGTCATCACCTGGGTGTGGGGCCAAAAAATAGCAATAGATTTTTGTGGTATTTCTCTGCATACCTTTTGCAGCTAGTTCCTAAAGGCCTACTTAATGCACATAAAACCTGTACTTTAAGATTAAGATTAAGATTCAGAATAAGATAAAGATTAAGATTAAGACTATTGCAATGTGTCCATATTTGTGAATCAGCATTGATGCGAATACACACTTGATAGTACTGATTTCATTCTTGATAGTTGTGCCAGTCATTTAGCTTCCAGAAAACATCAGAGTGCTTAATACTAGATTTACACCAGCCACGGTTCCATACGGTGTCATTGACCTGTCGATCTGGATGTAGCCAAACCAATATCAATCTGCTCGCTTCCTCAAATCAACTGCTCACCAAGCAAGGAGTGGTATGCTGGTCAGAAGTAGCACCAGGGGAGTGGACTAAAAGAGAGTATAAGACATAATGGATATCTTCACTCTGCCTATTCTTACAGGTGGGCTCAGTTTACTCTGTAGAAGCATCTTTTATTTATAGCAAAGAATAACTCTAAGAGCAATTCACATTTAAGCTTTCAATTCATTAACCCTAATATGACATATGATATACCTTACAACAGTCTCTGTATTTCTGACTCTTTGTAGAAGATTGAAGTTTTGAAACCTTATAGAGCGGAAATGCAAATAGAATCTCTATTTTAAATAAAAGAGAATTATTGATCTATATACAGTACTTGATTTGGTGGGCACCCTGATTATCAACCCCAGAATGTCAATGGGACAGAATATAAAGGGTAAAATATTGAAAAGAAAATCAACAAGTAAAAAAAATCTAGATTTTTCTATACCTAACGCTACATAAATGTACTACGTGGCACATATATTTTCAAGGTATGTAGATTGGAGTTAAGAATATTAAATCTATACTTCCATATAGGAACTTCTTTTTTCAATATTTTATCCCTCAATATTCTTTCTTTATCATCTTTAATTCAACAAGAATGTCATAAAAGAGGTCACAATGCATCAACAGTAAAATTTCAGTACAAATCATTAAATTTTAGTATGTTCAAAAACCAAGAATACATCTTGTCAATAAAGCAATTTCATCGTGTTAAAATACAAAAATATTATAAACAGTTAAAAACAAGGTCGACTCGAAGTCCCTCCTCTCACTAATAACCTTCACGCACCCTAGGGCTATACAAGACTATACTGAATCTCATTTTAACACATATTTCCTTCTAATGTTCCACATAGCAGCTAAAAATTTAGTTACAGCAAAAACAATTAATGGAGATAAATCAGTTTTTAATATTCAGTAGGAGTGAAAACACTGCCTGATCCCCAAGTTTTTGCAAATTGGAACAATCCAGTTCTTCCTGGGTGTCTGGTAGGAGGGGCAAAAAAACAGAACATGTAAATCATTTTCTAGCTCAGCGGTGCAGGCTGGACAATTTTTGGGAGTAGGTGGGCACCATCTGCTAGTAAGAGCTCTAATTGGCAGAGAGTCGTATCTCCATTGGAGATACAACTTCCTAAGACCAGTAGGACTAATTTTGTCAAGAACAGTCTCAAATTTATAGCAGTCTGTTATTGCTAAGATTGTGCTCGACAAAGTCCCCATTCGGGCATTCGATAAGTTGGCAGAAAGATTGTAATCATAGTACAGGTTAACAAGCTGTTTACGCGATATGCTTCTACAAGCTTGTTCCGGATTAGTCCACAATAGGGGGCAACCTAGCCTCTCGAATTCCTGTCTAATATAATTTAGCCAGGGAAGTTTCCAAGCATTCGGGAGATTTAACAGCTCCGAAAGTTCTTGCCTGTAACTGGCGAGTTCTGGGGTTACCCAGAATCGCCTCCAAAAAGTTAGAGGCTTAGGCCCAATTCCTCTTTTAATGGTCTCAATCCCAGGTCGAGCCTAAGGGGGAGCAGGGGTGTACTTGGAGGCAAAGATACCAACTGCCTAAGGAACTTATTTTCCGTGACGGTAATTGAATGGACACAACTGTGGCCCCAAAATTTGCCTCCATAAATTACTGCCCCGCGTGCCTGCATTTTATAAATTTTAAGAGGAGGGCCAATAGGTTTTAGCATGGATTTGTTTAATAGTTTAAGAATGCCCCCAGCCTTTTGAGAAAGCTTTAATTGGGATTTAATCTGGTGTTGAGTCCAGGTCATATTTTCATTAAGAGTAAGACCCAGATACTCAAACGTCTGCACTCTTTCAAGCCGGGCACCACCTATCTCAGGGTTAGGGCGTGATGTTTTTGGAGGATTGAAAATCATGAATTTCGTTTTAGATGTATTTATTTCCAGCCCCCGATCGTGGCAGAAGATGACAAAGCCGTCCAAGACTCGCTGTATACCCATCGGAGTCTTAGAGAGTAACAGGGTATCATCTGCGAACATAATCGCAGAGATCCCTGACCCAGCGAGCCTTGGGGCATCTCTGTTGGGGACCGCATTCAGATAGGGGATAACTCCGTTGACGTAGAGGCAAAACAGGGTAGGCGCTAAAACGCAACCCTGCCTTGCCCCCCTGCCAACGGGGAAGCTGGATGACAAGTTAGCTTCTCTCCCACACCTGACCCTTGCGAAATTCTGAGTGTGGAGTCGGATTATGATGTTCAGAAGGGGGACAGGGATACCCAAATTCCCAAGAACGCTCCACAGTTTCCTGCGTGGGACCAAGTCGAAGGCCGCACGGCGGTCTACCAAAACAGTATATAATGAACCGCCCTCTACCTTGATCGTTTTCCAGAAAAGCATAGTTAATCTGAAAATCTGGTCTGTGGTGGATACGTTCTTTCGAAAGCCCGCCTGGTACGGACTTAAAATTTCACAGTCCTCCATCCAGTCCAAGAGGCGGTCTAAAATCAGCCTTGTGAAACGTTTCTGAGATACGTCTATTAGGCTGATTGGCCTGTAGTAGGCTGGGAACAGAGGCGATCCCTTCTTGAAGATAGGGACTAACTCTGCTCCCAGCCAAATACTTGGGACCGCCATACCCCCAAGTACTGCATTAAATATCGTTAATAGATAGGGAGCCCAAATCCCGGGTTCATGTTTAAAAAGATCACCCGGAACCTCGTCCAACCCTGGGGCTTTGCCCAGAGGGAGCTTAGATATAGCAGCCTGAACCTCACCTACAGTGAACTTAATCTCGGGTGAGCCAAGGACAGGGCTTTTCAATGTGTCACCTGGGGGGAATTCCATGAGGGAATTGTCCTCCTTGTACAGGGTACTAAAATGTTCTTTCCATACCTGCGCTGCAATGTTCGGTACTACTGCCAACTCTGGTTCAACTGAGCCAGTGCTCACATTCTGCCAAAACGTCCGTGCATCTTTGACCGCTAAAGCTGATGTTAACTTCGCCCAATTTTCGTTCCCCCACTCCATCTTAGCATGATGGGTTAGCTGCCGATAAACTAGCCTCCTACGCTTTAAAAGTTCCCTGTTGTTATTCTGTTTCAGAGCGTCAAGGAGTTCTCTTTTCGCCTGTCTGCAGGCCCTGTTATACCAGCTTGGCTTCATTCCAACCCTTCTCCCACTAGGACCTGGGGGATTTAAAATATCTGATAGGCTATTAACTAGTTCCGTATTAAGTTCTCCCAGCCTTTCATAAAATTCATTCGTTGGATGCTGTTCGAAAAGAGCAAGTACGGCTACTAGTACTGGTATAACCCGAGCATACAGTTTACCTACTCCATCTGGGTTAGTGACCAGTTTGTCCCATCTTACCCTGCGTCTATTACTTGACAAGATGGCCCTATTGGGTGTACCGGGCTGTAACTGTCAGGATTTGATAACTATATTGCGCCTGCCTAGTTACCAAATTACAACTCCCAGAATTCCTTGCTGGTTGTGAGAGCATAAAGGAGGGGGCGTGGCCTAGAGACATCGTGTGTAATTTGTATTTTGTTCGTGGTCAAGGAAGACAACAGGTCGCTGGCTCCAGCGCGACCGTCATGTCTTTGTAAAAGAAACCGGTTCGGGGTTTCTTCAGGAAGCGAGAGCTGCCGCGTGAGTAATTCTCATTCACGGGCGGAATCCTGAAACTGACTGTGCGTGTATTGTTGGAGTGTGGCGTCTTGCCTTTCCATTCTGCAGAAGGGAGGAACCTTTTTGCAAAAGCTTTACAGCGGGCTCGTTGTGAAGACGATACTTGTTGCACACACAAGCGGTCCTGGTAAGCGCGTTAATTCGCGTGTACTTCATTCTTGAACTGAGAAGAACTTCTGTTCATGATAATGTTCGAGTGTTATTGAAACACATCCGGTAACTATTCTGACTGTGATTGTGGTGGCTACAAAGACGTATTTGGAGTCGTATGATTTTTGTATACTACTCTTAAAAGGAGGAGTGTGATCTGTATTGGCATCAACTAGTGTAAAGGAATTCGGAGTCAGTGATTGAGCGGAGGATAGTGGGGTCGCTCCCTACGTTCTACTGTGTCAAAAGGCTGATATTTCAATTGATGACAAATAAACAATGAACAAAATATAGCGCGGATACTAGTGGTGGGAAGCTACATTATACAGTGCAAGAACTATTCCAATTGGGGATTATACACAGTGGTGTAACATATTGCTTTATTTGGAACCTTTCGTTCTTGGGAAACTTTTGTTGTTTGCTGGTGAAAGACAGAATAACAAGTGGATATCTTTATCTGGAAACAGTACACAGTATATATATACTAAACAGGAGGGTATGTTCTAATCAGAGTGGTTTCATTACCTCTTAACCATTGGAGGAATTCTATGGCCCTAACCTGTGTGTTTGTTTTGTATAGGGAGCTGATAACTCATTATAGTACTTGGTACTAGAATAAGAGGAGAGCGGTGAATGCAAAGGACACAGGTGAATATATGGATTAGTTAGGGTAGCGAGAATGAAATGAGAGTAGGATTATTGAATGTGTTATAATCCTGTGTGTTTTCTCGTTACAGCTATCCCTTCCCAGCTGTCCCCTTCCTTCCCCTCCTGTTTATTATTTTACTCACAATTTTCCCTTACCTGATCACTCGAACACCCTGTGTTGTACTAGGGGTGTTGGTGCGGTCTGGAGGTGGAACCCATATTGCATCAATCGAATCCTGCGGAGCTCAACCCTGACAGAATTACACACCCAAGAATTACGCTCCGCCTGATTCAGTTGGTGTAGATATGGCCACCATGGAGGATGTACTGCACGCACTGGTGTTGGTGCAGCAGGAATTGGCAGCATCTAAGGCTGAGGCCATTGCTTTAAAGGATAGGGTAGAACAACTGTCAAAAAACCCTTTTTCCTCTGGTCCGTCTCAAATACAGGTTACTGTGCCTCCCCCCATTCCTTTGGCTAATCCTGAACGTTATGCGGGGGATCCCCGTAAAATCCAGGTGTTTCTCACGCAAGTGTTACTTTACTTTTCTTGTAAACCTGCTGCGTTTCCGAGTAATCATTCCAGGGTGGCGTTCGCCATTTCGTATTTGGTAGGTGAAGCGGCTAACTGGGCTGTTCCACTGGTGAAAAATGATGATGCAATCCTCTCCCACTGGTCAGCTTTTAGAGCTGAATTCGAAAAGGTTTTTGATAGGAGGGCTAACACCTTTAGCGCAGATAAGGAATTGATGGAGTTGAAACAAGGTAGGGGAGAACTTATCACCTATCTGACATCCTTTAATCGGCTGGTGGCAGAATCTGAGTGGCCAGAAGGCAAACGTATGTCCCTTTTCTATCAAGGGCTCAGACATGAGATTAAGGATGTCATCGCTCAGATAGACCCTCAACCCACTTCGTGTGTAGATATGATAAACCTGGCTTTGAGACTGGATAGTAGAATGTCTGACAGAAGTGGGGACAGGAAGCGATGGGAGAAGGGGAGATATCGTTATGACAGGTATTCTGGCAAGTCGGCGAGTGCCTCAAACCCTGAGCCAGAACCCATGGAAATAGGTGCCATAAGGGCCCCCTTGTCCAGAGAAGAACGAGAGAGCAGGAGGGTTCAGGGTTTATGTATGTATTGTGGACGGAAAGGTCATTACGTCCGGGAGTGTCCAGTTAAAAAACAGGGAGCTAATACCTGGGATAGGAACAGGAAAGTGGCGGCCTCTTCTACCTTAAAGGTGCAGGAGGAAAGGGAGTCACTACCTCAGAAAGACGCAGAACCCCCTCAGTGGAAGCTTACTTCTTTGTCCACAAATGTCATAGGAGAGACTGAGTCTCATCTGGTTCTTAATATGTTGGTTGAATGTGAAAACAAAACACATAATGTCCTAGTGATGTTGGACTCTGGTGCCACGGGCAACTTCATAGATAACGGGTTGGTTACACGTTTGGAGTTGCCAAGAGTTCCTAGGGAAAACCCAGAGGAAGTGTTAGCGGTGGATGGGCAGCCTATTAAATCAGGACTCATCACTGAGAGAACAGCTGAGATGAGGGTATCCATAGATGTGGACGAGGGGAGACACTCAGAGATGTTGGAATTGAATATAATAGATGCCCCTCAATATGAGATCATTTTGGGTATGCCATGGTTGATATATCATAACCCCATGATAAACTGGAAATGCAGAACGATTATGTTTTTGCCTGAAGTTTGTCAAGAGCATTTTGTTCCCTGTGTGTGCTCTCATGTAGCAGTGTTGGCTAGTTCATTCATGATAGCTACTGCAGCAGAAAAGGATGTGAAGTTGCCAGTCGAATACTTATCTTACCAAGATGTGTTCAGTGAAATTCAAGCGGAAACCTTGCCCCCACACCGGGATTACGATTGCCGCATAGACCTGGTGGAAGGGGCTACCATTCCTACCTGTCGGGTCTATGCACTGTCGGTCCCTGAAACCGCACACTTGAAGGAGTATTTGGAGCATTATGTGAGGTTGGGGTTTATTAGGCCTTCAAGATCTCCTGCAGCCTCGCCGCTGTTTTTCATAGCGAAAGCCAATGGCGATCTTCGAGCATGTGTGGACTACCGCGTCTTGAACAAAAACACCGTACGTAACCGATATCCTCTCCCCCCTCATTTCTGTTTTACTCGATCAGGTGAGGGAAGCAAGAATTTATACCCGATTGGATTTGCGGGGTGCTTATCACCTGGTCAGGGTTCGTGAGGGGGATGAGTGGAAAACGGCGTTCAAGACGCGGTACGGGTTATACGAATACCTGGTTATGCCTTTTGGGCTGTGTAATGCCCCTGCGGCATTTCAATTTCTCATTAATGATGTTTTAAAGGAGTATATTGATTTGTTTGTGGTGGTCTACATAGACGACATTTTGGTATACTCATTGGAGACATCTAGACACAGTGAACATGTGTGCATGGTCTTGGAGAAGTTGAGAGAACACTGTCTCTATGTCAAATTGAGTAAATGTGAATTTGGGGTACATACTGTGGAATTCTTGGGGGTAATGCTTAGTCCAGAGGGACTACAAATGTCAGAGCGAAAAGTGCAAGCAGTCCAGGATTGGCCTGTTCCTAAGAACGTGAGGGAGGTACAGAGTCTCCTGGGCTTCGCTAACTACTATCGTAGGTTTATAGTGCAGTTCTCACAAATAGCGGTACCCATCACTAGATTGGTAAGGAAAGGAGTCACCTTTACATGGACAAGAGAAGCAGGGGAAGCCTTTGAGAGACTGAAGTCAGCATTTATTACGGCTCCTGTGTTAGCCCATCCGAATTTAGAACATCCTTTTGTGGTTGAGGCTGATGCCTCTGATGAAGCAATAGGAGCAGTGCTGTCCCAAAGAGACAAACATACGGGGCAACTACACCCTGTGGCATATCTATCGAAGAAATTGAGTTCGGCTGAACTCAACTATACAATAGCCGAAAAAGAACTGCTGTCTATAAAAAGGGCATTCTAGGAATGGAGACAGTATTTGTGGGGTGCACGTCATGTCATCACTGTGTACACTGACCATCGAAACCTACAATACATGACTTCTGCGAGACACTTGACGCAACGACAGATGCGTTGGATGCTCTTTTTTACAGAATACAATTTTGTGGTTACTTTCAGACCGGGTTCTGAGAACCGCAAAGCTGATGCGTTATCTAGACAGACTTTACCTGTGGTGCCTAAAGAGGAAGAGGTACAGGCTATTATACCAGCAGCCAAGGTGGTGTGTGTAGTGAGGGCTGAGACCTTTTTGGATGAGGTCAAAGCACATCAATACCCTGGAGGATGGAATGCTTGGGCAAACGGTAATCCAGCAAGAATGGTGAAACAGGGATTGCCTTTTCAACAAGAGCGTTTGTATTTGCCCAACGTTCCTTTGCAAAGAAAGGCCTTTCGATGGTGCCATGAAGTACCTATGGCTGGTCACCCAGGCATTCGCAAAACGATAGTCACCGTCCAAAGAAATTTCTGGTGGGAATCTCTTGTAAAGGACATTACGTTGTGGGTAGCGCAATGTGATGTTTGTGCTCGATCTAAGGGGGTGAATGCAAAAAAAGCTGGGAAGCTTATGCCGATGCCTACTCCTAAGCGTCCATGGTTGAACATTAGCCTGGATTTTGTGTCTGGTCTACCTATGGATCAAGGATATAATGCCATTTTGGTGTGTGTGGACAGCCTTACTAAAATGGGACATTTTATCCCTTGTAAAAACTTGCCTACCGCCAGTCAGACGGTGCAGTTGTTGGCCAGTCATGTCATCAGATTACATGGATTACCCAAGGTGATTATCAGTGATAGGGGGCCACAATTCATAGCCAGTTTTTGGCGGATGTGGTGTCATGCGCTGAATATTGATGTATCCTTGTCTACCAGCTTCCATCCTCAGACGGACGGACAGACTGAGAGACTTAATCAGACTATGAAAAAATATCTGCGATGCTATTCCAAAGAGGCTCATGAATATTGGGTGGAACTGTTATGGATGGCTGAGCTGGCATACAATAATGCATGGCACAGCTCGACTGGTATGTCCCCTTTCAAAGCCAATTACGGGTTTGATGCCCACACCTTGCCAGTGGACATCCCTGATGAAGTTCAGAACCAGCCTGCTGTGAGAGAGCAAGTGAGACTGCTGAGGCGTATGCATAAGGGTGTGCATGCCCATTTGGTACGAGCCAAAGAAGTATACAAGAAATGGGAGGACAAGCATCGGGCGGAGGGTCATCAGTACCTGGTGGGCGACAGAGTTTGGCTGTCGACAAAAAATATCCAATTCAAACTGCGCAGCGTATTCCACACTCGATTCATTGGTCCTTTTCCGATTATTAAGAAAATCAATCCTGTTGCCTACAAACTGAAGTTGCCCGGATCTCTGCGAATACACCCTGTGTTTCATGTACAGTTGTTGAAACCTGCATTGTCCTCTAGAAGGGCGGTGCCGCCTCCAGTGATAAGTGACTGTGGGGTTGATTATGAGGTCAGGCGTATTCGTGATTCCAAGTTGCGCAGAGGGGTGCTCTGGTACCTGGTGGCTTGGAAGGGATATTCTGCGGAGGATGATTCCTGGGAGCCCTGGTCCAATGTGCAAGCCCCTAGAGCGGTGAGATCTTTTCATATGCGATGCCCGGATAAGCCCGGTCCTAGGAGGCGCTAGGGACGGGGACATACTGTCAGGATTTGATAACTATATTGCGCCTGCCTAGTTACCAAACTACAACTCCCAGAATTCCTTGCTGGTTGTGGGAGCATAAAGGAGGGGGCGTGGCCTAGAGACATCGTGTGTAATTTGTATTTTGTTCGTGGTCAAGGAAGACAACAGGTCGCTGGCTCCAGCGCGACCGTCATGTCTTTGTAAAAGAAACCGGTTCGGGGTTTCTTCAGGAAGCGAGAGCTGCCGCGTGAGTAATTCTCATTCACGGGCGGAATCCTGAAACTGACTGTGCGTGTATTGTTGGAGTGTGGCGTCTTGCCTTTCCATTCTGCAGAAGGGAGGAACCTTTTTGCAAAAGCTTTACAGCGGGCTCGTTGTGAAGACGATACTTGTTGCACGCACAAGCGGTCCTGGTAAGCGCGTTCATTCGCGTGTACTTCATTCTTGAACTGAGAAGAACTTCTGTTCATGATAATGTTCGAGTGTTATTGAAACACATCCGGTAACTATTCTGACTGTGATTGTGGTGGCTACAAAGACGTATTTGGAGTCGTATGATTTTTGTATACTACTCTTAAAAGGAGGAGTGTGATCTGTATTGGCATCAACTAGTGTAAAGGAATTCGGAGTCAGTGATTGAGCGGAGGATAGTGGGGTCGCTCCCTACGTTCTACCGTGTCAAAAGGCTGATATTTCAATTGATGACAAATAAACAATGAACAAAATATAGCGCGGATACTAGCGGTGGGAAGCTACATTATACCGTGCAAGAACTATTCCAATTGGGGATTATACACAGTGGTGTAACATATTGCTTGTTTGGAACCTTTCGTTCTTGGGAAACTTTTGTTGTTTGCTGGTGAAAGACAGAATAACAAGTAGATATCTTTATCTGGAAACAGTACACAGTATATATATACTAAACAGGAGGGCATGTTCTAATCAGAGTGGTTTCATTACCTCTTACCTCTTAACCATTGGAGGAATTCTATGGCCCTAACCTGTGTGTTTGTTTTGTATAGGGAGCTGATAACTCATTATAGTACTTGGTACTAGAATAAGAGGGGAGCGGTGAATGCAAAGGACACAGGTGAATATATGGATTAGTTATGGTAGCGAGAATGAAATGAGAGTAGGAATATTGAATGTGTTATAATCCTGTGTGCTATCCCTTCCCAGCTGTCCCCTTCCTTCCAATCCTGTTTATTATTTTACTCACAATTTTCCCTTACCTGATCACTCGAACACCCTGTGTTGTACTAGGGGTGTTGGTGCGGTCTGGAGGTGGAACCCATATTGCATCAATCGAATCCTGCGGAGCTCAACCCTGACAGTAACGATGAGCTGTCCTTATGCATACCGGGCGAGGAAAAGTCCAGGATCAAGGGGTTATGGTCACTCTCCCCCTGGATACAACCCTAAAATCTAGTACCCTACGCCAGGCACTACACTGAACAAAAATATAATCAAGTTGTGCCTCCCTCCCTGGTTTGTTAAAAGTGCCACTTGTGGTATTTTCCCAACCTCCTCCTGATTTACGCCGTCCAACAAACCCTCAAGTGGTTGAAAATGGGAATTGAGGTCTCCCCACCACAAGCGTGGCTCCCTCAGGAATCTTACTTAGGAAGGAGGATAGCTCTTCGATGGCTCCCGATTCTGAAGTAGTGCTCACAGGTCTAGAATAAATATTGACCAATGCGAGTCTGGAGCCATTCTGCCACTCTAGAATCAGACATTGCACATCCTCTGATTCTGTGTCCATAATCCTGGCACTGCAACCCAAATGGGTTGCTATCCAAATTGTTAGGCCCCCTGACGGTCTACCTTTTCCCCCCACCTTGCGGGGACCGAGAATGAGGCAAATCCCAGACGGAATTGCTCCTCCCGCGCCCATGTTTCCTGGAAGAGACAGATGTCGTTCAGGTCTATAAAAGATCCCCACTCAGGGCAGGCCAGTTTGTTACAAAGGCCCGCTACATTCCAGGAAAGGATTTTTAATACAGATAAGCTGGAGGGACTGCAGGGAGGATGCATTAAGGGTTCTTCATTGTCAGTACTCGCCAGGCCAGGAAGTAGGTATTCTGGGGAGGAAGGCCGACCGTCAGGGATGTCCACTGCTATCCCCAGTTGTGCAGAGGTACCCAAACCTATATCCTGATTATTGCAGATGTTTGTGGGATCCACCCCCCCTAACTCTTCCCCCAGAGCCTGCATCCCGCTGTAGTCAGTCTACCTGCTCAAGGCAGCTATACCTATTGGTGTATGGATAATCACCAGGGATAGATGCATCATATCGGATAGGCCTGTGCCTTCTGCCTTGAGCACTTGTTCCCACCCTTATCCATCCTTCATCAATCCCTGGATGCAATCGGGTGTTTGGAGGTGGATAAAAAAAAGACAATGGCAATGGTTAAATAGTTGTGTTACCCGAGCTACCCAGCCAATTGCAGATGTGAGAGACGATCAGTGGGTTCCTAAAGTTTACCAGGATACAGTCACCCTTGATTTTCTTCGTGGTGTATCCCACCCATGCAACCCTCCGAACCATCAGCAGATCACTTCTCATGTTGGGGGGAAGGGGCCTATAGATGTTCAACCAACTGATCACTTTATTTTTTAGGGAATCAAAAGTTTCTATTGCAGAATTGGTAAGCTCAGGGACACCACTTAGGATTACTATGTGGGGTGCTGCCTCTGGGGGTAAATTAACTACATTTTTCCGACTTATACTACTGGAATCATAAGCAGGGCAGTCACCAGTCTCAATAGGGGACCTTGCCGTCCTAGTTAAATTCTTTGTAACTACACACTTAGAGCTCTGTGCTAAGGGCAAAGGGAATTGCACTGGGGAAGGTACTAAAATGGGGATTGGTGGATTGGGTGGAAGTGTGGTTAGTAGAGTAGGAGGGTTAGGTTTCTTAGCAGTTGGCAGACTAGGTGGGTTAGTTAAAAGGGCAGCCCCCCCATTCTTCGAAGACACTCTATGGGTGCTACCCACACTTTTCAAGTGATTCTTGATACCCCCGGTGACCATTTCTATTGCTTGTAACCTAAGATCAATACGGTCAAGCCTGGCCATCAGGGGATCTAACAAGTTCTTCAAAGCGTCAGTGAAAGCTTGGGTAAGCGCCCCATGCCCCCCCCTCCAGAGGACACCTCCCCAAAATTGAAGGGAGCAGGCAGCGCTGCCACCCATTTTTGTGAGGGCTGGGTGAAACTGCCATTTAGGTTAACAGTTGGAGGGGGAGCAGAGTGCACTATATGGACCATGTTCTCGGGGTTATTAGGGGCTAGATCTAATTTGGCCCTTTTTCCTCCCTTAGTCTGCCTCCCTCTTTTCCTTTTCGGGACAGCCCCTTCCCTCAGTCCTCTCGAATGGGATTGATTTAACTCACTCCCCTCATCCGAAATCAAAACTGCCTCTGATGTTAAAGCTGATACAACCTCAGGTATAGTCTGGAGCGGATCTCTATGTGGTGATGAGGTAGACCTTGGCTCTTGCAAGACAGATTCAATCGTTTGATCAATACTGTCCAAAAGAGCTATGTGAGACGCATCAGCCTTTTCAGGGGTTTTAGCGTTCACAATTAAACCCAAAGATGATCGTCTGGCGCTTTCAATCCCCTGCGAGATCCGTGTTTCTAAAACAGATAATTCATTATTCACCACTGAGTTGGCTCTGATGAGGAAACTGTCCAAAGTACCTGCAACCATGGAAGTTGATGCCGTGGCTTTGCTTCTCATTTCTCTAGAAGTCATTGTCCTTATTCTTTAGAGGATTCCCAACCAGGTCAGATGAAGTGCGTAATAGTCCTCCCACTGGGCTAGCCACTAGCCAAGAGGGGTGGCCCGGTCCGGTCTTATACGGTCTTTAACAGGCTTAAACGGGCCCGTCCTTGGCCCGGGCTTCGCCCGGTGCGCGCCCGCTGATGTAGATGGAGCTAAATAGGAGGAGGCGGGGGCGGGAAGAGGCTCCAGCTGCGGCGAGTCTCAAGCCGCAGAGTAAGCTGGACCTCACAGTCCCGCGCCCGTCCTCAACAGCCAGGCGAAGCAAACAAAGTCTATCCTCAGGCGTCCCAGATTGAGGTAAAACAGGCGGTGGGTTAAGTCTCCCCCGTAACGGCTAGCGAGCGGCACCTCGATATTCTGTCCCTCATATTCTTGTATGAAGATATTCTGGGGGTCGATATTCAGTGGAACAAGCACTTCTTTACAGATCCCTCAACCCAACATGATCAGGCCACATCACACTAGCTTTGAAGTTCCTACATTGGATGCCAATTAGGCAAAAGGTTGAATTTAAAAATGGGGCAGATTTAGTAATATCTTAATCAATGCAGCACAGCAGCCGAAGTTGCTGCACTGCTTTGTATGAGAAGAAGAGAGCAGGGCAGCACAATATTTACTAAGATGTCCCTGTTGTTCTCTTCCCAGGTACTGGCCCACTTTCTGGCTGTCTAGTACTATGCAAACACCTTTGCATAATAGTGTAAGGATGCCAGCATGAGTCTAGCACAGATTTTGGACTTGGTGGGTACCCTTTCAATACAAAACTTTCAACACAAAATGCTAACCTTGGACTTACTTTTAAACTTTACCCACTTTGTTTGTGTACTGTACAGTACAGCACATTAAGTGAAAAAAAATTGGGGAAAAGAAATCTTTTCTCCTTCTTCGCGCCTGCCTGAGGCAGGTTTATGGTTTTTATTTGCTCAAAGTTGTCTCTATCAATGTTAGTAGAGAGGGGTTTGCATTAAAAAACTTTGGGTGTTTGCATTGGAACGCCCAGCGCCACCCATGAGACACCCGCTTAATGCAAAGTATAAGAAAGAAAGTTGCACATGGTGCTACTTTGTGTTACTTTTTGGAAACTTTTCAATGCAAAACAAGTTTTGCACTGGAAAGAAAATCCCAAAGCATTATATTGCCCCAGTTTCCTCTGGGATTTTGGTGGGTCACAAATATATGGCATTAACTGCATGGTTCTCATGGTCACAGTTCCGAATTACTTGTACCAAATCTTGGAACCAAAGGCCTGTGGTAGGTTTTCAGCTACATTTGGAACTGCAGTTGCCAAAATTACTTTTACGGAAGGAGGCAACCCTCAGAAAATGCTGTCATCATTGAAACACCCACTCATACATACAAGCATTGATCCTTGACTGACTATGATGCCTGTCTCTTGTTTCATCTTCCCCTTTACAACCGCTCATCATCATACTGTAATTCCCCTAGTGCTTTACAAGTTCACTATGAAACGCCTGTCTGTGTGGGTGAAAGGGCTCTGCCAACCCCCTCTATTTCCAAAGCATGATGAGTGTCTGTCAGATTGAACAATGGTGAGCATGACAGACACTCTTCATGTCAGGGTCAGGTAGCCAGGTGCTTTAAATGTGCTAATGCAAAGGCGACCTGAAGCCTGATTAAAGGTTTTCAGGGTTGAAAATCTCACTGCTCATCAGCCCAGCAAAGCCTTGCAAAGTTCCTCATCCTCATGGCGAGGAGGGCCATCTCTGCCCTCCACAGGGCTTGGTCGCCCCACTCACTGCTGCCGCTCCTGCCTGCCTTTGCCGCCTCCTGCCTGCAGATTCCTTCGCTCGCTACCCGCTGCTCCTGGGAATTTCCCGCTGCTCCTGGGAATTTCCCGCTGCCCGCTGCTTCTTGGAATTTCCCGCCGCTGCCTCCCTGCGGCCCCGCCCCCCTGTGATTCCATTCCCCGCCCCGCTCCCGCCACCCAGCTGCTCCTCCCTCCCGGCTCCTTACTTATGACGCCCCCAGAGCGACCGCGCAGCGGACGCGCGCAGCGGGAGCACCGATTGAGCACCGAAGGTGCGCCAAAGGTAAGCCCGTCTGCGCCCATCCGCGCCTGGCCCGCGCCCAGCGCCAGGACCCCTGGCCCTCCCCGCCGAGGCCAGACGACCCGACTGACCTACGACGCCGCCACTCTCAACGCACTCAATGCCGGCCGGACCCACGCCTACTGCCGAGCCACCCCGAGACGCACCCAAACACCCTTCACCTGCTGCACCTGCAAGTTCACCTGCAAGTTCACCTGCCTCCGAACCTGCCCCGCACCCGCCAAGACAAACACCAGCAGCAACCACCTCAAGTGCATCTTGATCAACACCCGCTCCGTCCACAGACACGCCGTGGAACTCTGGAACCTCCTCGACGCTACATCACCGGACGTCGCCTTCCTCACGGAAACCTGGATGAACGCATCCTCTGCACCCGACATCGCCATCGCCATCCCGGACAGGTACAAGATCATCAGGAGGGACCGCATCAACCAGACCGGAGGTGGCATCGCCATCGTCCACAGGAACACCATCCGCATCACGACCGACGCCAACGACTCCTTCGCCGCAGCCGAACATCTCCACTTCCAGATTCACACCGACCCTAAGACGACCCTCAGAGGCACCCTCGTCTACAGACCCCCGGGACCACACACACAATTCAGCGAAGACATCACAGACTTCATCAGCCCGCACGCCCTCCCCTCCACTGACTACATCCTCCTCGGGGACCTCAACTTCCACCTGGAGAACAACAAGGACCGCAACACCACCGCCCTGCTGGAAAACCTCGCCAACCTCGGACTCAAGCAACTGGTCAACACCCCCACCCACTACGCCGGCCACACGCTTGATCCCGTCTTCTCTTCCAGCAAGTTCATCACCTTCAGCCACGCCACCGGACTCCACTGGACCAACCACAGCTGCGTCCACTTCAGCTTCAAAAGATCCACGACCCACCACCACCCGCAACAGGTACCTCGCAGGAATTGGAGCAAGATCACCGCAGACCAGCTCACCACCTCCCTCAGCCAGAGCCCACCCGCCAACACAACGGACCCCAACGAAGCAGCCCGCAACTTCACACAGTGGCTGACCGCCTGCGCCGACGACCTCGCGCCACTAAAGAACCCTCCCAGCAGACCTGGAAGCAAGAAGGCATCCTGGTTCACCGACGACCTCAAGGACTCCAAGAAGACCTGCCGCACCCTCGAGAATGCCTGGCTCCTCGACCGGACCACCGACAACATGACCGCCCTCAAACACGCTACCCGCAAGCACCACCAGCTCATCCGCACCACCAAGAAGAAATCCCTGAAGGAACGACTGGACAACAACGCCCACGACAGCAAAGAGCTCTTCACTATCGTCAAGGAGTTCTCCAACCCCAGCACCGGCACCAACGACATCACTCCGTCACAAGACCTCTGCGACTCCCTCGCCTCGTTCTTCCACCGCAAGATCGCCGACATCCACAACAGCTTTGGCGCCCCACCCACACACCCAACCGTCGAACCAACGCCCCCCACCGCCACCCTTCGCACCTGGACCACGGTGACCACCGAAGACACAGCCCGCACGATGAACACCATCCACTCCGGATCACTGACCGACCCCTGCCCACACCACGTCTTCAACAAGGCCGACTCCACCATCGCACCCCAACTCCGGAACATCATCAACGCCTCCTTCAACACCGCCACCTTCCCGGAGAGCTGGAAGCACGCCGAGATCAGCGCCCTCCTGAAGAAACCTACAGCGGACCCCACCGATCTCAAAAACTTCCGCCCCATCTCGCTCCTCCCTTTTCCTGCTAAAGTCATCGAGAAGATCGTCAACATACAGCTGACCGCCTTCCTCGAGACGAACGGATCCCTCGACCCCTCGCAGTCCGGCTTCAGAGCCAACCACAGCACCGAGACCGCCCTCATCGCAGCCACCAACGACATCCGGACCCTGCTCGACAAGGGGGAAACAGTGGCCCTCATCCTCCTGGACCTCTCCGCTGCGTTCGACACGGTCTGCCACCGCACCCTAGTCCAGCGCCTCAGCAACATCGGTATTCAAGAGAAGGCACTGGAGTGGATCATCTCGTTCCTCGCCGGAAGAACACAAAGAGTCCGCCTCCCCCCGTTTCGCTCCGAGGCCACCGAAGTCATCTGCGGCGTCCCGCAAGGATCTTCACTCAGCCCCACCCTCTTCAACATCTACATGAAACCTCTCGCAGCCATCGCACGCCAGCACAACCTCAACATCATCTCTTACGCCGACGACACCCAGCTGATCCTCTCCCTCACCAGAGACCCCGACACCGCCAGAACCTGCCTACACGAAGGGATGAAAGACGTCGCCGAGTGGATGAAGGACAGCCGCCTGAAACTGAACTCGGACAAGATGGAAGTCCTCATCCTGGGATCTTCGCCCTCCGCCTGGGACGACTCTTGGTGGCCCCCAGCCCTGGGCACCGCACCCAAGCCAACCGACCACGCACGCAACCTGGGCTTCATCCTGGACCCCTCCCTCTCGATGACCAGACAAGTCAACGCCGTCTCCTCATCGTGCTTCAACACCCTGCGTATGCTTCGCAAGATCTTCCGCTGGATCCCGACCGAGACCAGGAAGACTGTCACCCAGGCACTCGTCACCAGCCGACTGGACTACGGAAACGCCCTCTACGCCGGAACCACAGCCAAGCTACAGAAAAGACTCCAGCGCATCCAGAACGCCTCTGCCCGACTCATCCTGGATGTCCCCCGATGCAGCCACATCTCCAGCCACCTGAGGAACCTGCACTGGCTCCCCGTCGACAAGAGGATCACGTTCCGGCTCCTCACCCACGCACACAAGTCTCTCCACGACCTGGGCCCCAAGTACCTCAACGACCGCCTGACCTTCTACACGCCCACCCGCCAGCTACGGTCCACCAGCCTCGCCCTCGCAGCCGTACCACGCATCCGAAGAGCCACCGCCGGAGGAAGATCCTTCTCTTACTTGGCTGCCAAGACTTGGAACTCCCTCCCCATCCACCTTCGGCTGACCCAGGACCATCTCGCCTTCAGGAAACAACTCAAGACCTGGCTGTTCGAGCAGTAGCATACCCCTCCCCCCAAGCACATTGAGACCCTCCCGGGTGAGTAGTGCGCTATACAAATGGCATGATTGATTGATTGATTGATGGATAGAATCATCCCTGGGAGTCTCAGATTTAAGCCACAAAGAGCCCAGGGCTGACTGCCTATCAGTAATGACCCATGCCGCTCTTTGCCAACTCGTCACAGAGTGGGGTCAGCAATGCTCACTGTCCCCATACTGAGTGACAGATAGAGAGGGTCCTTCTCTCATTGGCTGACCCATGACAATGTTGGCCAATGACAGGATGTAATGAGATCTTCGGTTTGTTTTACTTTCCTTACCGATGCCTACAGCTTCTTCCTGGGCAGTTCTGCTTCTCCCTCCCACCACCAGCTCGTCCTGGCTTTACCACCACGACCTGGTAAGTGCTTTATTGAATAGTTGGCTGTGTTTGTGTACGTAGGGACATCAGCATATTTGTGCACGAGTGCTGTAAATGGGTGCGTTTAAGTGTGTGTGTGTGCTTTTGAATGGATGGGTGTGACTGTGTGTGAACCTGTGTGCTTGTGAATGGATGGGGATGGGTATGTGCACACTTGGATGCTTCTGAATGAATGGGTGAATGTGAATATGTGTGTGCTTGTGAATGGATAGGTGTGAGTTTGTGGAATTGAGTGTTTATGTGTGTGCGTGCCTCACTACTCCTCTAATTAGCCATCTGCTAATGGAAATATACTAAAGAAAATTAAGTTTAATTAACAAATATGTTTTTCTTCCGTGGCAGAAACCTTTGGAATACTGCCGTTTCTGTGACCAAATTTGCAATCCACAAGGCACATTCTGTAGGGACATTTTTCATTTGTGGTGGATGGCGTTCATGTTCAGCTAGCTAATTGTGCTTAGAAATTATTTCTGGTATAGGATCACCTACGTTTTAATGGGGTATTTCTACACAGCTGAAGTCCAGTTATCTGAGCACAACGACTGATATGTGCTTCAGTAGCATGTTCTCTTAACGCAGTGTAAGTCCAAATACTTATAGTCTCCATGGCCTACTTTCTCGTACAAAGCTGTAATCACATGTTTTAATATGTAAGATTTCGACAGTTCTTCCAATGGGCAATTACTACCATGCACAATAGTGTCAAAAACGTGTGACACATTCAAAACGGGTTGATTAGTAAATTCAGCCTTTTCAGTGTTAGCATTTATAACAATAATATGCAGATGGTTACTAAAGTATGGATTGTTAAAGTCTAACATGCAAGATTTCCAATTTACAGTTCTAAATTCAATCAAGCAAATAAAGTATATATATCCATGCATATGCGGTTTCCCTCAATATCCTCAATATAGGCAGCTTGAAAAAACAGTTTCCACCAAGGAGTCGTTTACTGACATCATCCGAACCTTTGCATCACTTTTTCTAACTGGCCAAAAGACAAGGGCTCTGCAGGTTTGCATATAGCATGCATGGCGGACAACTAATTGACCTGAGCAGATTTAGGGATATTATCCGGCTGACACACAAAAATATGTCTCTGCATCTCACTCTGCGCGACTCTCAGGGGCAGATTTATTATTTATTACTTATTATTATTATTATTATTTTGTCAACTTATAAAGCGCGGTTGTTGCCCTGGGGCGTCCAAGCGCTAACGACCAGTTATGAAGTTGCTTAAAAAGAAGAAAAAAGAGTTACAATGGAACATTGAACAAAAAGGTCTTCAGCTGTTTCCGAAAGGTGGAGAGGTTTGAATTGGACCTGAGTTGAAACGGGAGTGAATTCCACAGCTTGGAGGCATTGTAAGTGAACATCCTGCAGCTCTTGCCTTTTTTATTCTGGGGACTATAGCCATGCATTCCTGGCTAGAACGAAGAGTTCTGCTGGGTTGATACTGTGTTGCTAGGCCCCGAACAATAGCCGGTCCCGTGTCCCAGAAAGCTTGGTGGAATATACACATCGCCTTAAAGGCGATTCTTTGTCGTACTGGAAGCCAGTGCAGACTGATCAGACCAGGTTTGGCTGACAGCCTGCGCGGCAACTGGAGCACGGTGCGAGCCGCACAGTTTTGCACAATCTGAAGCTTGCGCAGTGTATATTCCGAGGGGCGAAGATAGAGGACGTTGATAGAGTCCAAGCGGGACTGAATCAAACCCTGAATGGCCACCTGCTTTGCTTCCACCAGCAGAAGAGGAAGAACTTTCCTCAACATCCTTAGGAGACCAAAGAAAGTAGCCGCGGGTTTTGTGGCCTGGGTGTTAAAAGAAAGGGTTTTATCCAGCCAAACCCCAAGGCTTTTTATATTGTCCTTGGGTATTGGGGGGGCACCAAGACATGAGGGCCACAAGGGGTTGACAGAAGTAGGGTTAGTGGGACCCAGGAGCATCAGCTCTGTTTTGTCCCCATTAAGCTTCAGGAAAGAGGAAGTCATCCATCCCTTTACCTCCTCTAAGCATTTTGCCTGTGTACAGGAAGCAGTCCATGGATGGTATTTGGGCATTCTAACGCTACCACCAATGGTTTTTGACACAAAGCCAAGGTCTTTTGGTTTTCAGTGCCTTGCCTGCACAGAGAAAGGGCAACACATGGCTCACACAAGAAAGACACTCCTCATTCCTCAGGTGGTCAAAGCTAAGGGGCAGTGATGGACTAAAAACATCATCTTGGAATGATATTGCGCCACTGAGACCATCCAAAAACCTACTCATTAGGACATTCTGCCTGCCTGCTGACAAGGGACTATAAATCCCAGCAGACTTGTCATTTACCGAGCATGCTGGGGGAAGGAAGTGGGGCTCACCAACATTGAGCTATATAGCGCTGCCTGCTACCTGCTGCGCGAGATGTGCGTGGGCGAAGACCGGGCCAGAGAGCGGGCCCGCCTGTGCCCATCAGTACTTAGAAGAGGCAGGACTTGGCCACTCCTCTGACTTGGCCACTCCTTCTGTTCCCCTCCAGCTTAATGTTTGAGCTTTGTCATTTCTAACTCTCACAGGGTCAGGAATTATTTTTATTATTACTACCTTGGCCAAGAGAAAGTCTACATCTGGTAAGGATGCTCCACTGACAGGGTCTATAGCAACTTACTATACCAATGCAATGGGGGTAATAGAGCAGGAGGTGAGACCTCCAATCTCAGCAGCCTAATCCCATCCCATGACCCACTGGTGTCAAGAAGAAGAAGAACACGTGCAATAGACTCTGCCCAACGTAATAGTTTTTCTGGAGGCTGACCCCACACACTTATCTGCATTAGACTTGTTTTGCTCCCCGCCGCCTGCAAAAAAGAAGCTCCCTCAGCGTAGGAAGGGCAAGTCTGCCTTCAATGCCAAATTGGCGCAAACAGTTGTGAACTTGTCCAGGGAGGTCAATGTGATACCAGAACTTTAAAACAAAAGTGTCGTATTCTATTAAAGTTGTCACTGACGGCTGGATTCGCTTTAAGACCTTGTGAGGGGTTTTGGCTCATGGGTTAAATCTACTAGGCCTTTGACAAATTATGCTTTCACAGCAACTCCATTGGACTGGGAAGTTACCAAGGGGGGTGGAGGGATCCCAAGCTCTATCGGGTGCCAAAACAGGTCTTAAACCGAGGGTATTTCTTGAGAACCATTGAATTGCCAAAGACCAGCGGGGTAAGCAGAAGGGGCATCTAAGGATACTACCACTCCTTCGTGTGAGCGAAGCGGGGGTGCACCTCAAAGGGCTTACGCTCTGGAGTTACCCCCAGAGGCCACTCCTTACGTATTGGTTTTCAAGGGAGTTAGTCCACTTAGGCCAGGCCTTTCTGAGAGCTATGATCAGCTAGCAAATAAGGTGGTACATTGGATCAATGCCAGGGTGAGTGGTCTTGTGCAGCTCCACAGCCTGCTAAACCATGTCTGGAGAGTTTCATGGGTAGGAAATCACCCCAAACATGACAATAGATATTGCATTGTCGTACATTTTAACAATAGATTGGATGTACAGGATATACTGACAAGGCTCTGACACCCTGTGAATAGGCTGATCTCGACAGAAATTCTCCAGTTAGGCTATTTTTACAGACCAGCAAGCCATGTAACTCGTTTACCACTTCAGGTGCATTACCCATTAACCATTACAAATAGATTTCTGCCTCTCTCACAGCTAAGTCAGCTGGAGTTTCTTGAAAATGGGGTTAAATCCTGAATGTGCACACAATTGCAGGAAGGCATACACACAGGTGCCAATAGTCCGGAAAAAGGCAGTAAGAGACGAAGTGTATCATTCCCTAATTATGGCTAGTGAACTCAAGGAATGCAAACTCTTCTAGCAGACTGTAAACTGTAATTATTTTAAGAATACTCATGAAACTGGCCTTGATACAGTGATTTCTTCGGATGTTTGGGTTAAACACTTCACACAAGTATATTCAGCCCCAGTCACTACAGAGGTTCCTTGCCCATTGAGACAGAGGCTGAGTATCCCTCTTCATTTACAGCACTTATTATACCATCTATTGGATGAGAAAGTGAGCTGAGGGTTGCCATAAATGCTATTGATAGATGTTCAGCAGGAAAAGCTCCTGGACCAGATGGGATACCAGCTTACCTTTTCAAAGCAAATATGCCCTATGGGCTCCTCTTTTTGAAAGCATTTATAAGTACAGGTTCCCCTAAAGCATGGTCGTGTGCAACTATTGTACCAATATTCAAGAAAGGCTCCAAGTGAAATCCACAATGCTATTGTTCGATATCTTTAATCAAGTCCACTGCTAAATTAATGGGTAAGATTCTTCAGGAACTACTGCAAATTTGGGTGGATGAGAACAATTTTCTTTCGGAGCTACAATTTGGCTTTGTTCTAGGTTCGGGACAATTGAGCAAGGTCTCAACCTTTATCTTTTAGTAAATAAATAAATGGTGGCCAAGGAGGGGACGATTTGATTAGCATTTATGGACCTGATTTTGGCTTTTGACTCAGTTAATAGATACAACCTCTGGGCTATTATGATCAAATTTGGGGTAGAGACGAATATTGACAATTTTCCTGAGGGAACTAAACTCAGAAGTGACTGCCAATGTGAGGGTCGTGCCGGGTAGGGAAACAACAGAAACCTGCTATATGTGTACGGCCGGGCCGTGTCCTGGCCTCCCTTTCTTTTCTCACAGTACGTGTAAGGGACCTGGAAAGAGCTTATTGGATAATAATGTTGATTGCCCTGGGGTAGGAAATTGCAGTGTTACAGCGCTGATATATACTTATGGCACAGTGCTGCTTACTAGAACAGCGATTGGGTACAACTCTTGTTAGGCCATTTCTGCATTTTCTTGGCAACATGGAGCTTAGGATAAATCAAGAGAAACACATGTGATGGTCTGTAGGTCAAAGCAAAATAAAAATATGGCCTTTACAGTGAATAATATGAAAGTGAGCACGGTTTCATCATTTCTGTATTTGGGAATCTTTTTCGCTGATAAACTTATCTGGGCTCCTCTGAAAACTGCTAGAACAGCCTCACTAGCAAGAAGTTCTGAGGCAGTCCTTAGTTTCATGACCAGGATAGTCAATAAACCCATCGGAGAATTGCTAACAATCAATTTGGGCCTGGCCTATGAGGAATCAGCGGAAATGGGGCTGGGCCATATGACCTTATGAAGCTTCAGCCGTTGCTATTATGGCTGAGGATTTGGACTAAGGTTGAGACTTCGTTCAACTGGACAGTACTTGCTGATTGTCTTAAGCTTGACCGAAGACTAAAAATACAATGGTTCTCGTACATATACAATATTTGCATTAAACTGAACTCATTTAATCTTTTTGAAAAGCCAGGTACTTATTTGGCTACCTTTCCAAACCCTTGAGGGAAATGTTTTTGACCAAATGCTCAGGTGAAAAGTCATTTAAAAATGTTGCTGCTCTATCTCATGCTGTGATTTGTACCCGCCCTAGCACTGAGCCTTATTTAGTTTGGGTCAGCAATCTGTATCACAGGTTCCTGTTACTAGATTGAGGCTAAACACTGTGGAGCAGATTTACAAGCCCCTTGTGCATCTTTTAATGCCGCCGTTGCATCACTTTTGTGATGCAGCAGCAGTGCAAAAGATGTGCCATGCTGCGAGGTATTTAAAACGTGATGCATCTGGGAGATGCGTCACGTTGTAAAGCCCTGCGCCAGAAGGAGGCGTTCCTGCGCAGGGGGGGCGTTCTGGCGCAGGAACGCTTCCTAAAAGTGGCTGAGTGAAATCTACAAGATTTCCCTCAGTCACTTTTGAGCCCATGCTGCGTCAAAACCCTGCGCCTGCTTGTAGCAGGCGTAAGGATTGACGCAGCATTGTAAGAATGGGGCCCCCCAGAGCATTGCTGGAGCCGCGTCATGCTTGCGACGCGACTCCAGTCATGCGCCGCCTTTACGGCACAGATGCGTGACGCATCTGTGCCGTTTTTGCCCCATGGTGCGCCACATTGTAAATGCGGCGCATCCATGGTGGCGGATTCCTGGCGCACAATAACTGGTGGATCCCTGCTGATATGCAGGGATGCGCCAGTTATTGTAAATCTGCCCCTGTACATTTTCTCGAAGCCTACCCAGGCCAAGGTACATATTTTAGTAGTTTATCCCGTTGTCCATGTGATGGCTGTTCTGCACAAAACACATTGCACTTAATATTATTCTGTACGTTTTATTCTGAAATTAGGCACAGTCTAATTTCACCTTTTTTAAAACTAGCGAATTTTAGACAAACCAGGCCTCCATGGTGTTTCTGCAATCGTTGACAACACCGAGATTATGAGTTTCAGTTGCAACCTTTATGCAAAGTGCCATTCATTTGAGGGCACAGAATGTCACATGAATTAATTTGTAGTCTTGTTCCTTTTTCTTTCTTTTTCAATCTGCAAGCATTTATTACTTTCTAATATTATATATGTATATCCTGCTATGTTTTTTCATGCAATATTGTACTGTATTTTATCTTTTATGATCATTGAATGATTTAATAAAGAAGGATTTGACTTGACACAAAGCCAAATCAATAAACATTGTCAAACCCAGCTTTGTATAAAAAAAATAATGCTTTCTTTAGCCAGAAGCACAGTCAGAGAAAAGTTTTAATATCTCCTAACATTACATGCAACCAAAGTGTGACTTTTTAAATAATTGCTTGAGTAGGGGATTTTGCACTGAAAGGGTATCCTTCCAATGCAAAACCCTACGCTACACAGCATGCACACACCTTTGCACTTAGTTGCAAAGTCGTATGTATGGTACTCAACAGCCTTAAACAGAGCCAGCATAGGGGACGAGGGAAGTAGCAGGAACAATGAGTAAATATGGCCCTGTGCAGCTTTTACCCCCAACTGCGTTATGCTATTTCTTTTTATTTTTACTTTATTTATCATTTTCCAACATTTACATAACAGTGTTGTTTGTACAGTTGTTCCTTCACAATTTGTTAACAGTTCCATACTTAAGTCCGCCTCATGCAATGTTATACACAAAAGATTGGGCAGTGTGACACATATATTACAATGCAGGACTAATGCATGTTAGTCTTAGCTTTGACACATCTTCAGAAATCCGGTAAGACTATATACACACACAGAAATTGTCTGAAGTCCATATACAATACCGGTTCATATTCGCGTTGTGCTATTTCTTTGTACATGTGCACCTACCTTTTTCCATTCTCATTCCAATCATTCTTATTGTTTTTTCTGAGTAATTAGTTAGCCGATTTCTTGCAAATGTATTCTACAGAGGGCACACTTTTTCTAAATCTTTTCCCCAACATCATCTCCAGTCCACTCGCTAATCATCCATTCTCCGGTCTTCTGTAAGAGACGTTCCCCCTTTCTTTCTTCGACGTTCACCCTGCTAGGGGCGCCTCTAATAGGAAAAGTGAAATATCAGGAACAGCTAGACTGGGGGCTGCTCCAAATCCCCTCAGAGATGGAGGCCTGGGACGCAGCCTATCTTGCCTAGGGCCCTCCTTTAACCTCACACCGCCTGCTTTAAATCTGTAAGAAGAAAGGGAGGCAAGACTCCTTTGAAAATATATATATTCTTCATTAAAAATTTACCACTTTTGATCTGATTAGCGTCTTTCATTCACCTTTTGCCCTCGTATTCCCATTAGCCCGAAATCTACGCTTTTAATACAAATTATCAGCCCAAATGGGTAGCTTTTTTAGCTTCCCCGCAATTTTGCCCTTCTGCTGTGGACAAGCATCTGAGGGAGGCGAGGCTAGATTATTCAATAGGAGAAGCCCGCCCTGAAGTCATTGATCTCCGGTGGCTTCAAGGGCGAGGTACAGTGGTTGCTATAGATTCTGTGTGCTATTTGTGTGTGCTGATCACCCATTCCCAGGAATGCAAGACTCAACCACTAGTCATTCACTCACCTCCAAAGACTTGAGTCAGTCCTCAATGCAGCTGAAGAATGTTTTTCAGGTATCTTAGGCCTTATCAAAATGAGCACTTTGTTATCTGAAAAAGTGGCAGAATTGTTTACTATGAATGTGACGACATCCGTTTCCGCTTAGGAATAGAAAATGCGTAGGCTTTCATAACAACATCAGTCAACAAGGTTTATCAAGGATCATGATCCAATTGTAGTGCCATTATTAAACTTGTGCATTCTTCCTTTAAAGCAAAGTCTACTGAAAAAGTAAATTCAATCTTACAGCACTATAGGTCTCAGTGGCTTAGTCTGCTTTAGGGAGCCCATCTCATGTGGTCCCATTTTTTAGGTCAAAGCTTACCAGACAGTGCAGTTGTCTGGTTGCTAAAGACTTCGTGGGGATATTCAAAAACTGATCTAGGAGTGGATTTCACCCATTGCTTACAATTGGCTTTGTGGTGTATAATTCAAATGTGCCTGCTTTCTGTTTACTGGCTTTATTTATTTTAGGCTATCTTTTAGGCATAGTTTTGCCCCTCCTGTGGAGCATAGCCAGTTTACTGTATTCTTTCCCAATTGCTCGCTTTTTGTAAACAGGCCTTTGTGTTTTGGTTGCTAAAGACTTCTTGGGGATATTCAAAAACTGATCTAGGAATGGATTTTACCAGGTCCGGCTCTAGGCACACGGAGGCCCTGAGCAGGGAGTGTAGGTAGGGGGCCCGATGTCGCCAAATCCCTGCCAGGGGCCGCCACGCAAATATGTATCTAAGGATATATATTGGCGTGGCGGCCCCTGGGGTTTGGCGGCCCTGTGCAGGTGCACAGCTTGCACATGCCTTAGGCCGGCCCTGATTTCACCCATTGCTTACAATTGGCTCTGTGGTTTATAATTCAAATGTGCTTGTTTTCTGTTTACTGACTTTATTTGTTTTAGGCTATCTGTTAGGCATAGCTTTGCCCCACCTGTGGAGCATAGCCTGTTTACTGTATTCTTCCACAACTGCTCGCCTTTTGTAAACAGGCCTTTTTATTTTGTTCTTATCTTCTGCTCGCTTTCTGTAAACAGGCCTATATATTTTGTTCTTCTCTTTGCACATTTGCTCTGCCTTCAAAGACAAAGGTCAAATGTCAGGCTCTGTCTTCTAAGGGAGCTTGATGTTTACTTTTTTTTCTCTAACTTCAAAGTGTGAGGATTTATTTGGCAATCTAGGGGTGTGCTCAACAACATTTAAATGTTTGTAAATGAACTGTGCAAATATTTCAGACAACACCAGATTTTGGGAAGCACACATAAAGCAAATCTTTTGTAATTCTGAATTGTTGTGGAAACAAATGATTTAATACGAGTAAAACAAATCAATACACTAACAGATGCCAATTGCACATTTTATCATTTGTGCGCTGTATAGTTTTATCAGTAGAACTATGTCTGTGCAAATGTAACGATCATGTCATTTGAAAATGCATTGTCTGTAATGACAGTGCACTACCACACCATGCATATTAAACTCTATGACACTCCACTGTATGCCACTGCACTCCACAACACTCTATGCCACTTCACTCTACACCACTCCGCTCTACACTATTCTGTGCCGCGCCACTCTACTCTACTTTAAACTACTCCTCTCTCCCCGACATTATGCCACTGTGTGCTACTCCACTCTATGCCACTCTTCTCCACTCTACGTCACTCTTCTCTGCTCTACGCCGTTGTACTCCACTCTGCACTACTCTCTTCCATTCCACTTTCCACTCTATTCCATTCCACTTTATGCCTCTCCACTCTATCCCACACCACTATATGCCACCCACTCTATGCTACACCACTCTATGACACTCGACTCCACGACACAATACTCTACTCCCCTCTACAACACTCTGCTCTACGGCACTCTTCGACACTCTACTCTACTCTACACCCTTCACTCTATGATACTGTACTCCACTATGTGCCACTCCACTCTACGTCACTCTATGCCACTCTACACCATTGTAGGCCACTCCTCGCCACTCCACTATATGACACTACACTCCTTTCTATGACATTTCACTCTATCCCACTCTACTCTGCTCCACTCCACTCTATGACACTCTTCTCCATGTTGAATGTATGCCCCTCTTCTCTATGACACTCTACATCCCTTCACTTTAGGCCACTCTACTCATCTCTATGGCACTCCTCTCTACACCACTGCACTCTGTGCCACTCCACTTTATGACACTCCTCAACATTCTACGCCACTCCACTCTATGATATTTTACTCCTCTCTGTGACACTTTACTCCACCCCAGGACCCTCCACTTTACACCCCTCCTCTCTATGTCACTCTCCTCTGTGAGACTCTACTTCATTCCACTCTACTCCACTCTATGCCCCTCAACTCTCTGACACTTTATTCCACTCTATGCTACTCTATGCCACTTCACTCTACGACACTCTACACCAGTCTACGCCACTCTATGCCACTTAACCCTAGGCCACTGTACTCCACTCTATGGCACTCCACTCTATGACTCTACTCCACTCTATGGCACTCCACCCTATGACACTCCACTCTACCCCACTCCATTCCTTGACACTCTATGCCACTCTACGGCACTCCACTCTGCTCCATTCTAGGACACTATACTCCACTCTACGTTATGCCGCTCCACTCTACCCTACAATACATTATTCCACTCTACTCCCCTCCACTTCATGCCCCTTCATTCTACACCTCTTCGCTCTATGACACTCTACTCGATACCTCTCTTCTCTAGGACACTCTATTCCTCTCTATAACACTCTATGCTTCTTGACTCAATTACACTTCACTCTACTCTACGCCCCTCCACTCGTCGCCCCACCATTCTACCCCCTCCACTTTATGACCCTCCACTCTACGACCCTGGACTTTATGACATTCTACTCTACACCACTCTACATCATTCCACACCACTCCATGACACTCCACAACACAGCACCCAACTCCCCTGTACGCCACTCTGCTCCACTCTACTCTGCTCCACTCTACGCCCCTCTGGTCTGCTCGACTCTACTCCACTACAGTCTTCTGGTATTGTGTATAAATATCTGCTTTTTTAAATGTACAAATCTTTTCAGCAGTAGATTATTCCTAGAGTGAGTATTTGTGATCTCTTTCTTCTCAGTGTATCTCCTAAAGTCCTGCAGAAAAAGATTGAATGTATCTTAGAGGATAATCTTTTAACCAAAATTAGGAATCGCAGCCTGTCAGGCTCTCTCAGTAGCCTTTGAGTACCAAAGTTGACGCAACAAGTTTTTAGTTTGGTTATCTTTCCTAAAGCATGTGAAATTTCAACAGAAACGCCTTTGCTAAAAAGTCTTCATTAAAAGCAGACATTTTAAGCATCTTTCGGTCCATTTCATTATTTCCTTACCTTGTAAATCTCTGGAAAAACTAGCTTTTACACAGTTACAAGCATTCACAGGGATAATGATTTACTTGATTCCCATGAATTTAGCTTTCCCATGACAGATTCACTAAACAGATGATTCTGTTTTATCCTGGATGCTGATAGTGTTGGGGTGCTGATATTAGTGGATCTGTCAGTAGCCTTCACCACCCTCACCCATGTTATCCTTTTCACAAGACTTTCTGAGGCTGGGTTTTCAGATCTTGACCATAAGAGGCTGACGTATTTCTTGGAAGATTATAAGCAGTCACTCTTGGTATTCCTGCTTGTGCCAAGCCAAAGGAACTAAGTCGGTGGTATGCCCTATGGCTCGATAATGTCCACCATTTTGTTTCATATCTATAGCTGGACCTTGTCAAAGTTAATCCCCCAGACCCGGGCTTGCTTCTTCACCTTCTTTGATGACATACAGCTGAACTTGTGTCTGTGCCACGAATCAGAGCACATGTACAATTCAGAACATAGGTACAATTGCTCACTTGACTAACCAATGGCTTATCTCTCACTCACTGGTGGATGTCCATTAAGAACGAGAAGCGCAATCCAGCAAAAATGGAACACATTCTCACCACCCAGGAAATCTCCAACTGGAGCGCCTCAGCCAGGCACATAGTCACAGGCTCTCTCCACTGCCCACTGTTACAATGCATAACCTGGTCATAAATATTGACACTAAACCTTAGCAAGGTTACTTCTTTTTAGCTAAAGTCATCACTATATGCCAGTGATCAATGCCTCAATCAAGGTCAGATTGGATTACAGCAGTTCTGTTTACATGGCGCCTCTTGAGTAAAGCCTATCTTGTTTTCAACTGGTCCAAAATCCAGCTGCTTATCTGATCACCAGGCTGCCCAAGTGTGAGCATAGCAATTCTACTCTGAGACTTTTACTGTGGCCACCTATTTCCAGTCCTGCCATTGCCTATGTCTTTCGGAGATTCTGATTTCTTGGCTTCCAAATTTAAATGGTATGTAATATTCCAAGGAAAGCTTTACGTTTGGCTCATAAATTGCTCCACACAGTGCTTAAAGTTTGAACAGTGTCTTTTGAAGGTAGAAACATTTCCACTGCATCTAGAAGCTAGAAAGCCTTAACCTTTATTTAACCTTGTGAACCCTCTGTCCTGAAAATAAGAAAAAAAGTAAAGAAGTTTCTTTGATTGGTGATTGATTATCTAAAGCAGGTGTCTCCAAACAGTCACTTGCAAGCTATCAGTAGCTCATAGAAACCTTCAGAGTAGCTCCCAAACTTTCGTCATTTTTAACTAAGAACTGCAATGAGTGTTACATTCCTTTTCACATTAAGGACAGGCTATGTTGATTTTACATTATTATCAGGCTGCAGATAGCAGAGCCTGATATTGAGCAGTGCTCCACTCAGATTTTAACCCATGTGAGTCACAGCAGTTCAGAACGGAAGCACTGAGGTATTTAACGCTTAAATGAAAGTCCTTCTCAACTCAATATGGGAGAATTGGAGCAAAATGATATTTCTGAATGCTTTTAAATGAGAAAAAATTACATTACAATGAAATATTATCTTAATAATTAAGTTAACTCTTCATTGTAATGGTCTTTGTTTTCAAAGTGTCACATTTACAAACAACAGGCATCTTGCTTCCAGTGGCTGGTAGACACAGTCTCATATTTATAACTGAAAAATACAGCCATTCTCTTTTAAATGGGCGAAATTTAAAGTGAAGAAAAATGTTTCTATGAAACATTGTCCTAGTGTATTTCTCTACTTTAAATTAAGTCAATTAAGTCCTAATGTTTTATGAAGCATGTTCTTAAGTTTAAATTCCTCACATTTAAACAAATGACGGTATTTTCTTTTTCCATGGGCAAGTTCAGTGAACAGAAAAGACATTGGTCTGTGGATGTACCACACTGTTGTTGATGGTGGACTGTGTGTAGCCTGAGCAGTAAACCCTATTTCATTGATAGCAAGGAAGTTTTTGTTACATGTGAAGATTGTAAAGCATGCTCCTTGACGGGGCTGACTCTAGGGCAGTGGGACCGGTGCAACTGCACCGGGCACTGAATTCGGGGGGCGCCGTGTTTTCAAGTATATTATGGTTTTAAAAGCACCTTCTGTTCCATTACTTGCCTCCAGCATTTTTTAGGCAACAAAAAAATGTCAAGCTCACTCTGGTGATTATTGGACTTGCTGGAGAGAGAGCTGAGCTTTGTCTAGTGGAAGTTTGACTCTTAAGAAAGTAGAGCAGAGATTAATATGCCGGCTGCAAAGGACGTGCACAATGCAGATCATAATGTGCATATAATGCTAATAGTTCAGTGGGTTACTTATTTTGCCTGAGAGGGATCCTTTTGTTACTTTCAGTTGGTAAGTTAAAATCCTGAAATAAAACAGTAAGCTATTAACTGTCATCAAGGAGATGCATGCAAACTGCAAGGCATAGGTTAGAGCCTTATGATTCCCACCCACCCCGTCTTCATTATAGTAATTTGCAAAAAAGTTTGTTTTGGGTAGAAATCAATTCTTATTAGTAAAGACAAACCCCAAACATAGTGTTACATTTTAAATTCTGAGTGTGTGCTTCTCCAGACCAGGCACTCTTAAACTATATTGGCTACCAATATGGATGACATGTGACACCTACACCTTGTAGTCCTCTATCTTATGTAGCATTTCCTATGCACTGATTTACACATGTATGATTCATTGTCTCTGTATAATGTGTGTGTGATGTAAAGTGCTCCGACACTCAACACTGGTGTGAATGGCACTATAAAACTAAAGAAATGCACTTGAGAGAGAGAGTGGTTATGGAGACTTGCAGGCCCTGTTAAAGTGTGGTAGTGAGGGAATCTCTGGAAAAGGAGGTCATTGGGGGCATTAGAAAACATTATCACACTTGGTGCCACAAGCGGTAATGCCAGCCCTGCTCTTTGTAGTGGACTCTCTTCAGTGTTGTTGAGGGTAGTGAGATATCAATCCAAAAATTTAAATAACGGAGGCTCAACAAGCATAAAGCTATTCTCCCAAAAGTCATCATATTTGATAAGCTAATGTTCAGCAACATCTCCAAAGCCTATGCCCTTCTCTTCACAAACAGGCTCCCTATCAGTGGACAGAGAATAGGGTTTCAATCTGGGCGTCTCAAATAGTTGGCATAAAAAGAAAAGTGCTACAGTCTTTTAGGTAGCAACAGTGTTCATCAGACTGAAAATACAGGGCAACATACACCGGCAGTGCAGTTCCAGGTTCATTCTTGAAAAAGGCATATTCTAGTCTTCAGCTTGCCAGGGTGCAGTGGCAAACAGAGCACAGTAAGTTTGGCAAAATATGTTCCTCCAGGCGCAACGATCATGCTTCTGTTAGCAGAAGAAGCATGGGCCCAGACTTACAGAGGAAGCGGTTGTGCTGCGCTCACCGCATAGAGGATATCAGAGCTTGGATGGAGTAATCTCTGGGTGTCCGGATAGGTCTAGTAGCTTGCCCACTTCCCCACTCCGCGTGGAAATTTGAAGCCTACTGTGATATGGACCAATCCCAGGTCAGGGCTAAAACTAAAGTTAATATACACTCTTAACACTACTCTAGTGGTTTTCTGGGTTCCTTTCAAGTAAAGTGAATGAAGCTCTACCACAGCATCAGTGAAACCGCTTTAGTGTGACCAGTGCTGGAGAGGTAACCTTGGGAGGTCTACAGCTGAGCAGGAGGGTAAATGCCTTCAGCTCATCCAATGTTTGAAATATGGTGAATATTGTAAGATGCTGTCTACCAGATTGAATTAAAACCTTGAACCAGGCAACCTCTTCAAATTATTCCCTTCTCCTTGATTACAAGTGTTTGTGGAACACTTTCTACGAACGTCCCATAAAGTTTCAGATGAAGGAAAATGTTGTAGATAATCATGGGCCCTAGCACTATTATTAATGACCATGAACAGTGGGATTAATAATAGGAACAGAGGGATTCATCCTTAAAAACTTTAATTACACTTATTCAGAGGAGATCAAAATAGTTTTTAGAAATGTCATCTCTTAACTGGGAGAACTGAGAAAATATATCCCTAAACCATTGAAAGGGTAAACCCTCAGGATGAAGAAGAGTACAAATTGACAACTGACGCCCCTAACTCCTTTGGATTTAACAAAGAGCAAGCCTGGTTACTCAGTGAATTCTGTTTACTGTAATGTCCCTGATAATATTGATTATGTAAACAAAAAGTTTGTGGGCCAGATTTTTACAAGATTTCACAATATAAGAAGGTTCAGTACTCCCTAGAAATTATGATTACTGTGAATCTCACTTTTTCTGTGCATTGGAAGGTTTGATAGAGACCATAATCTGAGAAGTACAGTCCATGCTAGCTACAATGTAGTATCTCATTAAGCCAAAAATGTGTATTTCTTTGAAAGCACTAAGATACTTAGTGGCCACCATTTATACTACGTCTTCAAAACTAAAGTGCCCTTGGACTCTCCCACATCTTTAGCACACAATAGTGGTAATGTTATTTCCACAACGTCTATGACTTATTTTTTTAATTTTCCCAAAGACATCAGTACAGTGGTGAGTTCTTAGTTTGAATACGTGTGTGGTACCCTCTGAGGTCTTGCATCATTTATACTTCGATCTTTGAAAGCAAACAGGAATCTAGACTTTATATAGAGGTTGGCAGGCAGCCCACCAGGTCAGCAGAGACTTAGCCCTCTGAGGATCACTAAACAAATAGGTCTGGCTTTAAAGGAACGTTGTATAGTAATGTAAAGCATTAAAAGAATATAGCATGTGAATGGATATGTATTTGTGTGGAAAGAAAGTACTGTAGAATAATATTGGTGTAGATTAAAAGGACAAGTGATACTTGCAATGTCAAGCCAGACCTAAACATCTATGTAAATTAATGATTGCCTCCCTCCCATCTGTGCTGCTGACAGAGTAAAAACCTAAACCATAAACTATATAGTTATCAAAGACAATTTAATACAATGTCAAATGTGTACCCCTGAAAGTTCAAGCTCGAGCAGCTGGATAAATAAAATGTTCGCAGCTGTGAGCAGGGCAAGCACTTTTTTGTGGAAGCACACAATTTCTGAACAATCAAAACATGTAGTCCTGGCTCCCTGCATGTGGGCGGAGTCAAAGCCCCTCTCTAATTTTGCTCAAATAATGGTCTAGTGACAGCTGCGCTAACAAGCCAGATCATAAAGAGAGTTTTCTCCCTGCATATGAACATTTGGGTGGTTTGCCTGCCTTTGCATGGCCATCCCAGGCAGGGAAATTTAGAAGAGTGTCCTAAGGATGGGCAGCATTGGTGGAATTTGATTCTGTGGAATTCCACAGATTAACATTAAAATTCTGCGATATTCAGCAGAATTTTGCACATGGGTGAAGTGTGCATTTGGCGCTATTTGCTTGGCGCAAATGCACCCCTGTGTCCAAAAATGGATGCAAGGATGCATTCTGCGCCAATAAATAGCGCTGCCAAATTCCAAAAGCACTGTAGTGCATACCCCTTTGCCGCTTTACATACCCTACAATGCTTACCCGTACGTTTTCCTTACCTCTAAATGGGATAAGGGAACCAAGAGGGTGGTGTGGTCAGAACCCCTCCAATTTCATGCCTCCAAACTCTAAATGTGACCTTTGACCTCTTGTGAGACCAAGTGGCTTCAATTGTGACCTGCCTTCTTTCTAGTTTGCTGATACCTGTACATCTAAAGGGGGCAAACAGAATACGGTGTTTACTGATCAGATATTTATGCAGTGCTGAGAACTCCACAAAACCTGTGGGGGACGTGGCAAAGGCCACTGAAAGGACCAGTAAGTTTAATCACTTCACCCCTGGGTTGAATGTGAAATCCATTGACCGCCAAATGAAAATCCAAAAACAATGGATCACCCAACTTCTGCATCTCGCTTCTAGGCGCTGTGACAGTCCACAAGCTCCCCTGTTTACATCCGTGTGGAGACTCGCACCAACACTCCCGTCTCCTACCCCCCCCCCTCCTGTGACACTATCAATCACCCTCACATCTGCTATTATTTTATTCATTTTAACAGAAAAGAAAAAAACAGCATTGGAAGCTAAAATCAGAATCTGTGACCTTTTGCAAGCACAGGGTTTAGAGCAAGTGCATTAACCACCTGAACTATCTTAGATTCATAATCACATTCATAGTGTGTTGCCATTTACTATCTTATATATGATTTTAGGATCTGAAAATGATTTTTGAAAACTTCACAGGTTTCATTTTTTTATTACATTCTAATAAAACGTCCGGGTTTTATCGCCGTCAGGAAGATGAAATAAACAAGTTGATCTTGGTTAGATTTTGAAACGGCAAATCTCCAGTCTGCATGGAACACACAGGCTCGTGTCTTACCGTGCTTATCTCGCACACAAAATAAACAGCGACAAGCACTGTGATAAGGCTGGCATCAGAGCAGTGCACATTTGGAATTCCCTGCAATCACAGTTCAGCACCCAACATCTCTTGTTATCATACGTTTGCACATCAGATAAATTGAAAGGCCCAGTTTTTGTACGGCGCTTAAAACGTCCATCTAGCAAAAGAGTAAAAAAATAACAATTTCTCGTTATCCTGTCTCGCATCACCAGCAATCAGGATTCCAAAATGTTCCTTTCTTATACGATGTCTGCTTGCTTTTTGAGACTTCATTTGACATCTTCCTCTGCACAACCTCTTTCAAGTAGCAGCAGTTCACTCCTAATTTATGCGCTCTCAATTTTGTTACATAATGTAGTGAGCATAAAGGGAGAAACAGTGATTTGCCTAGGATCAACCAGTTTGGTCAAGTGATGAACCTTGCAGTGGAACTCAGGGCGCCTAGATCTGCAAGGAACACCTTTTCTCTTGAATTCCATTTCACATTGAGGAGTGATGCCTACAGAATCAGTTTATGAAATCGGATGCTGCATATTTGCTAAAACAAAATCCTGCGCTAAATCATTAAAAAAACAACAGAGGACTAAAAAACCAATAGTTCTGGCTTTTGCATAGTGAATTGTTTTGGGTTCTCGTAGATATTCCTTAGTTAGTGTCTCGGTTGTTGGAGCCATTAAAATACATTGGGCACTGTGCCTGAATATTGAGGGCCATATTCACCAACATATTTTGAGTACATAAATGAGTACTCCAGTAGTACCACTTTCCATACTCACAAATGCTACTTATCAGCCTCTGGGCAGAGATCTCTGCTTATGCCTGCCCAGTCTCTTATAGACGGAGCTCTCTGCTGCATGGACACAGATCTATAATTTTGGCAGAGGTGTGGAAGTGGTAAAAAGCAGTGGCAGGAAAATATTTACTATCTAGTATTAAATGGGGGTTGTACGGATAAGGCACAGGGCGGCGCACACAAATACAAACACATACCCACAAAAGAATAGCCGCTTAATATTCATCAAAGTTGCACCCACATTTACACCAGAAATATTACTACAAACAGGCTCAAATCAACTCCAGTCAAGCCTTGTAGAAAGTCACACACCTCATTTGCCAAATACTGGTATTGCATTGCAGTTTCACAACAATTGATCAGAGGAGAGAATAACATTAATAGCACATGGGGAAAACATGAAAAACATGAAAAAGGGGAAATATTTTCCTGTGTCAAAAATTGATATGTTTTCATTTTTGGAAATCTTATTTCTGACAAATAATGTAAAAACAGGTACAAAACACTAAACACTAGAATAAAGAACGCACATATCAACATGGATTTAATCACATACAACACATATGCTAATGCAAGGAGATTAGAAAATAAAGACTCATGCCTTCACCACCACGCCCATCAACAGGTGAACTTTGCAACATCAACCAACAAATAGATGGCCCACATAAGAAGGCAAGCCAGAAAAAAATAATTCACCATGTCATGAAACTTTCATTTAGAGAAAGAATTGCTTGAGAAGGGATATACAGACAGAGCATCAACATCTTTGTCATGTCCAGGGAAGCAGTCATTGCTTGATACTACTTCTCACCAGATATGATCCTTGATATGGGTGCAAGCCGGGAGCAGGACCTCACTTCAACTACCACATTCTACCAGGCTACCTATGCTCATGTCAAAATACTGGCTGCACTTTATTTCCTAACAAGTGGATGTTTCCAGAGAGTGAGTGGCAGCATGGTGGGCTCCCACAGCTAGCCAATAACAGGTACTCAGGTGCACCACCTGCCGACTGAACCAGTTTATCTCCATCCCACCAAGCACTGGGTGACAGGCAACGGGTGGAAAGGGAATCCAGCGCTACTGCACATTTGCCTTGAGCATTAGAGGCCATCACTTGCACACACCTGGAACTTCAGCACCCCACCACAGGGAATACCATTTCTACGAGAGACACTGGTGACACTCCATCAATGTACAAACTGCCTCCAGGGGCAGCTTCACTGACATGCGTTGCTTTCCCTTGGAGCACACATTACAGCTCATCTTTTGAGGGTCTACTCTAGCACATCAGTTGATTTCTGGAAATTTCGGTTACATGAGGCTACTAATTAAGTTTAACCAGCTGATACTGGGACGGCATGTATACTGAGTGAATGGCATTGGGACCTTATTCTCTCATAATTTCACTTTATCAGAATATACACCCTTAAGTCTAACAAGGAATGCATGATTGTATAAAATGCCTGCTACATTGTCAAGGTAACCATATAATAAAAAATAAAATACACTTACCTTTCTAGCAGGTGATAACATTTTAGTGGAAAGTAACAGGCTTCAGCTATACCTTTGGTACCCATGGTCACCCACTGTTAAAAGTTGTATGTGGGAATGATAACCTTGCATTGCGAGGGGGAGAGAGGTACATGAAAAAGTAATGTTTTGTCATGTTTAGTGCCGTAATAATAAAAGAAGTGCTATTGTGTACGTGAAGAACTGGGCATATACACTCATATTTTATTTTATTTTTTTTGCGATTTTTTTTAGCGAGAAGCCAAGGCAGAAATGGGGAAGGGCTGGTCCAGGGCATAGGAGATGATGGAACTAGGCCACTATATGGTCAGGAGAGCACACAACACCTACCTACTGAGCAGAAGGGGAAATTCAGCAGGAGGCATAGATTTCCTCTAGGAGAGACACTCACGTTCAATCATTTATAATCTGGACCACAAAGGGTTTAGTTGAGCTGGACACCACATGCCACAAGGAGTCAAATGTTGGGGCTCTTCCTGGTCAAAAAGAAACATTCATTGTGTCCATGGAGCAGGCCCTCTGTCATTGAAGACTGATGCCAACCCCTCCACCAATCAAGAAGCCGGCACAACAATGGGATGACCAGCTGCCCCAGCTAACCCTCCTCCTCATGCTAGTGCCTTCCCTCAAGATCAGAAGCCGAGAGTAACATTCACCACAGACCACCCCGAACCCTTATATAGCATTTCACGTTCGCCACTGGGTATGTCACCATGGCTACTTTCATCGAGACCATGGGGCAGCAAATTGCTGGTCAGCAGGCACTGTCTCAGGATATCAAATAGGTATTGGCAAACATGAAGGCTATACTTACCTCAAGATGTCACAAAACCCTAAAAATCATGTACAGATTGGCATATAATAGTATTTGAATCATAAATATGTTTTGTTGCCCCCATAACAGGATGCTACAATACATACTTGAAGCCATGAAAAAATCCATTGGACAAAACAAGTGGGGGTTGGAAATTGATGATGTTAATACAAAAACATGGGCGGTAAAAATAAAACATGCATCAACTGTTCGATCAGAACAATGTGTTTGTGTATAATATGTCTTAACACTCATATGGGAAATATATCCAAATAGCCTCAGGGGTGCAACTAGACTCAAACTTCAGGGGGACTAATATGTCCAGCAGTAAGACAGAGACATCATTATTGCCATGTCAAAATTACCTGCATGTGGGCTTCCTTTGCTGTTGTGGGACAATGTATAATACGAGGGGTCATTCTTCTGACTACATGTGACAAGTACGCATTTTAAAGCACACTTGGTATGAAAAATTACTTTCAGCAATACACGGTTTAATACCATCTTTAGGGGTTTTAGGGTTCTCAATGAATTGTATCACAATGAATGGCAAATGTTCTAATTTGTTACACATTTGTATATTAGACGTAGTACGATGTAAAATGTCAGGTTTTACTGTGTATGTCAATATAGGAAAAATCATACTTTCTAACAACACTGTGCCAGTTGCATCAACCTAATAGGATCTAACAACACATAATTAACAAGATATTTGAGTATCTTTCACCAAAGGATCTTTAGAAAAGTGGTAGAACATAGTGAAGTTTAACCACATTTGAGTTACTGTCCTATTAATGCTGCATTTACTTGCACAGAATACTTTTATGTTATTATCACAATACGATGTTGGTATAATAAGCCCATCTCTTGTTGTCTGGTTCGGGATGCCTAATGTCCAAACTCTGTAACACATAGAATTTTGAAAATGTATTGATTGGTACTGAGTCCCATAAATGTTCTTGGTTAGAAATGTTTATCAGGAATATAGACTGAGAGGCATCCGATGTTCGGCAAGGTTACTGTTATAGCATCCTCACCCACATCATACATGAAATTCAATTAGGCTTTATCAGGTGTAGCAGCTGCTGTCCTAGTTTACCACCCATGGTTCTGCTCCCCTATAAATAGTCTCAGGAGTCAAGAAGGCAGATGTAGGATCAAGAAATTTGTAACTCTCTAAAATCCCTGTTTCTCTATGTCATGTAGTTTATATGCTTTTCCCTCCTCCTAGAGACTGGGCAGCAAATACTTAGATGTTGAAGAGGAACGTGCATGCCAAAGGGCCACCCTGGACTGCCAATGGCGATAAAAGTGAGAAAAGTCACTTCAACTACTTCTGGTATTTTAGTGAATGAATGCCCTTTGAAGTATGGAACTGACTCTCAAACTTGGAACACACCCTTAAATATTAATAGGATTAAATTGTTAGCCAGCAATACCTTTCATGAAAATATTAAGCAATAGTGAATGTAAATCTATTCCCACCGTCGTTTTATTTTCCGAGGTATAGTAATGGCTTATCTGAGAAGCAAACAATTACTCCAAGACAAAAAATACCTACACTTACTAATATCCATTTCAATCATGTCCGCTCCTGCAAGCCCAACCTTCACTCCACCCTCTTAAAACAATAGGTACATTTTTAACCCTATTGACTTCTGTCCTCAAAGGAGCCAGTCTCACCGTCCCACTTTTCCTCCTGATACCAGTTTAGGTAAACATAACTATTATGAGAGGTCTGCCTTTAGACTCCTGGAGTGAGTGGTCTGTTCAGGCTTCCCATGGTGCTCTTTCGCCATCTCGAGTATTTCTACCCTTCTTTCTAATTCTCTCTCTCTCTCTCTCACACACTCACTCTCTCCCTATCTCTCTCTGTCTCTCTCAAACACTTCTTCCACTGCTGTAGAGCCTCAGTGCACTCCCCAGAGGCTTTGGTAGGTAAACGAGCAACCGCTCCTCTGTGATCACTTCAAACCAATGTAATTTGACCTCTTAATAAATATTACAGAGTCTAAGAATAACATTTATATCTATTTCCTAGTGGGAGAGAACGTTATTACATGTAATAGTGCATCCCAGTATTTTCTAAAGGAAGAGCGAGCCTTGCTGCAGTGAAAATAGCTTTAGGCGATTTTTTTACTATAAGGAAGTGTTTACCATTAAATTTGTACATGTCCTACTTTTAATTATCGTTCACCTTGCCTTATGGGCAATAAGGCCAACTTAGTAGTGACTTATTTATATTTAAAAGGGTAAGGAGACAAAATATCGAAATTAAAATATTGATATACAATAATATCGATGTTTTAATTTCGATGGTATAGAATATCGATGTGCAATAATATCGATGGACAGAATATCGATTTTAAGGTATGTATGTTACTAATATTGAAATTTTGTTTAGTGGTATGTATTTTATTATGTATTTTATATGTTTGTTAAACATGTTTTTATTGTATGTTTAGAAATTAGTAATTTTGTTTACATTTTGCGTTTCAGTATCAGAGCGGGTTGTGGGTTTATAGGGGAATAGGGTGGGAAGTAATTTAATTGTAATTAATAATTATTATGTTTTTTTAATATTTTTGATTAATAATTTATTGTTAATTAATAATTAATTGGTAATTAATTATTATTAATTAGTTAATTACATTAATTCGAGTTAATGTAGTAATATTTTTTATGTTTTGTTATTGTTAATTATTAATTAATCGGTAATTAATTATTCTTAAGTAATTAAATGATAATTACATCTTTATGTGATTTATTTATGTGTAGTGGGTTGTGTTTATAGGGGAATAGGGTGTGAAATAAATAAATTAAATTAATTAAAGAGATTGTATTTATTTATTGGTATTTATTATTAATTAATGGTTAATTAATTAATTGGTAATCATTTTTTTAAATTATTTTATAATATTAATTATACATAATTCATTAATAAATTTTGTTTATTTTTGTAAATATCTTGTTAATTAAATATTAATTGGTAATTAAATATTAATTGGTAATTAATATTTGTCAATTAGTTAATTTATAATTACATCAATTAAATAATATTGCTTGTTATTAATTGAGTAATTGATATTTATATTAATTGTGTTTTTTTGTGTGTAGTGTGTTGTGTGTTAAAGGGGGAGTAGCGTGGGAAGTAATTTTTTGTTATTTAGGTAAATATTAATTATAAATATGTGGTATTTAGTAATATATTTTTGTAAATAAAATATATCTTTTTTTGTTAAGAAAATTATCTAATTGATAAGTATGTTAATATAACGCTTACGCTATTCTGCGCTTTTGCTACTATTGCACCCTCTGAAGTGGGAATAGTAATTTTTACCCCTACGCTATCCAACGCTTTCCCTACAGTTGCACCCTTTGCAGTGGGAATAGTAATTTTTACCCCTACGCTATCCAACGCTTTCCCTACTGTTGCACCCTCTGGAGTGGGAATAGTAATTTTTACCCTTACGCTATCCAACGCTTTCCCTACTGTTGCATCCTTTGGTGTGGGAATAGTAATTTTTACCCCTACGCTATCCAACGCTTTCCCTACTGTTGCACCCTCTGGAGTGGGAATAGTAATTTTTACCCCTAAGCTATCCAACGCTTTCCCTATTGTTGCACTCTTTGGAGTGGGAATAGTAGTTTTTACCCCTACGCTAGCCAACGCTTTCCCTACTGTTGCAACCTCTGGAGTGGGAATAGTAATTTTTACCCCTACGCTATCCAAAGCTTTCCCTACTGTTGCACCCTTTGGAGGGGGAATAGTATTTTTTCCCCTACGCTATCCAACGCTTTCCCTACTGTTGCACCCTCTGGAGTGGGAATAGTAATTTTTACCCCTACGCTATCCAACGCTTTCCCTACTGTTGCACCCTTTAGAGTGGGAATAGTAATTATTTGCCCTACGCTATCCAACACTTTTCCTACTGTTGCTCCCTATGGAGTGGGAATAGTAATTTTTACCCCTACGCTATCCAGCGCTTTCCCTACTGTTGCACCCTCTGGATTGGGAATAGTAATTTTTACCCCTACGCTATCCAACGCTTTCGCTACTGTTGCATCCTTTGGAGAGGGAATAGTAATTTTTTTCCCTACGCTATCCAACGCTTTCCCTACTGTTGCACCCTCTGGAGTGGGAATAGTAATGTTTACCCCTACGCTATCCAGCACTTTCCCTACTGTTGCACCCTCTGGAGTGGGAATAGTAATTTTTACCCCTACGCTATCCAATTCTTTCACTACTGATGCAATATGTAGAGTAAGTATATATATTAATTTATATGTAGAGTTTTTAATTTATTTTAAATGTATATGTATTAGTTATAATACATTTTAAAAAACGATATTTTTGACTTCTATATTTTTGTACTACGATATATTTTTTCGATATTTTTGTACTTACCTTTATGTAGATAGAACTTCGATATTTTTGATGTCGATATTTTTGCTTCGATATTTTTGTATGTCTATATTATGTCTGTCGATATTATGTCATAGATTAATTTAAAAGGAAAGTGTAGGCCTTTCTAAAGGATTTATTTTGACAAGTCGAATTACAGCTTAAAAGTCACTTTAGTCACACAAAATTGGTAGGGCTGAAGCTATGTTTTATAGTGTCACTGTAGTGGATGGCAAAATAGGTGCTGCTGTCTATTTATGACATTTAACTTACAGGCTACAGGCCCTGGGTACACTGTGAACCATATACTACCAACTTGAAGGCAAGTAAAAAATGCCAGTTAGGAGCATAACAACTTCCTCAAGCTGAAAAGGAAAGCAAGCACAGGCACTTTCCCACTGGTCGGCAGGGGTATATGGGACAGAGTTCTACAGTAGGCAAAAACAGACAGGGTACAAGTCTGGAGGTAACTACGCAAAAGATTATCATTTTCTACAGATGGTTTCTGTTACCACATTTTAGCAGAATTCGGCAGGTTCCTTGCTATTACACTTGCTCTGTGCTTCCTTACCTTTAACACTGCCTTTGACTCTCCTGACACCACAGGGTTCCATGTCTGTATCACGTTGTCTCTCTACCTCCTTCCCGTTTTTGTCTCATGTTACCTGGTTGATGTGTGTGTACTCTACCTATCAACAGATAGGTATTGGGTTCTTGTCAGCACCACAGCACTGTGCCTAAAGCTTGGCAACAGGGTTCTTTCAGAAATTAATAACATGGTGTAAACCACTACCGAGAGCACCCTACCGCCCTGTGTGAGGGCCTCACAAACCATCATGTCATGAAAACTGAATGTATGGAATACTATCCCAGAAGCAACCTCCATCCTCAGGCCACTCGACCATCTCTTCTGGCATATTTCACTTGTCTTAGCTTCATATCAGGTATAAGTGTATCTGCACAATTGCTGCAAGATGATAAGAGCACCCCTCTGCAACATATGCACCACATCAAAACGTCTCCCCCCAGTCACGCTATAAACGCATCAACATGCACAAAAGTGGTATGTATAATGTTGCTAGTTGCTTGCTACCCATCCACTAAGAAGCGCTCCGTGGCCCTATTAAAGGTATGACACTATTAAATAATGCTAGCACACAGAGCCACGGTGGCAGGGTATACGATGCCGCACCACTATCGGTATTATACAACAAATAATTGGGGAACCCAGGTATTGCTTCCTATAAGGAGAGTCCAAAATGCCCACCTCTAAAGATCAGCCACCGTTAGTGGTCGTGGATACAACATATATAAACAAAGATAAGAGAGGCACATGTACAGAGACAACTGAATCACAATCCTTGGATTTAGTCCACAAAACAAGAAAGAATCACAATGGCAGGGACCATTTTTTTCTAAATGCTGCAATGAATTCTTTTAGTCGTAATTTGTGCAACACAGCCAACACGTTTCACCCTTGCGAGTTTCTTCAGGGCTGCAAATATAACAATGCAACACTGTCACAAACGTTGTGTATAGACGACTATTTACAAAAACACAAGGTCATACATTGACACATATTTACAAGGGAGAAACACGTTGGCTGTGTTGCACAAATTATGAATAAAAGCTTGTGTTTTTTCTGTTTCTTTTGCAGGAGGAAAGGAAAGGACCCAATTTATCTGGAATCACTGACACAGGCTTCTTAACCTTTTCTTTGTTTTCACTTCACCTTGTTTATTCCTTTACATGGTTTGATGCTGTGAGTGGGGGCAGACGGGTCTCTGCCTGTCAGATAATATGACTCTACAATGTCTATTCGCCATATGAGCAGATACACGTGCTATTGGGGACATTGATGTTAGTTTTTGTTTTTGCCTGTTGTCAGACATTTTTTGGGCTAGGATTCTACAGCACTTGCTATGGACTAGTCTCCATCACTGGGTTAGATACACTCAGGCACTTGCCAGTGACTGTGGAGGCTAAGCGCGGACTCTGCTGCTGTGCTGACCTGTGAGGGCTGTGACGCCGTTCCAAGAGGCGACCCTCGCTGGGGGCTTGAAGTCAGGAAGTACGCAACCTCGCCCCGCGCCCCCACTGCCAGCTGTGTGGGACAGAAGGACTACGAGTCCCATCAGCCCCTGGGCACTCTACATCGCTGGAGCACCTGAGGCTCGGTAGCCTCTCCGCATTTAACAACTTGCAGCAACCGCTGGTGCGGGTGCTGCTGCGCTGTTGGGGCTAAGCGCGGACGCTGCTGCTGTGCTGACCTGTGGGGGCTGTGACGTCGTTCCAAGAGGCGACCCTCGCTGGGGGCTTGAAGTCAGGAAGAACGCAACCTCGCCCCGCGCCCCCACTGCCAGCTGTGTGGGACAGAAGGACTACGAGTCCCATCAGCCCCTGGACACTCTACATCGCCGGGAGCACCTGAGGCTCGTTAGCCTCCTCCCCCTGTCGACATATAATCAACTACCTCCTACGGGGCGCGCGCGCGCGGGCGCCGGGCGAAGCCCGGGCCAAGGCCGGGCCCGTCTGAGCCCGTCCAAGACTGTTGAGACTGGGCTGGGCCGACCCCCTTGGTTAAAACATTTAATATTGTTGGAGGTACTTGGACACGGCCTAAGTGGCATAGAAAGCGAACTATACAAGTGGTCTGTGGTAAGCTCCATCTTAACTGTTCCTAGTTAAGATTGTATAGGAAAATAGCCAGAAGTTGCAAGGCACCATTTTATTATTTTACTGACTGTAATTGATTATTGTGTATAGTAATTTCAAAAGCTTTTTCTTTCTTAACACATATTTTGGTGATATTTTTAAAGTTAGTAGCAACACTAAAATGGCACGGCGTAAGGGAAGCAAAACCCAATCAGAGCTTGTTAGCTCTACACTCGAAAACTACCTTGTTAGAGCTGTGAGCGCCATTAGCGAACAAATTACTAGAACAGAGCGGCGACTTTCGCTTGACTTAAACAGCTCATTAGTAATGCCCGCAGCGCTATCAGTAGCTGTAGAAGAAAACAGGGAAAATACCATTTCTAACATGTCCCCGCATACTAGAGTAGCTGAGCCGCCTATAGTACCAACTATTACACCCAATACATCAACCCCAGGATCGCCCGCTCCAAGAACAAGAAGGGGGAACAGAAAAGCACAATATAAGCGAGGCACAACTAATCAAAGGAAGGGTGTAAAAAAGTAATCTGGGAATGTTATAGTAACAGATGACCATATAGGCAACAGCAGTGAAGTAACACTAAACAACGTACAGCTTGAGGGTTTAGTGAACCTGTTTGTGGCTAAAATAGAAGGATCCATTAGACCACTTTCAGATAGATTGGACAATCTTTGTAGCGAGGTCAAAAGAATAGGGGGTGAGATTTCGGCTCAAAGGGAACTGTTAAAAACACGCATGGATATCCCTGGCAATCTGGCAGTTAACATAGCAACAGACGAAATGGATATCCCTGGAAATCTGGCTGTTAACACAGTAACAGATGTAGTGATCAAACCTATTGCACAAAGTAACAATGGGAAGCCCCAAACTCAAAGTGCTAAATCATTAAGGCAAACCCTCAATGCAGGAAAAAGTAAGGCAGTTTCTGATTCAAGGGGTGAAATAGGACGCCATAATATCCAGCACAGTAGGGCTATTAATCTACCGCCTGACTGCGCGCCGTATGTGGCAGTATTAACCAATGTCCCACCCATAAACATTAATGTGCCCTTAAGCCAGCTAGAGACACATGATTCACTCAAAAATAAAACCATCGCATGGCTAAATCGGGAATGTGGGTTTCCGGTGGAACTTTCTGACCAAATCCTCACCACCAGAAGAGTCAACTGGATAGGTAAAACACGCAAAAACATCAACGGGGATTGTGTCATTATAAACTTTAAAAACCCACACTTTGCTACCACCTCCCAAATAAGAGCAACATCGTTACCTTATAAAGACCAGGGAATTATATTACGCCCTCTTGGCTACTTTTATAGCCATTTAATGCGTCAAGCTAATGATGAACCTAATAGGGATAGAGGCAGTAATATTGACATATCTAGTAGATTTGAAGTCCCAACTTTTAATCGGTTTCAATCTCTGAGTGGCCTAGATACAAATGATTGACTTGAGCAGGATTATCATGACATAGGTGAGGAGGCTACTCTCAGGAAGGTTGGGCTGGAGAAGGACAACTCTGGAAAGCCAGAGCTCGAGTATGTATTTGAAAATAGTAATGATGATGGTAAAATTGGGGACAAATTAGGAGTCTCGGTGGTGATACCCGTACCCGACTATAGCCAGGATGAGGAGGATGTGGTTGGGTCTACCAACACTCGATCAACTGAGGGGGACGAACCAGGCGGGACAGTTAATGGCCAGACCACCACTACGTCAAACAAAGGTAATCAGTACCCGCTCTGTTCCATCGCCAGCTGGAACATTGCAGGGCTAGCTGCTAAAGGAGATGCCCTGGGATGGACAGAGTTTATTAAGTTGTACGACATTATCTGCCTCCAGGAAACCTGGTGTTAGGAAAGGGTTAGTTATGCCGGCCACGTTTCTTTTAACTTACCAGCGCTAGCTTCGTCATCTGGAAGAGCCAAGGGAGGCCTCTTGACATTGGTCTCTGTAAACCTCCCTATTACGGTGAAAAGATATTTGACGGTTGGGGCCCATTCCCAGATCTTGTGGCTACACCAGAAACAGGCACGCAATATTTTAATAATAAACTTTTATAATAATGTTTTTGATAGTACGCGGCACCAAGTCGTGAACGACTTGGAGACCGCTTTAGATGACTTAATTGCAGGGGCAAATGTTGTTTTTGATTTTATTTGGTTAGTTGATTTTAACACTTCCTTTGTCTACCCTGGGGGCTTGTGGGGTCAAAATTTTTTGGAGGAAGATGACCTGCACTTCCCGCATAATCATTATGGGGAGTCTTTGAATAAAATAATGGCGGTCTATGACCTAGAAATCCTGGTTTATGCGAAGGATGAACGTGGTGACACTATCCCCACATTCACGGGAAGAAATGCTAACACAGTAATTGATCATTTATGTGTGTCATCTAATATTATCTCACTGTGTAAGGCGCCTAAGGTCATTGATACTATGTTAAGTGACCATAATTGCATCACCATTTGAAGCCACCATTTGGAAAGATAGGTCTCTACCAATTGTATGTTCTGTAATGAATATTGAACCTCACAGACCCAATGGTGTAAGAATAAGATGGAAGGGTGAAAAAGCTGATGGGGTACTAAAGTCTATTGTCAAAGGGTGTCTTGGAAAAATTAACGCTATCTTGGAGAGTAATCATGGAGCCGCCGATATTGTAAGGGATTTTTTAATTATCAATAATTTCATTGATACCATGTTTACTAAAACTATCCCGGGAAAATCAGGTTATAACAAAGGGTGGTTTGATCATACTTGTACTGCGCTGTTAACAGAAGTGAAGTAGGCCTTGGCAGCAAGGCCGCGAAACAAGAACGCGGTTATCCAACTTAGACATGATTGCAAGTTAGCTGTTAAACGAAGGAAGACAGAGCTACAGCAAGAGGCTTTGGAAAAACTAGCACAGGCTGCAGAAACCTCTAATTGTACGTTATTTTGGGCAACAGTCAATTGCCCCTTCCTCAAAGATGACATGGTCCCAGAACTTACATCCAATGTCAACATGGCAACCTGGGTAACCCACTTCTCCAATATACTTAACACTGATAAACCACATGGTGATGACCGCAGATCTTGGCCCATAGTACTGTTGGACATCACCATTGCTGAGGTCTTACAAGGAATTAGTGTAAGTAAAGGGGGAAAGGCCCAGGGACCTGACGGGGTTCCCATTGATGTGTATAAAACCGTTCCCGCTATGTGGGGGCCTGTGTTAGCTAAAGTATTTAATGCTGCAGTATGCAACGGAGTCCCATCGACTTGGGTGGAATCTATTATAATTCCGATCTATAAGGAAGGGGATAGAGGGGACGTTAAGAACTATCGTCCCATATCCCTCTTAGATTCCTCAGTCAAAATTAGGAACAGGGTTTTACTGGTAAGGCTGGAAGAATGGGCAGAAGATAACGGTATTATGGCCAGTACCCAGTACGGTTTTAGGAAGGGGCGTGGAACCCTGGACCAGTGTTTAAATCTAAAACTTCTCATTGAGAAGTATACACAGGCCAAAAAGGGCTCTCTCCATCTCTGCCTTGCAGACTTAAGTAGCGCCTTTGACCTGGTAGATCACGAGCCTCCGGATGAAGTTGTTAGAAATGGGGGCACCAGAAGGTATTGTCTTTTTCCTTGCACGATTATATGATAACCTTCGTACCAGTGTACGGTACGGTACAAATGGGGAGTGTACCCAAAAGTTTAAGGTTGGGCGTGGGATAAGACAAGGCTGTGTACTTGCCCCCTTGCCTTTCACCCTTTTTATTAATGAGGTAGATGCGGTTTTAAAAACAATTAGTGCTGATGCCCCAAAGGTTAATGGTCTAGACGTACCGGTTTTGTTATACGCGGACGATGCCGTGTTACTGTCAAGGACCCCAATAGGGCTTCAATGTTTGATGGACAGGTTCTCCACTTTTATCAAGGATAGGAAACTACTTATAAACAAAACTAAAACTTACACAATGACATGTGGGGATGGTCGTAGGAGACCCCATACCTAATTTATTGACGGGCACAAGGTTCACCAAGTTGAGAAATTTTGTTACTTGGGAATTATATTTGCAAAGGATTGTACATGGGCACATGAAATTACCAATGTACGGGCTAAGATGGCTAAAAGTGCCCATGGCGTTTTCAAATTTGCAACCAAAATAGGGGATAGACGCATCAGGGACATGCTACAAATTTATCAATCGCAATGCGTGTCTATTGCCCTTTATGGGGCTGGGGCTTGGGGACACATTTCCAACAGTAGCCTGCAAGTTGAGGAAAACTTTTTTCTCAAAAATACTTTTGTGTCTACCCAAATCTGCTCCAAATGACTTAACCCACAGAGAGCTAGGGATTAACCATCTGTCTGATTTGATATCTTTAAGGCCGCTAATGTTATGGCGTTCGATCTGGCAGAAGGATGAGCCATCATCTTAAGATCCCGTGGTTACATTATATTATTTGTAGTTTCCAAGAAATTTTTGGTATTAACATTGTCGTTGATCGCTATGCTGCAACCACGTTGTCAAAACAGGAAATGAAGAGTACATTTATGAATTATAGGATAGAGGGGCGGAAGAGAAGGACTGGTCAACTATCCACCTGTATTTTTTATAATAAATTCAGAGGTAATGAGGGGTTTCAAGTATATTTAAGCCAAGTGACCAGAGCCTCCCATCGATTTATTTTAATCAGGTTGAGGCTCGGGATTGTACATCATTTGGTGGCCTTTCCGTCTCTTAAAAAACACCCAGTTGGCCCCTGCCAGTGTGATGGCATTTCAGCTCAAAGCACTCTGCACTTTCTTCTGATTTGCACTTTGTACAGAAATTTGCGCATAGCCTATCTAAAACCAATTTTTTTAAAATATGGAATTCGTACCTTGAATGATTCTATGACACTGCTTTTTAACATGCATCATCCCGATGTTTGCCTTTTTACTGCTACCTATCTTTACAAATCAATCCATATAAGGAAAAGTATGGTGTTTTAACTGTTTTTAACATATGATTGTAATAATTACCCCCGCAATTTTACCATTTGTAAATACTTGTATGTAACTGTCATGTGCTTTTATGGTCATCGTTAATATGCACCGAATAAAGCTTTATGAAATGAAATGAAATGACTGTGATCTTTCCAACCATTAGATGGTGTGGTGGGTCCTCTTTCTTTGCACTCAGACACCCGTGCACGTTTGCATGTTCACTATCGCTGGGACATCGGCATTTGACCAAGTTATCCCACTAGGGCAGACTGAATCACTTATTCGAAGGAACGACATGCATTTTATACTAATATTGTCGGTTTGGAATATCATGACTTTAGATAGAGGAAGAACCCTGTAGTGTGGGTTGGGCCTTGTTATTCACACTGTTATGTTAGCATGGGCTTATTAGAAGTTTAAACGCCATTTTTCCTTTTTGCTGCTTTTGCACAAAACATTGCATATAACTGTTGTGGTAAGTTAGGCTGCGTGAAATGCTTCACATGAGACTGGCTTGTTTTCAGCATCCCTCAACTTAAATCATGACTCTAGTCTGCACACAGTGCTAAAGCCTCCAAGGTTATCATAACAAGGTAGCTATTGTTCAAGCTGATTGGCTCATGTTCTAGCCATAACATATATGCAGCTGCAGGCCAACGTGATTCTGGCGCCTTTAACACCTTCACTGCGGCGGCTATTCCGCCGCAGTGCTAAGGGTTTGGGGCGGCCGCGCGGCAGCCGCATGCTGGTGACGGAACCGCTCCGTCACCAGCGTCGGTTGAGCTGTGCTCGTGACGGAGCGGTTCCGTCACGGCCCGCCCCGCTCAATAGAACCCTCAGCGCAGGCGCGGAATTCGAGCCGCGCATGAGCGTTCTATCGAGCTGGGCGGGCCATGACGGAACCGCTCCGTCATCAGCACAGCTCAACCGACGCTGATGACGGAGCGGTTCCGTCATCAGCGCCGAAGGGGTTAATAATACACTGTAAGCATGATTTCAGGCACTTGGAAGAAGTCCGTTATTCCAGAGAGACAAATAGCTTTTGCAGATCCTGATGTGATTTACACCTTCTGATCTTGGAGGTATGGGGTCCCCCAAACAAGCCTAAGAGACCTTCTATATTTTATAAAACATAGTTCCTAGCTAGGGAGGGTGATTTACTAGGTGCTATAGTATAGTAGTATCATTGTAATATGATTTCTCCTTTTGTGTTTTATGGAATTGTAGCAATGCTGATCATATTATTTCTAAGCATATGTCTGCTTATGTTAGCAAAAATACTGCATCTTAGAGCACGTCATTAAAATGAATATTTTAACCTTTCCATGTCTCTTTTTTTACTCCTGTTGTGGACTGGTATGAGAGTATAACAAAAGAGTGTTCTTGCTTCCCACCATTCCTGAGAATAACCTAAGTCGCATCTTCTGGGTTGTCTAATCATTGGTTCCTTTGCTATAGGACAAAGAGCTAATGTGACACTGATGCTAGCTGGTTAGGGTTTCTAAGCACTAAGGTGAGTTTTTGGTACACCACAAGTCACTGAGGTCCTGGGTCTCTGTGCACAGTTCTGTGTAGGAGCAGAATCCCTGCGACATGGCGCCCTTAAGCTTGATAAAAACGGGTTTCTATTGCATTACTACCCAGTTGTGCTTTATTCTTTGCATTGTTCTTTATTCTTTCTGTGTCATAATGGCGGCCGTTGACATTCCGCAGGATAGTAGGATGGCGGTCCGTAATCATTTACAGGGCTATAACGTCACCTTGGAAGGCATGGCAGTCGTTTTTGTTGTGAGTGCTGACAAAGCTTTTCCGTTTGAGCTTTTCTACTCATGGGTTACATTTCCTGCAGTCAATGCAGATACCAATTTGTTTCATACTTACACTCCCACTGCCGTGCCTGCGGAGTATACTCCTTATAGGACACAGGAGGTTCCGATTTCTGCTTGGCAGCACCGCGTTTGGTTTGATGGCGCCCTTCCCCACCCTCTAATGGCAATTAGATTAGGTCCTTTGTCCATTGCAGGTGCTTCTTCACCTGTTTTGGCTGGATTTACCCCGCACCCGCGTGCAGGGGAATGTTCCTTACTTGAATTGAGGCCCCTTTATATCTCTGCTGTAGTGGTTATTTGGGCTTTGGTTCATTACATTTCCAGTAACATGCCAGGTGGGGGCCCTGGTGTTGGGGCGCATCCAGTTGGGTCGAACGGGTTGAAACTTAGTCCTGTTATGGTTAATGCGGTTATGGGCAAGAGTCCCCAGGATAAGGATGAAATGCCTTTTTGGCTTACCGAGAAATTTGACCAACTGGAGGCAGTATTTCCTTTTTTTTTTTTTTTTAATATTTTTATTTTTGCAGGAAGAGCAACTTAACAAAGTTCACATAGAATATATAGCTCAAAAAAAAAAGTACAAATGAGAAAGCAGTTTAACGACAAAGAACATAAGAAACAGAGGTCCAACTAATACATATCTCAACAAGAAAAAAGAAAAAGACATTGTATTGAAAATAATAAACGCAGAGTTAGACTGGCCTCATTGCCCATTTGATTCAGATATTTCATAGTTCAAAAAAGTTTGACCAAATTTTTTCTTTCTTTTGCAAAGCCTTGAGACCTCTATGTCTTGCTAACGAGAGTTCCATAGTGTTTATTTCATTTATCAAAATCCACCACTCAATAACATTTGGAGCATCTTTTTAGATCCATGATCTTGCTATAGCTAGCCTAGCACAGGCATAGATGATAGTTATTAAATCTTTGTGCAGACAATTAACTTCCTGAATATCTAGTAAAACCAGTTGTGCTGTAAGCGGCGGGGTAGTAATTTGTTTGCTACTTAAAACATCAGTTAGCCCCTTCCAGAATGGCAAAAGCGCCGGGCACGAAAAGAGCATATGCTCTATACCTGCAGCTTCCAAATCACATTTCGGGCACTTTGTTTTCTCATTTGCCTGATTACCCTGTGCCCAACTAGTTATTCTTTGTGGAGTATAATACAATTGCGTGATGGTTCTATACAGCTGTAGCCTCAAGCTGGAAGACTGAACAATCAGATTTATGTGGCGTAGAGAAGATGAGATCTGTGTTGGGTTGATGTTCATATCCAGTCTAGAAGACCATTTAACCGCTATTTTCGTGCTGTCATCAATTTTGCCTCGTATTAGATATCCATACCCCAGACTTATTAATGATTTTACTTTATCGGAGTATAAGCATGTTAGTATATCTGATTCTGCTACTTCCACAATTTTCATCTTACAAAGCAGGTAATCCCGTATTTGAATATACTTAAAGTACATGTTGTCCCTTAAGTTAAATAGAATTTTGAGTGCGCCAAAATCCATAAAGCTATTCTGGCCGTATAAATCCCCCAGTGTGTTAATACCATGTCTCTCCCAGAGGGTACCTGCCCCGTCTGAAAAAATATCAGGTAATCCTGGATTGCCCCATATTCTGAGCTCGGCATTATAAAAGGAAGTTTTTTCGATAGTCAGAATTTGGTCCCAAATTTTTTTCATGTGCCTAGCTGACTTAAATTTTACTTGTTTAAAATAGTTAGGATCGTGTAAGCGGTGTAAGAATTGGTTACAATCAGATCCCAACATATACTGGTGGTAGAATAACGAACTCTCGTTTTTCATCAGGCTTCGTATCCGGCGAAAGAAAGTGGCTAAAAAATAAAGCCTAAAATCAGGAAATGCTAGTCCCCCCTTTTCTATTGGCAATTCTAGAAATTTCAATGCCCTGCGCGCTTTTTTATAACCCCATAAGAAGCTGCTGCAGATACCCTCTAGTTTTTTGAAGAAAGGTTTGCTGGGTTGTAGAGGGACAGATCTGAATAGATATAGTAACTTCGGCAAGATCTTCATTTTCACTAAATTTATACGTCCCACTAAGCTGAGCGGGATCTTGTGCCATTTTTTAAGAGTCAATTCTGTTTCTTTTAAAAAAGAATCGTAATTCAACGTTATAATTTTATCAATCCTTGCCGCAAGCCTAATTCCTAGGTACGTGGCACTTTGACATATGCCAGGGATCGGTTCCGATGGTTTATAATTGGCGATGACCTGCGTCTTTCCTACGTTGAGTTTATACCCTGAAATATTGCCAAACTGTGCGGCCTCTTTTACTATTTCAGGAGTGGCTCTAACTAGATCTGTGGTGAATACGGCGATATCATCCGCAAAGGCAGTTATTTTTAAGCTCTCCCCGCCGTGCTGTATTGGAAGAATATTAACTTGGGCAAAGAGTGCATTTAGAAATGGCTCCAAAGATAAAGCAAAGAGCAGAGGGGACAAAGGGCAACCCTGCCTTGTTCCCCTCCCTATCAGAAAGCTTGCTGATTCTATACCCCCATGACTAACTTTGGCCAGTGGGTTGTCATACAATGAGCATACCCACTCTAAGTATTGACCCTCGATGCCTGCTTTCTTTAGTACCTCCCACAAATACTCCCACCCCACTCGGTCAAATGCTTTTTCTGCATCTAACATGACCATTCCGAGTGGGGTGAGAGTTATTGAGGCAACATCAAAAGCAGTAATCGCAGTAGGGTTTGTCCCGAATCGTGCGACTTCGCACAATCTTCGTACCCTACAGGCGGTCATGCAAGATATAAATCCCAACTGTGAGGCAGCAGCAATATTTTTAGATGCTACCAAAGCATTCGATTCCCTGGAATGGGACTACCTCTTGGAGTTACTGGAAAGGATGGGTACTCCATTCAGCTTTTTGGATTGGATCAAACTACTGTACACCAAACCACGAGCTTCGGTACTCCTAAACGGGTCCCGCTCCGCACCATTCGAGATACACAGAGGAACCCGTCAGGGTTGCCCATTATCTCCAGTATTGTTTGCGATAGCAATCGAACCCCTAGCGGCCAAGCTTCGCCAGCATCATAACCATAGGTCCCTGATTTACCCGGAACGACAGCTGCTCATCTCCTTATACGCGGATGATATGACCTTATACGTACATAAACCGCGAGATAACCTCAATCCCCTACTGCGCGAAATTACCAAGTTTGGAGCGATAGCGGGGGTACAAATCAATTGGTCCAAATTAGCCTTGTTTCCCCTCACTGACAACACTCCCCAGTTCCCCCTTGACTTCCCGCTCGAATGGGCACAAGATGAGATAAAATACCTGGGGGTCATCGTGACTAGGAACCGGGATGCACTGATCAGGGCGAACTACGGTACGGTCCTAGATAAATTAGCGGACAGCATAACGAAATGGATTCATCTGCCGTTGTCCATGGCAGGGCGAGTTTCCATGATTAAAATGGTCATTCTTCCTAAGCTGCTTTACCTATTCACCAATATTCCCTATAGTCCAGGCCCGCATTTCTTTAAGGCGCTGGAGTCCCAGCTCTCCAGACTTATATGGGGGGGGGAAGCAAGCCCGGCTAAAACTGGCGACGCTAATGTTACCTTACCACCAAGGCGGCTTTGAAGTGCCGAACTTCCGATTGTACTACGATTGCGCACAGGGCCATTTCGCGTCCTACTGGCTTCACCCCCCGCCATTCATGGCGCACCTCGCTGTGGAGGACGGATATATGAGGCCAGAAAAACCGTCGGGGTACCTTTATACGGAGGTTAGTGTAACAGATCGGGACCCGTCCACGGTAGACTGTACAGTGCGGGCATGGCGCAGGATTGCGGAGCGTATGGGGGTGACCCTTATGTATTCCCCCAGAATGATTCTGGCACATGACCCTAGAGTGAGTATTGCCCGAGAAGAAATAGGCCGTAAACTGCTCTCCAAACTGGCCCTTTGCAAGTGGGGTGATTTATACGTAAACGGCCAGTTCCGTACACAGGCTCAATTTTTCGGGGAACAAACGCCCTCTATTATGGACACATTCCTATACACGCGACTTCGACAGAATATCAAATCTGTCACACTGGAGTTCCCGGACGAGCCAGAAACCTTCGCACCCCTGCATGCACTGCTACAACAGGACACCCCGAAACACGTTGTTTCTACGCTCTACAAGCACACGTATGCTTCCTCCGCTCCCCCAGAACTGCGTGCCAGAAAAGACTGGGCCGCGGACCTAGATCCTCCCCTTACTGACGAACAATGGGAAGACAGCTGCTCACATACAGTATCGGTGACGGGAAATGCCCGCCTTAGATTGATCCACTATAAATTTCTCCACCGCCTCTATTACACCCCCGCCAAGCTCTACCGATTTGGTCTTCGAGAGGACGATAGATGCGCCAGATGTGGACAGGCGGGAGCGGACTTTATGCACTTAGCGTGGTCATGCCCAGAGGTCGCGCTGTACTGGACGCAGGTGACCGAGGCCATGTCCACAATGATAGGGATGGAATTAGACACCTGTCCCAAGGTTGCACTGCTGGGGCTACCCGCTGCAGCAAATAACAGATTCCGGAAATTTACCGCAATGGGCTTTCTACTTGCGAAGCGCCACGTGGCGTGCAGATGGGGCCGAGGTCGTGCCCCCAAATTCAAATTATGGCTGGCAACTATGTCTACCTGGCAAGACCAGCTACACAGTTATGCCGATATGCTGCCACACAAATCGCGACCCAAGGACCTATGGGGCCCGCTCGCCGCCTATCTACTCCGCGCCCAGTCTACTGCTGAAGCGAGTATTGAAGACCAGGAGGAAACTGGGCACGTTGGGCAGTCTGGCGGACTGCACGACGGTTCCCCTCAGTTGTGAGGACAAGACACTGCGCTCCTGCCACCCGCCTGCTAGAGGGTGCCTAGCTGGGATTTGTTGCCTACAATGCTCCTCTACGCGCGATTCCTAGAGCCACCGGGGGGGATGTATGGGGTAGCCCTCAGTCCATTCCTGGGGTACATGAATGTTGGTGCTGTGAACCACTAGCGGAGTGATTTGGCCCGGCAAATCTCCCCCCTCCTCCTCCCCTCCCTCATCCTCCCTCCACTTCCCTCCCCCCTCCCCTCCCCCCCCCCTCCTGTCCTCCCCCGCGCATTCACATGTCTTGGCATTTAGGGGGAACATCGCCCCCATAGCAGGGGACAGGCACAGGCTATACACGTGCCCCCCCCCCCCTCCGCGCCACCTCCCCCAGCGGGAAGCACATGACTGACCGTTCACCAAGGTATGCAACCACACGCACACTCACTCTACTGCTCAGAGCCACATCACATCGGACATGGAGTCCGGTGAACCTCATTACCACACACCCCCGATGGGGAACACACTAGGAAATGGGACTGACCTCCTGGGTACTGTTACGAGTTGTTGTTAAAGTTTAAAGTGCAACGAAAAGTTAAAATTAGACCTCACGAAAGTGCGAATTGACATTGACAGTTAGGTTGCTTGCAGTACTACGCTTTAATCTACAGCTTTATATAACAATTATCGCGGCCGGCCCAAGTGGGTTGTGGGCGACAAGCTGTGTAAGTAACTGGCATTGTGCCCAAGGTCCGGACTCATGCTCGAACTAAGTATTATTGCTGCCGGCCTGACACGTTGGGTTGTAGGCACAAAAGCTGTGTTTTACCTCTGTAATTACAATAAAGGTCTTCAAAAAAAAAAAAAAAAAAAGAAAATGCAGTAATCGCAGTATTCACATGGGCCGTAGTGTCTCTCCCCATCACGAACCCATGTTGTTGAGTGTTGACCAGAACCGGCATAATGGGGGCTAAGCGATTTGCCAGTATCTTAGAAAAAAAATTGCGTCTGCGTTAACCAGGGAGATCGGCCGGTAAGAGCCACAGTCCTCCGGAGTTTTTTTTTTTTTTAAGGAAGAAAACTATTTTGGCTATTTTCCACGATGTAGGAGCCTTCCAGGACTTAGCTATGGAGTCAATAACAGACTCTAAAAGAGGTAATAGTTCCTGTGCGCAAGTCTTGTTCAATTCCATAGGCAAACAATCCTCTCCGGCGGCTTTTCCCTGAGGTAAGGCTGAAATAGCCGTGTTTATTTCAGCTAGTGTTATTTTTGAGCTAAGTTGTTGGACCGTTTCTATATCAATATCTCTTTATATAGGCATATATGTATCCAGATATCAATAATTGCAGCCCTAGTGGGAACATTGTCCGGAGTATATAAATTTCGATAGTAGTTAACAAACTGACCGAGAATCTGTTCTGGCTGATCATATTTGTGTGAATCAGACCCTTTGATCGTTTTAATCTTTGTTCTCGCCTTCTTATCCGCTACCTTGTAAGCCAGAACTTTTCCAATTCTATCGCCTCCTTCATATTGAGCTAGTTTATACTTATGTATTTTGACACAGTATCTATCTCTTAACATCTTTTTGAGGGAAGATTGTAATTTTAGCAGCTCTATTCTTAGCTCATCAATGTTTGCATTTTCTTGCTTAGTTGCGTCTGCTAGTTTCTGCTCCATTTGCAATATGTTAGAGGTGGTTCTCCTAGTAGCTCTGCGATTCTCAGCATTAGTTCTAAAAATATGTTGTTGAGCGAACCCCCTTATGCTGCATTTGCATGCGTCGCAAACTACGTTATTCGTAGCTGAATTAATGTTCAGCTCAATAAATTCTTTAATATGTTCTTTTAAAGAAGTCACAAAACCGGAGTCTGTGAGTAGGTATCTTGGAAATGTGAAGTGTCGTGCATCCAGCCTTGAATCGCCATTCTCAAACTCTAGTAATATCGGGTTGGGGTCGGATATAATCCTCGGACACAGTTCAATCTTACAATTACCCACTATTTGGTCAGTCGCCCAGACCATATCAATTCTTGAGCAGGATCTGTGAGGCGCTGAGTAATATGTGTGCCCAGCAAGATTAGGATATTTGGAGCGCCATACATCATTTAGATTAAGCAATCTGCCCAGTTCCAAAATTGCAGACCTGACCTTACGCATCCTACGTGGGGAGCCCTTTCCTGTGGAGTCGATTTTGTAGTCAATTACACAATTAAAGTCTCCCATCACCAGCACTTCGCCCTCCCACTCTAACAGCTCAATACTTAGTTGCTCATACAGCTTAGATTCATCTATGTTAAGGCCGTATACCAGGCATAGAACAAATTTCTTATGTTCCAATTGAACTTGGGCTATCACCCACCTCCCCCATGCGTCTGATGCAGTTTTTAAAATTTCCACCCCCAATCCTTTCTGTTTCAAGATGGCCACCCCCCGAATTGAGGCACCCAGAGTTGAACAAACCACCAGCTCATACCCCATCTGGGACAGCAACTTCCTATCTCGGTACCTGATATGAGTTTCTGACAGAAGCGCGAAGTGGGGTTTATACATGTCTACCTCCTCCTGTACCAATCTCCTCTTTTGCTTGCTGTTGAGGCCAGCGACATTCCAAACTAATAATCTAGTCTTGGACATTGCTTACATTTATAGTTTTAGCTTTCCTCTGCATACAGTCTTTAAGAAAACGTATCATTACTTTGTCCGCACCATACTTCTTCCTTGCAATACATTTTTTCCCCTTCCCCCCCCCACCCAAAACCACAACCCTACCCACCCCTCCCACCCTCGAGTCCCTTAGGGGGGAGCACCCCTCTATCCCCTGCTGCCGCTGGAGTGGCAGCCTAGTGAAGTGGCAGTCGTAGAGGCAGACCCTACCTGCTTGTCAGTAATACTATTTGATTCATCAGTAGGAGAAAGGAAAGAAGAAAGAAAGGGAGAAAGAAAAAAAAAAAAGAAAAGGGTATGAGAGTTTTATGTGTAGGAAGCAATGAAAAGCAAGCAGAGATTCATCCCATCCTATTACCGCCCATTGTGCTTTTGTATGATTCGACTAGTGAAAAATAATGGAGCTCCCAATAGTCAGAGATATAATCTCCCAATATTAGTACCAATTTCATTTTTCCCTTTCAAGTGTAAATTTTTCTAGAGCCGAAACCGCCTCCTCTTGGTCAGTAAAAAAAAGGACCGCCCATTTCTAATCACCTTGAGGCGGGCGGGCTCTTGTAAATAAACTGTGCAATCTATGGCCTTAAAAGAGTCTATCAACTTTCGAAGATCCCACCGTCTATCCATTGTTCCCTTACTTAGACCTGACCGTACAAAAAAAGTTATATTGTCAATAGTAACCGGACTGCTAGATTTAGCTTTAAGGGATACTACTTGCTTTAACAAAAAGTTGCCGAAATAAATCAAAATCGGTCTTGGGAATCTGCTGTTTTTGTTCTTTTGAAAGAGAGGCAGTCTGTGTACTCGCTGCAGTTGAGAGTCCCAGTCCCAATCTGATAAGTCACTAAATGATTTTTGAAAGAGGTTCACGGCGTATGACCTGGGATCCGCTCCCTCTGCCCCCTCGGGAATCCCAAACAGCCTGAGATTATGTCTGCGTGCCCTGTTTTCCATGTCCTCAACCTTTGCTTCGAGTTTAGATATCCGTGTAGCGTGTGATCTAGTTAGTTCGTCAGAGCGAGTTGCGCCTTCCTCGACTTCCACCACTCGCTGTTTTAGGTCTTCCATCTCTTGAGTAATCCCTCCAAGCTTTTCCACACTTCACTCATAAAAGCCTGGAGTTTAGTGTTGTCCTCTCTTAGCTGCAAGAAGTGCTGCTGGCCTTCTCGTCTTTGTGCTTTCTGCATAATCAGATCCATGGAAGCAGTATTTGGATGGTCTCCGGTTACTGATGCCCTGAAGGTCGTTTTGTCCTGTGCCAAGCTAGCAGATTCAGTGCAGTCCGACCTTAGTACCAGCACATTAGCATGGGGAGATCTGGGACCTGCATTGGCCGTCTCTTTATCAGTTCTAGCCATTTCCGATAAGCCATTTTCTATACCATTCTCTATGCCGGTTCCCACTACCGTTGGCCTTAAGATTGAACCTAATGGGATTATCTGTGAGCTGTTGGGCGTATTTGATCTTTGATCACAAGTTAGGTCCGCTGAAGGATTTAAAGCGGGGGTGGTAGTAGAATTTGTGTCTGTTACTGTATTCAAATCGTTGGATACTATATTTGTTGGCGATGTGATTAAGTCTACACTTGTTAGTGTTGATGAGCCAGGGGTCTCCAATCGCGAGGTTGTTTTTTTCCCTCCTCTTAGTTACAAATCTTCTTCGGGGCTTGCTCCAGATAGCCTCAGCGCCATGTTCTTTACCCCCCTTAGCTTGTATCCATTTTCTGAGCGGACTATCATCAACATTGACCTTGGCATTTGGTGCCGTTTTAGACATAGAAATAGAAGTATCTTTAATCAATGATTTACTAAGAGCTTTTTTCAGCTTAGTCCTGCCTTTAATTTTTGTTTTCCTTGAGACCAATGGTTTGCTAATATTAGGTCTGTTGTGCGTAGTTTCTATTTCACTGTCACCCCCTTCAGACATCTCTTCATAGTCTGGGTTTAAGCCCTCATCTATTGCTTCTGCTTCGTCTGTCAGTGTGCCCTCTGCCGCACTGATTTTTTTAAGATCTGCTGTCAACTGAGTTGCTTGTACTGCATCAGCAGGGCCTAAAATGTTGCTAGAGTCAAGAGTATCTAAAGAGATAATATTTAGGCTTTCTGCTTGATTTACACTCCCAGCCACTTTCTCGCAGTCTGACATTATCTTGGTTCCGTCCCTGCTTATAGTACTGATCGTTGAGGCAGGATCGCCCTCTGATTGTACCTCGACTTCTCCCATATCGTCTAGAGCGTCCTGCCCAATATTGTCTGTATTTGAGTTGCATACCAAATTTTGTTCGATTGGAATGACAGACATATCCGGGCTGGTTGTTTGATTCGAAGCCAGGGTTGTGCTTCCTTTAATCCCGTTAGCAAACCCCCACTGACGCTTTAGTTTTCACAATAATAGCAGTTTCGCCCGGTTTTAAATTACACTTGGAAGCTGCAGCTGTACCTGACACATCCAGCCCGCCGGTTTTGCCGGTCCGTGTAGAGCGGGTATTCAACTTCGGAGCCATGCCGGCATCAGTCTTCCGTGTAGCTCCCGAAAACGGCGTTCGATCCTCAGCTGTCCCTGCGGTCAGCTGCGCCACGAGCGAGCCTAGACCCACCCAGCTGATCCCGCGGGCTTGAGACAGAGAGGTACGTCGAAGCTTCCAAACCGGCAGTATCTTTCTGCCCAGACGGCAAATAACCTGCAGCATTAGCTCAAACAAAGGTGAGTTACTGCTTATGGAGGCCTGTGAACTTTCCAGTCGCAGCTTATCCAACGTCTCAGTCGCTCAGTCGCTCAGCATTCAGAGCTCAGTTTCCAGCTTGATAATTGGAATTGTTTCGCAACCGCAACACAATCGACTCCCAGTTGCTTAACAAAAGTTCTTCCGTGGCGTTTTCTCATGCAACCCTGCAGCGTTCCTTGAGTCCTTTCCCTTTGGTTGCTCCACTCTGGACTCCAAAGATAAGCGTATCTCGCAACCGATTTCCTCACATTATCGCTGCGGGAAGAGCTACCCCGCGCTGCCTGCTTCACCTGGCGGCATCAACCCGCCATCTTGACTCCGCCCCCGTGTTGGAAGCTGAAGGCAGTATTTCCTAATACAACTCCTGTGGAGAAGCTCAGAATTCTTACAATTAGTTTGCAAAAAGACTTAGAACCTGAAGTGACTGACTGTACCACATTGGGTATGATTTTTGCGGCAGTCTATACGAGAAGGTTTGGCACCTCGTCGATGTCTGTCCTACCCTCCTTCCTTCATTAAGCGTGTTCAGGATGAACACTGACCGGAGGCGGATGTTGAATTGGGAATGAGACTCATTGGAGTGTTTGACGTAGTTTCCGATCTAGTCCTTGCTAACGGTAAGGGAGATGCGGTAAGCTTCCAGGTGTCGAATGCTTTGCGCGATGTCCCCAATGCAGAGAAACCCTGTTAGTTACAGAGAATTATCACGGCGGCTTATAAGACCGTTAACCGTAAAAGTTTGTATGTTAAGCCTTTTACCAAGGCAGCGCAAAAGCAAACGCAGGCGGCGAAGTCTGACAAAGATGATCGCCCCTCAGGTCCAAAACAGACTTGGACTAAAAATAAAAAACAGGGGAAAAAGCAACAGAAACAGGGGTCCCGTTCCGCCTCGTCAATACCTGTGTCTACTGAGCGCACTTATGAATTGCGCGACCGCGCTACAATTAAGTCACCTGATCACTTTCAGGTTCCTGAACAACGTTCTCCTCGCTCTTTACAGGATTCATCGGTCTCACCCACCGGTGGAGGAGACTGCGGCCAGGTGAGGGGTGCGAAGCAAGACCCACCCTGTAAGACGGATGGTAAAGGCAAGCAGGACGAATCTTCACGTCAGAGAGCCCAGTTTCAGAAGAAGAAAGTTGCTGCTGTAACAGCGAGATATGCCACAGATAGTGAAAACGCAGCTTCGGAATCTGACATGGGCGCTGACGCTGTTGGACAGCGCGGCAGAGATTACCATAGTGCGAGAGGCCCTACGTCCACTACTGAAGGTGACAGCGACTGACACATTTGTAGTTGAGACAGCTGACACTAGAATGGCTCCCCCTGAAAGACTTTTTGAAATTGTCCTTTTAATTGAAGGTGACATACAACGTACCATAAAAGGGGTATTTTGGGAAAATCTAACTACTACCTATGACATTTTGTTGGCAGAGGTCGACTGGCCCCCACCGTTTGTTTTAGCAGCTCCGCAAGGGGAGGAGGTAATCCTCCCTAGTTTTGCGCACACAGTGCCGAAGGAGCAGGCCATGCATTTTGCAGAAGATTGGGCTAAGGCGCTTGTGCCGGCTTTGTACCGTACTCACTGTGGTTGGGACAAATTTTCCCCCAGACATGAAATTCCCTTACGATCTATGCCACAGCCTCAACCCCAATACCCCATGCGGCGTGAAGCGAAAGCTCCCGTAGCAGAGATCCTTGAACAATTGGAATATCAAGGTGTGATTAAAACGTGTGTCTCCGATGAATAACCCTCTTTTTACTGTGACTAAGCCTGATGGCTTTTACCGTTTGGTATTGGATTACCGCCACCTGAACACCCACTGTCGTACGTGTGCGGTACAGAATACTCACAGTTCTGCTCTTGTGGATAGTCCACGCGCAAAAGGTATAAAACCACACTTGACATATCCAATGGCTTCTTTGCCCACAATCTGTCCTATTAGTAGTCAATGGACAGCTTTTACCAGTGGTGGCAAACAATGCCAATTCCGACGTTTTGCTATGGGCTATAAAATAGTCCAGGCGTCTTTGCCGCCTGCATAGTCTCTCTTTTAGAGGGGCTCGACCCAGATGCCTGTTCATATGTGGATAACATTTATCTCACAGACGACGAATTATGGCCGCATCTGTCTCGTGTAGACTGCATTATTTGCCGTTTTTGCATACTTTGGCTATACATTCAACTTTTCAAAAAGTCACATTGCAGAGTACACAGTGTTGTTGCCGGGCTACGAGCTCAACAATGAAGGTCGAGGTTTGGCTCCTCACTTCCTGGAAAAATATGCACAGTTGGCGCTTCAACAACACTGAAAAAACTACAATCTTTACTGGGCTTTGTGAATTTCGGGCGTATTTACATTCCCGATTATGCCCAGCGTATCAAGCCACTTTATGCTTTGCTACAACCTACTTTCTCCAAATCTTGCTGGCTGCCTGAACATTTAACTCATAACACAAAGGATATGTAGGGGTCAGGCATATGTGACGCTCAATTGAACAAAATAAAGACCACGAAATGCCAAGCATAGATTAAGTTAATAACTCATTGTTAAATGTGGCGAGAAAACCCAAAGCAAGCACCTGTGTGTAACAAGTACTAAGTGAACTCAGGCTCAAAAGCATGGGTGACATTTTCCCATCAGTAGCCATTCTGTACCGCCCTTGACATCATATGGGTTCTCCTTGCCCAGGAGACAGAGTTCACAGCCTATGCATATTTTCTAGGCTGTGATATCACCATAGTTTAGTTGTTAAGTGAATGGTGCAGAATCTTAATGGTAGTGGCTACTGAATAAGCAGTACAAAAAGTGTAACTGGTGATCCTGTGGAAAAGTAAATTTTGCCATGTTCTGTGTCCCTACGTGTCCTCCATCTTATGTTATGTGTGCATGATTAAATATGCATATGTATCCCCCATGTTTGATTAAAGACGCAATTACAGTTGTGTCCATCTCTAGTATACCAGTTTCCAGTTCTCGTGAAAGCTACGAGTATCAGGCCTATGTAAAGTTACGTTGCCACGTTTCTCAGTGTGCACGTTATTTCATTGTAAAGTCCCCGTTTCTAGGCCTCAAAAGGGCCCGGACACCAGATTCAGCTCCTGTCTTCTGAGTCCTCGCTGAGGAGCGATACAGCCCCCACCTGTATCCTCGACCCTTCACTTACTTCCTGCCTCACAGTGCCCGGCTCAGCCTGGCTCTGCCTCTGAGTCTGCCAAGAGTATGTTATGATTCTAGTTATCAGTCCAGCCCTCCTTCTCTGCATTCCTAAGCTACTGAATCACATCAATAGTTTCCGTCATTGTCTAGCCTTTACGTCTCCATGTAAGAGAAATACTGCATTTAATGGTCATTTAATATTCTTCATCACGCACTACATGTGGAATAATGCATGCACCATTCTTAGAGTCTGTTAGCCTTTACCCCGATAACTTTTGGATTCTATCAACATGTTCTCTAAACATCAGATACTAGATACTGTTTAGGTACATGTCGCCCTGACTCTCCAGACTTCAGTCTCTGCTCCTAGCACAGAGTTCATAGCCCCCAGCTTCTCCTAGTAACACGTCATTGTCAGTTTGCGCGCACCATTAGGTTAGAGGTCCCGGCTCCTTAGGTAGCCCCCTCCATGTTTCCGCCCCATTTATGACATATTCTGTTACGTTTGCATCACATGTCTATGTATACGCCCCTGTTACACCCATTTTCACCCTTATCTTTTGCGACTGCTATTGACCACACCCACTGCTCCGCCTATCATATGTATTGTAATGCAACTGTTTTAATATATATGCTTGTGCACTGCTATTAAATGTGACCCATTCCCTTGCGCCGATTCTGATCCTGCCCCCGGCAGCGCTGTCCATCCTGTTCCCGTGCAGGTTGTCCTGTTCCTGTCCCTTATGCTGTATTAAACCTGCAAACTCCTACTACCTCGAATCTTGACTCTTATTTATTGAGCTATCTGTTATTGCTATGTCCAGTCAAACCTAGATCCGGTATTATTTATTTATATACCACATAATGGCGCCCGAATAGGGACTTGCCCTTTCCCCACGCGCCGGTGAAGCCACGCCGGCCCCCTGACCCTCTGCAGCCGTGACGGAACCATACCGTGCACGTGCAGATATTTCTGCTTCAAGTATCCCTCAGGCCCACGGAGGAGACGGAGGTGGCGGTCCAGCATCCAGACGAGGCGGTGGAGGAACGCGGCGAGTCCCGACCAGAGCCCAAGCCGAGAGTCCAAGGTCCGAGGTATCCGGAGGCCCACCCGTAACAGAAGTCCGAAGTTCGTCCGTCCGGCGTCGAAGCAGTCCAGTCCAGTCCGAGGCCTTCCGTTCTTGCTGCCCGGTGAGTACCATTGCTGGGGTAGTATCTAGACAGGGTCAATCTAATTGACTCTGGTCCGTGGGTTGGTGGTACACAGACCCAAAAAAAACGAAGTGTCCACTTCGGTGGATGCGGGTCCTGACGTGTCTCTTTGTGAGACCGGTAAGTTTCGTACTGTTTTAGCAGTACATCTAGTTTCTGTTCTAGTCAGTTCTGTTCTCGAGAAATTCATGTATTCTGTTTTCAGTATTCCAGGTAGTATTCTGTTCGAACTGATATTTTAAATGTTCCTCATGTATTTTAATGTCGTGGTATGAATGTGGAGTAATTATCGTGTTCATTGTGTATTGTATTGTGTCTAGATCAACAGTTCAGTCATGCCGTTATTTTCCAGACTACGTCAGTTAAGAACTAGAAAAGGTCTGTTAGAAGAAGCAGTTCCTGTCCCGCCTAGGGACAGTCCAGGTCATTTTATGTATCAGAAGCATGGCATAAGTGCCATATTATATCTAGATTTATGGGTAGAGTATACCAAACAGTTAGAAGAAAAGTATAGATGGCCCGTATCGGGTACATGGGATGCCGAGTGCATCATGCGAGTAGAAGAAGCATTATGGAAAAAGAAAGCCAGACAGTCACAGAAAGATGCCATCGAGTTATGGCGCAAAGAATCTCATAAAAGAACCGAAAAAGAAATCAGAAGGTCAGAATTAAGTAGGGAATCCTTAGAACGAGCCCAAGAAAGGGAACTAATCGAGATAGGTGAACGAGTCAAAACTGAACAGTCAGATAGACAGAGGCATGCCCTCATTAAGGGTATGTATCCTCTTCTTGCCGAGGGCTTGCCAAAAGCGACCCCGGAGGCATCCAGTAATTTTCCGCCACCATTTGTTCCGACTAAGCTACGTCACAAACCGACCGCAGCTGATATTTTTATTTCGTCCTATTTGGACGACACAGTCCCAGAATATGCAAATCCTGTTCCGCCAGTCCCTGTAAATAATGTAAATCCTGCTCCTCCAGTCACCGGAGTACCCGCTACGGTACCCCCGGTCCAGCCTACATTACAATTTCCCACTCTGCTAGTACGAAGAGTATCAGTCGACGATTCCAGTTTAGGGGCCGCAGGAGGAGGTCCTCCTGGTACCCCGCCACCACACCAACGTAGAACGTTGGCCGAGTTACATGAATGTGCGTTACAGCATACGCCCAAATTTAAGTCCGTTGCAGATATCCGACGAGCTCTTACTGAATGCCGCTATGATCCAGTTGCAGGTGATGATAGTACAGTAATATATTCCATCCGTGTAAGACGGGTGACCGGGTATTTAGACACCCTACCAGATATGAAAGGAGATCTAGACCGAATATATCGTTTCATCCGTACAGGGGATGATCCAGAAAGTATTGGCGAAGCCATGTCTCAAAGGAAAGCTGAGATCCAGCTCATGATATTAAAGTTTCTGATTAATTGTCTAATAAGAGAACAAGATTCCCCGACTAAAGATCAGGCCGAAATGAAAATCCTGACAAGGTGGAGTGATAATATAGCCGAGGGTAAACACAAGACTATCAGTAGTATAGAGAGTATGTACAAGAAAATCCGTAAAGAAATAATAAAGTTACACGAACAACGTAAAGCAGCACAAGTAAACGAGAAAGAAAATGACTCTTCTACTGAAGAGGTAGACGACGAGAATCCCACTAGAATAGCGTATGTAGGAAAATCTAGATTTCCAGATCGCCATTTGCGCCTAGAACACAAGTCAGTTTTACATCATCCAGCACCAGAACAAGGTTCTCTGGAACAAGTATTTCAAGCTACCGATCACATTCTGAAATCACGAATCGGTTACAGTGAGTTAAGTACTATGCATGAACAAGAACTAGTCCGATCAGCAGTCCGATGGATTACTGATTCTACCACTTTTCCAGACGAAATAGTGGCACAAATGTTTCTGAAATTGCCCCCAGCCGAGCAACGACTGGTGGGTATGTATATGATCCAGCACCTCATTACTCTGTATGAGGGTCAACATTCTGATCCAGGTCCGTTACACGATGTCCTGAACGAGTTACTCCAGTATAGATGGAAAGGTTTAGGTACCGATTTAATTAGTGTCATTCTAGAACAGCGCCACAAATATAGAACGTTTTTGAACCCGCATTTTGTTCATGTCTCACCTCCAGAAAGTAAACCGTTTTACATAGACAGACAGAATCCGTTACGAGAAGTACACCCAGTCAGGACAACAGATGGTGAAATGCAACGAGTGTTTGTTTACACTCCGATTACAAAGATGGAACTCTTAGAGATGAAAAAGTTAATTCCCTGTCATGATAAAGATCCAGCAGGGTTCCACCGAGAATTAAAAGACATGCTCCGTATGGGAGAATACACGTATCCAGATATAATTAAAATGTTAAAAGTCCTGTTGCCCGCAGGGGTATATGAAAAACTCAAGGAAAAAGATTGGGAGGTGGGAGAGAAAAAGATCGATTGGGCAGTTCTAGAAGCTGAAGATAAGATACGAGTACCAGGTACCGGTCTTGGAGAGAAATGTAAAGAATTACCAGAACTGTTAATACAAGTTTTGCCCAGATTATTAGCAACTAAAAAGGAAGACTGGGATGCAATCTCAGCCTGTAAACAGAAACAAGACGAAGACACTAGTGATTTTTATTCTAGATTTGAAAAATGTTTTAGTATCAACAGTGGCCTCAAGACAAGTAGCGAGTCATACCCTCATCTTTTTGTTACTAAATTAGTCGAGAATTCAAGTCCACAAGTTAAGAATCGAGTTTTGAAAGTCGAAAGTACATGGCAAGCTAATACCCCATCCCAGATGTTACAAATGCTCCAATACCACCAGAATAGAATCAGAGAAGAGCAAGATCATGAAAGAAAACGTATGAAAGACACGAAAATGAAAGTACTAGTTGCACAATCTATTCCACAAGACAGTCAGAAGAGGGGTCCGAATCAAGCCAGTCATCCTGCAGCTCCCGTTAAAGGGACATGCAATTATTGTAAACAGCCAGGTCATTTTATAAACGAGTGTGCAGTTCTGAAACACAATATAGCTACTGGTAAGACTAAAGAAAGACCACGTCCGCCTAGACAAGAACAAGTTTCACAGACTTCTCAGCCACAGAATGCACAACAGACAGTTCCAGCACCGCAGCCTATCGCTGCAACACAGCATGTTACACAGCAGATGTACCAGTATGCACAGTCCGAGTATCCAGAGTATCAGCCATATTCATGAAACAGCCTAGAGAGGGAGGTAGGCTTGCCTCTCATCGAGATACCTGTAGATCAAGAGGGTCCCTATGTTCATAGTCAAGTATTAGGGAAAGACAGAAAGTTTTTGATTGATACAGGGGCAAGTAGGACCACCATCAGTCACGCCGAAGTTCCAGGGGCTCCGCTCTCAGGCTCTAGAAATGTTTCCCTTGGATTTTCAGGAAAGCCTATTGTAAACGAGATATCTAAGCCAGTTACTCTAGAAGTAGGTCCATTGTCCCGCACTACTGATCTGTTACTTACGAAGTCATGTCCAGAAAATGTATTAGGCATTAAAACACTGAAAGAATTAGGTGCAGTCATATGCTGCTCCCCCGAGGGAATACGACTGTTCCTACGTGACTTCAAGGGTCACTATGTATTACGAGATTTTGATCCGAGATTGTCCAATGTTCCGCGGCATCTATGGGCGCAAGGTCCAACTGATGTTGGTTATATGCAAATCACACCCCATCGTGTGACTCTCAAGCCAGGTGTAGTGTTACCACGAATCAGACAGTACAGATTGCCACCTGAGGCTGTAGCAGCCTTATCCAAAATTATTGACGAGCTCATCGCTCAAGGAGTAGTTGTAGAAACTGACTCCAATGTATGTAATTCAAGATCATTCCAGTCATGAAACGTACTGATCCAAATGCACCCCCAGTATATCGATTAGTGATTGACCTACGAGAACTTAATAAATGTATTATTCCCCAGTACCCAGTTGTCCCAGATATCTCTTCCCTATTGACAGCCATTGATTCTGAAGCTTCATTTTTTTCAGTCATAGACCTCAAGAACGCGTTTTTTAGTGTCCCCATTCATCCAGACAGCCAGTTTCTTTTCGGATTTTGTTTAAATGGAAGGAGCTATATGTTCACACGAGCTCCTCAAGGTTTCACAGAAAGTCCTAGTATTTACAGTCAAGCACTTAAGAGACAACTAGACAATATTCACATGCCAACTGACACTGCCCTGCTCCAGTATGTCGATGATCTACTGATCACAGCCCGTTCTGAACGTGCTTGCAAGCGAGCATCCCTTACAGTCTTGTATTTCCTTGCCGAGATGGGGCACAAGGTGTCCCCTTCTAAGCTTCAATTCTGTGTCCAGCAAGTGATCTATTTAGGCCACTTACTGTCCAAGAGGGGTAGGCAGTTGACACCCGATCGTATCCAGTTAATAGCGAGTCTTCCTCAGCCCAAGACACAGAAGGAGGTACGTGCTTTTATCGGCCTTACTTCTTACTGCAGACAATGGATTCCTCAGTATGCATTTCTAGCTAAACCACTGATACAGTTAACGACACAGGAGGCAGCCGTATCGACTGTCCTCCCTTGGACATCTGAACATACACTTAGTTTCAACGAATTAAAGAAAGCTCTATGCCAAGCTCCAGTTCTAGCTACACCGAACTACAGTAAGCCTTTTACACTTTTCGTCACAGAACGGGAAGGTACAGCATTATCTGTTCTCACACAAGATCAAGCAGGACAATACAAGCCCTGTGCTTATTTTTCGAGCACATTAGATCCAGTAGCCCAGGCTCTGCCTGCGTGCCTCAAGTCAGTTGCAGCCACAGCACTAGCTATCAGACAAAGTGATTCCATAGTATTAGGACATTCCTTGACAGTACAAGTTCCACACTCCGTGGAAGTTCTTTTAAACCGAACACAGACTCAGCACTTGACAATTGCACGTTTAACAGGTTATGAATTGACACTGTTCCAGCCACACATAGAAATCAGACGCTGCAACGTTCTAAATCCTGCAACACTGTTACCGTCAGTTACTTCAAATCCTGCCACACATGACTGTGTGGAAGTAGTTAACATTATGACTAAGCCAAGACAAGATCTGACAGATATTCCATTACCAGATCCCGACCTGACACTTTATGTGGATGGTTCATGTATGAGAATAAGTACAGGAGAACTAGTAGCCGCGTATGCAGTGACTACTGACACTGAAGTTATTGAAACACATCGTATTGACACCCTGTCTGCTCAAGCAGCAGAGCCAGTTGCTCTGACTCAAGCCTGCATACACGCTAAAAACCTGAAAGTTAATGTTTACACAGATTCACGTTACGCATTCGGAGTCGTACACGACTTTGGAGTGCTCTGGCAGGAGAGAGGTTTCATGACTTCTCATGGAACCAAGATTCAGTATGGTCTCCTTATTCAAACTCTGTTAGATGCCATACACTTACCGACATCTATTGCTATCATGAAATGCAAAGCACATACGAAAGTTACTGACACTATTTCTCAAGGTAATGATCTAGCAGATCGCACAGCCAAGCTTACAGCACAGACACAGGACATTCCAGTTAACAAGACACCGACATCCACTCTAGAACAGACTACATGTATGACAGTTAAGGACCCTACTCAAGATGTCATAGATATTCAGTTACATGCTACTCCCGATGAAATCAAGAAATGGTCTGAACAAGGAGGGGTCCAGACAGACCAGGGATGGGTAACGAAGGGTAAAGCCACATGGTTTCTCCCCGATTCTATGGTTCAAGTCATTATCAATACCGCACATAGTCCAGCACATTTAGGAGAAAAAGCTATGTTAGATAGTATCCAGAACATTTGGTTCAACAAGCACTTACGAGCTGCAGCCAAGCAGAAAGTCCGTACCTGTATGATATGTTGTCAGTTTAATCCAGGTAAAAGTGTCCCGGTGGAACAAGGTGGATTCCAGCCTCCTGACCACCCTTTTGAAGTCCTCCAGATGGATTATATTCAGATGGAGCGATGTCGAGGTTTCAAGTATGTCCTTGTAGTTGTATGCGCTTTGTCCAGGTGGACAGAAGCATATCCAGTCCCAGATTACACAGCCGTGACCACTGCCAAACAGTTGGTTCGGGAATTCTTCCCCCGCTACGGACTCCCTAGAGTCGTATATTCTGACAACGGCCAGCCATTCTCATCTGAGCTCATGAAACATATTTCCCTTTTGTTAGGGTACCAGTGGAAGTTCCATTGTGTACGCCATCCAGAAGCAGCCGGTCTCGTAGAGAGACATAATCAGACCCTGAAAATCCGAATTGCAAAAGTATGTAAAGAGAAAGGTGTGGACTGGCTAGTAGCTCTGCCAGTTGCCTTATTTTATATGCGCATGGTCGCACATTCCAGATCAGGTCTGTCCCCTTATGAGGTCGTATTCGGCCGCCCCCCTAATATGTGGGGTACACCTAGACCCCGAAGTATTACCGATGTTTCAAGTAATATGCTGACAGATTACCTAGCTTCCTTGATGTCTGCCCTCAACTCTTGTCGTTCACAGGTTGCTGCCGCATTTCCAGACAATACCGAGGTGGCACCGCATGAAATCGTTCCCGGATCCATGGTTCTTGTCCGAAATTTTGATCGTTCAAGTCCGCTGGAGCCTCGCTGGAAGGAACCCCGACAGGTCCTCCTGGCCACCCGTACTGCCGTCAAGCTGGAAGGCAGGAAGGGCTGGGTGCATCTGTCTCATGTGAAAAGATTTTTTGGATTGAAACCTGTTTCAAAGAACATTTCCGAGGATTCTAAAGACTGCCAAAGTACTATTCTTAAGGACTGTCCCGCAAAAGACATTGCTACGAACCCTTCCCTGTTAGAGAAAACTCCGCAGCAGGAGTATAAGCTTAAACTAAGGTCTAGTAAAATAAGTCAGCCAGTTTGATTGTCTAAGTCCTCCCCTAGGTGAAACGGTTAGACCGGTTTCTGACATGTATATAATAGACCCCCACAGAGAGAGAGTTAGTGAGAACTCTAGAAGTTGCACTATTATTTTATGTTTTCTGCTATATTTCAGCATTATGATTTCCTGCACCAGTTATGCATTTTATTTGTATTTTTCAGTTTCTCATGTAAATAAGTCTGCTAATGTTACAGTAGAGCACACGTTTAGTGATCTGCCTCCCCATGAACTCTCATATCGTCTTGCTATGCGTAATAACTCTTTTATCCGCATGTTACATTATTCACACCAGACCAGCAATGCCACAAATTGTTGGGTGTGTGGTCGACTCCCCCCTTTCCAGACACCGAAGGGAGTTCTGCCACTCTTTCCTTATCCATTTTCACATAATGGTTCGTGTGGAGCATGGTCCACGTTAACGTCATCCTTAACAGATATGTCTTTTCTGAACAGTACATGTTTCCCAGACAAGCAAGGTCTTCCCCACAGAACAGGGTTAGATCTAGAAAATGAAGTTTATAATTTAGGTAATTATTCTTCGAATTTTATGGTCCTGAATGTTCAGTCTGATTCTACTCCAGACTTACCTGCTATTTCAGTATTACCAGTCAAAGGTGAATTATGTGTCCGAAAGAATGGTTCCGTACATGTAGGCCATAGTGATTGTACTACTATTGTCAAGTATAGTGACAGTGGGAAATCTATTTTCAAAGCTTCACGTCATTCTTATTTTGTTTGTGGTCAGACCGCATATGTTCGTCTGCCCCTTGATTGGGATGGTACATGTTACATTGCCTTCCTACTGCCACCAGTTTTCCTAGCCCCACCTGACTATCATAGGAATTCCCACCTAGTACATACTAGACACAAAAGAGACCTCCCGATTGTCGATTATACTGAAACTGCTCTAGAACAATACATAGATATCAATAAAGGTGTCTTCCCCTATTTAGGTACTGTTGTGAATAGTAAACTGATACGTAGATTAACCAGAACACTTGAAGCAGTAGTGATTGAGACTACTTCTGCTCTAGGTAACTTAACCGAAGAGCAATCCTTTATGAGAATTGTCGTGCTCCAGAATCGTCTCGTCCTTGATGTCATACTGGCCGATAGGGGCGGGGCCTGTAGAGTCATCGGATCTAGTTGCTGCATTTTCATTCCTAATAACGCACCGTCTGTTTATTCAGCTATTACCAGACTCCATAAAATTGCCCATATGTTACACCAAGATCCAGGCACCTGGACATGGTCCGGTTGGTTCTGGAATATAATTTCCGCCTGGGGATGGAAAGTATTGTCATTTCTAGGTATTGCAGTAGCGATCATATTCAGTTGCTGCCTCTGTTTACAATGTGGCCCTGCGATTTGCGGCATTTGTGCTACCTCTTGTATTCCTAGTCCCAAGTCCCGTCCTAAATCCCGTTCCAAGAAAACTCTAGACGAGCAAATGATACTGTATGAAATGATAGATGGTATCATGAATATTGATGTTTCCTGATGGAAACGTAGTGACAAGGAGGGAATGTGGAAAAGTAAATTTTGCCATGTTCTGTGTCCCTACGTGTCCTCCATCTTATGTTATGTGTGCATGATTAAATATGCATATGTATCCCCCATGTTTGATTAAAGACGCAATTACAGTTGTGTCCATCTCTAGTATACCAGTTTCCAGTTCTCGTGAAAGCTACGAGTATCAGGCCTATGTAAAGTTACGTTGCCACGTTTCTCAGTGTGCACGTTATTTCATTGTAAAGTCCCCGTTTCTAGGCCTCAACAGGGCCCGGACACCAGATTCAGCTCCTGTCTTCTGAGTCCTCGCTGAGGAGCGATACAGCCCCCACCTGTATCCTCGACCCTTCACTTACTTCCTGCCTCACAGTGCCCGGCTCAGCCTGGCTCTGCCTCTGAGTCTGCCAAGAGTATGTTATGATTCTAGTTATCAGTCCAGCCCTCCTTCTCTGCATTCCTAAGCTACTGAATCACATCAATAGTTTCCGTCATTGTCTAGCCTTTACGTCTCCATGTAAGAGAAATACTGCATTTAATGGTCATTTAATATTCTTCATCACGCACTACATGTGGAATAATGCATGCACCATTCTTAGAGTCTGTTAGCCTTTACCCCGATAACTTTTGGATTCTATCAACATGTTCTCTAAACATCAGATACTAGATACTGTTTAGGTACATGTCGCCCTGACTCTCCAGACTTCAGTCTCTGCTCCTAGCACAGAGTTCATAGCCCCCAGCTTCTCCTAGTAACACGTCATTGTCAGTTTGCGCGCACCATTAGGTTAGAGGTCCCGGCTCCTTAGGTAGCCCCCTCCATGTTTCCGCCCCATTTATGACATATTCTGTTACGTTTGCATCACATGTCTATGTATACGCCCCTGTTACACCCATTTTCACCCTTATCTTTTGCGACTGCTATTGACCACACCCACTGCTCCGCCTATCATATGTATTGTAATGCAACTGTTTTAATATATATGCTTGTGCACTGCTATTAAATGTGACCCATTCCCTTGCGCCGATTCTGATCCTGCCCCCGGCAGCGCTGTCCATCCTGTTCCCGTGCAGGTTGTCCTGTTCCTGTCCCTTATGCTGTATTAAACCTGCAAACTCCTACTACCTCGAATCTTGACTCTTATTTATTGAGCTATCTGTTATTGCTATGTCCAGTCAAACCTAGATCCGGTATTATTTATTTATATACCACAATCCTCTTGATGTTACTGAGTACACTTATCTCACTGATTTATCTATGCCCAGTTTAGAGACCTGTGGGGCTGATCAATCACGTTTTTCATTTGACACTGACTCTGCCACATCAAAGTCCCCCCTCAAAAAATTCTATTTTTGCTGTTTTGTTTAAAAAACATTTTTTAATTCCCCCCTGGACTTACATTTGGCTGGTGCTTTTTTCAATTTTTTTATTCATGTCCATTGGATTTGTGGTGTAGTTTTTCTGTTTTGTGAATGGACACTATGCTAAAGAAAGAACTACAATTAGACTAATTGATGGAACTTTAGCTCCCCACTCCTCATCACACAGAATGAAAAGAGACCAGACTTTCACGAATATCACTGCTTGGACTGGCTTAGATGGGATTGTATGGGATGCTGCAAAATTTCAAATGCACGGACCCACAGAAGTTATTAACGTCCCTAATGTACTTCGTGTTTCAATGGGGGATGTGGTTTACAAAACATTCGCTCTGATGATTGGGACATCCAAGCCATATAGGCTTTATTTTCTGATTTGAAATATTATGCTGCCTTTGATGCTGAAGATTTGCACTTAGATTCTGCTAATTATGTTGATTTGTTATGTTACCAACACTATGGCAATCACTTTCTGCACAAAGCAAACACATTTAGAAATGTGGTTAATTACACACAATGGGAAAATTGTCCCGCTCCTGTTGAAGGCAGCCCCAAAACTCTTTTGAAAAACGTTTTCTTACTTTACTCATTTTAATCAATCAAATCCTGAAGCATTTTATTTTAAGATGGCTGAGAAGTCCTCTTCCAAAGTTAGACTCACCCACACAAAACTATTGTATTCAAAGTCCTTTATCAAACAATTGGCTGTAGGGGTCTATGAGCTGTGGAGAGATACTATTGATCTTAAATCTGTTTGGGGTTCTAAAAGTTGGCAAGTGAAAGGCAGTGAGGCTTTGCATCATGCATGTCTCATCCCGAACCATATGTTGTTTCTGAATTTGACTATTTCACAATGCCCCCTCTTTTCCTGATTTGGGAGAGTATTCCAATTGGAATAATCACACCAGTAGATCACTTAGTGATTTACAGACTCTGTTACATAATGCATCCTTCAACATTTCCAGTTTGGATCCCAAAGGCTGGTTATTATGGCAAAAAGTGCAGATTCATGCCAGCATCATTTTCTGGTTTTGACCCCTGGCTATATTCAAGCTCGAGTGGACCCACGTTTTGAGAATGATCATTCTGTCACTACCTATTCCGCAGGCAAGCTATGTCAGTCCTGGCTCAAACACTCCACCTTAGCATCAGTTAAACTCCATTTGTCTAAATTGACTGATATCGTTGACTTGAATGACTTTGTAAAAGGTCCTGCAACAGGCAGGTCCAAAAGATGGATTTATGCAGTTTACAACGAAGTTTCGAAGCTGTCCCAAATTGAAGCTGCTTTTAGGTTACGTGCTATTGATCAAGCTAATTTGGGAAAAAGTGCTTGCAGTTGTAGATAATAGCATTAACACACTTTCGTCCTAAATTTACACATTGGATAATATTGTTTCTTCTGTCGGTGATATTGTGCAAGATGCAGTCTTAGTTTTGTACAATGGTCAAAACCAATTGCATTCTATTATGCAGTTTGCATGGACTTTACAAAAGTTGAAGGCTGGGAAGGTGCCTTGGGACTAACGGGCACATGCATCATTGTCAATTGCATTCGCAAACGGTGTGAATCGCAATTTTCGGCCGTTTGCGAATGCAATTGACAAAATTGGGATGCATCATGTTTTTCGCAATTTTAGAAATCGCAATCATGTTGCGATTTCTAAAATTGCGATTGCATTTAAGAAATCACAATTTTAGATTTCTTAAATGCAATGCATACACATTTTAAATTTGCGAATTCGCAAATAGGTAGAGGTAAATTACCATGAAGTTGACCTTCATGGTAATTTGCGAAAGCTTTCAAAAATGAACAAAAGTGATTTTGGAAAGTTTCATTTTACACACACACATGCCCTTCGGGCATGTGTGTGTGAAAAATGCACTTACAGTTATATTTCAGGGGTGCAGGGGGGTGTCCTTTGGACTCCCCCTGCACCCTTGAAATTGCATTCTCAATTTGCGATTCGCAATTTGCTAATCGCAAAATGAGAATTACTTCCCATTCATTCCTATGGGCCTCTAGGCCCATAGGAATCAATTGGAAGGGATTCCTTAATTGCGATTCGCAAATTGTGAATCACAATTAAGGAATTTAAGAATCGCGCGATCCCACGCATTCGAAGAGCCACCATGGGAGGAAGATCATTCTCCTACTTAGCAGCCAAAACCTGGAATTCTCTTCCCACCCACCTCCGCCTTACACAGAACCACCTCTCCTTCAGAAAACAACTCAAAACATGGCTGTTTGATAAATAGCGAACCCCCTCCCTCAAGCGCCTTGAGACCCTCTGGGTGAGTAGTGCGCTATACAAATTTTGACTTGACTTGACTTGACTGACTTGAATTTTTAGAAAACGCAAAAAAAATTGCGATTTCTTGATGTATAGCCGTTTGCGATTTCTTAATTGCGATTCCTTAATTTTCGCAATTAAGAAATCGCAAACGGGAACAATGATGCATGTGGCCGTGTATGAACACTTCTTCACTGTTTTTACCATTTATTCTGACTGTTAAACAACAATTTATGTCAAGGAAAGATGTTGCGTTTTCACTTTTGCATAGTGAAAAGTTAGAACCCTTACCATTTTCAGTCGCTGAGATAAATTCTGCAGTTTGGCTTATTCATGGGTTAATAACGCTACCTTTCCAGTTGTTTAAATATGAACAATGCATGAAATATTATGCCATAGGCAGATATGAACCATTGGGTAACGCGTATCTCCATGAGGTTTGGCCTCTTCCTTTCACGTATAGGTGTCTGAGGGAGGGAAAAGAAGTTTATTTAAAAGGAGAAGATTGCACTTCCACCCCTGATCACTCATTGGTCTGAAGTAATTTACAATTGCACAGATCCTGTAATACAAACACCCCGAATTTGGCCTGTATTTTAAAAGGTACATCCATCCCGGCTATTACACCTACTTTCACGTTATTAGCAAATGGTAGTTTTTTACTTTTAAGTAATGAAGATTGCTGTGGTAAGCTGGCAGGAATTCCGTACATCGTGACTGTTTCCCAACGTGTTGTCTGCTGTAAGAATGTACTAGTAATGTATGGATAATGGAGGTTTGCAGGTAAGTAAACATTTAAATAAATCAAACGAATTTCGTTGCGCGCGCTGCATTGCATTAGGGGATGCAGTGCGCGCAACGAAATTCATTTGATTTATTTAAGTGTTTACTTACCTGCAAACCTCCATTATCCATACATTACTAACCCCCACCCTGCCCCTCCCCCTCCCCACGTCACCGCCCCGGCAGGTACTTCCCTACCGACCGCGGCTGACATTGAGCTCAATGTAAATTTCTAGTTAAATGCAATTAGTTACTTTATGGATTACTTTTCTAACCACAGGACTGGATCCTAGATTCAGTCCTTGGACATCTCCTGTAAACAGTTGAGTAAAAGCGTTTTGGTTACACTAGTGATTTTTCAAGGAATATTATTGTATTTTAAAAGTTGACACATTTTTTCACATAGAATCACCAATGTTATCCTATGGGAGGAAATTCACTTGGCAGGTAAGTAGTGTTATCGTTACTTTTTCTTACTCAGTGGTGGATCCTGGATCCAGCACTGGTGCATCTCCTGTAAACATTTGAAAAAATGTATTGAAGTCATACAGGTGATTTTTAAGGAATATTTTTAGTTTGTGAAAATAGACAGAAACCTTTCTGGTGAAAACCAGACAATGGATTCCTATGGAAGGAAATTCAAGTTACTGGTAAGTATGAATAGAATTACTTTTCAGGATCAGTACTGGGATCGAAGATGCAGCACTGACGTCTCTCCTGATAACAGGTGAGTAAATCGGAATTCGTAGTGCATCCAGTAAGCGCCACAGAGCTGCATAGCAGAGAGATGTAAAAAAGGGGCAAGGCCTGCACCACCTCTCTGCAACGCAGCGCAGTGGAGCTTCCTGGAAGCACCTGGTGGGCTACTTGGCCCCCATGGTCCCTCAGGTTTGAAGTGGAATTTTTCCCCCAACTTAAAACGTGCCACAGGGCGTGTTTGCACATATCATGTCAGACCCCATCCCCTCCCCTCACCACTGTGTAAACGCGCCCTGTCACCGTTCTAAGGTGAGAGATTAAGTCCTCTTCAATCCTAAGGGTCCCTAGGGTCAAACTAGCCCACTAGGTACCTCCAGTAAGCGCCACAGAGCTGCGTTGCAGAGAGGTGTAAAAAGGGGCGTGGCCTCCGAACACCTGTCTGCAACGCAGCTCCCTTGCGCATACTGGAGATACCTGTTGGGCTATTTGGCCCTCATGGACCCTCAGTATTAAAAGAGAATTAATTCTCCAACTTAAAACACACCACAGGGCTTGTTTGCACAGTGGGGAAGGAAGGGGGCGTGGCCTGAGGTGATATGTCTGCAAACACACCCTGTGGCGCATTTTAAGTTAGAGAATTAATTCCTCCTCAATCCGGTGGGTCCCTGGGGGCCAACTAGCCCACCAGGTACCTCCAGTATGTGCCAGGAGGCTGCGTAGCAGAGAGGTGTTCAGAGGCCATGCCGCTTTTTACAACACTGCAACGCAGCTCCGTGGTGCTTACTGGAGGTACCTGGTGGGCTAGTTGGCCCCCAGGGACTCTCAGTATTGACAAGGAATTAATTCCCCAACTTAAACCGTGCCACAGGGCGTGTTTGCACACATGTGAACTCAGACCCCGCCCCCTCCCTTCACCACTGTGCAAACGCACTCCGTGGCACGTTTTAAGTTGGGGGATTAACTCCCCTTGAATACTGAGGGTCCCTGGGGTGCAACTAGCCCACCAGCTACCTCCAGTAAGCGCCAGAGAGCTGCATTGCAGTAAGGTGTAATAAGGGGCGTGGCCTCAGAACACCTCTCTGCAACGCAGCTCCCTGACGCATACTGGATTTACCTGGTGGGCTAATTGGCCCCCAGGAACCCCCGAATTGAAGGGGAATTTGTTCCCCCTCTGCAAACGTGCCAGGGGGCGCGTTTGCAGAGTGGTGCAATAAGGGGGCGGGCCTCCGGCCTCGATCCTGTTTTTTTAAATATATTTTTTTTAAGAAGGAGGGCTGTGTAGCCCCCTTCTTTTTCACATTTTTGGGCCCTGGGGACCCCATCCCCCAGGGCCTGCCCCAATTTTTTATTTTTTTAAAAACATTTGGAAGGGGGCTGCGTGGCCCCTCCTGAGGCCATAATCTGCCCTGGGGACCCCATCCCCTGGGGCATGGACCTTTTATATTAATTTTTTCATTTGAAGGGGGGCTGCCTTGCACCCCTCCTGTGGCCACTTATGGCCCAGGGGACCCCATTCCCCGGGGACGGCCCTTTTTTTTTCTTAAAAAATTTAATTTTGGGGATGGGGACCGCTTGGCCCCCCTATCGGGCCACTAATAGCCCCGGGGACCCCATCCCCCAGGGCTGGCTACTCCGTTGGGGACCGTGGGGGGTCTCCAATCCCCCCACTGTCCCAACCGGCTCCCCGCATCCTCCGAGAGCCGGCATTGCTTTTCCACATGGGGAGCAGCTGCAATGACAGGCTCCCGCCCTGTCATTGTAAACGGCATTGTCCCGGGGGTGGGCGCCCCGAGACACTGCAGGAGTCAGCCCTGGGGGGGTGGTGGTCCCCAGGGCCTGTACAAGGCTCCAGGAGGGGGGCCGCGTGGCCCCCTCCCACATTTGAAAGAAGCCCCGGGGGTGGCAGTCCCTGGGGCTGGGGGGCCTCAGAGCCCATCACACCTAATTTGAAGTAGAACCGGGGCTGGGGGGCCTGAGAGCCGTCCCACCCAATTTTAATAACCTCGGGGGGTGGCAGTCCCCGGGGAAGTGTGGAGGGAATGTGCCCATCCTCCCGTTTAAAATAAAAATAATTATTTGGGGCCTTGGGGGTCCTTGTGGGACCCCCTGAGCAGGCCTAGTGGGTCAGGGTGTTTCTACCATGCCCCCTTTTCGCATTTTGCAATGTTTTTTTAATAGGTTTCCTGTGCCTCGGTTCTTCTGAGGCATAAGATGGCTGCCAAAACTTCCTGATTTGGAGTGTTGACAGCCAATTAGAATACAGCTCGTGCACAACAGGGTGCGCGTAGGCTGTGCTTACAGTACGCGGACCCTCCGAGGCCATAGATATATATGTACTTTTAAATGTCATTTTCTCAGGAACTACCGAACGGATTAACACCATTTAAGTAAAAGCCACGAGTCTGAACTAAGGACTACCTCTTTGCCAAATTATATATATATATCCACCAACAAGCTTACCGATTCCTGTAAGCACGAGCCACACCAATCCAAGTTTGGCAGAAGGTATTTTATTGATTTAAGGCAAAATATATATCTGAGTCGTGCAAAACTCACTGAATCAATTGTAAGACATTTAACTTCCACAATTAACTGGTGAATTTTCTGCAACAACTACCATGCCCTTACTGGAAAGTTAAATAGGCTGATTAGGTGAACTCAGTGTACAAGTGTGCAAGTGTAAAAGTGCATGTTTGGGGTGGGGGGGGTGGGAGCACATGCAATGTTTTATGCCATAATGCACAAGTTTAAAGAAAGCAAAATAAAGCTTTGTAAGACAACTACAAAATGAGAAGTCCTTTATTACCTCCAGGGCTTAAACCAGTGGTTGAAGTGGGGGAAAATAAAGAAGGGGCACTGTGGGCGGAGAATCAGAGGGTGGGGATGACCCCAGGATTAGGTCAGAGGGCGGAATTAGAGGTTTGGCCAGAATCCACAAAACATCATAATTTTTTGTATTTGTTTGTTATTTCACTGACCAGTTACAGCTTATTATATTATTTAATTCAACCAATGAATATGCATGATTAATTAAGGTTTAATATGAGTTATTGACATTAAAATATATTCACAAAGTGGGATATGTTTCTAATCACAGAATGTCCTAAATACTCTTAAAAGTGGAAGCACAAGCTATTCGTCTCTAAACTATGGAGTTTCTGTCATCAGCACTTCTCTTCCCCTCCCTTTTTCCACAAGAGCAGTTCAAACATGAATGGAAAAATATCCTAGTTTGCACATTTTTTCTATATAATTATGGCTCTGCCAAATTTTCCACATAAAACTACATCTGCTGCATAATCTGACAATTTTAACTAATAGATTGTTTGTAGCTCAAATGGATCAAATGTTCCTAAAAAATGTGACTTGTGTTGCTGTGAAGTGGATGGCCCTTTCCAAGATTGACTGATCACCTTTCTCACTGCTGCATTTGTATGTTTCACTGGTACTAATAAGACAAAATCTTTCCAGCGACTGTTAGCATGTGTAAAGTATCAGAAAATATACTGCATTAAGTGGCAACCTTTTTTTTCTGCATAATTTAGTCAACACTGCGGCATAATGTTGTCCTCCTTTGCTTCATAATTCCAGTGCCCCCAAAGCAGGCAGCACATGTTAAAAGTGTTTGCACATGAAGCAGAGATTCTGTGAAGTTTGAAAACTTAGGGGTATATTACCAACAACTAGCGATAATTTTTGTCTCTAACTTGTTTAGAGACAAAAATTATCGCCGCACATCGGCGATTTTTATCGCAGATAAACCTTGCTATTAGCAAGGTTTATCGCAAATGCGATAAAAAACGGCCGCAATGCATGAATATCGCTGAAAAGTCAGCGATATTCATGCATTATCGAGCAAATGCTCTTAGCCATGTTATCCACCTCCCATTGGATAACATGGTGAAGAACTGCTCAGGGCAGGTGTTAGCTTTTGGAGATATTCGCGCTTAGCGCGAATATCTCCAAAAGTTGGTAATAGGAGATAGCGATGTTAGCGACTGTTTCCAGTCGCTAACATCTTGGCACGCCCACTTTGCATGTCATTAGTGATAAATATCACTGACATGCAAAGCGGGGCCTAAGATGGTCGCTATCTCCTATTAGCTGTCACTAACTGGTGTTAGCGACAGCTTGGTAATAGGGAGATAATTTTATCTCCGCTTTCTTGGCTTTTAAAGCCAAAAAAGCGGAGATAAACCCCTTGATAATATACCCCTCAGTTTGGTGTGAGTGCAAATCCTGCATTGCCAATCGCTGGTGAGTTGCAGCAATTACTGGTGAAACAGGGCCAATGGAGGTACCAATCGGTGAGGTGGGCTGGCCTCAAGGGCAGGGCTGGCTTTAGTGCTGGTGCAACCCTGTGCAACAATGTTTGTTGGTGTCCCCCAAATTATCAACTCCGCCATGGATTCCCTTACTACACCCTTTAACAGTGCCCCTCAAGTCTCCATAACCACACTCTCTCTCTCAGATGCATTTAATTTGATTTACAGCACCACTTATAACAGTGTATGGTGTCAGAACACTTTACATCACACACATTACACAGAGACAATCAATTATACACTGCAAATTACTGTATAGGAAATGTTACATAAGACAAAGTAAATGTAAATGTAAATGTGCTGGACTTGTAAAGCGCACAGCTGCCCGTAAGCGTCCCGGCACTTGCTTAGGGAACCCGTCCTGGTATTCCCCTGTGAGAAATTCCGGCAGGGTGTCCACAAGGTGAAAGCCAGGCATCCCGCCGCGAGGGGCCGTAGTGGAGATTAAGCAAGCTATTGCCCAGAGTCACAGAGTGTGACCCCGTGAGTTGAGTAGGCACCAGAGTGAGAATTGTCGAGTCCGTGGAATTTTTGAGCCCGAGACCCGCCGAGGCGGGGAATCGAACCCTGGTCCACGGTCGATCTCAGCTTCCGGGTCTGCCGCCTCTAACCACTGAGCCACGCTTCTCCACTAAGGACTACAAGGTGTAGGATTCACATGACTACCATACTAGTAGGCAGTTTAATAGTGATTGGTCTGGAGAAACACAAACTCAGAATTTAAAATGTAATACCATGGTTGAGGGTTCTCTTTAATAATCAGATTTGATTTCTATCCAAATAAACTGTTTTTGCAACATTAGGATAATTAAAGACTGGGGGGAAAGCACAACTCTCTAATTTATACCTTACAGTTTGGATGCAGCTCTTAGATGACAGTTAATAGCTCACTGTTCTATGTTAGGATTTTAACTTATAAACTGCAAGTAACATAAGGATCTCTCTGGCAAAAGCAGTATCCCACTGACCTATTTACATTGAAATGCGCAGAAGTCAAGCCCCTTCTCAAGAAACCCTCTGCATACCTGACGGACCTGAAAAATTACCGACCCAGCTCTCCCTTCCCTTCGCAGCCAAGGTCACCGAGAAGATTGTCAACGCCTAGCTGATCAACTTCATTAAAGAGAACGCCTTGACTCTTCCCAATCCGGATTCCGCAGAAACCACAGCACTGAGACCGCCCTCCTTGCCGCCACAGACATCTGCACGCTCCTCTTCCAAGGCCACACAGCGGCCCTCATCCTGCTAGATCTCTCTGCAGCCTTCAACGCCATCTCACACCGCACTCTCGCAGCCATTCTCCATGACACAAACGTATAGGGAACCGCTTTCGACTATCTCCGCTCCTTCCTCGCCAGCATAACCCAAAGGATCAGACTCTCGCCTTTCCTCTCCGAACCCACACTCTTCAACATCTACATGGCCTCCCTTACCCCTATCGTCAGACAGCATGGACTCAGGATAGTAACCTATGCCGACGACACCCAGCTTATTCTCTCCCACATGAAGGACCCCAAAACCGCCAGTCTGAGCTTCCAGGAGGGAATGAAATATGTCACCGATTGGATGAGCAGCAGCTGCTTGAAGCTCACCTTGGAGAAGACAGAAGTCCTGGTCCTTGGACCAACCCCCTCAGCTTGGGACAACACTTGGTGGCCCACTGCCCACAGCAACCCCCCCACCCCCACAGACCACACCAGGAACCTGGGCATCATACTTGATTCCTCCCTCCACATAACTCGCCAGGTCAACGCCGACGCCTCCACCCGCTTCAACACCCTCCGCATCCTCCAGAAGACTTTCAAGTGTATCCCTCTGAAGCCAGAAAGACCTTCTCCCACACACTCATAACAAGCAGACTGGACTTCGGAAATGCCCTCCATGCTGGAATCAACAAATTCCTGCCACGCAGACTCCAGACCATCCAGAACACCCCAGCCAGATTCGTCCTTTGCCTCCCACGACATGAGCACATCACCCAACACATGCGAGGGCTCCACTGGCTCCCCATCAAGAAGAGAGTAACCTTCAAGATACTCACCCACACCTACAAATCCCTCTACCACACCGGACCCAAATACCTCAGCAAAAGAGTCTCCTTCCACATACCCAAAAGAAACCTCCACTCCGCCGTCCTCGTCCTAGCAGAAACCCCACGCATTCACAGAACCGTAGCAGGTGGAAGAGCCTTCTCCTACATTGTGGCCAAGGCCTGGATCGAGCTCCCAGTCAACATCAGACGCTCCCCTTCTCTTCACACCTTCAGGAAGAGCCTCAAGACCTGGCTTTTCGCTGACTCGAAGCTGCAACCCCCCAGCGCCGTGAGTAGCACTCTTTAAAATTCCCTGACTGATTGATTGATTTACATTATGTGCACTTTGTAGTCTGCATGGTACATGTTTTATGCAGCAGGTACATTAACCCTCTGCGCTACCTTTCCATGAGTGAAAACATCAACTAGAAAAAACTCCAATCTCTCTCTAGGTAGAACATTAATCACCGGAGTTATGACATTTTTATTGTTGCTGACAATTGTTTGAGGTCCAGAAGGAGGCCGCAAGCACTTTTTAAAACCATGATATACTTGCAAACACGATTCCCCCACCCAACGTCAGCACTCCGTGCAGTCAAACCGTTCGCACCGCCAGCCTCTCTCCTGTGACCTCAGTGACAGACTCACTGTTACTCTAGGGTGTGCTGCTTCATAGGCCTGCTCGCAAGACTGGAGGAGACCTTTACTATGAATTGTGGTGGACAGGCCTTCAAGATTAACCCAAACTTGCCACCGCTAGGGTCTATCTGCTGGTGCTAAGAAACCAGAGCTTCTAAGGTCTTGCGGGCCCTTCTAAGGTCTAGCATGGAAATGTGCTCCCTCAGGAGAGTAATCTGAGTGACTTGAAGGCTGAAGGCTGAACCTGGTTCCCCAGTTCCAAATTCGGCAGTTTTGACCACTGTGCCACCTCTTTTCCCCCACTGAACACCACAATGCCCCACTGAGAGAAACCCACACTACCTTCAACTACAACCCTATTGTGCCTGCTATAAACACTTGAATGTGACTTACTTCAAATTACGCACTAGACAAGAGCAATATGTTGCCTAAAAAAAAAAAATAACACCATCCTGGAAAAAGCAAACACTCATAGGGAATGCAAGATTACATAAAGCATGTGAAATGTAAGCAGGAACAACATAGTTACCTTAACTCTTTTACACTCACTATTCAGAAATCAAAGAGTAATTCTGTCTGAAACGTTAAGGACATGACTACAGGTCCCGGAAGTGACCCTTTTCAATGTCCTCTGCTTATAACCTTACAAAACGTAATGAGTATGGTTTAAAAAGACCACATACGTGAAAACAGAGCCATTGTACGCATTTTGTTTTCCACTCCTCGCATCAACCAGGTATTGTAATACCTCTAGGATTCGTACACTTTCCCACTTGTGGAAAACAATGTTGTTCAAAGAAAGACAAGAAAACTAAAGCAGCCCTTTGCTGGCAAACTCTGTAAAGTGACGCTGATGTGTTTGGGTTTAAATAAAATCAATCTGACCACTTTGCAACCACTCTGTATTGCTTTATTTAGTTATTTATTAATTTGTCATATTTTTAACCTTTTATTCCAGAGGCTGCATGTTGGAATAGAAAAAGGTCAGAAAAAGATAACATTACAGCAAAAGTGTTTTTCTTTTTTAGATCCATTTCACAGGGGAACAAATAAATGTCATGGTTTTCCTTAAGTGAGGAGGAGCTGGACAGAAACAGAGGGAATAAGAGGAAGAAAGAGAGAAGGGGCAGCTGCCAGCAGCAGAAAAAAAGTGGACACTGCCCTTGTGTTCTCTGGGCAAGAAGGAAAAGACAGAGCCCTTTTCCTTCTCTGCCCACTTGCCAGTCCCTGAACGGCCACAAACGCTGAGCCTTATCTGTAGGCCTTGGCTATTTCTGCTGTCCTGGGACGCATGTTTAAAATTAAAAAGTAGGGGAATGGAATCTATTGAATTGAAGAAGTAGGGGAACTCTGTGCCCTGCTGATCCAGCCCACTTCGACCACCTGCTGAAAGTAGGTATTTTTCAAAGGTATTTTTGTAACTTCACTCTTGGTTTCTCCCTCTTCCCCTCCACCCCTCCTTGTTCTCCCGCATTGGTTCACCCCATGCCCTCTGCTGAAGGCTGGCATAGAATGTTGAGATATGATGATCTGTACTAGACTCGACAAGCTGGGGACACCGTGTTTCAGTTTAATTCAATAAATTACCTTTTCATCTTTACGTCTGGACCCTATTTACTACAATTTTGGCGAAGCTGGACGGAAGCTGTGCCAGGGACAGCAAGGTGTCCCCCCCCTGGAGTATTATGAGAAGCTTGGTTGGAAGTTAGAAGTTTCAAGGACTTACCCACTCCGGGTTTCCATCTCCCCTACGTGTCCTGTCGATCGATGTGTGCGAGGTTCGCCTGGTGCAGACAATCTCTGTTTGGCGGTTTGAGGAAGTGGCAGCGTTGATCTTTGAGGCAGAATTGTTGTGACCAGCCCTTTCACGTATGTCAGCGGGGACGTTCGGATGCAATCTGGAGTGTCGGGTCCCTGCTCGAGGCGCCTTTGAAGCGAGGAGGCAGGAAGGTGAGCCGGACTTTGGCTTGGGAGATTACATCAGTTTCGGTTTCCATGAGGAAATTTTGACGTCCTGCTTGGCATCGGCGGTGAGCGGTGGTGATCATAGAAGAGTTTCCGCAGCTCAGGTCGAACGTAGAGAGAGAGAAAGGAACTTTGTTCCGGTTTATTTGTTGAACAGCAGCGCTTCGCGATTGACCTGACTGAGACTGCAGCTTTCCTCACAGGAAGTTCCCGCCTTCAGACGACGAGTGTATTCCATTGGTTCTGTGAGGGAATTTCATCTAACAAAGAAAGAGGACTAATATCCTTTCTCTTCGTGTGTGTTTGAAAGAGAAATGTTGAAAATGTCCTAATTTTATAGAAAATTTTTAAATTTGGTGAAGCAGCAGTTTGTTGATATTTTCAATAAGTTTTGTTTATTCAGCAAATATTTTCTTTCCTTTACCTTCAGTTATTTTTAGCTTGGTTGCCTCACAGGGTTCTGTATTTAAAAATAAAAATAAAAGAAAGCCAGGTCTTTATTTAAGGAACAACCCTACATGGCCATGGCAGGAGCAGGCATGAGTCAGCCCCCACCTTTCTTAAATGAACGTGGTGAGCCTGACATCCCTTGGAAGAGGTGGGAGGGAATTTTTAAATCATACCTCATAGCAATAGGGGGCGCAAATTACAACAATGTGAGGAAACAACACATTTTACTGCACAACTTAGGTATTCATGGCAGAAAGGTTTTTGAAGACATAACTGGCAGACAGGTAGATGACGAACAGGAAGAGGTTGAAGGGACAAATGTGTATGAATATACCTTGAGGAAATTGGAGGAACATTTTAAAGTTAAACTTAATGTTGTACTAGAAAGGCACAAATTTTACAAAAGGGTGCAAAAGAAAGATGAGAAAGTCACTAATTATGTTGCAGTCTTGAGGGGTTTATCTGCCACTTGTGAATTTGGGACTTTGACGGATTCCATGATTAGAGATCAAATTGTGAGGTGTACAAATGATCCCAGGATCCAGGAGGAACTACTCACTAGGAATCCTGATCTTGAGGAAGCACTAAGTAAAGCAAAGGGATTGGAGCATACTGCGTTGTGCATGAAGGAAATGAAAATTCATGAGGGTGTCAGCAGAGAAAAGAGTGAGAGCAAGGTTGCACATGAGGGGGAGACTGTATGTAAGGTTGGGGAAAAAGTGAAGAGAAATCAATGCAGCAATGCTCAAAGTTTATTTTGCTACAAACGTGGTAGTCCTAATCATTTGGCGAACAATTGGAAGTGCCCTGCCAGGGATGTTTTATGTAGGAAATTCAACAGGAGAGGGCATTTTTCAAAAGTTTGTAAAAAATATCAATCAGAAAGTACATGTGATAGAAAATGTTGAAACAGTAGATGGGGGTGAGAAAACCTTTATATTTCAAGTGGAGGATGACGTAGCAAATGAAAATAATGATTACCCCAAGTGTGAAATTACCCTTGATGGAGAGAAATTTGAAGTATATGCAGATTTGTGTTCTCCTTTTACCTTGATTGACAAAAGCTTATTTGATGAGAAAATTGCAAAATACAATGTGGAACTAGAGAAAGCTGATATTAGTCCAGTTGGGTACTTCAAGGAACGCATCCCATTAGAGGGTATGGCAAGGATGAGGATTACATTTAAGGACAGGCACACAGTGGGGAAGGTTTATGTAACCACGAGGGGTTTTAGCTTCCTGGGGTGGAAACATCAGAAAGAGTTAGGGATTAAGCTAGATCCCAACAACAGAGAGCAAGTACTTTTAGTGGAACCACCTAATATTGCAGAAAACTTAACAACAGAGTTTAAGGAGGTGTTTAGTGAAAACCTTGGTGTGTTAAAAAACTACATGTATAGAATCCCTCTCAAAGAAGGGGCTGTACCTGTGGTACATAAAACACGATCTATTCCACTTCGCATGAGGGAGCCATTGAAAAGTGAGTTGGAAAAGCTGGTCAGCCAAGGGGTTATCAAGGAGATCGAAAGCTCGGCATGGTTGGCTCCGGTCGTCATCACGACCAAGGATGGAGGAAAGAACATAAGGCTATGTGTGGACCTACGAGACCTGAATGCCAACATACAAGTGGACAGATATCCCCTCCCGAGAATTGGAGAGATGCTGAGCATCATTCAAGGAGCGACATTTTTCAGTGTCTTGGACTTGTCCTCGGCCTATTATCAAATAAAGCTTCATCCGGAGTCACAATCCCTGATGGCATTCACAACCCCGTTCGGAAATTTTACATTTCTGCGGATGCCTTTTGGCTTGGCGTCCGCAGCTGCAGCCTTCCAACGAGTTATGCAGCGCATTCTCAAAGACTGCACAAAAACGATGTGTTTTCAGGATGATATCCTGATTTATGGATCTAATGAAAAAGAGCACAATGAAAACACCAAGGGAATTATGGAAAGACTGAGAGATGTTGGTTTCACCACCAGAGTGAGTAAATGTAAATTGGGTGTGTGCTCAGTGGACTATTTGGGTCACACCATTTCAGAAGAGGGCATCAAACCGAAATGTGATCTAGTTAATGCAGTGAGAGATGCCCCCACTCCCAGCAACAGAGAAGATGTGGTGTCATTTCTTGGATTGGCGGAGTACATGGCGAAATTCATCAAGGATTTCGCCACTATGTCATATCCTTTGAGAGAGTTGGTAAAAAAAGATAGCATCTTCAAATGGGGAAAAGACCAAGAGACGGCTTTCAAAGAAATAAAAGAGGCGATTATACAGGCACCCTTCATTGGCAAATTTAATCCAGAAAGAGACATAATAATTTCAACAGATGCCAGCAACAGAGGGATTGGTGCCACTTTAGCTCAGAGAGTGGAGAAGGAGATAAAAGTGGTAGCTTTTGCGTCCAGAACACTCCCTGGTCCTGAAGCTAACTATTCCATGGTGGAAAAGGAGGCCCTAGCCGTCTACTGGGCAATCAAACATTTCAAATACTATGTGTGGGGTGTGCAATTCGAAGTGCATACAGACCACAAGCCTTTGGTGCCTTTGTTTACAAAAAAAATATGGAAGACATGACCCCGCGCATAGCTAAATGGGTCTTGGGCCTACAAGGCTTTAATTTCAGAGCAGTGTACATACCGGGAAATCAAAACAAAGTGGCTGATTTCCTATCAAGAGCTCCCATCTGAGGTGAAGCTGAGGAGGAGAAGGTGGAAGATACTATTTTGCAAGTGGGCTTGGCAGCAGTGACAAAAGAAAATTGGGAAACACACATGGAAGAAGAAGAAATCTTGAAGAGTGTGAAGAAATATATTGTGTCCGGATGGCCAAACAAATGTAAGGAGCTTGATACTGAAATTCAACCATACTGGAATGTTAGGGATGACCTTTCGTTGGAGGGGAATTTCATCTTGAAGTCTGGAAAACTTGTTCCTCCGGAGGGGCTGAGGAATCAAGTTATCGTGCTGGCTCATGAAGGCCACTTGGGCAGAAGCTTATGCAAATCAAGGTTACGTGCAGACTAGTGGTTCCCAGAAATGGATCGTGAAATGGAGGAAAAGGTACGCGATTGTTATGCTTGCAGCTTAAGCGACAAATCCAAAGTAACCAAACATACTCCTTTGATCCCGGTTGAAGTCCATATGGCACCCTGGCAAAAGCTGGGTTTTGACATTACAGGCCCCATTCATGGGAGAGGTCCCCAGGACTGGTACCTGTTGGTTTTGATTGATTATTAGTCCAACTGGATAACTCATAAGGTGGTGTACAATATCAATACCAAATCATTGATTCACTTCTTAAAGGAGGTGTTTTCGAGAGAAGGCATTCCTACAACGATGGTAACGGACAATGGCGTACAACTGATCTCGGAGGAGATGAAAGAGTTTCTAAGAGACTGTTCAGTTACCCATGTTCGTACACCATTATATTGCCCCAAGGCAAATGGCAAAGTGGAAAGAGCGAACCGCCTGTTAAAAGAATGCATACATCTGGCCAGTAAGTCAGGAAAAAACGTGGAGGATGCCATCATGGAAATGTTATGGGCATATCATACCACTCCGAATTCTACTTCAGGGCGCTCACCGTTTGAGCTTTTGAGACGAAGAAAGGCCGGTTCAAAGCTTTCTCCAAATTGGATGGGCAAGAATGTTTATGTGGAGATCGATCAGGAGGATTTGAGAAAGAAGATTGAAAACAAACAAAGAAAATACAAAAATGGTATGACAAGAAATGGGGTGTCAAGGAGAAGAACCTCAAGGAAGGACAGAGTGTGTACATCAGGAAGCCCGATAAACTTGGGAAAAGTGGAGACAAATTCTATGGCCCAGATAAAATAAGGGAAGTTAAGAGAAACATAGTAGTTATGGAAGATGGGAAAATGTGGAGTCAGGACCAGGTAGTTCCTGTCACAGTTAGAGACAACAAAATAAGTTATGGAAATTCTGAGGTAAGGGACAGAAGGCAGGCAGTTGGGCAGAGGAGAGAAAGCTTCAGACAAAGAACCTCTCCGTTCTGGCACCGACAGTACAGCATGAGTTAATAGTTACCGTCAGCATTTCCTAGATTATTCACCAGAACTGTTCCACCTGTAAATTTTACATCGATTCTATCGGTTGTGGTCTTCTGCGTAAGACCTCATATTGTATGATATTATCATCCCCTCCTGGGATTTTGTGTTTATTGATTTATTGTTACCCACCTTCATTCTTCCCATGCTCTTTCCTTCCTCCCTATCCCGCTCATGTTTCTCCCCTCCTCTTTTTCTACCTCTGTGTTCTCCCTAGGGAGGATGATGTGTTGTAACTTCACTCTTGGTTTCTCCCTCCTACCCTCTACCCCTCCTTGTTCTCCCGCATTGGTTCACCCCATGCCCTCTGCTGAAGGCTGGCATAGAATGGTGAGATATGATGATCTGTATTAGACTCGACAAGCTGGGGACACCGTGTTTCAGTTTACTTCAATAAATTACCTTTTCATCTTTACGTCTGGACCCTATTTACTACAGGTATGTCTTTCAAATTACACAAGGATAGAACCTCGGTATAGGCTTAAAGAGTGCTGAGGCAGTACAGGGCAGTGAATAGCAAAGCTTGGTGAGAGGCACGAAATGGAGTTTGGTTGGTACTGTGCAAGAAAGTGAAAAAAGGGCAAGAATGTTAAGTAAGAAGGAAGCAAAATCTGTCCATCTGATCCACTCCTCACCCTGATGCTCTTGGGCATGATTCACAAAGGTAAACTTACACTTTTGTGTAAGTTTATGATGGTTTGTTATTCACAAAGTTATTTTATGAGTAGTATCTTTATGACGCCAAAGTCTGCACACATAAAAGGTTAAGACTTTCCTATCTTTTTATGTGTGTAGACTCCGCACTTGTAAAGATCCTACTCATAAAATACCTTTGTGAATAGCAAACAGTTGTAAACGTGCACAAAGGTGTAAGTTTACCTTTGTTAATCAGTCCCATTGTTTCAATAAAAAAAATTGATCACTAGTAAACATACTTAAAATCATTTCTGCGTCTAAGTTGAATTAAGTCCAGAAATTCCTTTATTTTTACAAGTTCAATTTCACTTTTGGTATAACCAAACATGAGCAGATGTTCTCAAGCGACCATTTACTTACAGGGTGAATAGGCTATCCATGTTGGGGATGCCTTGAAAAGTAGCGACATTGCCAAAACATTTGACACTCCCTGAAATTTGCAAGGCTTATTCACAACATGAATACAATGTAAAACCCACTCCTGCCGCCTGAGCAGGCAAACTCTCTCCCCGCCCCCAGTCCACCACCCACACACACAGAACAAAATGTTTTCTCAACAGAGGAACAAAGAAAATAAGCATTTGCAATTCAACGGGTCTGCACATTTGTGAGAGTTAAAACTATTGGCGTTGTAAATGTAATGTCTTTTACCCATGTGTTTTTGTTTGGAGTGTTGTGGATGTATGTGGTGTGGAGTGGAATTCTGGAGGTTGGATAGGAATTGTTAATGTGGAACTTTGTGGGGTGGTATTGTGTGGTGTATTTGTGTAGTGGAATTATGTGGCATGGTGACTAGACAGGGGTGAGAGCTGCAGAGAATAGATAGAAAGGAAGATAGAGAGGGATATGTAGAGGAGCAGAAAGAGTCTGTGAGAAAGAGAGAAAGAAGTGGACAGCAGGCCACAGATGTATGAAGGGGGAACGTTTGTGTACGCGGAAGACACCCGAAGAAGAGGAGGACAGCCTAGGTTTGAGGGATGGAAACCTTGAAGTGGTATGGCAAATATACTGTGCCCAAAGACCTGAAGTGAACCACAAGAGAGATTCTGGAAGAGTGTGTGGGAGAGCGAGAGAGAGGGGTGACAGATGATAAGAGAGAGCGAGAGATAGGGATGAGTGGGAGGGGCACTGGGGAGTGGGGAGGCGAGAGGTGGAATTGTGTCCAGCGCGAGGAGATACAGGAAGGTAGCATGTGGGAGCAGGCATTATTGAAAGGAGCAGTGGGATCTCAAGATGAGCGGAGGTAATGGAAGTGTGAGGGAGAGATGAACATATTGTAAACATTTTAAAATATAATACATTTATGAAATGCACCAACACGAGCTCATAAAAAAGCATAAAGCAACACTAATTGTAAAAAGTTGTTTTTAATTATCACAAAAGATAACGATGCCTTTAGGGTACCTTCACACTATAAGCTAATTGAAATGTATTCATACTTTTTTAGAAAAAGAAATGAGGGTGCACAGAGGACTCTGGACTAGTGTGATACATTTGAATAGTTTCTTGATCTGTCGGGAAAGGAGTTAGCGACAATAAAGTGCAAATTAGGCTTGTAGTTAAGATTGTTATCTTTACTGCAGTGGCATATGCGGAACGCATATTGAATCAGTTGCCACAGACAACAGTATCTCAAGTTCCCACACAGACTGTAACTTGCTTCTTAAGCTGCCAAGCCGTGCAGAGAGCACAGTGCACGCAATAGAGCCAAGATAGAAATCATGACGAAGACAAAACTCCTGTACTACTGTAACGGCCTGCTAACATTAGCTAATGCTGATGCTGTAGGCCGCTTGCAGGTAGTCCAGAACACGGCTGCAAGACTGGTCATGGGTGTACCCGCCAGGACTCCTTCTAAGCCCTTGCTGAAAGAACTGCACTGGCTTCCCATACGGCAGCGCATCAATTTTAAGATCTGTTGCACGGTGCATAAATGCCTGTATGGAGCAAGCCCTAAATACCTATCCCAGTCCCTGGAACTGTACCAGCCCAGCAGGTCCCTCCGCTCATGCAATCAAGCCCTATTAAAACCTCCTACCACAAAGAAAATTAGACAAGGAGACCGTGCTTTCTCCTCTGTTGGCCCCGCCCTCTGGAACAGTCTTCCCATTGACCTAAGAACTAACACAAATCACTTGTCTTTTAGAAAGACACTGAAAACCCTTCTTTACCAAAAGGCATTTCTATCCACATAACTCTCCAGGCTGCTCATTCTGGGAAAAATTCCTCAGGTGGCAAAGCGCGGAGATACCCTCATGGGATTGATTCCGGCGCTATAGAAGAATTTAAAATAAAATAAATAAAGATTTCCAAAAGCTGAAAGCATGCTGGAAAGTGCACAGAAGTGGGCAAACACGTGTTTACATCAGGTATTACTAGCTCACACCACCAGCAAAAACCTTGTACCATCGCAATCATAAGCCCTTCATCCATCGCTGTTTCCCAAAAGAATGCACCCGGTGCACATCAGAACTGGCAAGAACAAGCAGCATAACACCCCCACCACCATCACGTGATGTTACCCTCACACTGTCATTCAATGCTCATGTGATTAACAGTGCTGAGGTGAAGCAGCGGCACTGACCCTTCTATTGTGTTCCAGCAGGTAGCCCATCCCCTCATCTTGTATGTGCGGCAGTCGAATCTCATTAGGACAGTGTAGTTGCATGCCTCCCTCACAAACTGCATCTCTGCATGCATAGCCTGGAGTACCGGCTCACGTGTGGCTGGGTGACATCATCAGGAGCAGTGTTGTCTCTTCTGGTGCAGCAGGGGAAACACATATTATTTTTAATGGGTGAGACCATCTTGTTTGTGGGGGTTTCAACTTTTCTCTACAGTTTTCACTTGTTTTAATGGGACCTTGAGCAATGCATGCTTTTAGAGGGGCCTATCAGTATATGTAAGCCTGTCTTGTACCCTCTTTCACTTCACGTTTTGATTGGTGGTTGTTTCAGTCGGTAAAGCAAAGAAGTTGGGTGTTTAGGATCTTCTTGCAGGAAAAAAAGACAAGCCCTCGGAATCTCCCAACCAATTCGGGAGGGTTTGGCACATAGGATCTCTACCTAATCCATAGTTGCCCTCGGTGACTGCTTAGTGTTTCTTACTGAAAATAAAACGTTCACTGTAGGTGTTTATGTAATAAAAGTTTGACAACAATGTTGTGTTTGAAGAGACTCCTCTCAAATCTATTTTAGCAATGTAGCGGTTCATCATGCACACTGCAAACAAAACATTCATGTACGTTCAACATGAGTAGGGAACAAAGAAAATGGGGGCACATTATCAAGCACAGGTGATAAAATTATCGCCGCTTTATCGGCAGGAAACTGCAGTAAAAGCGGCGATAATGGGCTTGATAATATGCCCTTGTGAATTCCCATAGCAGCCCAGGTTAACACCAGAACCTGGGCTGCTTTGGGAATTCAAAAGGACATATTATCAAGCCCATTATAGCCGCTTTAGCGGCAGTTTCCTTCCGATAAAGTGGCGATAATTTTATCGCCTGTGCTTGATAATATACCCCATGGTTCCAAGACCAAACACTTCAACACACGGGGCGAAGTTAACAGAAATTAGGCGATGCTCTCTGGGAGTAACAAACAGCAAAAGACAGGAACTACAAATACATATTAGTCAATAGAAAGGAAGACTTTTTACACAACAGTGAAAGTGACCAATAAAAAGCCAATGGGTGGACTCAAAACCTATAGAGTGATTACAGCATATCTCGAGAGACAATGCATGCACTGCCTAGGCTCGACCTAAAAAAGAGCTTCAAACTGCAAAGTATGTTTGCAAGTGTAAATGTGTACACCTTTTACATTCATAGATATGTGAATAAAATACAATATTGCATTTGCTGTCAGTCACCCAGGCTGCCTCATGGTGTTCCGCGAGAGTAGTAGGGCTCTAGCCTTCTTTTCTCCATGAAGTCTATGCAAATTTGAAGGCTGCTTTCCTCATAAATCAACCCACCTTATGATGCCGCTAGGGGGCATGGGCCATCACAATGTATATAACTATACAGAGACTGTGCCAAAGAGTTAGGTATTATATTTTTATTTTTATTACACATAATTGTGTAAACACCTCAAGTGTATGCAAACCACACAAGGTTATAACAATGGATCACGTGCACTGTGATAACAGAACACGCAGTAACAAGATGAAATTAATGGGGAAAAAGGAAATGGCTCAAGATCTGATTTAAGTCGCAAACACATAGTCCTAGTCCAGGTACAGAAAAAGGATACATTTTCAGGTATAATTGAACTATCAAGTCTTTTAATTTAAATGTTTCATTTATTTGCTCTTGGTGTGTGATTGTAATGTGGCAATTAGTGCCAAGTGGAACCCTGGGACCACAGATGGAAATGCGGTGTGTTTGTGATTGGTGCTGTGGCTTTGCCTTCCAAGAATCTTTTTTATGGAGAGGCAAACAGCATACGCCCCTATCAGGACCGGACTGGCCGTAGCAGGCACCGGGCATCTCCCTGGTGGACCACCAGGATGGGGGGCAGTTTTGGACCCCTGGGGGACCATGTTTATTACTGGGGCCGGTTTTGCACCATAGCTGCAATATCGGCCCCATGTAACAAAATGCAGCTGCAGTGGTTTGCACACGCACCCCATCCACCCTCCCCCCCTTCGCCAGCCCAACTCAATTGCCAGGGCCGGTTTGAATTCTGAGTCTGGCCCTGCCCCCCATGGTGTCCCCGGCGCTTCCTATCTAACTCTATTTGAATCTCGCTAGCATCGGTGAAGAGTTACAGTGCTGTACAATTGGTCTTGTAATGGATCACATTCCCTTCTATTCTATGGGGTTCTATCTTGGCCCTAATCTTACATAGGTACAGGTGGAGAAGGCATTTTGCTTTTTTGGGGGCTACATCTTATGACAAGTAAAGCCTGCCTGTGCCTACTGCCTGTGGTATCCGCGAACAAACGAAGCATGACCCGGCTGATGTCTGGGTGCCCACGGTAGTCATGTGCTGATAACATGTGTTGTGTAAGAGTACGCTGTGTAGTGCCTGTGGGATACTGGTGTTGTGTTGAGTGTAGTTATAGGTGACATGGGAGAGGTCCTTACATAAGCACTGTGCAAACATTGGGTGGACTTTATTTGACTAGGCAGATCTTTGGCAACATGTGGATGCGGCCACATCCACAGTAAACAGAGGGTATACAATTGAACAACCATACAGAACTTGTGGATCATAGCAGGTCTTGGGGATGGATCCAGGAAAGATGTCTGTGGTACTCCTGTGATTGGGAGATTTCTCTACTTTGGAAAAGTTTGAAAGAGTTCGGTGTCCAACAGTTTGATAAAAGTTTGAAGTCTTGGGCTTACACACTTGGGTCTTTATTAGGATTTTGGAAGTGGTTGTCAGAGAGCTGATGGCCCACTGTAAGTGTGTTGCACTTTAGTGGCTCGATTGCAGACGTGTTGGATAAGAGCTGTTTTTTTTTTTAAACAATTTTTATTATTTTTTTAGTGTAACAAACATACATGTTGACAATCAGTACGACAATAGTTCTGCGAAGATCTAAATGTACAGTTGCATATAATCGAGATTAGCAAGTACAGTTCACGATGCACTCTATTGCGGCTAGCAGTTCAGTTGTCACAGTCCCATTCCCCCTCCTCTTCTTCGTCTGAGCTGGCCTCATCATCTTCTGGCAACGGGTTACACGGTTACCCCTATATACATTCCAGCAAGTCCAAACCTTGTTCCACTTACGAGGGCAAGCCCTAGTTACATACACCGCCCTTTCTGTAAACATCAATAAGTCCATGTTCCTGCTCCATGGCGCCAATGTGGGTAATTCTGCAGCACCCCATTTTTGTGCGATATCCCGCTTCGCCACCATGATGGCCAACGTGCTCCATATTAGACCATACCTGGTCAAGTCATTTGGATCCCAAATATTCAAAATACATTTACGTGGCTCTGGCGTCAGTGACACCTTTAGTGTTTGCGAAATAGTGCGCATCACTTGACGCCAGTATGCAGCTATGAATGGACATTCCCAGAGGGTATGGAACAAGGTACCTTCTTCACCACAGTCCCGAAGACAATAGGGAAGCGGAACCTGCTGGAGTTTGTGTAGTGTGGTTCTAGTATAGTATATGCGATGCAGGATTTTTAGTTGTACTAGCCTGAACCTAGCCGAGATGCCCACCTCCCTCGGGGATGCCAGCGCTTCGTTCCACTCCGTATCATCCATGTCGCCCAAGTCCTCCACCCATCGCTCGCGCAATTTCAATGTGGGGTCTGACAGATTATTTAATAGTTTTTTGTAAGTAAGGGAAGCGGCGCTATGCTGCATGTAGTCAGTGAGTAGTCTATCTTCCAGTGGAGAGGACTCCGGGACTTCAGTATCTGTTGGTATTGCCTGCAGTAGTGCGTGTCTAATCTGCATGTATCTGTAGGTTTCGGTCGGACCCAAATCATATTGTTGCTGGAGTTGGGTGAATGGGACTACTGTCCCTTTGTCCCATAAGTCTCCCACAGTGGATATTCCTATAGTGTCCCACTGTGTAAACCCCTTGCTCCTTCTCAGTTGCCCCAATGCCTTGGTGTCCCAGAGTGGGGTGAGCTTGGTGATCGTTCCCTTCCTGCCCAGCTTTGCCTGCGCTGTATGCCATATCGCGGTCGTGTGCTTCGTGGGTCCCATTAGCCTTGCTGTCTGACCCCTGTTATAGAGCACTGAGAGCGTGCTGTCTGTGCCCAACTGGATCCAGTCAGCCCTGTAGGCTGGGTCATCCCGGGGCACATGAATCCATTGGTTCATGATTTTGAGTTGGGCTACCCAATAGTACAATTGCAGGTTTGGCAATGCAATCCCCCCTCATACCAACTTCTATTCAGTTTAATGTGGGCAATGCGCGCTGGTCGGTTATTCCATAGCAGGTTGGACACCAATGTTGTCACCTGCCGAAAGTATCGCGGTGTGACTGGGTAGGGTGAGTTTTCCAGGGCATAAAGGAACCTCGGGAGGGCCATCATTTTGTAGAGTGCTGCTCTACCGAGGAGCGTCAGTGGCATCAACGCCCAATGCTTCACATCGTTTCGCAGTCGGTCCAGGGGCAGTTTCAGGTTTTTTTTCAAAGAATTCCGTCTGACTGTCAGTGACATATATACCAAGATATTTAAAGGAGGTCGTGGCCCTCAGAAGCGGGCATTCCCCATCGAGCGTGGGCGCTGGCCCCTTCAGAACATACAATACTGATTTTGACCAATTTAGTGTGTATCCCGACGTTGTCCCGTAGGCGTCACACAGCGCCAGAAGTGCCGGTATACTCCTTTCTGGATCCGTCAGATACACCAACATGTCGTCGGCGTACAAGGACACACGATCCTCCCATCCCTCACTCCAGCTAATGCCTATCAACAAAGTCGTACTCCTAATCAGTGCCGCCAGCAGTTCTAATACCAGGGCAAACAACAGGGGCGAGAGGGGACATCCCTGTCGGGTCCCCCTCGCTAGCTGGATTGTGCGTGAGATGTGACCATTGGCTACAATATGAGCAACTGGATCGGCTACAGAAGGCGTATCCAGGCTATGAATTTAGGGCCGAATCCCATGTGGGTTAGTACTGAGAATTAGTGCCCCCATTCCACCATGTCGAACGCCATTTTTGCGTCTAAGGAAAGGATTACAGTTTGTTCTAATAATAATGGAGCTCGTGCTAATACCCCATGTACACGTCTGAGATTGAAAGCGGTGCTCCTGTTTGGCATAAAACCTGATTGATCAGGGTGGATCAACAGCGGGAGATGGGCCAACAATCTAGTGGCTAACAGCTTCGCGAGAATCTTCGCTTCTGCAGTGATGAGAGAGATAGGGCGGTACGACGCGCACTCTGTCGGTGGCTTACCAGGTTTCGGTATCGCCACTATCGTGGCTGTCCGCTAATCTCGCGGGAGTTCCGCCTTCGTGAGACACTCCGCGTACATAGCCAGTAGTCGTGGGCTGAGTGTATCTGACATGAGTTTATACCACTCTATGGGGATCCCGCTGGGGCCCAGGGCTTTCCCGGATTCTATTGCCTGTGTAGCTAGTTGTATTTCATCGACAGTGAGGTCAGCTACTAAATCTTGGACTGCCGCCTGTGGAAGTGTCCTGGTCACTATGTGGTTAAGGGAGTCCAGGGCTGCGCTTTCCGTGACTTCACGGTTAGGGGTATACACCCTCTCAAAGTGATCTGCCAGTATGTTCACAATCTCCTCGGGGTGCGCCTGGGGTTGTCCCTCAGTAGTATGTAATTGTTGTATGCCTCTATTGCTCCCCCCCCTTTTTTTCTAACCAGGCTAACATCTTTCCGGCTTTATCTCCCACATCGTAGACCTTGTGGGTTGTAGCCAAGATACTGTCAAGGACTTGCATTCGGATGTGCTCCCTATACCGCTGCTGGTGTAATTGCAAAACATGCGCTGAGTCTACCGTGGGGTCCGCCATATGTGCCACGTTCGCCGTGTGCAGGGATAATTCCAGCTCTGAGAGTTCCTCCCGCTGTGCCCCTTTGTGCCCCGTAATGGAGGCCATTGCTTGTCCTTGAAGGACTGTTTTGTACGCTTTCCAAAGAATCGTGGGAGAGGTCACTGACGTTTCATTTTCGTCCAAGTAGAATTTGCTCTTCCTAATCTTCTCTTGACTGGAGAGAGTCAGTACCACCGGAGAATGGTAAGATATTCCCCAAGGGAGAATTTCTATGGTGTCTACTTCGTGCATCCCATTTCCCAGCATTAGGAAGTAGTCTATACAGGATAGACTATTGTGTACTGTCGAGTGATAGGTATTTTGTTTCGTAGTGGGGTGTTTGTGTCTCCAAATATCTGCCAGGCCTAATGCTGTTAAGAAAGCCTGGAAGCCTGAGGGACCGGACGCGTTTGCCCGCACCGGGAATTTATCTAATATTGGGTCCGCCACTGAGTTGAAGTCCCCCCAATAATTATGTCTCCCGCCGGGAGATCCAGCAGAAACTCACCCAATGCCGGTAGGGCCACCATTTGAAGTGCCAGTGGTATATAAACTGATACTACGTTTAAAAGCCGGCCTTCCCACTGCCCATGTATCGCCGCAAAGCGGCCTTGTTCATCTGTTTTATGTTGCAAGATAATGAACAGGGAAGCCTTCTTTATCAGAATACCCCTCCCCCTGGAGCCCGAGGTAAATTCAGAGTGTGCTACCATCATTTAGCCCCGTCGGTCCAGTGCTTAACATACCCTCCCCGTGAGGTGTGTTTCCTGCAGTAGAACTAGTGCCGGGCCTTGTCGCTTGAGAGCCTCCAGCACCAGCCCCCTCTTGATTTTGTCTTCCAGGCCTCGTACATTCCATGTCAACATTCTCAGGGGCGGAACCGTGGTCTGTCGCATCAAGCCATTATGGGAGGTGGACTGCGAGTGTTGTGACATAGTGATGTGGTTTGGGTGTGACTAGTCTTGTCTCCCTCCTCAGTACAATACATATGCTGCTCTGTCGAGTGGTGTGTGTGAGTATCTTGCCGTATCTTGCCATAACGTGTGAAACATGAACAGTCACAATTGAATTCCGCTTCCCTACCCACCTCCCTGCCTCCCTGCTCGCGGACAAAAAAACGCCCGCCTCCCCAACTTAGCAGAGTGCGTAGCCCCGTCCCAACCCATTGTACTTGCTTGCGGGGGTAAAGAGTTCCGTGATGGCAGCGGCCCCATCTGCCCTCCTCAGCTTCTCCCTGTTTAGAGCCCGCAGGCAGCACGCCCTGCATGGTGGATGATTGCTGCCCTGGTCTTTGTAGCCAGGCCCTCAGGAGTACGGTTGCTATTTGTCCCCACCCAGCCCTGCCTCTGATGAGTGTTCCGGATTATCCCTGTCGGACGTCTGCAAACTCGCAAGGGTCCCGCTCCGGTGGTTCTGTTGTCCTCCGCCAGCGCGGTGAGGCACTCCCACTTGTCGCCAACCTTCCAGCCACACTTGCGCCGCCTCAGGCGTATCGAAAAACCATGTCTTGTGGTTATCAACTACTCTCAGTCTCGCCGGGAATAGCATGGAATAAGGCAGTTCTTTCGCCCGTAGGGCCTTCTTTACCTCTGTGAAGGTTTTCCGACGACGGGCCACCTCAGCTGTGTAGTCCGGGAAGAAGGCAATCGTTGAGTTCAATATCTTGATTGGCGGCGATGTCCACGCTGCTTGGAGTATGGCATCTCTGTCTCGGAAATTAAACAGTCTGGCCAACACCGGCCGCGGTGCAGCACCTGGCTTTGGTGCACCGCCGGGCACCCTGTGCGCCCCTCCACAGAGAAAAAATGTGACGGACCTTTGGGCTGCAGTTTAGTCTTGATTAGGTCCTCAACGTATAGGTCCATTGCACGTTTGCCCTCTGATGCCGGCACTCCTAAAATCCGCACGTTGTTTCATCTCGAGCGCCCTTCCTGATCGTCCAGCTTCTCTTGGAGCAGCTTGTTGACTGCTTCCATACGTTCCATTGCTAGCTGTAAGTCCGAGGTGTCCTCTACCAGGGACTTTGTGACCACCACCACCTGCGCCACTCGTTCTGTCATTTTGTGAAAATCTGCTCGCAACAAATTAACATCAGTGGAGATTGATCCCACCGTCGTCTGCACGTTGGACAGTGTCTTCATTATGTCCTCTAATGTTACCTTCTTGGCTCCATCACCTTCCGGGCCTTTTCCTGTGGAGGTATGTCCCTCTGCCTGCGGTGTATTATTCTTGTCGTAGGCGTACTTGTCCAGTTTCGCCTGTGTCGCGGTAGTTCTCGGTCCCCTGACTGCCATGGCTCCCTCCTCTTCTGCGTCGCAGGGCACTGCCGATTCTTCACCAGCACGCGTCGTATTATAGGTGGCTGTCTGTCCTGAGATGCTGCGGGTAATGCTACAGTAGGGTGTCTCAAAATAGTCAACCTGTATGGATCTATAGCATATGATGTCACCGCTCTATGGGCCTTTAGAAACAGTCAATTCCTGGCACTGTTAGGGGTTGTCACTATCGATGCACCGAAGGTGGCCACTCCCTGTGTACCGCCTGTCTGCTACTGGGCTCTTTGTGTCCCCTGTATCTTTATTGCGTTACCGGCCTCACCTTGCGCTGGGCCTTCCTCACCGCCGCAACTCTTTCCACAGAGAGTCACACTACCACCGGTGCGCCCGAGCCTTCCCGCAGGCCTCCTTCTATCTTTTCATGAGACGATATCCCAAACTGGCGTCTCGTAACCCCCTGTGACTTGAGCGCCTGACGTGGGCCTGCCTGTCCAGGTCCAGTCGCTGTATGAGTATACTCCCCCCTCTGCGGGGCCCACGCTCCCACTGGGTCTCTTGTGCGCGTCCGCGGCAGTGCAGCGCCCAGTTGCTAGCAATCGGCCCAGGGGGTGGGGGGAACAAAAGAATCGTGTGCAGCAGCGGTCCGACAGCGTTGGTCCAGTCGCCCTGTATTCTTCCGCAAGGATGTTCGGCGGTTTGGCCTCCGATTTTGGGGACTCGCCTCTTGCCCCTGTCGCCTACTGTAGTCGTAGTGCCGGTCAGCTGCTCGGATCCCTTCCTTTGCGGGCCGATACACGACCACGTCCTCAGCTCCGCTTCGCCGCTGGTCTCGCCTACCCGATGATTTCCCTCATCAGCGCCCACTTCCGGTTCACGTTCCCGGCTAGACTCCACTTCCACCCGGGCAGATTCAGACTCGCGTCCGGCACTGTCAGGCTGGAGATAGGCCTCCGCCGGCCGCTCCACTCTTTGTCCGGTTCCCGGTGTCGGATTGGCTCCGGAGTTGTTCCGGGCGGCGCCTCTCGGTCCCCTTCCTCTGGATCAGCCTTTGGAGGAACAATTCAGTCGGATCAGTGCTCGGATTTACGTGATGGAGCCGCTTCGCCCACCGAGCTCCTCTGCTACGCAGCCACCATGTTTGGCTGCTAGCCACGCCCCCAAGAGCTGTTTTTTTTGTTGGTTAAGTTTTACAAAACATTTGCATCAGTCATTTTTGGGGATTTCTGTGCCTTTTTTTAGGGGTGTGCTTTTACATCATATGTCTTATTTTTTGGTCACCGGAAGGTGGCCCGACCTTGCTGTCTACTTTTTGGAGACAACAGCTGTTTATTCATGGGTCACCTTAATTTGGGCTTGTGGGTCATCGGATCTTACCCTTTCCATGATAGGAACAGATATATTTTTTTAATTGGTGGTTTTCGTTAGGCTATGGATGTTCTGGGTTCTTTAACTAATGTTTTATGAGTATCTCTAGATGTATAATTTCCTGCTTTCCCTAGCGAGCGAGTGCAGGGCATGCCTTTTGATCTACATGTGCACTGGGTGATTTGTGAAGAGGGGACGTGCTGTTGTCGGCGATCGCAGCTTGCTCTGGGGTCACACGTATACCCCTCGCATCCAAGCACGCAACATGCAGTAGGACCCTCCCTAACGTCACTAGGTCTCTTGACTATGCCCTTTATCTAGAGGGTTCTTTTTGGGCTAGTTTGGGGCTCCTTTTTTGCTGGTATCTTGGGTGTTTCTCTAGGCTCTCATGTGATCAGGTTATTTCCATTGTCGTTTACCGGAGGGGGTTAAAGAGCTGTCCTGCGGCCCCGCATGTTTCTTATGTGGATGTGTTCCGGATTGGGCTTATTTGCTCCCCTAGATAGTGTGTGTTTGGTCTTGTGTGTTGTCAGCTTGATCGTTGGGCCCGATATGGCAGTGAGCCTATTTCTGAGTAACTCGCAAGGAGCTGTGATGGATTTTTGTGAACTCTCCTCTTTCAAGCACCCCCTTTTCCGTCAACCACGTCCTACCCATGATTTTGGGCATGCTGTCCCCAGCTGTGGCCAGAGACTACCGACCAGTGACATGGTATGTTGATGTTTTGTAGGGACGTGACCTGACTAGCAGGCTTTGGGGGTTCGGAGAACCTTGAGGGAAAGGAGGAGGCAGACTGCTGATCAATGACGGGTCCTGCGCGAGCCCAAAACTCATTCCATTTTGCCCGATGCAAGTAATAGACTGTTTTGATCAACTGTTCTGGTGAACTCCCAACTAACTCAGCGCCATGCGGGGGTTTGTAAATGGTTGGAGTTTTGTCCATGCTATGTATATTATGGATATTATAGGGTCTTCATCATCTCAAAAGGGAGAGAAACCTGATATTTCCTTGTTTTGGAACTGAAAAGGGGCCTCCATTGGCCTGGAGGCTGTTGGCTGCAGTCGGTACCTCACGCCATGAATAAATTTAGGTCCCAGGACAGAGCCCTGAGAATGGGGAACTTTTTATCTGATTATTAGAACCTGTACTAATTGGACTTGAGTGAGGGGACCTGGGTTCCTGCTTTTTATGGACTGGATGGGGAGCCTGACTGACCCCCCGGACGTGACCAGTTAACCCAGGCCTGGGGGATCAGTCTGGAGTAGGGCGTAGGGTCCTGCAGACACCCGAATGGTGAACTTTAGTGTGGGTGCCCAATGGATACAAGGTACCACAGCCCTGAGAGTCCCGAATGCAACTAAAGACTTGGAAATTCCTAATGTTGTCTGACTAGTCTTTATTTTTTAAATGTGTGTTGAGGTGTGCATGAAGTGTATGTTCTGCAATGGGATTTGAATCTACTGCATAGGTGGGTTTTGCAATTGTGTAACGGCATTGCCTCCCCAGACAGTTACCCCTCCCTGCTGCAGTCCTTGTTGGGCTGAAGACACTGTCTGTTGCTGCTGTTGCCATGTGTTTGACCAACCACCTGTTCCCTACTGCGGTGGTGCAGTGGTGCCTGATCTCCCTGCGGCTGAGAGTATGGTGCATTCAAGTTACTGTGGGATTGGGTTTGAGGATGGGGATTCTGCAGACACTGACCCAGATTTATCGATCTCTACTTGTGATAAGCTTTTAAGCTGGATAGGTTGGCCTGTAGCCCTTTCGGTGGCAATAATAACATTCTCTGATGTCCGGCTGCTGCCAATCTCCCTAACCTCTGCCGTTATACCTGGGTTGAATCCCTTTGGGGTTTTGCGGTGGAGCCCTCTTCAAGACTGGTGCCATATGTATGCCAGTGGTCAACACAGCCCCCTCGAGGGCAGTCTTTTTCAATTTGTGTTGAACCAATTTGGTGGTGTCTCTCTGGGCTTGCGCCTGCTTTTCCCTGTCCATCTGCTGTGTCTTTCTATAGTCGTGTAATATGTGGGCCTGTATTTCCCATCAGGATTTGGTGTCTAACCCTACTCTGTCCAATCCATTTTGCATTTCAGTGGACAACTCCTTTTGAGAATGTTGCAGAAAAATGTGACCTGGAGGCCCATATTGGTCCAAGTCTGGCCTGTCTCTAGTCCCCATTGTTCACTCATCCTGTCTAGAAAGTCTTGTATGGACTCCCCAGGCTTCATACTTTCTGCCATCAATCCCCCTACATCTGTGCAATCAGGGAATATTTCCCTCAAGGCCGTCCCTATTGGGTGTCTGTTTGAATTGAATGCAGCCCTGTCATGCTCTGTGTTTGTCAGTGTGACTTCTGGGATGCGGGCTTGGGTGAACACCAGGTTAGTCTGCTTTCCAAAGAGAGTGCTCTGCAGGCTTTTGGCATCCTATTGCTAGGTTTATCCCTGTGGTGTTCTCAAAACATGCAGGGGCATAGCTAGAGCTTGTGGAGCCCGGGGCTATCCCTCAGAGTCCAAGTGCTTTCACCCAGGCGAGTGGAAGTGCATGCGCTCCGGGTCGCTCGAGTTCGATGGGTCGAGCGTGATGAACGGGTGGTTGAGCTTTGGACAGCTCTAGCACTGGACTGGGGTGATTGCCTGGGGGCCTGTTGGTGTCCCTCATCTAGATTTGATAGTTTGTTGTTCGGTGTGGGGCCCCCCGGCTCCCTCAACAGTGGATTGGTTTAACCTTAAACTGGGATGGCAGTCATCAGAGAGAGCACCTCCATTCCTACATACAGTAGGGAGGCACCGACGCCTTGTGTCCTACATATTTGGTCTGAATGTGTGTTATTGTGTGTTCGATTATGTTGGTGTCGAAGTTTCCCCCCTCTGTCCAGGGGAATGTGTGTGCCTTAGTGTGTGCATGCCATTCGCGGAAATCCTTGCTACGTTTTTTGATCTGTGTGGGAATCTAGTTTGCATGAGTTTTACTGGCAAATTCATGATAGCTGGGAACTTTTTAAGGGACTTATACACTCTAGCTTCTTGGGATCTATTAATATTTGATTCTACTCTGATTGTTGGGGAAATAGACACACAGGGATTACTGGTTTCAACTACTTCTATGAGCTGAACACTATTTACACAGGGTAGACATTAAACACAAACAAAAGATGCATAGGAAGGATCAAAACCTGAAAAAAGTGGAATGGTTAGTTGAAAACATGTGAATTCAGCCGAAAAAAATTAATACCTGAGTATGAATATACATATCCATCTCTAAAACGTATTATCATTAAAAAGAAATTTTAAAAAAAATATTAAATTAATATTTACCAAATACAAATATCTATAATATATACCTACTTATATACTTACCCATCTACTTACATATTAATATGTAGTAAAGCTACTTGTGGTAATGACACTTGTGGTAAAATACATAAGTACTAATGACACTCTTAGTAAAATAGTGTGTGCTAATGACACTAGTTGCAAAACACGTAAGTACTAATGACACTAGCAGTAAAAAAATGTGTGGTAATAACAATAGTTGTAAAACATATACGTAGTAATAAAACTAGTGGTAAAAAATGTGAGGTAATGACTAGGCCTGGGCGTTATATTCCGTTCCGCTTGCGTATTTTGGGTAATTTTGCGTGCGGCAGAGAACGCAAAATTGCCCGAAATTCTGTGTTCTGCCACTTCGCAAAATTTTTTGCTTGTTCGCGTTCTCAAAATGCGTGTTCGCAAGATATTTCCCCATCGGGGACAAGCTATTCCGCGTGTTCGCGGAATTTTTGCGTGTTTGCGGAGATTTTTTTACCGTTTTGCGGAGAATTGCGTAACGCGATTACACAAATTCGGCCCACCCCTAGTAATGACACATGCATGCTAAATATCCAAATAAAAAAATAGTTGTAAACTCATGCGTGGTAATGGTACTAGTGGTAAAGACATAGGGCCAGATGTAGGTAAATTAATGTTTGCGACTCCTTAGTAGCGATTTTTAGGGAATCACTATTAAGGAATCGCAAAATGTCATGTAGATAGGAATCGCAATATTGTTTTCTCAATTAAGGAATACCTTCCCATTCATTCCTATGGGCCAAGAGGCCCATAGGAGTTGCTCCCGCAATTTGCGAGTCACCAAGAGGCACTCGCAAATTGCAGGCGCAATTCCAAGGGTGCCAGAGTTCCAAATGGACACCCTGTTGCACCCCTGAAATGCGCATGTGTGCACATGTGGCGCACATACATGCCCTAAGGGCATGAATGTGTGCCACATGGCACACATTCACACGCACACAAAAAAAAGAAAAAAAGTTCATTTTTTTAAAGAAAATCTCTAATTACCACCAACTGAAGTTGGTGGTACTTAGCGATTCCTTTAGGCTAAAGTGCACATTTTCTTTTGTGCTACTTACATTGCATTTAAGGAATCGCAATTTGCGAATCCTTAAATGCAAGAGCAAAATAAGGAATCGCAATTTTGCGATTCCTTATTTTGCTAGTAGGTTTTAACTTACCTACATTTCTCACTGCCAAGTAGCAATTGCAAATGCTGAAATTCAGCGAATTTCAGCATTAGGGCTCGCTATTTGCCCACCTACATCTGGACCATAGTTGTAAAAACCTGCGTAGTAAAGACTAAAGCATGGTTAAGACTATGGGTCTCATTTGGACGTGAGTGGGACTACCACTGACAGGCAGTCAGTGGCGGCCCCACCAACATCCAGGCCATCAGACAGACCACTGTATTGCAATGCGGACTGTGGGATGCAGCGGACTGGGGGACAGACTAACACCTATGAAAGGATAAAGGATCCTGTTGGGCCGTAGGTCGGACTTCTAGCCATACGATGAGGGCAGTGCCTGTTCAGGCACTGCTGTAGGGATTAGGAAGTCCCTTTCCGACTGCCTTTTCATGACGGTCCTACCACCATGGAAAGGCAGCCAGAAAGGGTCTTTGGGAGGCTTAACCAGGACCCCAGTCCCCCGTGGGCCACTACTAAGTGGCCTGGGACACATGTAGTGCCCCCCACACATCCATGCACCTTGTGCCAGGCACTTCATGGAGCCTGGCACACAGTGCATGGATGTGCATAAGTGCCTTTTACTACTGCGGCTGGTGCTGCAGTCCTTTTCTTGGGCCGCAGCGCAAGCCCCAGTAGAAAAAGACACTTTCCGACCATCTGAACGGCGATCCTATCATAATAGGGGAGGTGGGACCGCCGACTCATTGTCGGACGGTCACCCACCTGTGGCGATGGCGGTCGGATGCTTGTCCGACCGCCATCATAATCAGGCCCTATATTGTAAAGATACGTTGTGGTTTAGACTGCGTTGTAAATGATGTTTCCCATCCAAACTACACCCTATATCACACCCAGGTGTCATGTGCACCATCTGTATCGCACCCAGCCGTTCAAGCGAATATAATCTCTCTATTCTTTCAGATACCAAAAGAATAAAGAAACCGGTAGCACTGAGCAAACCCTTTTAGACAAAAATTTAAGATAAAGGCGCTGGCCCTATATCACACCCAGGGTCTAAGCATACCATCTGTATCATGCCCAGGGGTCCAAGTAATGAATTCTTGCCCCTTTAACACACCCAGGAGAAAAGTAACTGCGAGCGGAGAACTCCGCTCCCCCCGTGGAGTGTGCAGAGATTTGCCTACTCCGCGTTCCACGGAGAACGCAGAGTTGGCAAATCTCTGCACACTCCGCAGTGGAGCAGAGTTGGCCAGCCCTGCCTCCACCTCCCTATTAACAATCAATTAGACTGTAATGAATAGTAAAATAAAAACAACTTACCTGTACTGCGGCATCCCCAGGCTACCCTCCTCCTCTTCCTCGCCATCTCTGGGTAATTCTTACAAAAACTGCGCACGCACGTGCTCGCTCGCATTTCTCACAAGAAATGCGCATGCGCCGGGGCGTGTGCAGTTTTCGCAAAGGATTACCCAGAGACGGCGAGACAGAGGAGCAGGGCAGCCTGGGGACGCCGCAGTACAGGTAAGTGGTTTTTATATTACTTTTAATTATAGTCTAATTTATTGTTAATAGGGGGAGTGGAGGTGGGTGGAGGCGGTTGGCAAAGCAGAGCTTGTTCCCAACTCCGTGGACCTCCGAGTAGTCCCGCTACGCCAACTGCGCCCAGGGTTAGAGAAAAGCATACCGACTGTGTCACACCCAGTAGTCCAAGCTACCTTGGGACTACTCAGTTCGGACCTATGAAGTGGGCGATAGGTCAGATTTCTGTCAGAGGCAGGCTGCTCATGTTAAATTATTTTACATCTTCAATGTTTGCAATACGCCATATGCTGGGGACTAAGGATCAGAAGTAGTCTCTTACTGTAGGAAGCTGGCTCTGTATATACTATACCAAAGTGAGGTATAGTGTGCACAGAGTCCAGTGGAACCGCAAAGGTAGGCAGAGGAAAAAGGTAAATAGCACCTTACTCTCTATTTGTGGTAGTGTGGTTGAGCAGTAAGGGGCAGAATTATGAATGCCTTGCACCGCCGGTGCGTCATTTTTAACATGGGAAAAAGTGACGCACCGGCGGCGCAAGGCCTTCATAAATCTGCCCCTAAGTCTTTATTAGAGGACAGTGTTAAGTATTTGCTGTACACACTCAGTCAGCAAAGGATTTCACACACTCAAAGACTGAACTTCAGACCAATGGTTTTTGTATAAAATATCATTTTGCTTATTTTATTTTCTAGAACCAAGCAAGCCTGGCACAGGTAAGCAATAAATACTTTACAGTAGTGATGCAGTTGTAACACAGTTTGGATTGCAATTGTATATGCACTTTGTTTTGATTACAGTACTGTTACTGAAAATGAAATGCTTCGGTAATACAGTACATATACTTGGTGTAGGCTTTTTAGTAAAATGACCATTAAATTACTTTGCAGATTATTTTTCTTATAGAGTGCAGTATACCTGGATACTTCACTGGGACATTTCCTGCAAACAGGTGAGTGAAAGCGTTTTTGTTATTTAGTAAAATTTTAAAAGGATTTCTTAGATTTTCCAACTCCACAATTAGAAACTTTTCGCAGAAAAACAGTCAACATTATCCGATGGAGGAAAATAGTGTTATCTGTTAACAGGTAAGTACTTTGTTGTGGGAGTTGGTATTCCGGGGTTAACCTCATCCCCAGGGTCAAGGATGCACTCTTGTTATACCCTCAGTGGCACTAGGGCGGCGGGGTGCAGAGTGCGGAGGTCCAATGTTATCCAATGGGGAATAGGGGGCCTCCGGTTGGTGACTGCTGATGAGCAGACCACCGGGTTGTGGGAGAAAAGCTAATAGACTTAAGCTCAGGGCAAATGGGGGTTCAAGCCAGTACAAAAGGTGCACCCTCAGTGGCAATGGGCCATCCGGGTACAGAGGGCTGGTTTGGTGTTAGGCGCCCTGTAGCTTTCAATGAGGAGTATCCAGTTTGTAAACACACTGCAGGCTCGGGGACGAACGTCTTCTGGGTGCGACCACCACTTGGAGAGGTAAGTTGGGATGCTAGGGGTTGGTTAGGCATCGTCAGTTGGGCCACGCAAGGCCGTGGGGCGTCGGGTGCAGAGGTGCCTTTTAGGGTTGGATTTTCTTACCAGCTCTTGGTTGCGGTTGGGGGGCCTTCTGGTTTGAGGCTGCAGGTGTTGGCTGGAGGCTTGAGGCAGGGCAGGGATCACTGGATCTCTTGTCTGGATCACCGGGGAGACCTCCTCGTGGTGTTGGGTCACTTCAACTCAGGCCGTGGGCGTCGGGTGCAGAGTGGTGCAGACTCGCTGCTCCTCGCGTAGCTGGAGTCTGTGGGTGAACAAATTCGGTGTTCAAGGGAGACAAAGTCTTTGGGATTGAAGGCAGGCAGGGCCTCTGGGTTTCTTGAGGTTGCTGGCTGCAGGACACAATGAGATTTGGCTTGAGCAGGTTCGAGGTGTGGACAGGCCAGTAGGGCTGGGGCCAAGTCAGTGAGCATCCTCCTCTTGTTAACGTCGGCACGGCTGTTCAGTCCTTCTTCTTCTTTTCTTCTGGTTTCTTGTCTGCCTTGTTGGTTCAGGGCTGCCCCCTAAATACTGTATTTAGGGGACGTTTTAGGGGTCTCGGGATCAGTAGCCAATGGGCTACTCACCGTAGGATGACTATACCCTTGGTTTGCTCACCCCACATGGGAGAGTGAGCACAATCCCTAATCCTTATTGGGGAGTGCCTGCCATCTGTAAGATGGTGGGCACTGAGGAGTGGGCTTCACCTATACTCCCCCACCTGAGGGGTGGGGTTGGCGAATTTTTTCCACCTGACTTCCCGCCGAAGAGAAGGGTGAGACAGTAAGGTGCCTGCTTCTGATAGCACGAGAGGCTGGAGGTCGCATTACAAAGGCTGCAAGGCCTTTGAAGCTCTCCTGCTACAGATAGCTCTTCCTGGCCTGGAGCAGGTGTGACCACCTCCTCCCAGGAAAGGCTTTGCTTCTGGGCTTGGGGAGCGAAGGCTCCCACCCCAGGGGTCCAGAAACATGCCTTGTGGTGGCAGGCTGGTGTGTACCTATCAGGGAACCCACCGGAGTCTGGTCATTTTTCAGGGGGCATCACTAAGATACCCTCTGTGTGCATTTTTCATTAAATTTCACACTGGCAGCAGTGTTGGTTTACTGTGCTTAGAGGTTTGATAACAAATTTGCCAGTTTTCAGTGCAGCCATTATGGTACTGTGGAGTTCGAAATGACAAACTCCCAGCACCATACACTCTTAATGGCAGCACTGCACTTACAATGTCTAAGAATTGACTTAGACACTGTGGGGATACAGGGCTCAAGCACCTGTACCCTCACCACTGGTAGAGTGCACCCAGCTAGCGGGGTGACTGATCCATGCCAGGGCAATGGGTTGTAGGCATGGCACACAGGGATGGGTGCCATGTCGACTCTTCACTTTGTTATGCACCAAAACATGCAGCCTGCAAAGGCAGTGTGTGAGTGCAAAGGTACAGGACCTCTAAGGGTGGCACAATAAGTTCAGCAGCCCTTAGAGGCCTCCCCTGGTCACACTGGCCTGGGCACTTGTGGTACCATTTACCAGGGGCTGACCTGTGGCCAGAGAGTGCCAATTGGGTGTACAAGGTACAGTTTTGGGGAAAGAACCCAGAGCCTGGGAACCTGATTGGCAGGGACCCAGGGCACATCAAGTCAAAGTACATCAGTAGTCTGGCAAAAAGTGTGTGGGGGGGGGGGTTACTGCAACAGAAACCCAGCTTCTCACACTTACCCAATTGATGGTTACTTCAGGACGGACCGCGGTCCCACGGATTCAGCAGAGCTTTCAATTAATTGAGGTATCTGCTAACCTTCCTTGCTGTGCTGATGCGGATGCATCACAGTGGGGTCCTTTCCCTCAGCTGCAGTCAGGTTCAAAGCACCAATCTCTCGTATAACGATTGCCAAAATGTTGCTCCAATGTGAATTTATGTGGAAAAACAAAGACATGAGGTGTTTAGTAAAACAGGAACAGTTGGTTTAATTAAACACTATGTCTGGGAGTGCAGCATACAGAAATGGGTCTGATGACTGACTCAAAGTACATTGTTTTGAATGTCTTCTCTTACACTATAAAATATTTGGCATACTGTAGGATCTTGTCACATGGTTTACTCGGCCAGCAAAGGACACCTTGGATGATCTGTTTGCTAATTTCTATACTTAGTCCCTGTACGAAAGAAGCAAGGAACCTTTCCCATACAGTCTCCAAGCAGGTTGCTCATCCTACTATGCTCCCTATGCAGCTACATTAACATCTTGAAATAGGCATGCACAGACTCCTTAGGTTCTTGCGAGGTTTGGAAAATTTTGGGCCAATCCATTTCTCTTTGGGAAACTTTAGTCATTAAGGGCCAGATGTAGGTCACCAATTACCGGTTGGTAACGGCCAATTTCGGCCGTTACCGACCGGTATTTGGTGATTGAGATGTAGGGGCCTATATTTTACAGAATCTGTAAATTTACTGATTCGATAATTTTACAGATTCTGTAAAATACCGATTCAGTAAATTTACCGAATCGGTAAATCTATATGTAGGTGGCACTGGAAACAGTGCCGCAGGCCCCTAAGAATTTGTTATTTACCATGTAATACTATTGCATGGTAAATAACGAATTCCTGTGTACATGCACATCTGTGCATGTACACCTGTGCCATGTGGCACACATAAATGTGTGTCACATGGCACACAAGCCTGAATCAGGGGTGCAACAGGGTGTCAAAGTGACACCCTGTCCCCTTGTAAATTCGGTATTTTTACCAAATCGGTATTTACCGATTCGGTAATTGACATTGATTCCTATGGGCCTCAAGGCCCATAGGAATCAATGACAATTACAGAATCGGTAAATACCAATTCAGAAAATACAGAATTTTTAACTACATCTCATTTACCGAATCTAGAATACCGAATTGGTAAAATTCGGTATTCTAGAGTCGGTAAAGGAGAATTACCTACATCTAGCCCCAAGTGTTTTATAACATCATCATATTTAATTTTGAATATGGGTGAGAGTGCATTTGTTCCTGCTATTCCAGGGGGTTCTTGATTTGGCCATTAAACTGCTGTCATCTTACATTCTGCTCATAAGTCCTTAGGGACTGCCAACTCGAAACAATAAATTCAAGTCTTCGCATAAGACTTTTGACATTGTCACAACCTGACCCATTTTCCTTAACGTCAGAAGAAAATTTGTAAAGTGGAAAAAATCTGTCCGAGGCCATGGGACATGCACGTATGCTTCCCCCTGTACTTCCCTTTAAAGGTATTCCCTTAGTACCTGATTTGTGGTTTTTGTCCTCATGTTTTTTGGCTGTTTCGTTTAGCTCCCTAAATTTCTCGGTCCAATCCTTAATGTTCTCAATCAATTCCCTTACATGAGTTTTCAATCCCCTCAGCTTTAACAGTTTCAATTCCTTTTCACCCATCATTATCCTAATATTCTTCTGCATCTTCTTTCTCTGGGTTAAATCAATTCTGCATTCATCCACTACTTTATCCGTTCTTGCATGTGCCTCTCTCACCACCCTTGCTGCTTCCTAGCTCACATAACGCAATTCGCTCTCACTGTAATAGCCTATGAAATCCATTCCCACATTTCCCTTAACAATCTCTTTGAATTTGGCTTTTAGCTGGACGAGGTTAAATCACTGTGGTGTTTGTCTGGTGCTTGGCAGGTTGACTGGTAAGGCTGCAACTATCATCTACCTTCCTGTCGCGGTACTAGCCAAACTCTCTCCTTGTGGATGCCCTAGTGCTATTTCTCCTAGTTTCAGTGTGGGGTCCTGGTGTTTACTTGGAATGAGCTGATTCGTTGGAGTACTAACAAGTGCCTCAATGGGAGACGTGACTGCGGCATCTGACAAAGGTGGGGTACTTATTGCTGCAGACGTGGCTGTCTGAGTGGAAGGTGAGATTGTAGATTCTGTATAACATGGGGCTGTGCAAGCTTCTATAGGGGAATCGGTAACTGTCCGAGTCTCAGCTGCTTCAGAGGCTGTAGCACTTGGTGTAGCAGCATCCGCATTGTATGGGGGTTGTTTTATGCTGAGGAGCTCTTCTATGACCGAGTTCTCCTCCTCACTCTCTGTGTCTGTCTCCTTCTCAGGTTTCCCCTTCTCTGCCGCCTCGCTTTCAATCATAGGATAAACCCCAATAGTCTTGATGATTTCCTCCCTCCATTTTCTATGCCTTTCTCCATCCTGCGCATTCCTCCATGAATGAGCCATATCATGGATCTTTAATGCAAATGTCTTCCTTTTCATTGTACTCAACTTCTGCTACCAACATTGTGAGGCTTCAAATTGCGTGGGCCTAGGCTAAGGTTTTAAATTGTACATCCTCCTTCTCAGATTCTCCATTCTGGGGATATCGAAAATCCCACTCAATGGGAATCGTAATTCTCCATCTTTGGATGTGTATTCGTGCCATTGTCTAAGCCACATGCATGTGTGTAGCCATTTCCCTAGCTGGTGTGCTTCTGGGAGAAACTTCTCCATTTTATTTACATCTTTCTCCTTTTTCTAAAAGCGATTTCCCATGCTGGCAAGTTCTCAATCACTCTTCATTGCAGCCTCTCACTCTGTGACAATGGGTTTGTGATCTGCTACCCATACCAGCGCGTTTCTGTCGAAGGTCACACTATCGCAGACCAGCTTACAGCATCTGCCAGCCAATCCCTGTGCGACACCCTGATGCTGCAACACCCGCAACTCCGAGCTTCCTGAACCACTTCTCACTAAACTTCTTCATCTGCCTGCTTCGACTGTACAGAAATTTCTACAATGGTAAGAATACTACCAACCTCCACACAACAGTGGACACTCGACCTGATAGCACCTCACAGCACAGCACACCTCACCTTTTGCATTACATTTTCTGATTTGAGGTACCTTACACAACTTACACATCTGTCAATCTAAAAAAATCAAAGAATATCATCCAAAATGCAATGACTACTGCTCCCACAAATCCAAAAGCTAAGGCCACATAATATTTATTCTCAAATTATGTTCCACCATGATACACTCACTGCAACTCTCAGCACACACTGCTTCGCAACTCAGTCATTCTTCCCATGCATGCAAATCATTATTGATACTCACGTCGTCCTTCTTCAACCACCTCGTTTTCCTGAACCAGGATTGGGTTGGGTCTGAGTTAATTTGAAGCTCAGGGGAAAAACGTCTGGACCATGAAGGTGCAGTAACAGTTCTATGGCCAATTGTTTTTTTCAATTACTAGTTGGATCCAACCAAAACCATCACCTCTGTTACCAGATCTGTTGGCATGCAAAGCAGTCCTTAATAATAATACTAAAGCACACCAATGGCTAGGACCGGGAGCAGTGTACTTTCAATACAGACTCTGGTGCTCCCCAACAGGACCCATCTCTGTTACAGTTAAGTTCAGTGCTAATATTCAGGGCTGTAACATTCTCAAAGAAGACAGACACAAGTTGAGGTTTGAAGGTTTATATCTAAAATGAATAGACAAAATAAGGAACATATGCCATTAATACGTTTAGTAGCAGAGCATGCAATTCCCAAGTACAAAGAACTTAGTAAAGTTCTATTTGAAATCTGGCATAGTTTTGCCTTGTACGAATAGGAGATTGAGGTTCTGGATACAGAGAAAAGTGAATCCTTTTGTAAGACTTTAGACAATTGTATTCATACATTACTGTGGTTCACAGGATTTGTATCAATGAGGAATAAGCAAGAAGAAACATTTTACTATAGAATACATTTGAAGATTCTCTCATAGTACTATTACATTTGATTCAGTCATTCTCACAGTTTATTCTAGCATGATAGTTCATATATTGTACAATGATAGCCTGGGAAAGTTGGGATGTCCTTGGTTAAGTGCAGTGTGGGGAGAAGTATTTGGGAACATTCACAAATTACTAGTGTAAATCTCACATGTTTTATTTAGAACAAAACAGTACAGCCACCAGCCATCATGTAGTGTGTTATAACAGTACTTCAAGATGGAGTACAGTGTAAACACAGCTTCTGTTAGACAGACGGTAAAACACTTGGACACACTCAAACAAGCACTCAAACATGTCCTGGCTCCTGCTCTTAGCAACATCTCCTCTCCAGCACACTTAAATGGCTATTGTTGGTGAGGTTCGATGTCTCTCCTTTAAGAAGAAGCACCTTGACTCAGCAAAGGTGCCTTTGGTAACAGGAGGGATCGAGTGCACGAGGCAAAATATTATGCATCAGGCAGCTGGGGGAGCAGGTAAAGGGTGTCACTGAGTGTGATTTGAGCCGTTGGGGAAAAAATAGGCGAAGGAAGCCATCAGGTGTGCTTTGTGTGGCCAGGGGAGAAGCCAGAGGGGTCCCTCAGGTGTACCTCAGGCAACCTGGGGGAATGTGTAAAGGCTGCATTCAGATGTGCTTCGGACGGCAAAAGTGTGGGGCCATAAGGTGCAAAAGTCAGTCTGCCAAGAAAAATTTGTGGAGGGGGTCATCAGGTGTCTTTTGAACAGTCAGGAGAAAGGTTAGAAGGAACTGACTAGTGTGAGTCCATGAGACCAAGGACCAAGGGAATGGAGCCGATGTTGCAGACTAGAATGTCTGGGTGACCATAGTAGAGGGTAGACAGGAGTGCTTATCTGGGAGCCTATGAGCAGGCTCAGAGGTCTCGCATCTCTGGGTCTGGTGGACAGCTGCATGGCACCATTGAGGAAAAACCTAAACAGGCACATAAAGTTTGTGATACAGGTATAGAATCACTCAGGAGCCTTAAATGTAGTTTCCACAATTTATTCAGAAATATACAGCGCACCGCGTCATCCCATCGCCCTGTTCCTTGCCTCTCACTTCCAAATGCCTGAACTGGAACCCCGGTACGAGGCAACCATCCAACCTACCATCCCATATGCTGTACATTCTCTATGACCCATCTTAGAGCAGGCTGCCACTCCGGCGAGCTGCTCCAAGACCACCAAAGTCATCAGCACACTGCCTGCCGGATTACGAGTTAAAATCCAGAGCCTTAGAAAGGCGCAGCCCCGGGACCGCCAAAGCGGGTTCCTGCATGTCATGGACTGTTGACGTGCAGGAACAGGGAGTGCAGAAAGACAGAGGGGCACACCATGTGCCCCTCTACATGCACCACCATGCACAGGTGCACCAGCAGGGGGGCCTGCATGGCCCCATTAGTTTCTTAACTGCTGTGGTTTTCATGGCCTGTGGCAGTTTGTGGCAGTGAGGAAACTTGTAATATGCTCGGCAGTGCTGCAGAGGCACCGCCAGCATATTGTGGCCTCAGACCGCTGTGCCACCGCCACAGGATCAGAGCTCGCCGGCAGTTAAAACAGTCCTTTGGTGGTCCGACCGCTAAAGTTGTAATATGGCGGTCGGACCACCGGTGCAGCGGTAGCTTCAAGGCCGCCGCTTGTTTGGCGGTACATTGGCCTGTCAAAATCGTAATTAACCCCATTGTATACAACCTCTTGGATTCCACACTCTATCTCCTTCCCCTTTTTTAAGGAATTTGAACATGCACTCCTTTTCCACCTCAGTTTTCTCATCTTTGACCTCCCCATGACCTCCCCATATTTCACCCTTAAGTGAAGTGCAACAGAAAGATCGTGGTGGCTTAATATAAAAGGCAAAATGTTAATTTGGCCACAGTATCATGTGAAATTACAAGATGGAGCTAGCTCTGGTCAGGATCCGATCAGATCATCAGAACTAAGGGGCAAATTTACATGGAAATGGTGCAACGGGCACTGAGGCAAAGTTTGCAGTGCTGCGTCGTTTTCAAAATGCAGGGATTCACCGTAATTACAACAATACGGCACACCCCTGTATTTTTCCTTGTGCTGGCACTAAAATTATCTGACTAACGCCAACACTGACACCCTTGCACCATAGTGCAATGGTGCCTGCTGTACAGGGAATGATTGTTTTTGTGCAGGAAGTTGTCCCTTCCTGTACATAAAATGGTGATTGACTACTTCAGAATGCAGCACACATAGAGGTAGCAAATCGCCTTTATTTAGTGATTGTTTATGTGCAGAAAGGTACACCTTCCTGCACATAAACAATCAATAAATAATGCACATAAACAATAATTAATGGGGTTTTGCCAAGAGGAAAAATGAGGAAAAATAAAAGTATTTCTCCTCATTGCACCAATCTAGTGCCTGCGTTTGTAAATCTGAGTCAGCGTCAAAAAGCAATGGGTGTTGTGGTGGAACGCCAAGAGCAACATCCTTTGCACACACCTTTCACGCAGAAAATGGCGTGAAAGGGTACCATATTTACAAAACAGCGCTAAGTCACGCAAAGTGGCTTACCAACACTTTGTAAATATGGTGCAGTATTGCGCCACCAAAAAGTTGTAAAAAGTGGCGTTTTGGTGGCGCAATCCCCTTGTGAATATGCCCACGGGCCCCAGCACCCTCAGCGGTATTCCCAACCACATGGCCTACAGTATCCTTTCCACACCACGTGCACTCAATCTGAAACACATGCAACACGGCTGATCGAATATCGAACCACCTGCAAAGGTTAACAGCCAGTTTCCGTAAGCTGGACGCACACTCCGCGCGCATGAAACGTGAAACCTTAAAACCCCAAGTCGGTCTGTCATCACGTAAGAACTGTCAAATGTAATGGACGTCTTCAACGCCGTCGACGTATTTCTCCAATCTTCTGAAGCACGCAGTGAAAAATAAGGAGGCGTGTGGAGGGAAAACTAGCTTTTTAGCCTAAGGTGTAATTGGCCTTGCAGCTAAAACTATAACATACGCTCACAAGGTCAATTATAGCCTGAACAATGCGCAAAGAACCCACTCCATCTTTAAATATTGCCGGTTAAATGATAATTATATTGTTTAATTTTGAATCAGATGCGGTATCATGTGACACTGAAAACATTCGACACACACATTCCTGTGAGATTGTATAATTATAAGGAAGATTCTGCAAGTATGTTCCAAAGAGCTCGTCCCCGAGAGTCAACATTGTCTTTTTTTTGTCTTATGTAAATTCGGTTCACAGGCTGATTTAAAAAGCACAGATCCATTCGACCGGTATAATGGTGCCAAACACCTTGCGGTGGGAACATTTTGCTAAATTTAACTACAAAACCAGAAAGCACAAATAAGAATCATTTCACGGTGGACAAAGGCGATTTTTTTATTTTTTATTTCTTTATTTTTTATTTCTTTGTTAGGTTCGGTATGAATCGCTGCAACACAAAGTGAGCCAGCTATACCCAGGCATGGGATTCAATTTACCAAAGAAGAGAATTGTGTGTGTGTGTGTGGGGGGGGACAAAAATGTCCCAAGGCACTAAATAAAAGTGACCCCCTTTAGTGAACTAGAGAATTTAAAATGGGGCCCATGTTTGCAAAGTGGTGCCGTTTTAAAAGTGTAAAGGCGTGCTGTGTAAGTGTTTTGCAAGGGTACACAGACAAAATATCGAGTTTTAAATTTCGATATACAATTATATCGAAGTTTAAATATCAAAGGGACATAATATAGAAGGTAAGTAATATCGACACTCTTAATATCGATATTAGTAATATCGAAGTTTTAAATATCGATGTCAGTAATATCGAAGTAAATAATTTCGATGTTACTAATATCGATTTTTAAATAAATGTTGTGTATATTATATTGTATTTATTATGTTTAATAATTTATTTTTAATGTAATTTAATTAAATGTTGTCTTTTAGTACTGTAGCGGGTTGTGGGTTTATAGGGGAATAGGGTAGGAAGTAATTTAATTATGTTAAATTAATTATTAATTAGTAGGAATTATAAATTAATTAATTGAGAATAAGTTTTAAATAATTATAATTAATTGAATAATTGATAAATATGTTCTGTAGCGGGTTATGGGTTTATAGGGGAATAGGGTGGGAAGTAATTTAATTATGTTAAATTAATTATTAATTAGTAGGAATTATTAATTAATTAATTGAGAATTATTTGTAATTAATATTAATTAATTGATTAATTGATAAATATGTTCTGTAGCGGGTTATGGGTTTATAGGGGAATAGGGTGGGAAGTAATTCAATTATGTTAAATTAATTATTAATTAGTAGGAATTATTATTTAATTAATTGAGAATTCGTTTTAATTAATTTTAATTAATTGATTAATTGATAAATATGTTCTGTAGCGGGTTATGGGTTTATAGGGGAATAGGGTGGGAAGTAATTTAATTATGTAGAATTAATTATTAATTAGTAGGAAGCATACATTAATTGTTATTAATTGGTAAATAATTATAATTAATTGGTAATTAATTTTAAATAATTCATTAATTGATAAATGTGTTCTGTTGCGGGTTGTGTGTTTATAGGGGAATATGGTGGGAACTAATTTTAATGTAATTAAGTAATAATTAATTATTTTTTATAAGTATGTTTTTTCAACCCCTACGCTTTCCAACACTTTCCCTACTGTTGCACTCTCTGGAGTGGGAATAGTAATTTTTACCCCTACGCTATCCAACACTTTCCCTACTGTTGCACTCTCTGGAGTTGGAATAGTATTTGTTACCCCTACGCTATCCAACACTTTCCCTACTGTTGCACTCTCTGGAGTTGGAATAGTAATTGTTACCCCTACGCTATCCAACACTTTCCCTACTGTTGCACTCTCTGGAGTTGGGATTGTAATTTTTAATCCTACGCTATCCAACACTTTCCCTACTGTTGCACTCTCTGGAGTTGGAATAGTAATTGTTACCCCTACGCTATCCAACACTTTCCCTACTGTTGCACTCTCTGGAGTTGGAATAGTAATTGTTACCCCTACGCGATCCAACACTTTCCCTACTGTTGCACTCTCTGGAGTTGGAATAGTATTTGTTACCCCTACGCTATCCAACACTTTCCCTACTGTTGCACTCTCTGGAGTTGGAATAGTAATTGTTACCCCTACGCTATCCAACACTTTCCCTACTGTTGCACTCTCTGGAGTTGGAATAGTAATTTTTAATCCTACGCTATCCAACACTTTCCCTACTGTTGCACTCTCTGGAGTTGGAATAGTAATTGTTACCCCTACGCTATCCAACACTTTCCCTACTGTTGCACTCTCTGGAGTTGGAATAGTAATTGTTACCCCTACGCTATCCAACACTTTCCCTACTGTTGCACTCTCTGGAGTGGGAATAGTAATTGTTACCCCTACGCTATCCAACACTTTCCCTACTGTTGCACTCTCTGGAGTGGGAATAGTAATTGTTACCCCTACGCTATCCAACACTTTCCCTACTGTTGCACTCTCTGGAGTTGGAATAGTAATTGTTACCCCTACGCTATCCAACACTTTCCCTACTGTTGCACTCTCTGGAGTGGGAATAGTAATTTTTACTCATACACTATCTAAAATGTATTTAGCTTTTTTATTAGTATTATGTTGTTATTAATTGTTATTTATGTGATTATTTTATGTATATAAATGTATTAGTAATTTATTATATTTTTATTTTTTATAAGTTATGAAAATAATTAATTTAGAGTTAATATTATTGAAAACTATATTATGTATTATATATTTATTAATATTAATTTGTATTACATTATGCATTAATTTTAAATATTATAGTACATTTTTAAATATGTTTATTACATTTATAAGTATTATTTTGTTAATATTAGATTTTTATTTAATAAAAAAACCCGATATTTTACAAAAAACGATATTTTTGTCATTCTATATATTTTTTTCGATATATTTGTACTTACCTTGTTAGGGATAGGATTCCTATATTTTTGACTTCGATATTTTTGTTCCGATATTTTTGTATATCGATATTTGTGTTATCGATATTTTGTCAGACATTCTTTTGCAAGATATGTGACGCTGCATGGATTTATACTTGCTGGGAGTAATGTTTGTTTTAGTGTCAGGGAAATCAACAATAACAATCGGCCCAGCAAACCATAAATCAGGCCCACAAACTGCGCAAAATCCAGCACACACACTGACCTGTCAGACCAATCCTTTGGACACTATGTGATTGCCCTATAGGACAGTCTGATCCAGTGGCATAGCTGGGAGGAGTGGAGGAAGGGTGCTAAAGAGAATACCATGCGGTGATACTGGTCGCAACATCTATTGCTTATTGCCTCAGATAATTCAGAAACAGGTGCAACAAGAAATGGCAAAGCCAACAAGCCTAGTGGTGACTGCCCGCCTTTGCCAACGCATATTTTGGCTTGAAAAAGAGCAGAAATCTGTTGCTTACCGTGAAGTTAGCTAGTGGCTGAAGTGGGCTGATTCCGTACCCATGGGGTGTACTGTAGAGGGTAAACAACAAATGAGAATTACACAACAAAAGGCCAATGGATGAAGAGTGGTGGCTGAAAGACCCTAAAGCTATTATATAATAATTGTACTTAAATCAAAAGACCTACACTAACACCAGACTAAAATAAGAGCTGACGCAGTGTGTTGACTGCATTTCCTTTGCAGTGATTTATGCATCTGATTTTTTCCCTAGTATTGAATGAATGAAGCGACTAGTGTTATTTAACCACAGGCGACAAAGGAAATGATGAAGGAAATTAAATTGCATGTGCTCACTGTTTGAACAAACTCAAAAAAATCTTCACTTGTATGAACAGCCTTTTGTTATGACCACACATATAACAATATATATGATGTGTCATATCCTCCAGGCAGTGGCGTAGGAAACCCCCACAATAGTAGTTTAAGCAGGATCTGCCACTGTGCCCTATGGGCTAGTGATCTGGGATCCACTAATCAGTTGTTTCTAGGGGTCTTTTGTCTGCAGGATTGCAGATCAGATACTAATAAAAAAACACATGGGGCATATTATCAAGACAGGCGATAACATTATTGCCGTTTTAGGGGCAGAAAACTGCCGCTAAAATGGCGATAATGGGCTTGATAATATGCTCTATTGAATTCCAATTGAAGCCCATGTTAGATGTCCTTCACATCTAACATGGGCTTCAATTGGAATTCCATAGAGCACATTATGAAGCTCATTATCGCCATTTTAGCGGCCGTTTTCTGCTGCTAAAACGGCGATAATTTTATCGCCTGTCTTGATAATATGTCCCTCTGTTCTTTACTGAGAGACTCGAAAAAGGGTTGCGTGCATTGGGTGGCATGCACATTGGAGGAAACTGAGAATAATTAAAATAGGAAAAAATACAGGTAGAGGGACAAATAGATAAGTAATGAGTAAGAGAGCGAAAGATAAGAAAGAAAAAGTAAGGAGGGAAAAAAAGATGGGCAAGAGGAAAGATGAAGGAAAGAACAAGTGAGATAAAGGAAGGGTGACAGGAAGGAAGGAAACATGAAAGGAAAGAAGGAAAAATGGTGAAAGGCAGGGTGAAAGATAGATAGAAAGGTGAAAAGATGGCTAGATGAAAGGTTGGATGGAAGAATTAATGAATTGACAGACAAAAGCGTAAATGGAAGGATGCAAAAATGGACAGATGAACAAGAGTTAATGTACGGATCGATGAAAGGATGGCTATATGGATACATGAATATATTAATATTTGGATGGGTGAAAGGATGGACATACATATGAAAGGTTGATAGATTGAAAAGTGTGATTGGAGTGGAGATGGGAGGGTAGATGGAAAGGTGAAGAACTGGACAATGGATGGATTAATGGATGGAAGGGGGAATCAATGTATGAAAAAGAAGGATAGAAAGGAACTCTTCTATTGTGGGTCAGGTTCGCTCACTTCATTGTGCTCGGTGTCATGTATGCTTCAAGTGTGAGCATTCTCTTTTTCTGGCTAGTCCCCTACCTATAGGTTTTCCATGTATACTTAATTAAGGTTCACAGGTTCAATCGATTGTTTTCCAACCTTGGTTGTCAACCTTGGCACTGCCATTTTAATATGTGGATATCTTAATCGCAATGTCTTTTAGCAGCCACAAAACCATATGGGAAAGCACGCTGTTGTTCACATTCCACAAAAACAAGAGGAACAAACAAAAAATGAAGCTTGCACAAACACGAGCAGGAAAGAAAGAAAAAAGTAGTGCCCCAAAATGAACAGAAATGCACCAAAGTGACAGCCAGTCATTAGGAGCTGCTGTGTGGGAGGAGACAAATGACAACAAGAAGGGAAAAAGAGAAAAGATGAACTACTAGCAAGGAAGCCTTTTTAAAGGACATTGGAAGTAACAAATAAAAAGGCAATGGGGGCTGTAAGTGAATACAACATGTCTCGAAGAGACAACGCAAGCATTGCCTAGGCTCGACCTAAACACAGGCATAAATACATGAGGGGAATAAATAGGTGCTCTCCAAAGTGCATTGCTCCTGGAAGGACAGTTTTGGGGTGACTGTGATGAAAATGTCTTCTGGAGGAGAACAAAAGACAACCTCATAACATGGGTGCAGTTAAAGAAGTGGAAGACCGGGATAGTTGAGACTGAGGGAACTTATAAAGAACACTAAGTGTAACATAAATCTAAACACTTTTTTAACTTATGTCTGAATACTAAGGTTGAACACAAAACCTAGAAGAAGAACAAAACTTTTTAAACTGATTCGAAGTTGCCAAATGATGTTTCTGACCTATATTGACTATCAGTTACATCCAAGTCAAGATTGTCTTACTGAATATACTACTATTAAGATTGGTGTCAATAGTAGGAGAGTATACATGGCCCTTCTCCCTCCTGGATTGGCAGAAAGGACTTTTTCATGGTATGACTGGAGATGGCCTTGGCTTGCAACCAATGATGAATATTGCACATATATTGTGATGGATCTGGTTTCAATACAACCTGACTCAGGATACGTGATGGTGTTTTCTGAGTCTACTTAGATCCCAAATCTTTGGCAATTTTAAATGTAGGGCCTTCTGCTACTAATCTCCAAATGTACACATTAAAACACCAGGTGTTCTCTTGGGATCCGCTGATGCCTCCCTCTCAAAGTGCCCTTGTGCAGAAAGGAGGCCTAGGAAGGTAGCTAAACTCCAAACCTCTCCAGCACCCATGGTCAAAGCACCTTTAGAAAAGCCCTCAAGTCCTTGCAATCTGTCAATAACTCCTGGCTTTCTGGACATATGATAGCGTTCCGGGGAGGAGTTACTTAGATCTGGGAAATGGGGGCACCTTCCCTTTGGAAGGTGAGAGAAGATCCTCCTAACCCCCCGCCCCCATCTAGCTCTCGTTTATTACAGCTTCCTCCACCTTGCACCACTATATCTGCCCCGCACAGACTAGCAGTTAGCTCTCCTCCTGCCTGTGGGTGTACTATGGGCACACGTTTGGAGAGGTTTTACTTTAAAATAAGTCTCACAGTGACAGATAGGCAGAAAAGGGATTACTTCTTATTGCAGATGATTCATATGAACCAGACAACCGTTCTAAGAAAGAGCGGTGAGTGCCAGTGCATAGGTCTTTTGGAGACATCTATTCTACGATGTGCAGAAGCCAAAAAGCTTGAAAAGTTGCTGGAAGATAAGAACTCCAAATAGCACCCAGTTCCTCGTATTAACAGTTGGCAGACTTGGCATGTTTTCTACTGCAGTAGACCCATGTCAAGACTCTCTTGATAAGTGCTCTACATGATTATGGTTTTGTTTCTTACCGACAGAATCCTAGACTATTTTGGGTGATTGAGGGTCTACGCCAAGTGGTACTCCTTTTAATTTGGGTGGCTACTGCTCCCATAAAAACTCTTTGGCATTACTAATGCCTGCTGGCAGCTGAATTTGTTAGTCGAACCTTTTACCAGATGCTGATTGGAGAGACTGACTATTGGCTCTCTTTGGTGTAGCTGCATAGTACGTTATATCTGGGCCTCCTCATTGCCCCTGACTATACATGAATTGTGCATGAGAGTGGTTGGGTCCATGTCAGGCACTTTTGGTGTCCCCTGTATTTATGCAGCTCCTAAGGTAATAGGTTGCAAATAGGTTTAGTAGGGGTCACTGCCCCCTGCCTGCCTTCCTGCACATTACCCTATGCTACTCCTGACATCGCCCTTCATTCTCTAGAACACTTTGCAAAGCCAGGCATGATTGTCTTGCTTGAATCCAGTCTAGAGAAAGAATGAGAGATCTGTTGTCGTCTAATAGGGCTCAATAGACCATCTCCAGTAGGTCGACAATTGACTGTCCTGAGAAAACCCTACACAAAGGAATGGCAAAAAGGCAAGGCCAGGCTGCACACCTCAAGACAGGCTTCTCACCCCACTGTAGAACCTGTATGTTTCGTGATGGAGAGAGCTCTCTGAGTGTCAGCACTCAAGACAAGAAGGGCATGGAGAAACATGAGAAACACGGGCTTTCGGGCCAACATGAGTACGGAGATGACTCTACTGGAGGTTACGGATGCCATCAGAGAGGTGTTGGATGCGGGAGGTAAGGCCATGCTGGTTATGTTGGACCTGTCAGCGGCTTTTGACACCGTTCCCCACGGCAGTCTCCTTTTAAGACTTAGGGAGATTGGGCTGCGGGGAGCAGTGTTTAATTGGTTTAAGTCCTTTCTTGCCGGTCGCCGGTAAACGGTCTGGGCCCCTCCGTTCTCCGCCGAGATGCCACCTCTCGAGGTAGGGGTGCCTCAGGGCTCTGTTTTGAGCCCTACGTTGTTTAACATCTATATGGCACCCCTGGCAGCTCTGGCAGAGTCCTTCGGCGCCCAGATCGTGTCCTATGCTGACGACACCCAGCTTCTTTTTACCAGTCAGAAGGGGTCAGACTTCGATGGCGGGCAGATCAGAGGCTGTTTGGGAGCCGTCTTTAAGTGGTTCGAACGGCACAGCCTGAAATGCAACTCCGACAAATCGGAGCTGCTGTTTTGGCTATCCCGCCGACCCCAGATGGCAGTCTTGGTGGCCGCCGGCTATGTTTCCCCCCGCAGCTGTGTCCTCCAAGGCCAAGAATCTGGGGGTTCAGATAGACGACGGTCTTACCTTGAAGCCTCAGGTCTTGGGTCTTGTTGGCAAATGCTTCGGTATCATTAAGATGCTGAGGAAATTTCTTCCTTTGCTGACCCTCTGCCATCGGAAGGGTACTGACCAGGCTCTCATTGGTTCACGTTTGGACTATTCCAACGTTCTCTACCTGGGCCTGCCGGAGTTTCTTCTTTCTCGCCTGCAGGTCGTGCAGAATGCTGCTGCTAGAGCCATTTACGGGCTTCATCGCAGAACCAGTGCGACTATCTTATTAAAAAATCTTCATTGGCCCCCCATTAAAAAACGAGTAGCCTTTAAGGCTCTCACAATGACATTCAAGGCGCTCCATGGCACAGGAGCTAAATATATTAGAAACCGTTTGGCTTTCTATTTGCCTTCGAGGATGTTAAGGTCAGCTTCCTTGGCTCTGGCTCAAGTTCCATCAATTAGACGGGCCAAGATTGGTGGACGTTCTTTCCGCTATCTGGCTCCCAAGTTCTGGAATGCCCTGCCAGTGTCCATGAGACTCAACGCGAGTCTACTGGGTTTCAGGAGGGAGCTAAAGTCCTGGCTCTTTGTCCAGTAGGTCCTATGCTCGGTCCCTTTTCGCCCCCGATGTCTGTTTCTTAGTTTCTATTAAAGCACCGGGACACTCTCCGGAGTAGCTGTGCGCTATATAGAACTATTTTAACATTAACATTAACAAAAATGCACATTAAGTTCATTTCTGCAAAAAGTATGGGTCTAACTTTCAAACTTGTTGGACAGTGTATTGGTCAACCGCCCAACCATGGGACACAAGCTGACCCCTTCAGCATGAGCGGTGTTCACCAATACACAAAGAAGCTCTGCAGACCTATGTAGTGGAAGGTGAGGACCAGAAGAAGGAGTCCATATGCTTCTCTCTTTAAGCAGCAGAGGCACCGCTAGGTGTGCAGTGAATATATACGGCGCTGAGCACTGCTGAAAAGAAGGAAGACTGCCTAAGTAGTAGGACCCTACCTTGCACTGCTAGAGCTTGCTACTTGGTTTGCTTTGTCATGGCACTGCGGGTTGCATGCCAGTCACTACCATTGCCCTGAGTTTCATGGTTTCTCTCAACTACTGTGGGCTTTGGTGTGGTCCTCTACCTCTAAATAAACGGACACGGTCATAATGGCGGGCCCCTACCACAGGTTTGACAACATACGGCATTTTCCGTTTGGTGTTATATTTTTAATTTCACGTTCTTCCCCAGACTGTCCAGGAAACTGCGCTTTAGCCCATTGGCTACCAGGGGTCAGCAGGGTCACCTGGATGGGAGGCTGGGACACAGGCAGGGGTGATTAAGTTGTGAGGTGGGTGAGGCACCCACAATGCTTTCTGGATCAGCTGTGCCCCTGCCGACCGTCGATGTGAACTGCTGTCCTGCACTGGGGTAAGTCTTTTTACATGATAGATATGGTACTAATTAAATTTGTAGGTCTAAACTGAGGCCTTATTATTCCTTTTATTTTTCATTCTTGCTAGTGCCCGGCTTGGTCCCATGTGAGTGCCCTCCTTTTACACTCACTTCCTTGTGATACACTATTGGCACTCTGACAGCGGATTCTTTTTTCAGGTACTACAACTAGTTTCCAGTTAGCATATCCTTTTTGTTCTCCTGGGCCTTATACTAATCCACTACATTCATTCATACAGATGTCCCTGCATTGCTAGGTCCTGAAGAGACCCCTTATTGTTGGCGGGGTCGAAACATCGTCGACAAACCCAAAGGGAACCATTTACCAGCCTCTAACATTCAATTAGATGGCTGTGATCATTTATCTAATACCTCTATCATGATCGACTTTGTAACTTTTGAAACCATTTTTTTATGTCACAGAATGTTAGAAACTGTTATGTAGGTTCCATGTTCACTGGGGAGACCATGCACTTGATTTCAGAATAAATTTGAAGATTTATGTATATAAACATTTGAATTTGCCTGTATCCCGCAGTATATGGTCTTATCTCTCTCTGACATCCACCTTACCCTTGCTTAGTGCCATTGTACTTATGATTATTGTTTATTAATTGTATTTCTCTACAGCTACCACCGTTTCTGTTTATATATATGTCCAGCACACAGGCTCATTTCATTCACCTGACCACAGTTCAACAACTTTGGGATGAGGCATAGGATTGTTCATGGTTGGTTTTCTTAACCCTGCTTCCCTTAATGTGTATGCTCATGAATTGTCATATTTATTGTGGAGATGGAGGCAGGTTTGGCCACCAAGCTGGTAGACACCCTGGCATCTGGAACAAGAAAGCAGGCAAATTCTGGATACATTTGGTTTTAAATCTGTAATCAGGTCGAGGCAGAAGTACCATGGTTAGTAAGACAGGGCTAAGGACGTGCACTTGCCTTGGCCATGGCTCTCTGGGTAAACTATGGATCTGCTCTGGGGATTGTGGGGAGTTGGAGCTTACACCAGGGGACCAAGACCAAGTCTTAAAGAAGTGAGAAAGCAGGGAGGACTGCATCAACGGTAAGTAACTAAGGGGTAGATTTACAAGCCCCTTGCGCCTCTTTTACGCCGCCGTTGCGTAACTTTGTGATGCAGTGGCGGCGCAAATCCAGCGCCTTGGTGGGGGAGTACTTACAATGTGACGCATCTGGGAGATGCATCACGTTGTAAAGCCCTGCACCGCATGTAGGCATTCCTGCACAGGTGGGGCGTTCCGGTGCAAGAATACAAGATTTCACTCAGCCATCTTTTAAGGCCATGCTGCGTCAAAACCCAGGCGTAAGGATTGACGTAGCATTGTAAGGATTGGGCACCCCCCAGCCTTGCTGGTGCTGCGCAATGCACCGCCTTTACGGCAGCAGATGCGTCATGCATCTGTCCATTTTTGCCCCATGGTGCGCCGCATTGTAAATGTGAGGCATCCATGGTGGTGGAGCCGTGACGCACAATAACTGGCGCATCCCTGCTGATATGCAGGGATGCGCCAGTTATTGTAAATCTGCCCCTAACTCTTTAAATCAAGCATTACCAAACTGCAATAGTTCTGGCTTACTTATATATTCATTTGCTTCATCATTTTCAGGTGGTGCATTGAACTGTTTACACTACATTAGTTTTTCTCAGCTAATGCACATGTCTTTTGCAGAAATGAACAAACCTTAATTGGATTTCACATTTGCTTACAGGAGTCATCTTTGTTTGTCCTGGAAGGATGTTGAGTTAGAACGTTTTGTGTTGAACATGTAATTGTGTGCGTTGATTCTGTCTGGTATGCAGCTGACACCAGTAGCGTCTCCTGGTGCCGCAGGGCGGGGGAGGGGCAGGGTGGGGGGTAGTAAAGTCTGGATTATGGCCTAACGGAGATAAAATGCGATGCAGCGCGTGCAATGAAATTCGTTTCATTTATTTATTTGTATACTTACCTCCGTTAGGCCATAATCTGAACTTTACTACCCCTCACCCTGCTCCTCCCCCGCCCTGCATCACCACCTGGCAGCACTCCCTCAGGAGCTGCTACTGGCTGACACCACCGCATTACACCAAACCACATTGACTCACTCCTGTTCCATGTAGGCCTGGGTGGAGTTTGCAGAGTTCCGCTACGTGGAACTCCTCAAAGTCACGAAAAAACTCTGCCATGCTCTGCGAAGTTCCGCAATCAGTGGAGTGAAGTAAGTAGCGCTGCTCATGCTAGTTTTTAGTGCAGGGAGCTTATCCCGTTCTGTAAAATCAGCATGAAAGGCACCATGAGCAGGGAAATAGAGCGTAGCTTCTTTCTGCCGCTTGAGTAGATGTTCTACTGGAGCGGCAGCTACCTCAACGTGAGCGGCAGGTTTCTCAATGCGGGCAGTAGCAACATCTTGCGACAGCCCACTTAGAGAAGTCTCACCGGGAGGTCTAGCATTGGAATTTCCTCACTCACGTTCGCCAACTTAACGTTGGCAAGCTGCAAGAAAGGAAAAACTCCACTCCGTGCCGCCATGCTGAATTTTTCAGAACTCCACGCTCTACACGCAGTGGGAAAAACTCTGCAACCTCCGCAAGTGGAGTAGAATTGAATGCCCAGGCTTAGTTCCATGAATGGTGAGGTACCCAGGAATCTGCAGCACACTATGAGTGGCCACATGCAAGCTATCTGATGTGAAAAGTGTAAATATTATAACATTCACAGTATTGAGGTAAATACATCTTCATGTTGACAGACACTTTAAGATGGCAACCACCCATGGAGATCACCACCAACACCCATGCAAAGTTAAAGTTCTCTCCCTCACACACAAACTATCATACACAGTCAGAATTAACACCATCACAAACAGCATGCACGGTAAACACTTTTGCACTTGTTCATTTAGTGTGTTTCTTGTTTTATAGAACAAGACACAATTTTAAGGACATACACAACAAATCCCAGTGGGTGGCTGGGGGACACTTGATCTGGCACGTTTGTACCCCTCTCTTGTATCTTTTATTCAATACTGTTCATGATAGCATTGCTGTGAAATACCAAGTATGCCTGTGCTTCGGCAGCATCTGCAGAGTGTATGATGGTGAACGGGTGGGCGCGTACTCTATCTGAAGGCTAGGAGACACAGGCCTAGGAGTGAACAGAGAAGACGTAGAGGGCTGGTTAGGAAGAAGATATGCCACTGTAGAGACTTAAACTCGGAAAGTACCACATTACACACTGAGAAACTGAAGACTCACCAGGAGACAAAATAAGAGACAAATTTGTGGGGTCCAGTGATCATTAGCTAGACCTAGCGACTGGGAAGGTACCAAGCGACAGTGATAGACACTGAAGAAGTGTCAGGCTGACCCACAGAGAAGATGCTAGGACAACAGGCTTCTGTGGTTGACATGCTGGGAGACTAGACAGGCACAACACAACATGCTGAGGGACTAAAAGAATAGGCACATGGGGGGAGAATGAGAAACTTTAAGACTGATGAGTCACAAGGGGATAAGACAATAAAAACAGGAGAGAACAGGTGACAGGCTTTGTGATAGACTCGGGTTCTCCAAAGTCAGTCCTGGAGGGCCGGATCCATAACTGATTTTTAGCATATGCACATTTAGATAAATGCAGTCTTAAAAATCTGGCATGGATCAGACCCTCCAGGACCGAATTTGGAGAAGCCTGAGATAGAGGAAAGACTCTGGAGGAAGTAAGAGACCAGTTTCAAGGACACAGGAGGTCGGAGAACAAATCAGAAGATTGAAGGATTCACCAAGTAGAAACCAAGGGAAGGAAAGAGTTTCAACGCTGACTCCATTGTCTGAACTGGGGTGGCAGAGTGGGTTAAAGAATGGTGTCTGAACTGGGGTGGCAGAGTGGGCTAAAGAACGATGATGGATTAAACCCTGATCTTTTGACTGGGTGTGAGTGTTTGATTGGTTCAGATGCTCCGTCCATTACCACCCCCTTTTGTACCGACTCCATGGGACAGACCTTGATTCTCGAAAGTGATAAAGGGCCAGACACCAACATTAATGAGAAACTCAAACCCAAGCTCAGACTCTGAGAAGGCAGCAAGGTACAGACAGGGAATTAGAGGGCAGTCTGAAAGACTGAGGAAGCACCAAGGGAAAGAATGAGGGATGGAGTGGACAGCAAGGAACAAAGCGAGGAAGTACAATCAGGTTGAATTCTTGGATTCAGGCCATCCACAGGAAAAACTCAATCATCAGGCATCTAAGGCTTGGGCTCACCTTCGAGTCCTGACAAAAGCTTTAACGTAAAGCCTTCTGCATTAAAAAAATGGAAAAGGGATTTTTGGGATGTGAAATAATTGAGTGTATATTTAAGATGTAAAGTAACATCTTGTGCATTGCAATTGGAGGACTTCATAGGCAAGGAAGAGAGACATGAAAGAGCCAATAGAAAGAGGTGACAAAGTAATACGGGGAATTGCCAAAACCCATCCAGTGAATATGTTAAAGTATGAATAACAATAAATAGGCAGACAGCTGCACTGTTTAGTCAGTCCTAAATAAGATCCCCCTTTTTATTACTCTGTAAACCAGTTTAAAATTGTAATGACCAAGTTCCACACTATTTAAAAGTATTGTCACTTTCACCCATTTGTACACCTGTTTACAAACTGAAATATGGAAATAAAACACATCCCTTATTAAAACACTGGCTTGAAAAATGTTGTTTTCACATTACTGTGTGACTACATTAATGTATTGCTTATTAATGCACACATGCGGGAAACATCCTTTACAACGGAACCGTTACAACGCGGTACCGTTACAACGCAGGATTTACAACGAAAGTCGGTACAACGACTTTCGCTAGAGGGCGCTCTAGGATAGGGGATAGTTTAATTTACTATGCAACACCTTCCCTACTATCCACGGGGACTGGAGTTGGAATAGTAAATTAAACTATTCACTATCCAGCACCCCCCAACGCAAGTCGTTGTAACGACTTGCGTTGTTAAACCTGCGTCGTAAAGGTACGCGTTGTAACGGTACGCGTTGTACCGTCATACATCCCACACATGCATGTATTTAGTGCAATGTACCTAGGCCTTTCACAGAATGTGCCAATGCCAGAAAATGTGCCTACGAAGAAGTGTAAAGTGTAAGCAACCCATTTTCTGAAAACATTATCACATACGTGCACACAAGCAAATGTGTGTTAAAAGTCTCCGATTAAAAAGATGTCAATATGTAAAATGGAGGTGTTTGTGCCTGGGGCCTATGTAACCTCACAACAGCAGGTCACTTCAGATCACAAACCTCTTGCAGCGTCTCATATTTTAATGCATCACTAACAACCTTACACAGACAAACAACCTTAAACATATTTATCAACCCTGATACTGCCTTCATTAGCTCCAAATATAAATGACAATGTTACGAATTCTTTGCTTCTTAATCAAAGTCTTGATTCATCAATTTTAAATTTGTGCATGAAGTATATAACACAAAGTCCATTATGGCGTACACTGAAAATGAATCAATGTTTATAAATACATGAATTATATTGATTGTGGACTTAATGTCTAAAACATTCAAAGTTTTGTCTTCACAAACAACAATCTGGAGATGGTGTATGTTTGGTTTGGATATGGTTATATACATTTTATACATTCACATTCAAATATACACAAAAGGCAGTGTCTCCGGTTTAACTGAAAAGTAGGCCTGCTTCCTTTTATGAGAGGGATATCGTAGAGATGTGAGGTTGCTGCGTGTGACATAACTGTCCATGCTAATTTGCCCACCCCCCACTATTTCTTTTAGGACCTGTGCCCTGGTGAGCTATGACTATGTCCTTCCTGCATCATAGTACAAGGGGGTGACGACTTTCACATGTGCGTGGTGCTAAAAGGACATGCTAAGCTGAGATTCCAGCCTACATCCTGCTGCTAATTTTTAACCCGTTTACCGCTGCAGCAATTCCGCCATGGTGCAGGGCGTTCCATTGAGTGGACAGGGCCGCGTTGGCCAACGGACGAGTGCAGCACTACCGAGGTAGTCCTCGCGACAACCATTGGCCGACGAGCTCACTTAAAGGGTTAAAGACTTAAGAACTGTCATTTTTATGGTCTGGCTTGATGGCTAAGCTGTCACCAGATAATTATGTGAGTATCACTACAGAGGGGTTTTGACTATACCCACATGTTGAGAGACAGGAGTACATGTTTTGATTGGACAAGGTATGTGCTTCTGTTAACCCCTTCGACGCTCATGACGAGCTGGGCTCGTCATGGCGTAGCCTCCTCGCACGCTCATGACGAGCCCAGCTCGTCACGTAATGTGCGATTTGAAAAAACCCACCGTACGGGCGGAATTCCGCCCGCGCGCATGCGGTTAAAGATTGCAAGGGGGATCTGTTAGCATGAGCAGAAGGCCTAGCTAGTAGAATGCACCTGCTCCTAGTATAGAACTGTCAGGCTATTCTTACTAATGTGCTCTGTTTGGACTCTCCACTTTGTTGAGCAAGCAAATCTTGTATACCCATATTAGTCATTTTGTATGCTGGTACATGCCAGGAACTCCCCTTGGTTTTATGCTGCCTAATGTAACCTAAGCATATATAAGGCCCCTGTTTTCTGCACTCCTTAAAATGCCTTCTACAGTTCCTGAGGGTACTATGTGATGTAGTTTCCCTCATCTGAGGTTAATAAGTAAGATGTATTTTATATTACAGCTTCTGTGCCAATCACTTCTTTGTTGGTTTAAAAGAACCAGGTGTATCAGTGAGACCCCTGAGAAGGTTTCTATTTTTTAAACTTCCACCCAAAAAAGTTATTACCCTCCACGCAGCTGGAAACAATGTATTTATTTGTCCAGTGGCTTGAACTTTTAAGGGCACACATGTGACACTGAATAGCTATTAAAGTGTATTAGATAAATAGTTAATTTATGTTGTTTTTCTCTGGCAGAGGCACAGATGGGAGGAGGAAGGTCATTAACCTATATGGATGTTTAAGTCTGGCTTGGAAGTGCAACTGTCACCTGACCTTTTAACCTACACCAATATTATGCTACAGTTCTATGCTTCCACCCAAATACATATGCATCCCCATGCTATTTACTTGTAATGCTTCACATTACCATGTCTCGTTTGTTTAAAGCCAGACCTATTGGCTTTGTCACTGCTTGTCTTTCATTTCAGTCAGACTGAGATCTGCACGGAATCCTCCAACACAGCCCATGAGCAAAAGGCCATCTCCACTGGGAGGGGTTCCATCTCTTCAGATATTGTTAGTACTCTGGGTGCTTGAAGGGCTCAGTGCGACCGACATCGCATTGAAAGAAACACACTCCAGTCAGGACACTTACACACCTACAGGGTCCCACAGTGTGTGCAACCACACCTACCTCAAATAGGAAGAGAAACACACCAGCTGGGACACATACACGCCTACAGGCTCCAACACTGTGCACCACCAGGCCTTCCTCAAATAGGAGGAGACACACACCAGCCTGGGACACGTACGCACCTACAGGCTCCAACAGTGTGTGCCATCAGGCCTTCCTCAAATAGGAAGAGACACACTCCAGCTGGGACACCTACACACCTACAGGCTCCAACAGTGTGCACCCCCAGACCATCCTCAAATAGGAGGAGACACACTCCAGCTGGGACACCTATGCACCTAAAGGCTCCAACAGTGTGTGCAACCAGGCCATCGTCAAATAGGAGGAGACACACTCCAGCTGAGACACCTATACACCTACAAGCTCCAACAGTGTGTGCCATCAGGCCTTCCTCAAATAGAAAGAGACACACTCCAGCTGGGATACCTATGCACCTACAGGCTCCAACAGTGTGCACCACCAGGCGATCCTCAAATAGGAAGAGACACACTCCAGCTGGGACACATACGCACCTACAGGATCCAACAGCGTGCACCATCAGGCCTTCCTCAAATAGGAAGAGACACACTCCAGCTGGGACACCTACGCACCTACAGGCTCCAACAGTGTGCACCACCAGGCCATCCTCAAATAGGAGGAGACACACTCCAGCTGCGACACCTATGCACCTAAAGACTCCAACAGTGTGGGCAACCAGGCCATCATCAAATAGGAGGAGACACACTCCAGCTGAGACACCTATACACCTACAGGCTTCAACAGTGTGTGCCATCAGGCCTTCCTCAAATAGGAAGAGACACACTCCAGCTGGGACACCTACGCACCTACAGGATCCAACAGCGTGCTCCGCCAGGCCATCCTAAAATAGGAGGAGACACAATCCAGCTGGGACACCTACGCACCTACAGGCTCCAACAGTGTGCGCCATCAGGCCTTCCTCAAATAGGAAGAGACACACTCCAGCTGGGACACCTCCGCACCTACAGACTCCAACAGTGTGCGCAACCACGCATACCTCAAATAGGAGGAGACACACTCCAGCTGGGACACCTACGCACCTACAGGCTCCAACAGCGTGCACCACCAGCCCATCCTAAAATAGGAGGAGGCACACTCCAGCTGAGGCACCTATACACCTACAGGCTCCAATAGCCTGCACCATCAGGTCTTCCTCAAACAGGAAGAGACACACTCCAGCTCGGACACCTCTGCACCTACAGGCTCCAATAGCGTGCACCACCAGGCCATCCTCAAATAGGAGGAGACACACTCCATCTGGGACACCTAGGTACCTACAGGCTCCAACAGCATGCACCACCAGGCCATCCTCAAATAGGAAGAGACACACTCCATCTGGGACACCTACGCACCTACAGGCTCCAACAGTGTGAACCACCAGGCCATCCTAAAATAGGAAGAGACACATTCCAGCTGGGACACCTACGCACCTACAGGCTCCAACAGTGTGCACCACCAGGCCATCCTCAAATAGGAGACACACTCCAGCTGGGACACCTATGCACCTAAAGGCTCCAACAGTGTGCGCAACCAGGCCATCGTCAAATAGGAGGAGACACACTCCAGCTGAGACACCTATACACCTACAGGCTCCAACAGTGTGCGCCATCAGGCCTTCCTCAAATAGGAAGAGACACACTCCAGCTGGGACACCTATGCACCTACAGGCTCCAACAGGGTGCACCACCAGGCCACACTCAAATAGGAAGAGACACACCCCAGCTGGGACACCTACGCACCTACAGGATCCAACAGCGTGCTCCGCCAGGCCATCCTAAAATAGGAGGAAAGACACTCCAGCTGGGACACCTACAGGATCCAACAGTGTGCGCTATCAGGCCTTCCTCAAATAGGAAGAGACACACTCCAGCTGGGACACCTACAGGCTCCAACAGTGTGCACAACCCCGCCTACCTCAAATAGGAGGAGACACACTCCAGCTGGGACACCTACGCACCTACAGACTCTAACAGTGTGCACCACCAGGCCATCCTAAAATAGGAGGAGGCACACTCCATCAGAGACACCTATACACCTACATGCTCCAACAGTGTGCGCCATCAGGCCACCTCAAAAAGGAAACGACACACTCCAGCTGGGACACCTATGCACCTACAGGCTCCAACAGCGTGCAACATTAGACCATCCTCAAATAGGAGGAGACATACTCCAGCTGGGACACCTAGGCATCTACAGGCTCCAACAGCGTGCACCACCAGGCCATCCTCAAATAGGAAGAGACACACCCCATCTGGGACACCTACAGGCTCCAACAGTGTGAACCACCAGGCCATCGTCAAATAGGAGGAGACACAATCCAGCTGAGACACCTATACACATAAAGGCTTCAACAATGTGCGCCATCAGGCCTTCCTCAAATAGGAAGTGACACACTCCAGCTGGGACACCTACGCACCTACAGGATCCAACAGCGTGCTCCGCCAGGCCATCCTAAAATAGGAGGAGACACACTCTAGCTATGACACCTACGCACCTACAGGCTGCAACAGTGTGCGCCATCAGGCCTTCCTCAAATAGGAAGAGACGCACTCCAGCTGGGACACCTCCGCACCTACAGGCTCCAACAGTGTGCGCAACTGCGCCTACCTCAAATAGGAGGAGACACACTCCAGCTGGGACACCTACGCACCTACAGGCTCCAACAGTGTGCACCACCAGGCCATCCTCAAGTAGGAGGAGACACACTCCAGCTGGGACACCTACGCACCTACAGGCTCCAACAGTGTGCACCACCAGGCCATCCTCAAGTAGGAGGAGACACACTCCAGCTGGGACACCTGGGCACCTACAGGCTCCAACAGCGTGCTCCGCCAGGCCTACCTCCTAGATGAAGAGATGCTCTCCAGGATAGGACACTATCTCACTAAAGGCTCCAAAATTGTGCACCACCAATCCTATTCCACATGGGAAGAAGGTTGAAATGAACAGCGACTACAGTTCTGGGCTCGCAGTTACAGTGCTTACAGTTGCTTACTTTTAAACAGATTTTCCCTTCACGGGGAATGGACAGGAGTTCTGTGATACCACCTTAAGTATGGTCATTTCTGACAATGTTCTCTTTTGATGGCAGATTGTGTCCATTGCTTTTCACTTCGGAAGGTCCTGAGTCAGCTTCCGTTGCTCCTAAGGCCCACCTTACTCCTACCATTGACGTTTCTTCTCTTGCCCTCTACCTCCCCACCCACCAAATGTCCCCACTGCCTCTGTACCCCTCCCTGCACAGCACTCCAAGTCTTTTATGAGCCTCTATGACTATGCGAACTACCAGTACAGACTCACTCACTTCCGTTCAGCCACACACCAGGGCCGGGACCCCTGTACACTGTGACAACACTAGGGGGTGTCAAATCTGCTGTCTTAGACATTGCGGACATTTCACTGACATAAAGGTAGGACTGCATTTCACACGCCCATAGGAGGAGAAAATGACTTCATAGGTGACCAACATGGAAAACACGGCCATCGAGGCGCTAAAGGGAACACGCTGCTTTTACACAGAGTATCATCAACTGATTTCTGAACAGGCTGGACTGGTATAAGTGTGCCTCCCTCTGTGTTTGTCGCCCCCCTAATGTGCTGAATTTAATGACGTCTCTGGGCCCGGGCAGATGACGAAAAACCGAGACTGTCCCAGTAAATCCGAAACTGTACACCTCCGGCAAGGTTTTAAGAAAAGTATAGGTGTATGTCACCTATGTAGGGAAATAAACCCTTGCAAACTCTACATTTTGTTCACTAATTCCTTACAAAAATGATTTTGTAGGAAAAATCTCAAGCACAAACTTTGTTTTTCGGGTGGTGGCGAGCATTTTCTCTGCAGTTGGAATTTTACAAACAGACACACTTCACAGATTAGTGGAGTTGAAAAGTCTCTCGCTTTCGCCAAAATTATGTATCATAAAACACTGGACAAGTCAAAATCAGGGTGCCGACCCCTCAATTACCCTAGGTCCCCCAGCAAGGATGTATGATAGTACAACGCGAGCATTTTGATCGCTGTACTTTACATTGCGGATTTTACAACGCAAGTCGTTACAACGATTTGCGTTGGAGGGCACGGATTGTGGATTTATATAATTTTATATTCCAACACCAATCCACGTAACAGTAGGGAAGGTGTTGAAATATAAAATTACAATATTCCTTAACCAACAGCGTCATCCAGCACAAGTCGTAGTAACGACTTGCGTTGTAATGGCAGCGTGGTAAAGGTTGTGCGGTGTAAACACCGCGTTGTAAACGACGTTTACCCCCAGCAACGAAGGCCAATGACAAACTCCTGTTTATGTATTTATTTAATTTATTTATTTATTTATTTTGAAGGTTTTATAGAGCGCGAACAAGATCCTTGTGGATATCAGAGCGCTTTCCAGTATTCAGAATTGCATAATACATAGGGAGAAGTATGACAAATTAAACAGATAATAAAGGAGGGGTGAATTGCGCAAGGGATAATAATACGGGTGCAAAATACCAAACGTGGTGACGAGAAACATTGGATAACATTAAAAACCGAGATCAGGAACAGTAGTAGAAAACTTAACATGAATGTCTCGATTTCTTAAGTTCCATGGCAGGATATCGCTCCTAGGGAGAGTGGAAGGACCTCCCAATGTGGGCAGAAATATTCTTCAGATATGCTTAGCGTCTAGTCAAGTCAATTTTGCCATGAGGATCGCTTTTACTTCCTTTTTGAAGGAGATGGTGGAAGAGTTCAATCTGGTTTCTGGGGGAAGAGAGTTCCAAATCCTAGGTGCCATTCCTGAAAAGGTTTGTTTATATGTTTTCTTTTTGTTGAATCTTTGAGGTTTTAGCAGTAGGTTGTCGGCCCCCCTAGAGGACCTAGACCTGCTGGAGATTGTCAATTTCTGACCAAGGTAAATGGGAGCCTTGTGGTGTAAGGCCTTGTGTGTCATGCACGCTATTTTTAAAGGAATTCTAACTTCAAGCGGGAGCCAATTCAAGGGTTTTAGATCAGGGGAGATGTGGGAGCTTCTTTTCGAGCCTGTGATGAGTCTTGCTGCTGTGTTTATTGAGGCTCTCAGGGGAGCTGTGATGACTTTTGGGAGGCCGCAAAGAGAGACACTTCCATAATCCACTCGAGGGATAACTAGCGCTTGTACAGCTATCTTGAAGTCATTGCCTGGCAGGAAGGGCTTTAGCTTCCTCAAAGTGTTGATCTGGAAGTTTGCTCCCTTTGTGGTATTGCTAATGTGTTTCTGCATAGTGAGATTGCTGTCCAGGGTTATACCCAAGGATTTTGCAGAGTCAACGATAGTAGGTTGAACGTTAAATGGGGTGATATGTTGGATTAGGTCTTGCATAGAAGGGATATTAGCAGGTGGAGCGATAAGGAGGAATTCGGTCTTTAAAGCGTTCAATTTGAGGTGATTTTGTGCCAACCAGTTTTGGGTATTCTTGAGTGTGGTATTGAGCCGTTTAATGTTTTCTAAGGTATTGATCTTCAGATAAAGTTGTGTATTGTCGGCGTACATATGATATTGCACGTTAGACACCTGTAGCATTACAGTGAGTGGCTCCATAAATAGGTAAAAAAGTGTCGATGATAGTGAAGATCCTTGTGGGAAGCCCAGCCTTACTGGGGCTGGCTTGGAAAGGTTGTTGTTGATCTTGAATTGTTGTGTGCGGTTATGTAGAAAAGAGGAAAACCAGTTTAATACTACTCCAGACTGACCCATCCTACGGTTGAGAAGATCAATCAGATTCTCCTGTTTGACCGTATCGAAAGCTGAGGATAGGTCTAGAAGAATGAGAAGGCAAGATCCGTTCTGGTCAAGGATTTGTAGCGCATCATCGATGATGTGCGTCATGGCTGATTCCGTGCTGTGACCTGCTCTGAAGCCTGATTGGTGAATGTTAAGAAGGTCAAAGTGGACAATATGCCTAGTCAATTGTTGGTGTATTCATTTTTTAAGTAATTTGGCTAAGGTAGGGATATTGGAAATAGGACTGTAGTTGTTAAGATCTGTGGGGTCGGCAGGGGGTTTCTTTAGGATGGGTGAAACCTGTCCGACTTTGAGGGCGTTTGGGATGCATCCTTGATGCAGTGAAGTATTAATGATTTTGGTCCATAACGGAAGAAGCCACGGTGTTAGGTCTTTGACAGCTTTAGCGGGAAGTGGATCGATGAGGTGGTTGGAAGATTTCAGGGCATTGAGAATCTTTCCTATGGCCTCTTCAGTGTAGGTGTGAAAGGAGGACCATGTTGCTTCGTTTTTCAGATCATACTTTGAGGGGATTTCGAGTGGAAAAGCAGGTATAGAAGGGGATTTATGCTTAGGTGGTAGCGAGTACAGTAAACGATCATTTAGGAGATCAGTCTCGATGTTGACCGTCTTCTGAGTAAAGAAGGCAGAGAATTGTTCACAATTGGGTTGCGGGTGGTCTGAATTATGTAGCCGTAGAGGTGCATCCTTAGATTGAGATTTGATTAGTTCAAAAAGCTTTTTAGGGCGATTTTTAGCTTGGTCTAGTTGTTTGCTAAAGAAGTCGGCTTTGGTGCACTTGATCTTTTTGTAATAAGCATTTCTTTTTTTCCTTAGACATTTAAGGTGATTAGAGGACGGGATTGATCTCCAGTTACGTTCAAGGGCTGTGAGAGATCGTCTGTCTTTGTTGAGTAGGTCATTTTACCACTGTTTCGAGTCTTTAGTGGAAATTCTCTTAGGTTTAAGGGGGCAACCTCATTAATAATAGAGGTCATAGGGGGCGTGGCCAGGCGCCTGCGAAGATGGCCGCCTAATCCCTTAGCTCCGTCGGGACCAAGGCTGTCCCCTAAAACCCGAGCTGAAATCCTGACCGGGGCGCTCTCCTTTCGGCGCCCTGGTTCCTGCAGACCCTAGCTACCACGGACTGGAAGAAACGGAGCCTTGACGCCTTCTGAGGTGGAATCGTGGCCCTCTTGGCTGCCGCGGCGGACCCGGGGTCGGCGACACGGAGCTCCGTGGACGGGAGTACTACAAATCGAGGCCCCTGCCTTTGGGCCTTCTGTTGCCGCTTGCCCGGAACTGGGACGGAGTGCCTGCTTGGTCTGGACTTGCGGCGAGGCCCGAGCCGCGCTGCCGCGAAACGCACAGGAGACACTGTGAGATGCGGCCCAGAAGGATATTGTTGCCCCCCCCGGGGGTGCCGCGCCGGTCCCGGAGGGCGCTACTTGACTCCGGTCGGCGGGGCACACGGGGCCCCCAGGGACACCACAGCCCTGGAGAGAGGCCTCACCATCTTCCTTACGGGGCACTTGGGTGCGGGTGTACCCGCGGACTGGCTGGCTCAGAGACTTTGACCTTGCTCACGGCTCGATCTCCGCGGGGTGGGTACCCGGATGCCCAAATTAACCTGGCTGCTAATTGACCCTGGGGACTCGGGGCTGGAGGAGGTGCGGTGGGCCGTAAGAGCGGTTGGCCCGTTGGTAGTGCCACAGGCACAAGTACACGGAGTAGCACCATTGGACATAGTCACCCTCAGAGGCGGCGAAGTCCTGCACGTACCACCAACCATTGCTGGCCGAACCACATGGTAGTGGGGCGAGGACGTCCTTAAGCACGGTCGGCCAGCAGGGACCGGAGACGGTGGGCGCACCACGGTGCGGAGTTGGGCCCTACCTAAGGTACGACAAACCAGGTTCGTACGGGGGTGACTCGCGACCCAGAGACCCTCCTGCCGTGGATTAGACTGCAGGGGCGCTGACTGTACAAGATGCGACCCAAAAGGGGACCGGTCTCCCAAACAAACAAACTGGATAAATATGCGGTGCCGCCAAGTCAGGCGCAGATGGGTGCTACGGCGGGAGACCAGTCCGGCCAGACGGAGCCGTCCCTGACTTCCATCATGGCTGCTATCCAGACCCTAGGCACCAATCTTGAGTCCAAAATGGACAAGATCTCGATCGAGATGAACCTACTTCGAACGGACCTGAGTAAGACCACTGAGCGCTCCAAATCCAACGCCACTGACATACAAGAGCTGAAGACCTCTGAGAAAAAGCGCGAGAGCCGGATCAACAAACTAGTTCACCAGCACTGACAAATGGCCCTATGGCTCGAAGATCAGGAAGGGAGGGCCCGAAGGAGTAACATCCGCGTGGTAGGTGTTCCGGAAGAAACAGAGGGGCACAGTGTGGAACTGTTTCTCGAGGACCTCATCCTCAACCACTTGCAGCCCAAGAGGTTGTCCAAGATTTTTACAATCGAAAGGGCCCACCTGGTGCCAGTCCCTAAACCTAAGCCGGGGGCCCCACCCAGGACAATAATCGCAAAAATATTGAATTACAGAGACCGTGATGCCATCCTACAGGTGGCCAGGCAACAAGGCGATCTGCTATTCGAAGGAGCTACCATCCGCTGCTTTCCTGATTTCACGCTGCAAGTCCAGCGGGAAAGGCGCTCATTCCTAGGAGTAAAAGCTGCGCTCCGTGATCGGGGCATCAAATACATGATGTTCTTCCCTGCCAAGCTAAAGATAATCGTGGGAGGAAAATCCCACTTCTTCACATCACCGGCTGCGGTCCAGGAGTGGCTCGACTCGGCGGCGCCGACGGATCAAGAGCAGCATGACCACGGCAATTGGAGAGAAAATCGGGCCCCTTCTCCCGGGTCTGCTGTGGAACAGTCGGAGTGGGAGGCACTCAGTCAGAGGTCTTGGCGCTCCAGATCGGCAAGCCCCCGCGGGGCCCCAGCCTGAGACACTGCTGCTCGCTGAGGACCTGGACGTTGGGCGCTCTAGGGCTGCAGGACTTTCCAGTTCGGGGACAGCACCGAGACGGCGGCCGGAGTTGGGGCCGGCCCACGTTCTCCTGTACAGCGTTTCCTCATTCCGGAGTTAGGGTGGGGCGATAAGCGCTCTGCTAATTGGGGCAGTGGGTAGTTCAAAACCTACAGAGCAGGGAGCAGGGTGGGGTGGTCTTGTGATTGGGGGAAGGAGGAAATGGGTTCAGGTGGGGTTGGAAGGGGGTTGGGGTGTGGGGGCTGGAGGGGGAGTTGTGGGAAGTTGGGGGGGGAGTTTGACTGGTCACACTTGAGGACACTGAGGGACCTCGGGGGCGCGCAGAGACACGGGGGGTGAGTAGGAGAGTGAAACGTGGATATGGCTGAGCGATGGGACAAGAGCCTCAAGTTATTGAGCTGGAACGTAAATGGGCTGGGGGACAAGCTCAAACGCACCACCGTGTTGCAATTCATGAAACGCCACCTGCCTGATGTTGTAATGCTACCGGAGACTCATTTGCTCGGCAACACTTGCCACGCCCTAAACAGGTACGGCTACACCCTGGTGGTCCATTCTGGCTTCACCACAGGATCCCGGGGTGTGGGTATCCTGCTCAGACGCACTTTGCCATTCCTACCTGATCACACAGTAACTGACCCGCAGGGCCGCTTTGCCACACTTTCAGGAAATTGGGAGGGACGCAGGCTAATGCTGGTGTCTGTCTATGTCCCGCCTGGCCTACAGTTGCAGGCTTTGACTGACCTCGGAACTCTCCTCCTCTCCCTCCCTGACGGACAGCTGTTTATAGGAGGAGACTTCAATGAGGTGGTCTCTGGGGCTTTGGACAGGCATCCGCCTAGAGATACGCCGAAGGGACAGAAATGGCTTGAGGATTTTCTTGAAACATTTGGCCTCACGGCTATATGGCGCCTCGCACACCCTGTGGACACACAGTACACTTTCTTTTCGGGGCCGCACCATTCTTTCTCCCGTCTGGATTATATCCTTACTCCCCTGCACTGAGACACAGAGGTGCGTGCAACAACTCACCTGGCACGAGGTATCTCCGACCACTCGCCAGTCCTGGTTCATATTACCGTAGGTATCAGGCGAGAGGGATGCGTTGTGCCCATCAACGCCTGGCACCTGCGCAACGAGGACCTCCGAAAGGCGTTGACTATCTCAATTGCCAACTATTTCGAATCCAACGATGGTTCGGTGGACTCGACGATCACTCTATGGGAGGTCTTCAAAACGGTCCTCAGAGTAGAGGTCCTTTCGGCAATTGCTGGTCGGCGTAAGGAGAGGGAAGCGCAGCTGATTAAAATAGAGGCTGATCTTGGGACTTTGGAGGTGGTGGTACGGGCTGAGGGTACTCCTGATGCGCCCCACAGGTTGTCCTTAAAAACCACGGAATATAAGGCGATGGTCACGAAGGCTGCCAAAAAGATGGCAACTATTAGAGAGGGTAAAATTTATGATCAGGGTGACAAGGCGGGTAAGCTCCTAGCATGGCTCGATAAAAAGCAGAAAGCGGGCAGAGTAGAGGCGGAAATTCGAACAATGGATGGCACAATGCTCACCGAACCTAGAGACATAGCCACGGAATTCGCCGTCACTTCCGTACAGTTTATAGCAAGGGATCTGACCGCCCGGAGGAAGACTCGGTTGCCCTCTTAGTGGATCTGAGGATGCCTACCCTCTCTGACTCGGAGCGCGACCTCTTGGAAGCACCGCTCACAACGGCGGAAGTCGAGCGGGCAATAGGAGACCTCCGTCCTGGTAAAGCGCTAGGTCCCAATGGCATACCGATTGAGCTTTACAAGCTCAAGCCGGACTACATCAGCCCCTATCTTAAACGAATGTTTAACGAGAGTAGGTCCAAGGGAGTATTGCCCCGTGACCAACGACTGGCAACAATTGTCGTGATTCCGAAGGAAGGTAAGCCCAAGGAGCTGTGCACCTCCTATAGGCCCATCTCCCTCTTAAATGCCGAGCCCACGATACTAGCGAAGGCCCTGGCTAATAGACTTCAACCGGTCCTTGCCACCTTGGTACACCCGGACCAATCTGGGTTTATGCCCCACCGAAACACGGCACTTAATCTCCGCTGTCTGAACGGGGTACTGGGGAGATGCCACGCGCTAAGAGAGGACGCAGTGGTGGTATCGCTAGATGCCACAATGGCCTTCGACACCCTTGAATGGCCATACATGATGGCTGTTCTCCGTAAACTAGGCTTCTGCCCCAATTTTATTTCGTGGGTGCGACTCCTCTATTCGGAACCGCTGGCACAGGTGGTTGTCAACAATAAGGTCTCTGAGGCCTTTACCTTAGAGAGGGGGACGCGTCAGGGGTGCCCGCTCTCGCCTCTTCTATTTGCTCTTTCTCTGGAGCCTTTGGCCGCCTGGATCAGACAGGACGTAGTGTTAAAGGGGATCCGATGGGCAGATTGCTGGGAGGACAGGATATCGGTATACACAGACGATATCCTCCTCTATCTCACATGACCCCGCAGATCGTTGATCGTAGCTCTTGATATTTTCACCAATTTTGGGAAGAACTCCGGATATACTATTAACTGGAGTAAGTCTCTCCTGTACGTCCTTCAAGGTGGTGCCCCCGCACCCCCAAGGGACTGTCCCATCAGGGTGGTCACCGAGGGTTTCAAGTATTTGGGCATCTATATATCCAAAGACAAGGCTGCAATGTATAACAGGAACTTACTCCCACCCCTTCAGATGCTTAGGCGCGACTCCGCCGCCTGGCAAAAGATCCCAGTCTCCTTGTTGGGCCGGGCGGCGCTATTTAAAATGATGGCGCTGCCCCGGTTCCTCTATGCTCTCCATAATTACCCCGATCTTGTTCCGTCTTCCTATTTTACGGCCATAGAGGCGGCGCAGAGACACCTATTATGGACTGGCGCACCACGCATAGCCCTACAAAAATTAACTCTTAGTTGGTACGATGGGGGGATAGCCCTACCCGACATCCGCAGGTACTACTGGGCGGCGCACCTCGCAGCGATCAATCAGGGTACCTATTGTGACAGCAACGACCCAGGGTACGGTATGGATAGGTGACTCCTGCCTGGGGGAAACTACGAAGCCGTACTTTACTCACGTCAACTCAAACACGCCCTCACGGGCCCTACACTCCACTCTGTGCAAATTTGGCACCTTGTTCAGCGGAAGATGGGCTGGCATAATGTGCTCACATTGGCTACCCCACTATGGGTGTCAGAACGACTCATCTTCCTGGGTCGCACTCGGGGATTCCATAATTGGGACCTCATAGGCATCTCTTGGATCGGGGACCTATGGGACAAAGGCGGGGTCAAATCCTTTCCATCCTTCCAAACTGCGTATGAGCTCGCAAACACTGAGTACTTCGATATCTTCAAATCCATCATTCACTGGAAAAAAACATCCCACGCGGTACACTGCCCCCGCCAGCCTCCCCCTGGAGGATAGATTGCTGGATGGATACCTGCCTGAACATGTAATCTCACTCACCTATAAGAAACTGATAAATAACCTCCCCGACTTACTGCATGGCCTCAAAGGGAGGTGGGAGGCGGATGGCTTGGTTATTGAAGACGAGGAGTGGGGATCAGCGCTGGCCTCCCCCAGGGAGGTTGCTATCTCATCCAGGCTACGGCTAATTCAACTGAAAATGTTAAGTAGAGTCTACATCTCATCACAAGACTAAAGGGTATGGGCAGAAGTGAGGATGACCGGTGTAGGAGGGGGTGCGGATTGAGTGGCTCCTTTTTCCACATGATATGGGAATGTCCGGTGTTTCAGGCCTATTGGGTGAAGGTGGTGCGCTGTATGCAGGATGTATGGGGGCTGAATTGAGCCCAGAGGTGAAGCGTTGCATTCTAAACATCTGGGAACCAACGGACTTGCCTGTTAGAGGCAAATTGTGGGTCACGCTCGGACAGATGGTGGCGAAACGGAATATTGCAAGACTTTGGGGGGCGGTCACAACTCCGCGTCTCGTGGAGTGGAAGCGTGACATGGACTGGTGCATATTACAGGAAAGAACTGTTTATGTGTCCAGGGGGTGCCCCCAAAAATTGGGGAAGGTATGGAGCAAATGGAATGAGTATAGAGGTAACATATGCGATCCCCCCCGGCCACAACGTGTAGCGCTTGAGGTTGATATTTAACTGTCTAGTGATTATAAATCCCATTGCAATACTATGAATATACCTGCTAGTCCCACATGTGTTCTACTGTGCGCCTTCGTACCTTGCTTCTGTGACCACTGTCTATCTGGTTTGTTTGTTTCAAAAGCAATAAATAGATTTTAAAAAATAATAATAATAGGTCATAGAATTGAGGTAGTGGTTGGTGAGGTCATTGACGTCTGAGATGCCAGCAGGTGGCAATAGCAGGTTGCTAAAGGTAATGAGTTTGGGTTGAGGCGTTTCAGGTCTCTTTTCCATACCTTTGGTTTTGCAACTTGAACTGAGTTAAATTTTACTGTTACTTTGATGAAGAAGGTGATAATATGATGGTCGGACCAGTTCCAGGGTTGTATCGATTCCAGCTGAATGACGTTACATTTGGAGATAATTACATCCAAGGTTGATCCTTTCTTATGTGTAGGGCTATTGCAGGTTTGGGTAAGGGCAAGGTCATCTAGGAAGTTTTTGAGGCAGTTGACCACTGAGTCTTTGTTGTCATTCCAGTGGAGATTGAAATTTCCAAGGTACATTTGGGTGTTTTGCCATCCGTTGTTGGGTGAGATCAGATCCATGAGCTGTTCGGAGAGAATAAGGTTGTCGCCTGGTGGATGGTAGATGATATGAAGTGAACACGCTGTTTTGCCATTGCTACTGACGTTTAGGCAGAAATATTCGCAGGTGAGGAAGACTGGGGAAATGGCTCTAGTAATAGTGATGCTACTCCTATGTATACATGCTATACCTCCCCCTATGTTACCGAGTCTGTCTAATCTGATAATGTCGTAGTTCGGGGGGACTATAATGTCCATCAGTGGGGTGGAGGATTCTGTTAACCGCGTTTCGGTTAATATTAGAAGGTCTAGTTCCTTTGAAATGATGAGGTAGGCTATGTCTGCAGCATGTCTAGCGGCAGATCTGCAATTTAGGAGAGTGCATTTAAGCTGGGGAGTGATGAGGGAGAGGGAAGGGTCTTGGGTGAGGGGGACGCTTTTAAGATTGCTGTTGATGACCCCTCTGCTGTTGTGTCTGGGGGCTCTGAGTGGGTTGGGGGGAATAGTAGAAATGGCTGACTGAGTGGAGGTAATGCATTTAATGCGAGAAGGTTCGTATGAGTGAAGGAGAGATAGTAGATCACTTTCAGAAAATGGGTTGATGCTTCACTTAGGGCGGGAGAGTGTATTGTGGAGGGGGACTGAGTTCCAAATGGGAGGTGCGAATATAGGGGTGCGCGTTGTGTGTTGTGATCGTTCGCTTAGGTTAAAGGCTCTTGAGGAGATATTGCGCCAAGGTAGTCTCAAAATCAGAGTTTTGAAAGACTGGAGTTCATTTTTGATATGGAGAAGAGCTGACATTATTTCCTCCAGCCTATTGTCGGGTTCCGTTGTGAGAGGGGTTGGAGGCAGTGTTCTGCATGTGGGTGGTTGAAAAGGTGAAGGTGTGGGTAGTGATGGAGGGAGAGTAGTGTGAGAGGGAGTAGGAGGGGTTGGAGGGGTTGGAAGCTGTGTTCTACATGTGGGTGGTTGAAAAGGTGTAGGTGTGGGTAGTGTTGGAGGGAGAGTAATGTGCGAGGAAGGTTGAGGGAGAGTAGTGCGAGAGGGAGGGAGAGTGGGGAGAATAAATGTCTGAACTGAAGGGGTAAGTGGATCTAGTGTGGGAGAGGGAAGGGAAAATGGGGACGGGGAGAGTTTGGATGGTCTAGCATTATCAGTGGGATAGTGAGGTGTCGAGATATGTGTTAAATCCAGACCTCGGCAGGGGTGGGTGAGGTGGGGTGGGTAAGTGTGAGGAGTAATACTCTGGTGCAGTGGTGCTGGGATCAATGAGAGATTGGAGGATGTAGAAGGTGGAATTGAGGGGGAGGGTGGTTGTAATGAGGGGAGAGTAGTAGAGGGTGGGGAGCATTCAGAGGGTGAAGAGTGAACCCAGTCGTGGGTGAGGTGGGGTGGGTAAGCGTGAGGGGTAACACTCTGGGACAGTGGTGCTGGGATCAATGAGAGATTGGAGGATGTAGAAGGCGGAATTGAGGGGGAGGGTGGTTGTAATGAGGGGAGAGTAGTAGAGGGAGGGGAGCATTCAGAGGGTGATGAATGAACCCAGTCGTCATGTGGATGAAAGAGATGCAGTAGTGCATGCAATTGTGAGGAATAGCTGCGAAGGGGTGAGTGATCGGTAAGGTTATCACTATCGGGTGCTGAGACCAGAGAAGTATTTGTGTTGGGGTGTAGGGGAGCTAAGCATTTGTGGTGTAGAGCAATGTTAGTTGGCTGGTTAGATGCTGTAGTATCGGTGTTGGAAAGACGAAAGTGTTGGGTTGATGAGGTGTTGTGGGGGGAGTTATCTTGCTGTAAGGAGAGTAGGACTCCGCCGCTTGAAGGAGGAAAGTGATGGTGACATGATTTCTAGGTGGAATTGGTGTGTAGGAGTGTGGTGCATTGGTGGGAGAGGAGGTTGGGTGCCAACGAAGGCATCCAATGTCAGAGGAGGTAAGGGTGGTAATGGGCTATCAGGTGTGTTAAATGGTGGGGTGAGTGATGGTGTGTTAGCGGTGGGGGTAAGTTGGGTGGACTTCTTGTAGAGCTCAACGCGGGAGTCCGATGTAGGTAGATGAAAGGGTAGAAGGTGGCTGTCAGGCGTGTTGTGAGGTATAGGTGTTGTGTGTTGAGATATGTTAACGGAGCGGGTAAGTGGGGTGGACGTCTTATAGAGCTCCAGTGACTGAAGTGGGTGGCGGAGCACGACGCGCCACCCACCGGCTACACTGCAAAACAGATCAAGTGCCCCGAGGACGCCTTTGTTGGCATGTTGTGTGCACTACACACACGTTACATACATAGGTGCATACCGACACTACATTGAGCCACTGAATAAATATAAACTTCAGCTGTGAGAACACATAACTGCCCTTGTGAGCAATCAACCCGGCTCCCGTTTCTCGAGCACGTGCCGCATCCTCAGATCCCGAGGGAAACACCTGGGAACCGGGGAGGGAGGCGGGAAGCCCCTTACCACAAGAGATCATGCACGTCAGCCCCTAGGTAGGGTGGAGGAAGAACGGCTGCAAAGAGGGGAAGAGGAAAGGAAGACTGGGAGTGACGGGACAAAGAAGACGAGAAAGAGAGCGCGAGAATGCGAATCGGGGAGAGAGCCTGGGTGTGGGAGAAGGAGAGGAGAGAAAGGAGGAATTATAGTGGTGAGAGGAAGAAGAGAAGGAAAAAAGTGAGGGTGATGCTGTGGGTGTTAGAGAGAAGAGGGGAGGAAAAGATAGATGAAAGGGACAAAATGTGGGTGGGTATGAGAGAGAAAGTAGCAGGGAAACAGAAAAGGTAAGAAACGGGGGGACTGAAAAGAGAGGAGAGAGAGGCAGAGGAAGGACAAGAAAGACAGAGTACAACAAAGACAGTGGGAGAGGGAGGCAGTGGGAAGGAGAAGAACTCAGGAGAGAGGAGGGAGAGTGGAAGAACAAGAGCACGGGCTGTGAGGGGAGAAGAGAGAGACAGAGAGATTTAAGTGCTAGAGGGAGAGAGAGTGAGGAAGCAGAGTACACAAGAAGTATATGGGAGGGAGTGGGAAGGGAAAGGAAGACAGAAAAACACAGAGAGCGAGACTGGCGGATAGTGAGGGGTAGAGAAGTAGAGTGAAAGTCCCGTGTGTGTGAGAAAGAGAGTGAGGAAGAGGTGAGGTCGAGTTAAAGAACATGCAGGTCATTGGTGAGGTCAAGTCATGTGATGCTTTTTAGAACACACTTGTAGACATGGCCCGCGCGCACTGCAGGGAGGCCTGGAGGCTGCATCCAGTCTCGTGCCCTAGGCAGAGCCCAGACTGACCTTACACATGCATGGATGAACAGATGAATGCATCGTTAGATGCACTTGCCACAAAACGAGCAGGACAATTGCGAAGTGACTAAGACAGCGAAAACAGACGAGTGCAAATGTGCACAACAAGGACAGGGCAAAACCTATAACTTCTCATAAAATAACCGAGCTCTGTAGGATAATGCACTAGCTGCTAGCGCTTGTAACTACGGGTTGCAGGTTGGCAGTCCCCAGTGACTAGCAGTGCACTGTGATCTCAACTCAGTATTGCACACTTCTCTGAGTTCTGAAATTAGAGCTTACACCTGAATCTATATCACAAAGAACACGGCAACCCTCAATTGAAGTGCTATATTTAAAAAACTAAAGTTGTGAAATGAAGGCAAAGAAAATAATGACCTTAAATATATTTGTAGCGCCGGCGTCTAGCGGCGATAGAGTTCAGGGCTCCTTCGGACATTGCTTTGTGGATTCAAGCAAAGCGAGACTATAGGGGAAAGCATTGGAATGTGTCAACGGAACAACACAATTCACATAAAACAGAAACCCTAACAGCAGTGTCATGCAAAGACACAGAGAAACAATAGCTTATGAAAGTCAAGAAAAACAGCATAACCAAGAAACTACTCTGTAGAATTCTAACATGGTAAACATGTGCAGAAGTATCTCACTGTGAAATCATAGCAGAGCAAACCTAAAAAAACTAGCCACGGTGAACTCAAACACAGTAACCATACCGAGAAAGACCCCAGGATAAAATCATAAAAAACAGGAAGAAACAGGCCACTTTCAACTCAAGCATAGTGAACATACAAACAGCTGCCAATAAAATCACAACATAACAAACCAAAAGAAACAAGTCACTGTGAACTCAAGCACAGTAAACATAATGAGAAACATCTCACAATAAAATCACACCATAGGAAACTAAAATAAACAAGCCCCTGTGAACCCGAGCAGAGTAAACATACCGTGAAACCTCTGCGTATAAAACCACAGCATGGAAAACTGAAAGAAAAACGCCACTGTGAGCTCAAGCACGGTAAACATACACTTCATTATAAAATCACAGCATAGCAAAACAAAACAAAAAAGCCATCGTGAACTCAAGCACAGTAAGCATACCGCAAACCTCTCAGTATAAAATCACAGTACTGCAAACTGAAAGAATCACTCCACTGTCAACTCAAGCACAGTAAACATACAAACACGTCACTATAAACACACCGAATTGCAAAGTAAATGAAACAAACCTCTGTAAAATAAAGCACAGTAAACATACAGAGAAGCATCTCACTATAAAATCACAGGATAGCAAACTAAAAGACACAAGCCACTGTCAACTCAAGCACAGTAAACATACATACACCTCAATATAAAATCACAGCATAACAAACCAAAAGAAACAAGCCACTGTGAACTCAAACCCAGTACACACACCATGAAACATCTCACTATAACATCACAGTATGGCAACTGAAAGAAATACGTCTCTGTCAACTCAAGCACAATAAACATACAAACACTTCACTATAAAATCACAGCATTGCAAATCAAAAGAAAAAATCCACCATGAACTCAAGTATAGCAAACATACCGAGAATCATCTCTCTATGAAATAACAGCATAACAAACTAAAAGACACAAGCCACTATCGACTCATGCACGGTAAACATCCACACACCTCACTATAAAATAACAGAATAGCAACCTAAAAGACACTAGCCACTGTTTGCTCAAGCACAGCAAACATACAAACACCTCACTATAATATCACAGCATAGCAAACCAAAAGAAACAAGCCACAGTGAAATCAAGCACAGTAAACATACCGAGAAGCACCTCAGTATAAAATCACATAATGTCAAACTGAAAGAAACTCACCACTGTCAACTCAAGCACAGTAAACGACTTCAGTATAAAATCACAGCATAGCAACCCAAAATAAACAAGCCAACGTGAACTGAAACACAGAAAACATACCATGAAACATATCAGTATCAATTCACAGCATTGCAAACTAAAAGATACAAGCTACTGTCAACTCAAGCAGCGTAAACATACACACACCTCCCTACAAAATCACAAAATAGCAAACTAAAAGACAAAAGCCCCAGTCACCCCAAGCACAGTACAAATATACACACCTCACCAAAAAATCACATCATAGCAAACTAAGACACAAGGCACTGTCAACTCAAGCACAGTAAACATACATAGACCTCAATATAAAAAAGCAGCATAGCAAACCAAAAAATGACAAGCCACTGTGAACTCAAACACAGTACACATACGAGAAGCATCTCGGTACAAAATCACAGTATGGCAAACTAAAAGAAATACACCTCTGTCACCTCAAGCACAGGAAACATACAAACACTTCACTATAAAATCACAGCATAGCAAATCAAAAGAAACAAGCCACTTGGAACTCAAGCATAGCAAACATACAGAGAATCATCTCTCTATAAAATCACAGTATAGCAAACCAAAAGAAACAAGTCACCATTAACTCAAACACAGAAAACATACCATGAAACATCTCAGTATCATTTCACAGCAAAGCAAACTAAAAGATACAAGCTACTGTCAACTCAAGCAGTGTAAATATACACACATACCTCCCTGCAAAATCACAAAATAGGAAACTAAAAGACATAAGACACTGTCAACTCTACCACTGTAAACATAGAAACACCCCACTATGAAATCACAGCATAGCAAACTAAAAGAACCAGGCCACTGTGAACTCAAGCACAGCAAACATACTGAGGAGCATCTCGCTCTAAAATCACAGTATAGCCAACTAAAATACACAAACCACTGTCAGCTCAAGCACATTAAGGATACAAAGTCTTTACTTGAAATCACAGCATAGCAAACCAAAAGGAACAGGCCACTGTCAACTCAAGCACAGTAAACATAAAGAGAAGCATCTCACTAAAAATCGCAGAATAGCAAACTAAAAGACAAAGGCCACGGTCAACTCAAGCACGGTAAACATACAAACACCTCACTATAAAAACACACAGATTAGCAAACTAAAAGAAACAGGTCACTGTAAACTCAATTATAGTAAACATACTGAGAAGCATCTCACTATAAAATCACAGTATAGCCAACTAAAGACACATGCCAGGGTCAACTCCACAGTAAACATACAAAGACTTTACTTTAAAATCACAGCATTGCAAACCAAAAGAAACGGGCCACTGTCAACTAAAGCACAGTAAACATATAGAGAAGCATCTCACTAAAAAATCACAGAGTTGCAAACTAAAAGACAAAGGCCAAGGTCAACTCATGCACAGTAAACATACAAACACCTCAGAATAAAATCACAGCATAGCAAACCAAAAGAAACAGGTCACTGTGAACTCAATTACAGTAAACATACTGAGAAGCATCTCACTATAAAATCACAGTATGGCCAACTAAAGACATATGCCACGGTCAACTGAAGCACAGTAAACATACAAAGACTTTACTTTAAAATCACAGCATTGCAAACCAAAAGAAACGGGCCACTGCCAACTCAAGCACAGTAAACATATAGAGAAGCATCTCACTGAAAAATCGCAGAGTAGCAAACTAAAAGACAAAGGCCATGGTCAACTCAAGCACAGTAAACATACAAACACCTCACTATAAAATCACAGCATAGCAAACCAAAAGAAACAAGCCAATGTGAACTCAAACACAACATACAAAGATGCATCTCAGTATAAAATCACAGCATGGCAACTGAAAGAAACACACCACTGTCAACTCAAGCACAGTAAACATTGAAAGAAGCAGCTCAGTATAAAATCTCAGCATGGCAACTGAAATAAACATGCCACTGTTACCTCAAGCACAGTAAACATACAGAGAAGCATCTCACTATAAAATCACAGTATACCAAACTAAAGACACATGCCACGGTAAACTCAAGCACAGTAAACATACAAAGACTTCACTTTAAATTCACAGCATAGAAAACCAAAAGAAACAGGCCACTGTCAACTCAAGCACAGTAGACATACCGAGAAGCATCTCACTACAAAATACAATGGGCCTCATTTATGAGAAATGACGCATCGCTGCATGAAAGCAGCGATGCGTCACTTCTCAGTGCGCACTCCTTGCGACATACCTGATGCGTCATATTTACTGTATGACGCATCATGTCGCAAGGAGTTACAGATACATCAGTATTTCTGACGTATCTGTATGGCGTAAAAGTGACGCATTGCTGGAGTGTGACACAAAAGTGACGCAACCCCAGCAATGTGTCCTTTCACATGGGGCAAGCCCCATGTGAAAGGTCTTGCGTCAGTCTTACACCTGCTGTGAGGCAGGCGTAAGATTTTGACGCATTTGAGTCCTAGAAGTGGCGCAGTGAAATCTGGTAGATTTCACTGCGTCACTACTATGACCCTTTCTTGCGTGGGAACATCCCCCCTGCATACATTATACCTGGTGCAGGTATAATGTAGCACAGGGTTTTACAAAGTGACGTATCTACCTAGATGCGTCACTTTGTAAATGTGGCGCAACAAGGCGCATTTTTTACACTGCTGGTGCGTCACAAAAAGTGACGCAAGGGCTCATAAATCAGCCCCCAGCATAGCAACCTAAAAGACTAAAACCACTGTCAACTCAAGTACAGTAGACATACAAACATCTCACTGCAAAATCACAGCATAGCAATCCAAAATGAACAAGCCACTGTGACCTCAAGGACAGTAAACATACTGAGAAGCATCTCTGTAAAGAATCACAGCATTACAACTGATAGAAACACGCCACTCTCCACTTAGGCACAGTAAACATTCAAAGACTTCACTTAGAATCACAGCACAGAAAACCAAAAGAAACAGGTCACTGTCAACTCAAGCACAGTAAAAATACCGAGAAGCATCTCACTACAAAATCGCAGAACAGTAAACTAAAAGACGAAGGCCACTATCAACTCAAGCACAGTAAACAAACACACATCTTACTATAAAATCACAGACTAGCGAACTAAAAGACACAAACCACTGTCAACTCAATCACAGTAAACATACAGACACCTCGCTATAAAATCATAGCATAGCAAACTAAAAGGCACAAGCCACTGTCAGCTCTAGCACAGTAAACATACAAATACCTCACTGTAAATTCACAGCATAGCAACCCAAAAGGAGCAAGCCTATGTGAACTCAAGCACAATAAACATACCGAGAGACATGTCACTATAAAATCACAACATAGCAAACTAAAAGAAAAGAGCCACTGTGAATTCAAGCAAAGTAAACACATACTGATAAGCATCTCAGTATAAAAGAACAGCATAGCAAACAAAAGGCCACAATCCACTGCCCACTCGAACACAGTAAACACACAAAGAAACATCTCACTATAAAAAATAATGCACAGCAAACTAAAAGAAACAAGCCACTGTCACCTTGTAGTACAATAAACACATAAACATTTCGCTGTCAACTAAAATCAGAGTAAACATACAGAGAAACATTCCACTGTGAACTGATATCCCAGTAAACAAATAAATATTTGGCTGTGAAATCACACCAGAGCCAGCCAATAGAATAATCACAATATGAACTCCCAGCATAGTATACATACTTAGAAACATTTCACGTGAAATGGGACCATCAAGCAAACATGCACAGACACATCCCTTTGTGAACTCATAGCACAGTAAACATACCGAGATAAACATTTCACCGTGAAAACAGTGTAGCAAACCCACAAACACATCTCACGAAGGGCTCAGCGCATAGTAAACAGAGAATCGTTTCACTCTGGACCCATAGCTTAGTAAACAGATAGTAAACATCTAACTGTGAAATTACAATGTAGCAAACATACAGAAACACCCTGCAAAGTAGACATATGGAAGAACATCTCAGTATGAAATCACAGCACAGCAAACCGAAAGCAACATCTCACGATGACATCATAGCGTAGTAAACACACAGAGAAACACCTCACTCACAGTGAAATCACAGCATAAGAGACACAAACCAAAAGAAACATCTCACGATGACTCATAGCATAGCAAACACAGAGTGTGAAACGTCTTATCGTGAAATCACAGAATAACAGGCCGAAATCAACCTCTCACGATGACATTATAGCATAGTAAAAACACTAACCTCTCACTGTGAAACCACAGTATACCAGAACGAAACCACTCTCTCACGATGATCTCATAACAGAATAAACACCACACAGAGAAAAGTCTCACAAAGCAAAAACGACCTTACATTGTGAACTCATAGAACTCAGAACTTACAGAGAAACGTCTCACAGTCAATTTAGTGGACGTACGGAAACATGAGCTTAATGAGAAAATATAACTTAGAAAACCAACAGAAATATCACTCTGTGACCCCACGGCACAAAAAGATTCCATGTCAGTGTGCAAGCGCCGCAAACGTGTAAAGAAACACCCGGCAGTTGAGTCATAGCAGAGCAAGCGCAACAAACGTGCAGAGGAACGCCTTACAGTGAATTCACAGCACAGTAAGCGCAGCAAACGTGTACAGAACAACCCAGCAGTGAATTAACAGCATGCGCAGCAAACGTGTAAAGAAACACCCGGAAGTGAAATTTTAGCAGAGCAAGGGCAGAAAAACTGTAAGGAAACACCCAGCAGGGAAATAATAGCAGAGCAAGCGCAGCACACGTGTAAAGAAGAAACACCCGACAATGAAATCATGGAAGAGGAAGCAGCAAACGAAACGCCCGGCAGTGGATTCATAGCAGAGCAAGCCCAGCAAACGTGCAAAGAAACACTCGGCAGTGAAATCATAGCAGAGCAAGCGCAGTAAACGTGTAAAGAAACACCCGGCAGTGGAATCATAGCAAAGCAAGCGCAGCAAACGTGTAAAGAAACACCCGGCAGTGGAATCATAGCAGATGAAGCAGTAAACGTGTAATGAAACGCCCGGAAGTGAAATTATAGTAGACAAGCGCAGCAAAAGTGTAAAGAAACAGCAGACAATGTAGAGCAGCATAAACAACGCACCGTAAATTCAAGTCACAGCATCGAATTCACATAGGGAGTCATCACTGTGAAATGACAGCACAACAGACCCGTAAAGACACATCTCACTGCACCATCTGAGAAAAGCAAACCCGTGGACAGCATAAATACATAAAATGATATACTGTTAGCAGAGGAAAGCAAAAATATGCAAAACTCGTCCAGTTTATGTGGTGCATGAAAACATGTACTTAACCATCTCATTTTCACACCAGACCGAAAGGAACAGACAGAGATATTTCAATGACTTTAGAAAAAAGCAAAACAGAGAGTTACACATCATTTGGCGAGGCAACCTCGACAAAACAGGAGACAACTTGTTGTGACGTCAGGAAAACAAAGGACACAAATACAAAGAAGAAACCCGTGAAACCAGAGCAAAGCGAGCACGCATGACAATAACTTCATGAGAAAGAAGAGAAAGTAAAGCCCCAAATAAAAGTAAAAATGTGTCAATCTTGCATCAGAGAAAACCAAAATCCCCTGTGGCATCAGATTACATCAAATGCCTTCGTGACATCAGAGCAAAGTAATAGGACGAGCGACTGGTGGTGCTTTCAGAGAAGAGGTGATACCCAGTCAAATACGTAGATGGGACGATACCCTGCGAGCACGGAATAGTACAAAAAATACAGTTCTGCGAGAATGAAGCAGAAACTAAAACACTGCCCTATATCACCAGTAAAACTACAGATTAGGAACTCAATTTTTGTCGATGAAACAAAGCAGAACAGAATAGCGACACTGTGGTGGAAGATTGAAAGTGGAAGGGTAAGTATAACATCCCTTTGCGGCATCACATTGCAACAAAATGCGAAAATAAAACATTGTGACGTCAAATCAGGTCAACCACTTATGATTGCGACCCCGTTGAAAAAGCGAGGACACAGGGAAAGCTTATTGTTGTGACCTCAGAGTAAAGCAGAAGCATCCTATTGTGCCCGCAGTGAGAAGAGGAATATGTCATGTTGACGTCAGAGCAAACACGTGCCATCTAGACAGTGGAGAAAAGCAAATACGCCTCACTATGTCCTCAGTGAAAGGAGAATAAAAGCGGCTATATCTCTTTGACGTCAGAGGAAACAAACACACCCGATTACGTTCTCAGTGAAAAGAGAGTACTCGCGGGGAAATCTCCTTGTGACGTCAGAGGAAAGCAACACCCACGTCCCCACGTTCCTAGTGAATAGAGAGCAGCCTGTGAATATATGATCGTGACGTCAGAGAAACGTTGAAAAAAACTTCTTTATGTCTTAGAGAAAAGAAGTTAGGAATGGGAATATCTAATTGCTTTACCCGACAACGCGGGTACAGATAGACATACCTCGTTATGACGTCAGGGAATAGCAAACGAGCAAAGGATGCCATCGTGATACTATAGCAAACAACAGAGGCCTTAGTATGTCGTTGCTGAAATGAGAACGTACACTGTGGCTCTCTTTGTAACGTCCCAGCAAAGCGACGGATGATTACATGTCATACAGATATCAGTGCCAGTGTGACGTCGATTGGACAAACAGTCACTGAAAAATCTCATTATGACAACCTGGAAGCGATGGTCCCATTCTACTGCATTCTGGACACAGATTGTGTGTCACAACAACTACACAACTTGCATTTGCATTGTCATCGTGTAACGGATCTCGTGTTCGTTTACACATATTTCGCACCACGTGCCCCACCCACCACCACCCTAGACCCTCGGAAGAAACTGTGTCGTTTTCCATCCACCAAAGGATGGTATCAGACCACGGGCGCGCCTGCTCTGGCCAAGGGCTTTTCCGACCATCAAACATGTTCAAACGCAGACAGGATCCTTTCTTTTTACTCCTTTTCCCCCTTTCTTCCTTTTCAGCACTCCGATGCGAGCCCGCGCTCCGCAGACAGATCCGGTGCGCGCAATTAAGACACATTACCAAGGCCCGCTTTCAAAGGCTCGGCGGGCCTCTGATGCAATTGGAATCGCCCTTTGAAAACACAGTCCGTTAATATTAACCACAGCAGCGGCAATATTAATAATACTTTTTATTAATAGCCCCTTGCCTGCTGTGTTCTACATTAATTGGCTCACAGAGGGGAGCAAATGCGAAGTCACCATGAGTTTCCCTCACCCCGCTTTGTGCAGGAGCGCAAGAAGGAGGGACGGGCAGTGCATTTTTTATTTGTTTTATTTCACGCAAGAACAACTTATTATTGATTTTTTTCCGATCCACATAATGATGTCGTTGACGAAAAAGATAATTTTGGGATTAAATCTTTCTCCGTTTGAATTGTTGTATTTTGTAAACGAAAAAAGGGGCGGTGTTCTGCGCGAAGTTAAACATCTGTGTAAATGTAATCCAAAAATGTGGAGACGAACATAAGCGTTTCTCGCTTATTTTTACAAATATTTTTTTAATGTTATTGTGTTTTTATCCATCCTTCGAAAGAAGACATTGGGTTATTTATCTAATGTTTTCATTTTGTGCGACCATTAGTCATTCAGAGAAATCTACTCTTAACACTGTAATGAATTATTTCCCATAACTCTTAACACAAACAACGGAGGAGCCACAATAAATAACACTGCGATATGAAGCCTTAATAAATTCGAAATGAAATGAATGCATTCTCTTTCCCTAAACATCGTTTTTTTTGCCGTGAAAAAGGCAGCGCTGTATTTGTACTTGAGTTCGGCACTTCACCAAGCTTGAAATCCGGCCCAGCTTTTTTTGTTTTCGTTCTTTAAGCTGCAAGCACAGAAGCAAAACATTTGTTTTCCTAGCTGAACATGTGAGTTTAGACCTGGGGAACTGTGAACAATTGAAAAAATGGAATGCGTTTATTGCATAAAAATGTGTTGCTTCGGGGGTTTTAAAGACGGAAAGAATTCCACAAGCTATGTTCTGCTGCCACCTTCTGGTCAGTTTTATAACAGGCCAGTCCATCTGCCTTCTCGTCTTTTGGACCTGATATTTCATCCTCAAACCTTTGCTGGTGCTTGCACCAAACGCACCGGGGGTGTATCTTCCACTGGTACAGCAGGTGCAGTGGCGCCGGGGCACGGAGGCATGATAGACTCCCTGAAACCTGATTATTCCTGCATTTGACGGTTCACAGAGCGGCCAGTGGGACCTATTTCTTACTTGCACTAAGACCCACGAACTGGCTACGGTTTGGGGCTGATCGTCGCTTGAGAGTCAGTCTTCCGAAAGCGCCCCCCTCCTCCGCCCCCAAGAGCGTCATACTGACCTTTAATAGTGCATTTTTAGATGGCAGCTACCACGGAACATTAATCACCCTCGAGAACCCACTCCTGCAAAAATGCCCTGCTAAAACTCCTGCTTTGATATGTGTTTAATCAGCCCGTCCTGTGCTGCATGGTAGCTCCTCAAAACAAGTTACATCATTTTTATGTGTACTATATTTAAGGGTCCTGTGCTGCATGGTAGCTGAGTGGTCTGAGCGCCTGCTGCAGAAAAGTGTTTGCACCGATATTCAAAGAAAAGCAAAACGGTCGCACTGAAACTATTTCCGCAACATTCAAATATAATGTTTTAAGCTTCTGCGTAGTTGAACATTAGTTTATTTTTTAACTTTTTTACTCTTGCCCTAGTAGGGAATGCAAGGTGGTCATTTATAAAGCTACGATTTTTCGAGGTTTTCATTGTATTTTACCTTTGATTAACGGTACTTTTAAAATCCGATAATGTTTTTTCAGAAAGGAGCATGTCGATTGTTGACTAATTAGATTGCGCGTGTGATGTTCTTGATTAACGAATGAATAGAAGATGGATAGGGAATAAACAGAAATAGCAAACATTAAAACCTGTCATTGGTCCATGTTATGTAATCTTCACGAGACAGTTATCAGAATTCCACCTATCTGACGTCAAAACTAGTTCCATGAGCTGGTGCCAATAAATAGTACCGATTGACTCACTCATACTTACTTGTTATTAGTCTGGGCACTTTCAGTACGTTATTTTTAGCTTCCCTGTGCCAGTCTAAGGTAGGACCGACCATATGCTAACCTGCCTTGACTCCACGCCTAAAGTAACTGCCCAGACCCTGCGTCACGACGCTTCCCACGTGAACAGGAACACAATTAACCCTTCCAGTGTTGTATCGTCCTTGCCTCTTCAGTGAGTCCACGTGACGTTGACGCCTAGCAGCCACACCTGGGTACAGACCCCGGAAATGAATGCTCGGCTCATTTAGCCATCCTCAAGTAACAGAAAAGTCACGCAGGTGTTTGCGCTACTTGCATCTTCAATATTGAAGTAATTCTATAGCAGCTACATTCTCTCAGGCTGTTGTAGGCACTATATACAGAACTGCCTTAATCTTCTATTATTTTAAGGAGCAGATCGCTAGAATCTATGAAGTGGCTCGCACTGCTTTACAAATATTTATAAACATATATTTACTGTAAAATAAATAAATAAAGTCACGTCGGTCACAATACAGTGCCGGGTTCGGCCTGCATGAAAACAGCTGGTGCAATGGTCGGCACTTTTGCCTCATTTTGTTTTTAGGATGGGATTCTGCGGGAGGCATTGCGCATGGGTGCCGTTGGGATGTGGCGGACACAGCACATGTCAGGGACACGAGGGACATTGCGCCCCAGGCCCCCATCCGCAGAGTGCATGTTTAATTTAGGCGCGCTGGTATCTGCGAAGACGCCTATTCCCTAACAAGCTGCTCTGAGTGACATCACGAGACAGCCAGATCAAAGCTGGTGTTGTCAGAGATGTCACTTGTCACTGCTAGGTAGCGTCAGCCGCAGCTCTTAATGACCAGGGAGGGCACGTGCTGGGAACCTGCGCAGGGCCCAGTGGGCATTTGTTCCGGAGCGCAGGGGAACATAGTGCTGGGTGCAAGGGCCTCACTCTGAAAAATATCCATGCCAAGCCTTTATAGCGCGCATACACTCAGCTTTCTTGGCGCTGCCAAAACATGCTGGGAAAGTGTTTCAGGGAGACTGGGAAATCAAACCCCAGCAATAACAGAAGTTGGGGCTAGAAAACAAAGGGGTTCAGATCTTTACTCAGCAGTAGACTAGGATAGATGCTTCTCAGGCGAAGAAGGGGCAGTGAGTTCCCGATTGTAGGGTCCGAGGGGATCTTCACAGTCAATCATGAGTGAGGAGGAGGAGTCTGCCAGGACCACTTCATGCACTCATAAATGGCAATTCACAAAGGTATGGGTGTTGCTTGATTTTGGTTGTAACAACAATGGTTTCAGGAGGAAATACTCAATTACAGCATAAATTGACAAAAACTAAGTACAATTAATGAAAATAAGGGAAGAAACGGTGCCAGATGACAGAAGTAGGCAAAAAAAGCTAAGGTCATTATTCAGTAATATCATACAAACATAAAACAATGGCTTCTAATGCCACACTAAAACAACTACAAGCAATATTCAGTGTAAAACAAGAAACACAGGCAGAGGGTATCACAATCAGCTGATTGGTTCACCATTAGCGGAACCTAGCAGTCAATCGGGCATTGATGGCATTTCGACCACAGTGATTTAGTGGGTCATCATCAGGACGAACAAATTTGGAGCAGAAAGACAAACATAGTGCTGCCTCAATGCAAAACTCCCTACTATCCGGAAAGCATCTCGGGGGAGACGTTTTTATAGATTAAATCCTTGACCAGTTTCCTGTGCCTTTTGCTCAGCCCTTGAGGTTCCTGTGCCATAGGCTCCTGGACCACGTGCCAGTCACCATAAACTGTTCCCATGCCGCTCTCCTGTTTTCCCGCTTTCCGCCTCCCGAGCACCAGTCCCAGGACCTACTTAATGGCCAAGCAACCCTAAACCACTTGCAAGCAGCCAACCACTGGCTTTTGGCATGCACTGCATGCAGTTGATCTCACAGGTCCTGGCTGCACTTAGGTAGACTTACTGACTTTGCCAAAGAGTCACAACACCAAAATATAATAAGTAAACCTATTATCATCTTTCCACAAAAATCACACATATTTTTAATCTAGTGTATATTTCAGTAAATCCCACAATGCAATGTTAAATAATAGCGATTATAATTTTTTTCATAATGTTTTAATAAAAACATGTCTGTGAGTCTTTGTATGAACATTGTTTTTATTATTGCATTTTGTGTCCTGAAAAAGGTTAAAAGAAAGACTCAGAGACAAATTGTTTCTTTTTTTTTTAATTTTATATAAACCAACATGTTTCTGAGTCTTTCTTTTAACATTTTTCAGCCCACAAAATACAATCATAAAAACAACCACAAAAGGACTTGCAATCCAGGTCAAAAGCATTGAGGTCCAACAAGGAGTGCTTTAAAAAGAAATGCAGGCTCTCTTTGGGTCATGGATTTAATGACCCAGGGGGCCGCTGGACTCCCTGCAGCCCCCAACAACATTAAATAAAGGTTTGGTGGGGCCCTTCGTTATGCTACGGGGCATCCCTAACCTAAAAAAACATTACACATACAGACCTTGTGGGGCATTATGGGGAGCTCCCTGAAACTCCTTACTTGGAGAGGTTGGGCCATCAGATTAGTTAAAAAATGGCAGGAAATGTCATTGGCTTTCCCATGGATCACTCAGGCTCTGTGTTCTGCCACAAATTCAATGTATATAGACCATCTCAAAATCTTGGAATGCTTTCCCTTCATAGCCAACAACCACTTTAATGGCTTATGAACTCTTTACACTACAGACCCAATGCCAAACAAATAAGGGTTGAACTTGCTCAAGGGCCACACAATTGCAAACACTCTTTTTCAATTGCCGCTCATATCGGCTCCCTGGGTAGTAATCTCCCACTAATAATTGGTACAAGATGCTATATACCCTTGTCATCCAGTGGGGCTGACAAAGCTCCAACTCCCATGTGAGAGGCATCATTTTGTATGATGAAAGACTGACCATAATCAGGGGCTTTCAGTACAGTACCGTACAGTACATTGAATTGTGCTTTCTTCTGTTTCTCAAGTGCTTTTTGACCCCCCACAGTCCAGATCACTTTTCTAGGCTGCTTCTTGGAGCAGCCGCGGCCCGTGGAGGGAGTTGCGCTGGGGCAGAGAGGCGGGGCGGGGGGGTGCTAAAAACCGGCACATGGATAATTGGAGGTAAGTAAACAATTTTATTAATAAAACGAATTTCGTAGCGTGCCCTGCATCGCAAAATGCAGGGCACGCATTACTTAATTAATTAATTAAATTGTTAACTTACCTCCAATTATCCTTATTCCGGTTTTTGGCACCCTACCCCTCCCCCGCCCCACCTCTCTGCCGCACCGCAACTCCCTCCACGGGCCTCTGCTGTCTTGGAGGTCAATGCAGTCATTGGGGTATCTGTACTCTCATAGTTCACCACAAAGTGCTTCTAATAACCGGTGTTTCTGAGAAAGGCCCTCCTTTTAATATGGTAGTAGGTAGGTACCACCACAGACTGAGTTTTGGCATCCATTGGGTGGTTCTTCCTGTAACCCCCACCCCTCACATGCACATGCTAGATTACAGAGGAATGTCCCACCTTGCACATGGTTACCTTGTTCGGCAGCTCTGCCTTCTCAATCACATCTGTCGTAGGTGTCTCAGGTGGCCCTGACATGAATCGCTAAACACAGCAATTTTATCCAGGATAATCAATTGACTGAGGCATATAAACACATCTATAAAATACAAAGAAGTAGCCTAAACATGATGCACTATTAAAAAAACTTTAGAGGACAATGAGCATTTTATGAGAGTATTTTGTGTTGGGGAGAGAGAGGAAGAGAAGATGAGAAAAGAGAAAGAAGAAGAGAATGCAAAACAAAAAGAAAAAAATAGGGGAAATGATCCTCATTAACATATATATATGTAAGTGTATATAATATCATTATAATACCTAATATCAAGGTTAAAATATAGCAAATTGAACTATCTATACTTCAAGAAGGGTCATAGTTAATGATTGGAACTGAAAAGGTAACAGAGTGTATAGATAAGAAGGCCGTAAATGGCTGCCATAGTCAATCCATCAGAGGTGTGGAAGTAGCATTTGCTCTATGAAGTCTGTGATTGTAGCATATCATATTCCTCCATCCTGTATATGAGATTTTAGTAGTGTCCTTCCAATTAAAAGTGATGATCTGTAACACAATGGCAATAAGTAGATCGACAAGCTTACCAACCATTGTTTGCAAATGGCATATATATGATGAATCACCTAGGTATATATATGTTGTAAAATGGTATATTTATAGAGCAAATATTAGATATCTTACCCGAAACTTGTGACCAAAAGGAATGCACATTTCGACATTCGAAGAACATATGAAGGAGGCCACTATTATTTTTTTGACAGACAAGCAATTACTATTGGTGGAGAGTTTGAATCTGTTAAGAGAAGTAGGGGTTAAAAAGAGTCTATTGTAGAAAAAGAGTATTGTTTAGGTAATACTCGCGGATCTATGACATAATATCGACAGACAGAATATAGACATACAAAAATATCGAAGCAAAAATGTCGACATCAAAAATATCGAAGTTCTATCTACATTAAGGTAAGTACAAAAATATCGAAAAAAAATATTGTAGTACAAAAATATCGAAGTAAAAAATATCGTTTTTTTAAATGTATTAATAATAATGTAAAAATAATTTAAAAATACATATAATTTAACAAATTATAGATATAAACATTAAAGCATTTAAAAAATAATAACTAATACATATACATTTAAAATAAATTAAAAACTCTACATATAAATTAATATATATACTTACTCTACATATTGCAACAGTAGGGAAAGCGCTGGATAGCGTAGGGGTAAACATTACTATTCCCACTCCAGAGGGTGCAACAGTAGGGAAAGCGTTAGATAGCGTAGGGGAAAACATTACTATTCCCACTCCAAAGCATGCAACAGTAGGGAAAGCGCTGGATAGCGTAGGGGTAAAAATGACTATTCCCACTCCAGAGGGTGCAACAGTAGGGAAAGCGTTGGATAGCGTAGGGGTAAAAATTACTATACCCACTCCAAAGGGTGCAACAGTAGGGAAAGCGTTGGATAGCGTAAGGGTAAAAATTACTATTCTCACTCCAGAGGGTGCAATAGTAGCAAAAGCGCAGGATAGCATAAGCGTTATATTAACATACTTATCAATTAGATATTTTTTTTAACAAAAAAAACTATATATTTTATTTACAAAAATATATTACTAAATACCAAATATTTATAATGAATATTTACTTAAATAACAAAAAATTACTTCCCACGCTACTCCCCCTTTAACACACAACACACTACACATACAAAAAACCACAATTAATATAAATATCAATTAATCAATTAATAACAATTAATATTATTAAATTGATGTAATTATAAATTAACTAATTGACAAATATTAATTACCAATTAATAATGAATTACCAATTAATAATTAATTAACAATATATTTACAAGAATAAACATTTATTAATAAATTATTTATAAATAATATTATAAAATAATAAAAAAACGAATTACCAATTAATTAATTAACAATTAATTAATAATAAATACCAATAAATTAATACAATCTATTTAATTAATTTAATTTAATTATTTCACACCCTATTCCCCTATAAACACACAACCCACTACACATAAATAAATCACATAAAAAAGGTAATTATTATGTAATCACTTAATAATAATTAATTACCAAATAATCATTAATTAACAATAACAAAAAAATTACTACATTAACTCCAATGAATTTAATAACTAAATAATAATAATTAATTACCAATTAATTATTAAATAACAATTAATTATTAATTGAAAATATAAAAAAAAACATAATGCATAATTAATTAAAATGAAATTACTTCCCACCCTATTCCCCTATAAATCCACAACCCGCTCTGATACTAAAACGCAAAACGTAAACAAAATTAATAATTTCTAAACATACATTAAAAACATGTTTAACAAACATAAAATACATATTAAAATACATAACGCTAAACAAAATGTTGATATTAGTAACATACATACCTTAAAATCGATATTCTGTCCATCGATATTATTGCACATCGATATTCTATACCATCGAAATTAAAACATCGATATTATTGTATATCGATATTTTAATTTCGATATTTTGTCTCCCTACCAATACTCGCTGAATGAGAAGTAGAGTGTATTTTAGACCAACCATGGTTCCATGTTTGGCTTGCTGGAGATCATGTTTCCACTTTAGTCTTTAGCCTGATACTGTGTCGGTTGTCCAAAGTTTTACTGATACAGGAGGCAGAAACTCCAGTGGAGAAATTAGGAACAAGAGAAGTTGTGGGATGTTCAGAAAATGTGAAAGGAGAAGAAGAAAAAAAACATTTTAGTCTCCATAAGGTGTTCGTAAAAGGTGGTGTAATTAGAGGGAAGTCCGTATTTGGATTGGAGTTCATGGAAGGTAAGAAGGGCCACATCAAGGAAAAGCCGATCTATGGTTATAAACCCTTTGTGACCCCAATCTTTCCAAATAAGCACTCTATGTAGCTGGATATGTTAGTTGTACCAAATTAGAGAGGATTAGAAATTAACTAATTTGAGGATGAGTTGATAAGTATGGGTTTGGTCAATCTAATAGAATGAGTCAATATTGGTTTGCAAAACCACTTTAGGGGCTGTGAAGTGAAAACCAAATCTCAAATGGAGAATGGAGTAGTCAGAGGGTGTTCCATTAGATGCAAAATGGTAGGGGTGGAATGTGATGCTTGTGCAGAAGCAGTCCAGATGTGTTTGAGTGTAAATGCAGAGTGCATTTCATAAAATGTGGAATATTGCCCTCATTGTCTTTAGACTGTTGTAGCTTGGCTAATGATGTATGCGCTTACCATTTATTCCATAAAAATCGTGATAATAAGGAATTAAGATATTTAAAAAAAGAACTGTTCAAGAGTAATAGATACCATGGATAAATAACAATTGACAATTGATAACGTCATCATTTTGGTAGTTGCTATTCTGCCTCGCCAGCATAGAAAAAGAGGCGGCCAATTCTCAGACATAGTTGCTATTTTTATTTTGACTTCATTATGATTAGCTTGGATGGTATCTTTAATAGAATTAGAATATAGAATACCCAAACATTTAAGGTGTTTGGAATTCCATGAAAAACCTGAATCTGAGAACATCTCTGGAAAATAGTATTTGTTTAAAGGCATAACTTCAGATTTAGTTATATATAATTTATAGCCTGAGACCTCAGAATATTCGTGCAGAAGATGACATAATTCAGGGAGGGTATGTTGGGGGTCTGTTACATAAAATAAAATGTCATCTGCATAGGGGGAAACTTGACTTCTACATCATTTTGTTTGTATCTAGGGGTGGGTAGGGGCGTGTGGAGTTGCACTACGCAAAAGGCCATGGAGTTGCATAAAAACTCTGTGGTATTCCACGGGGTTCAGCGAGCAGGCAGAGTTGCTCCACAAGCCCACCCCTAGTCACAACGATCCAACAACAGGCATCTCCAAACTGGCCTGACCTCACCTCACCTCGCAGCCGACCACGGGCAAGGCTGGACTCTGGAGCCTCTCCTATGCTCCAAGCTCCACTTTCATCAGCGACTCGGGCATCCTGCTCAGCTTCAGCTTTCTTAGCTGGAACACATTGTGCGGTTCAAGCCTTGTTTTAAGCCCACAAGAGAAAGTGCAGCTCAGCTTTTTGCTCCTTGACAAGAACGATTTGACTGAAGATGAGGGTTGAACCGCACAATGTGTTCCACTTAAGAAAGCTGAGTACTCAGGGCCAGGCAGGGAACTAAAACTGCTCGGCTGGTCCCCCTGGGGGGGAGGGGAGTGCAGTCGAGCGGTTTTGTAGGGCCGGTTTTGGCCGATTTTGTTACAGGGGCCCGATATTGCCGACCCCGGTAAAAAAATCGGCCACCAGGGGCCCAAAACCGGTCCCCACCCTGGCAGCCCACCGGAGAAATGCCCAGTGCCCGCTACAGCCAGTCCAGCCCTGTGAGTACTCAGCATAATCCGATATGCCTCTTTCGTCTACACCAGACAGTCATTGATTTGTAGTTATTTGTACATCTCCACCTCAAGCAAAACCCCTCCCAAGTGCCAGCTGCCATGTCCCCCTCCACGCTACAATCTTACCAACACACTGTTCAAATTGCAGCAGGCTGGGAACCAGGGACAGGGATATTCACTCACTCCTGCTTCTTAGTGGAGAGACACGTTGTTTGCAAGAACACCTTTTCTCTGCCCATGCAGGTGCTGATAACAGATGCAAGTGGTGAGCTGTTTTCCTCTGTCTTCCACTATCCTTCAGCACAAAGACGCAGTGCAATTCTTGATCATGGCGGCAAGGAGACTTCAGCAGGCCCACTCGAGACACCGCTTTCCTCAGCACCACCCCGTAGGAGTCTCTGCGTGCCCAGGCCAACTCGCGCCATTCCACCGCTTCCTGCCCAATGCCAAAAGTGAGTAGCTTCTTCTTCCTGCCTCTGCGGCATGTAACATTTAATCAAGCAATGACGGATAAGTCCTTTCCTCAAGCTGGAGATGGGTGCCTCTCACATGCGCAGTGGCTGCCATTTCACAATTACTGTTACACATGATGAATGAGTGTAAGATCACTCAGTTCAGTCTCATACATCGCTGCACATATTAGCTTCCTTGGGCCAGTGGTAGGAAACAGCAGATCTCTCTTAAAGATTTCGGCTCCTACATGGTGTCCTCATTGCAGCCCATTAGCCGCTCTCAGGGAGGTTTTTTGCTTTGGCATGAGCCTGTCCTGTATCATCCATTGAGGTGTCAATCAGCAAAAAAAGAACATTCACCCCAGGATCGCTGCAGGATTCGGAATGAAGATGACATTTCAGTTGATTGGTGTTGGTGAGAATGATTGGTTGGGAGTGTAATGATGGGCGGTGGGGTCAAACTGCGCTACATGGTTGAATCTGAGTTTTTTGCTGAACTCTGTGCTCCGAGCAGAGCACAGAGTCACAAAATTCCCCAAACTCCGTCCATGGAGTGGAGTTTACCACCCACCCCTATTTGTATTCAGAAAAGGCAGAAGTCCATCGGGTCTTTTCCAAAAATGGTTCCAAAGATAAAATAAAAAGTAGAGGGGATAAGGAGCAGCCCTGTCGAGTGCCCCTGTGCAGTTGAAAATATCAAGATTGCTTACCGTTCACATAGACTGAGGTAGAAGGTGCAAATATAACTGATGTATCTATAACGGATGTATTTAAGTACATGAGGACTGAAACCCTGCCAACGTAATGCTCCTAACATAAAATACCAATTAGCACAATCAAATGCTTTTTCTGAAGCTAATGTTATTGAAGCCATAGGAGAGTTAGACTTTGAGGCTTGGTGGATAATATTAAGAAAGGTTTCAAAATTATCTGATATATAATTTCCATTTACGAAACCTGACTGTTCTTTAGCAATAGGGTCTGGAATTACTTGGTTAAAACGTAAGGCCAATACTTTTGCAAATATGTTATAATCAATATTTATTAAGGAAATAGGTCTGTAGTTTCCACAAACGACAAGTCTTTGGGGCATATGCATCAACATAAGGAACTGCGATTCCTAAATAGCGATTTTTAAGGAATCGCTATTTAGGAATCGCGATTCCTTGTGCATGTAGGAATCGCAAAATAAATTACTATTCCTACACATTACCTAATAGTGATTCACAAATTGCGAATCGCTATTAGGTAATGTCACTCCATTTATTACAATGGGCTTATAGGCCCATAGAAATGAATGGGAATGTCGAGTATAGTATTTTGTAAAACACTCCAAAAGCTTCAAATCTGTATTCTGTCAATTGTTGTGTATATCAGTAACGACTGTTATCTTGCATTTTTGCTTCCACATTTTAAGATAATTAGCAAGTTGTCTTCCAGCTTTTTTTGCGCCTGCCATAATATTTAGCGTTTAGTTTTAATAAGGAGTCACAAGCAATGTCAATAGTTATTTTATTATGCTGTAATATGGCCTTAATTAGTTGTGACAGAGTATTTTGTTTATTGGAGGAATAACATTCATGTTCCATGCTTTTAATTTGTTTTAAAAGAATTACAGTATAATTAATAACCTTTTTCTTTTTTTGTGACATAGTCCATAATAAATCCCCTGGCGGTCACTTTGGAAACATTTTAGACAACAGTGTCTGTAGTGAGATTACATTAAAAAAAATAATTTGAAAGTAAACGGAATTGTTTTACAGACATTTTGTCAAGTAATAAGGCATTATCGAATATCCATTTATTTGATTGGGGAGTGTCATTTAGAATGTCGAGATCAAATGAAACGGTGGCATGATCTGAAATGAGGTTAGAGGAAAATATCTGCATGGATAATATGTTGAACTACATTTTGATTTAAGAAGATATAGTTGAGTTTGGATTTGGAATGGTGAACAGGGGGTAACATGTGTAGTCTAAGACATCAGGGTAGGAGGCTCTTCAAGCATCTTTTAGTTCTCTGGATACAAAAGCATTTTAATGGTTTTTTGAATTTTGGTGGGGAAGTATCTAGTTTGAGAACATCTATCAACAAAACTGGTTGCAGTATCCCCCTACAATGGGGTTGTCTGATGGGCAGGACTGCAATTGGGTAGAAACTTTTTTCCAAAATTGTGAGTCAACCCCGGTAGGACCATTTAGATTACACACAGAGAGTGCAATATTGGGTACCTTAAGGTGTAGAAAAGGTAATCTTCCCATATCATCTTCAACCTCCTTCTAGACCTGAAACTGTGAGGCTTTATGAATGAGGTTTACCACACCATTTTTTATTGTTGACAGCAGGAGAATCAAACGTGTGACCAACCAAATTTCGATGTAAAGTTGATATATCTTGTTTCTTGAGGTAAGCATCTTGTAAGAGGGCAATGTGGCATTTTAATTTTGATAAGTGAGTGAGAACTCTTTGTTTCGTTTTGGGGTGGGAGAGACCTTTAACTTTCCAAGATATAACACACAAATTACTCTTTGTGCAAAAAATATGTAAATATAATCACAGGCATTGTAGGTAGGGCAGTTATATGAACGGTTATTATACTAAAAGGAAAATATGAGATGTATGTATGAGTACATAGATAAAATTCAAAGATTGCTGAAAGAACAAGATATGGTAATGGGGAGTAATAAGAGGGGCATGGGGAAGGAAAACTGTAGGGGGAGTGAAAAGAGTGAAGAAAAAAGAGTGAAGAAAAAGAGAAGAAGGAGGAAATACCAAGATATCCCACTGATAGGAGAGGTAGGCGGACAGAAAGACACACAACTTTAGCCATGCATATCAATTAAAGGATGAAAAAGTTTGAAAGGTGAAGGAGTGGTGGAGCGGGAGCGAAGAGGCTGACCCAAAGCAGAACCCTGGGGAATTCAAAACTTTTGAGAAATGTATTGGAGGAAAAGATACTAGAACATAAGTGAATATCAGAAACCATGAGAAGTAATACAGACAATAAAATCTAAATATGAGAGAGACTTACCGACAGGGACAGAATAACAGTACGGGAGGTAGGGGAGATACAGACAAGGAAACATGGGAACAAAGAACATTGTGATCCAACAAGGCAGAAAGTTATATAAACCTATGTGGAGAAAAAAGGAATATGAGTAACCATCAAACATGTTGAGTAAGCAATGTTTGTATAAAAAAGAGAAAATTCAAGTTTTGCCAAGGTTCATCACCTCTCTCCTGTGAGTGTGAATAAAAAGTATTAAGTCAGCAGGGTGTTCAAAAGAACTTGTTTTGTCCTAATAAGTAACCTTGAAGAGGCAAGGAGGGAAAAGATCATAGCTGGCATTCATAGATCTCAAAATCGGGTGTAAATCCCAAAATTCTTTCTGTCAAATAGTTGTAGGTCTGCAACGTCCTGACTGAAGAAGAGCTTATTATCAGACGATAATATTTGTTTGCTTTGTTTAACTTACAGAACGAACTTGTGTGAGTTTAGTAGGAAAAAGAGAAGAATTCCTCTTGGTTTGGCTGAACTTGATGATGATAGAGGTGGAGGACCTAGGTGATTAGCTCTCTGGATGTTGAGGACAGAGGATGTCTGTAAACTGACAATCTTGGGAATGTTGTCCTTTAGGAATATGATGTCAGACCCCTCCAAAACCTCTGGAATGCCATACATTTTCAGGTTGTTGCATATTTTTGGTTATCTAAGTCCTCTGTCTGCTTCTTCAGTGTGGTGACCTCCTTAGACAGAAATGCCACTATAAACATGACATCTTGTGAGTCACTAACTTTTTGTTCGACCTCTGTGAGTATGGAGTCCAGAACAATTCGCACTCTCATGAGGGGTGCCACAGGGCTCGTCCCTAAGCCCTACCATATTCAATCTCTATGCTTCACCTCTGGCTAATATCATCAGGCAGTTCGATTTCTCAGTGGTCTGATACACTGATGATACTCAGCTAGTAGTGTCAGTTTTCAGTGACGTTGAAGAGACAGCAGTTCGTTTTAATAGCTGTATGACCCAAGTCAACCGGTGAATGAATTCCAACTGCCTGAATTTGAATGGCGAAAGAAAGAGATTCTCCTGTTGGGTACAGATACCTCCTGTTGGTCACACAGATGGCGGCCTTCCAGTTTGGGAGACCTTCCAGTTCCAGTGCTGAAGGTGAAAAATTTAGGGTTCCTATTTGATGACAATCTGACCTTCAAAAATCAGATTAGTACATTCCTTTCAATTATCTTTTTCAAGTTAAAGATAATCAAGAAAATTCGCCCTTTCATTCTGCCTGACACCCTCAAAACACTTGTGACAGCAATGGCCCTGTCCAGATTGGACTATGGTAATGCTTTGTACATGGGTATTCGAACACAGTATCTACAAAAGCTGCAGCGTCTCCAAAGTGCGGCAGCCAGACTGCTGCTGGATATCCTGAGGTCTCAGCCGTTCTCCCACCATTTCAGAACCTTGCACTTGCTCCCAGTGGACAAGAGGACCACATTTAAATCCCAAAGCTTAGCATTTAATGCATTGCTAGTCCTCATTATCTGAAGAATCATCTGATCTGGTATGTGTCTTCCAAAAACCTAAGATCTGCACATAGCAAACTCCTGCTAACTCCCAGGTTTAAGAAAGCTCGTTGGGGTGGAAGAATCTTCTTGTTAGGGATGGTCAAAACATGGAACTCGCTCCCGTCCAGTATAAAGAAGAGCCCATCGCTATTATCCTTTAGGAAATCACTGAAAACCTGGCTCTTCGCCAACTAACATTTTCATCCACAGTTTCACCAGCAACCTTATTGAATTCTCTACCATTAGCGCCTAGACTCCCCTAGGCACTTGTGCGCTTTATAAATGCTTAAATAAAATTAAGTCAAATCAGATGAGACCATTTATCTTCGACCCTCTGGAGAGCTGCATTAGCCTCCACAACAAATTGTTTGATGTGTTTTGCTCATTGATAATGTATTCCAATGTTAGGGGGTAATGATAATGTCATGGGAGAATCTGGGCCCTTTTTAGCTCATTCAATGACATTGCCAGTCTTTTCCTTGCAGGAGCTGCTGATGAGGTAAGAGAATCGAAAGGTCTTGAGGAGGAAAAAGTTGAGGCATCCATGGCAATATGAGTATTTGAGGAGTGTATTTTCTCCAGCTAATGCTGAAAACACCAGCTATGAAGGCACAAAGGAGAAGAAAAATAGAACTATGAATGTGGTTTCAGTAAGTAGCATCCTCCTGAAAAAAATAATAATTCAAATACGTGGGTATCCAGTAAAGTGTCCAGCCTTCAGAAGTTGTATACGCAGCAAAATTGTGGAGGTCTTTTGGACATGGCCTTTATTAGAGGGATTTCCTGAAAATATTTTGCTTTTTGCCAACTCTCTTTTCATGGCCTTAGCACTCTGGGCACTTTCTCACTGACTGCAGCGGGAAAGCGTGCACACCCTTCCTACACATGCCAGGAAAGAATGCTTTCTTGATTGGCTTAGGTGAAGTACCTCCGAGTTCCCTGTAAAAAGGTACACCACAAACCCAAGGCAGGTACTGTACTGGCTAGTAGTGGGATGCAGAACTGATTGTTACACTCACCGGAATAGCCTTTTAAAGATGTTTCATGTTCAGGTTGGCCTTTCTCACTCATTAGCCAACCCAGAGAGAGCCTTTTACTACAACCTGAGCTGCTCTAGGTTAACTCCTGAGTGGTGAAGCTCGGGTGGGTGAGTGGCCGGCTAGGAACACCTGCGTGTTCCCTGCCCAGGTAGGGAAGAATTCCCATGTGAGTTTTCCCTACCTAGGGGGACGCCTCTCCCCATGGGACACCTCCCGGATTTGACTGATTCTCTTGTTGTGGCCCTAGGGCTTGGGGAACTGCAGTGTGAAGGTGCAGGCACCATTACTATCCATGTTAGGAGTGGTGATTACCTGATGTTTGTGAAACAGATCACCATTCTGCCATTGCAGGCTGGTCTGTGCACTTGCACCAATGAGGTGCTAGAACATGTGCCCAGCCTGCTATTGCATGCCAGTGTGCACCTTTGCACTAATGGTGTTTCTAAACATGTGTCCAGCCTGCCATTGCAGGTCTGTGTGTGTGCAATTATGCTGCTACTCAGGCTGTCCTTCCGAAATCATAAGCCATTGTGAGAAGAACTTTCACTACCTCTACAGCTTACCAAGGGTACGTCTTAAGGGGTGAAGCGAATGGTAGGTGAAAGGCTGGGCCGCTACACTTGTGTGTTCTTTGCCCAAGTAGTAAGGAATACCATTTTGTGTTTTCACTACCTATGAGGCTTGCTCTTCCCATAGGCTAACATGGGGAAATGGTTGATATTACTTTAGGCTGCAATAAAGCATTGCAGTGGTGCAGCCTCCTCATGTTTCCTATCATTGGATTCACAATGACAAACCCTTTCCTGTGGTATATATGGTTTTGTCATTACTAGCTGAGAAATGCCTCTCCTAGAAAGTGGGCATTTCTCTACTCTAAAACCCTTTGTGTGCCTTTTAACCTGACTCCAGTCAACAATGGAGACTGCGGGAGTTCATCTGGGCATTCCCCGGTGACAGCTGTAAAACATTGGGCACGCAACTGGAACAACAGACCTCTGTCATTTGAGGGCCTGTCTGGATAGATTGGAGGAAGATATAGTGTGACTGGGCCTCTGGGAGCCAGAGCATGGCCCCACCAATAATTAAGATCTGCATTCCGTGGCCTCATGTCAGACAGGACTGAAATTTAGGGGAGACATCAGTGGTTCAAAGGCAGACCCTCTGAACCATTCCCACTTCAAAGGCACACTACAATATAACTACTGGTGCCACACTTCAACAGGGCAGAGATACACTTGTGGGGATGTGGGACCGGAGAACCTGGAACTGTGTGGTGGTGCACACTGCCAGAGGAATCTGTTGTACACAAGGAGGATTACTGCCCTTGAAAGGGACTGTGCACCCTTCCTGAATAATGGCTGGCCTGGCCTGGGCTGACTACCTGCTGCTGTGCGGCACCCTGAAGTGTGCTTTCCAAGGACTTGTTGGCTTGCCACCTGTTCTTTTAGAGTTCTCAGGGACATCAAATATCTCCTCTGAGGGACCCATACCATCTACTTATGACACCTGGAGAGTGGTGCCCTCTTAAGTACCTACATCATCTGCTGGAGCCCCACTAATAGTGCGGTGGGAATGTGGAACTAAGAATTGTTTCTGGAGACCGGATTGCCTTGTGCAGAGCTCCAAAAGTCTTGCCTGCATCTAAGATGTGTGACCCCTGCATCGTGGGGACCTCAAATCACATAAGTGTCTTGTTGGTGGTGAGTGGATTCGCCGATTGTGGGATCCCGCATGGCCCGCTTCGTCGATCGTGCCACATCTATATCATATGACAAGTCAACTGCATGCTCATTGTATGCAGTGTTAAATTCACAGGTTGTGACCCTTGGTGGTGGGGCATAACTGTAGTAGTGCCTCATTCTACCTCGTGAGGCATTGCTAAACTTGCATCTGTGTGTGAGACCAGAATTGCCTGGTGAGACCCATATCAACGCGCACTGGACGTGGTGCCTCATTTTAAGGGAGGTACAGAATTTGCAACTCATCGCTGTATGTGATCGGAATTGTCTTGTGTGACCCATGTCAATGCGCACTGGATTGTTGTCCCTCATTTCCGGGGAGGTACAGAATTTGCAACTCTTCATTGTGTGTGACTGGAACGGTCTGGTGCGACCCATATCAATGCACAACAGATGTTGTGTCCAGATTGCTTGGGTGCGACTCTGATCGACGTGTACTTGACGGTGGGCCTCCTTTTTTAGACAGGCCTCACTGCTTCATTCTCCGTCCATCAATTATTCAATTTTTGACCCTCAGCGCAGCGGACTCACCTGGCGTCTGACTACATTGTGTTGTCAGGTAGTATTGCCCGGCTCGAGCTTGGATTGTGAGAGTGATTGATCAGATGAGGGTCAAGAGATTGTGCGACACCCATGTGCTTCGCAGAACCCTTTTGAGTGACCGACCGGGGGGTGATCTCAAAATCTACGGGGGTGTTGCCGCGCCCTTACCTATGGACCCAGAACGCCGAAGGACACCTACGGACCGACGTAGCAGCCAGCCTCCCGCCGCCGCACTCCCTGTCACTCGAGTGCCGCTGCTGTGTGGAGAGCTGAACTGGTGGGACTGCATTTCCCAGCACCCTCAGCGTCCGGAAGCCGCGCACCGCAATTCCGCGCCAGGAGGCGCATAAAGAGCAGCGCCACTCCCCGCGTCGCGGGAGCAGCCCGGGAGAAGGGCGGGACAGTCTATGACAGTCATAGACAGGAAGAGGCAGGGCTGGGCCATATACTCTGGCTAAACTGTGCCGGGACCCTTGGAGATTTGTGGTATACGTATCCGGTAAATCGATCACTTGATATACTGTTTTTCAACTTCCTTGATTAGTTGCGGATACACATTCTGTCTTATTTTTCTCCAGTATTACTATTCTAGGTAATAGGTTAAAACATGCCAAGTGCTTCAAAGGAGAAATTCACATCGGGGGTAGGCCCTATTGATAAATACCTGGTGAAGTTGGTAAATAAAATCAATAATGATAGGAGGGCCTCTTTAGGCAGGGATAGCCCACCAAATTCTGTTCAAGATCCCCCGATCTCTCTGGACAACCCTTCAGAGGTTGCTACCCCTGAATTGGTTCAAACTGTGGTTACCTCAGTGGTTGCTCAGGTTCATACTGAGCCTACATCAGTAGATTTAAACATAGGAAGTGATGACAATGAAGAAGTACCGCCTATTACTAGACCTGTCAGAAACTGCAGGAAACAACAAACTAAAAGGGGGGGTAAGCATCCAAAAAAAAGGGTAGTTACCCCCTTACCAACAAAAAATAACACTGATGTGTCTATCACAGTACAGGATGAAAGCATTATGGCTAATAACAAATTAAGTACAGATCAATTTGCCCAATTACTTGGCTCTTTGGAAGCCAAGTTCGAAGCAAAATTAGAACAGTATGTCCAACCCCTAGTATGTAAACTCGACAGTGTTACTGCCGAACTAAAGAGGCTAGGAGGGCTGATATCCAAACATTTAGCAGTGGCTGACAGTACAAAACCGGTTGGGAGAGGTACAGGAGGGAAAGAGCAGGAAGTTATAGCTGAGAACCAGCAGCAATCCACCCAGCGTATAACTAGATCTGATTCAGTTATAACGGCCTCTACCACTGCAGTGAGCGTAGTCACACGACCGACAACAGGGCCTGGTGTTACTTCCAGCAATAATTTTGTGAGGAGAAGTAAATTCATAAACCTTCCCCCAGAGTGTAGCCCATATGTAGATGTTTTAACCAACGTTCCGCCCCATGATATGCACTCAGCCCAGACACCCGAGGAATCGCATGACTCCCTTAAAAACAAAACTGTGTCATGGTTGAACAGGAGGTGCGGTTTCCCTATAAAATTTGCCCCTGACATTATAACAACTAGAAGGTCAAACTTGATTGGGCCCAATAGAAAGAACTGCAATGGGGACTGTATAATTGTAAATTTCAGACACCCACAACATGTAGCTACAGTTCTACTAAGGGCAGCCTCCATGACGTACGATGCTAATAGTATCTGTGTGCGACCTCTTGTTTTTTTTTATAATCACCTCAATAGAGTGCCCCCACATAGCGCGAGAATGAGACCTTATACACCTGTCATGGCTCAGACACCGGGCCCATTGCAGGGACCCGGAGGAGAAAATCATTTTAAATATGGGCCTAATATTGTCATGCAAAACAGATTTGATGCACTCTCTGGTTTAGATTTGTGCGATTGACGAGAGGTTGTGAGGGACCAGGAGAAGAGTCTCTTCCAGACCTGGTTCCCCTGGTATCTGATCACCCTACACTGACCCCTGTCATTGCTCACTGTAACCCCGTAACTATGTGCAATGTCGAGGGGGAAACGGTTAAGATGTTAAGTTGGAATGTTGCTGGCATGCGTTCCAAAAGAGAGGATAGCAATTGGTTACATTTTGTTAAACAACATGACATTGTGGCACTCCAAGAGACATGGGATAGGAACTGTGACTTCTGGATGGATGGTTTCACCTCGCATTTTGTTCCAGCATTGAGATCGTTAGCAGGGAGAGATAGAGGGGGCCTAGTGCTATTAGTATCTGTGAACGTAAGGGGGAAAGTGAAAAGGGTAGATTGTGCCTCCCACAATTTTCTTATCCTGGAACTAAGACTAACAGATAACACCAAATTAGTCCTTGTGAACTGCTATAACTCGCAGCAAGGGGACTCCCCAAATGAACATTTGATTTGGTTGACAGATTTTTTAAATAGTTATAATGTAAAGCAAACCACTTTTTGCCAATATATCCTGTTGGGCGATTTTAATGTGCACCTATGTAGTCTGAATTGTTTATTAATCGATAAAGACGGGCCAGATTTCACATCCCCGCAGCACTTCGAGCATACTTACAAGGGGAAAGTTTTGGAGAAACTCCTGACTAAAAACGATTTGTTTGAAGCAGGGTTTTTTGACAAAAGTACCCGTAATGCAACGTATATAGGCAGGAGGGATTGTGAAACAATAATTGACTACATATTTCTCTCCTCGGGGCTTTTAAAATATGTAATCTTTTATAATGCTATACCTTCTTCCTTCAGTGACCACAATCCAGTGGTGATTGAGCTGGTAAATGGTTTTTCTCTTTTAAATAAAACTGTTCCGCCACAGGCTGTTGTGGAGGTTAAAACCAAAGATCAGGGGAGGAGGCTAAATTGGAGTAGAGTTGTACCAGAGGAGTTTTTCCACACCATTACCGTTAATGCCGCCCAGGATTTAAACATCTGTGGAGATGCCCTCTCTAGTGGGGAGGAAGTAATAACTTCATATGAAGCTATTTGCTCCCAAGTGGCTAAGGCACTTACGATTAAAAACCGACCAGCAAAAAATAAATCGGAAATGGGCTGGTTCGACCATAAATGCACTAAAACCCATAACCTCCTTAAAAAAGCTCTTCAGGTGCAACCGAGGAACAAAGCCCGGGTAGCCCAGCTCAGAAGAGAGTACTCAAGAACAGTACAGGAAAGGAAAAATGAAATTAAACATGAAGCATGGGCTGAGCTTATGGATAAAGCAACCCTAAAAGATAGTGCAAAGTTTTGGTCCATTATTAATACTCCCCTGTTTTCCTGTACTCAAAACAATGTTTTAGAAGTAAATATTGCTGAGGAGGACTGGTTGAGCCACTTTGAAAAAATTTATGGAAGTCATTTAGAGCTGGAAATTTTAGTGGCCCCTGCCTCAGAACCGCCTGTTACGCCAGTAAGGTTTCATTTCGCGGAAGTTGTTAAAGCAATTGAGAGCACAGCAGGACGGAAGGCACCAGGCCCAGATGGGGTACCTTCTGATATGTACAAGGCAAACCCTATGTACTGGGCAAATATCTTGACTAATGTCTTTAACACCTCGGCCCGTGTGGGATTCCCTAAGTCATGGTCTCGATCAATAATAATTCCAGTGTTTAAGAAGGGTCAAAGGGGAGACCCTAGATGCTATAGGCCTATATCCTTGTTAGATTCCTCCATAAAAATCTTGGGGAAGGTTATTCTAGCAAGGATAACAGGGTGGGCCTCGGACAATAACATACTGTCCGATGCCCAGTATGGCTTTAGAGCGGGGAGGAGCACGGAGGACCAATGTCTGAACCTACACCTAATCATAGCTAAATACACGAAGGCGGCCAGGGGCTCTATTTTTCTGGGCTTTATGGACTTGTCCACGGCCTTTGATCTTGTTAATAGGTCAAGGCTGTGGACAATGCTCCTGGAGATGGGCCTTGATCAGCCCCTTGTGTATTTTCTGGCCGAGCTGCATAAAGACTTAAATGCCTCAATTAGGATGACGAATGAGGGGAAATGCACGTCAAATTTTAAGTCTGGTAGAGGGGTGCGTCAGGGATGTATCTTGGCCCCCATGTTGTTTACGCTGTATGTAAACTCGTTGGAGGTAAACCTGTTAACAGCGACTCCCGACATCCCTCGCATCGGAGGTACACCGATTTCGGTGCTCCTCTATGCGGACGACGCAGTCTTACTAGCAAGGACCCCGTTGGGCCTACACAGACTGCTGGACTCTTTCGGGGATTTTATGAAAAGCCTGGATTTGGTAGTAAATAACGGCAAATCTCATGTTATGTCACTGGGTGTCTCAAAAAATAAAGTTAAGACCTTTTACTGTGGCAGTGAAGAAATCACCAGAGTAAAGGTATTTACCTATTTGGGAGTAGTTTTCGATGATAGGGGTTCGTGGTCCCCACAGCTCTCAATAAAGGTAAATGCAGTGAGAAGTTCTTCAGCTGCAGTGTTAGGTTTTGCTAAAAGGTTGGGGGGGAAACCCTTTGAGGCGATCCTGGCAATTTATAAAGCCAAGGCCTTATCTATTGCAAGGTATGGGGCGGCAATATGGGGGTTTACCAAACCCGACCACATCCAAACAGAAGAAAATAAATTTTTACGGTCACTCCTAGGCCTTCCCCAATCCACAGCTACCCACTCTGTCCATCTTGAACTGGGGATAGGTTATATAGCTGATATAATTAAAATAGCCCCTATTCTGCTATGGATTAAAATTTGGTTGAATTCAAACCTTTCTCTAAACCACAAGATTTTAAAGGATTGTATCAACCTAGATAATATGAAGGAAATCCAGTGGTTGTCCTATATAAAAATGTTAGCTGTGTATTTGGGGCGACCGGAGATTTTCTACAATCCAGAATCTCTATGTAAGGCTGACTTAGCGTGGGTAAAAACAATTTTACTATGCTAAGGGAGGCAGAGCGGGAAGCAGCAGAACTATGTAAACCATCGGTTAGGAGTCATGTTCTGGTTACTTTGTCACTATCGATGTCTCCCTACTTGTCCATAGTGACTAATTCTTTTCATAGATGGTTATTGACAAAACTCCGGTTCAACCAAATACATACAGTACTTTGGGACTTACAGGACTGGAGTAGACCCGAGGACGCCGCCCCGTGCAAATGTGATGATTTTTCCCCCAAGACACCTTGCACTTTATGATCTTTTGTCCTCTGTACCATGATGCTAGTAAAAGGTTCATTCTTCCATTACTGAAAAAGATGAATTTTATCCAGTGTAAACCTGCTTTATTGTTTTTACAACTGTTGGAAACCCCGGTAACCATGTTTTGTGTCGCCAGCTTTCTTGCCGCGTCTGCTAGAAATAGGAGGGTTAGACAGAAAGCTGCACAAGATATTCAATCCTCTTAAAATAACGATAATGTATACCAATCAACAGCTTTAAACTTGTAAATGGATGTTAATGATTTTTAAATGAATATGTACTGTATTTTTACCTTGTATTATACATTTTTATAAATATTTTTAATTGTTTTGTATATGTATAGCATACTTTTATGATTTTAAGTAATCGAATAAAGTGGTTTGACTTGACTTGACTTGACTTGAGTGACCGACTACTAACCTCAGTCCGTTTCTGCTCTATATCCTGTGGGTGAACCTCCAGAGTGGCTGACAAACAAAACTGCCTCCTAATTAGTCCTGCTACCTATCCCCACCTGATTCCCTGGGACCCTGATTATGTGTGACTTCAGTTGCATGCGGCCTAGTATATGGGGAGGGCTAGTTATGTTCCATCTGTGGGTGTAGGACAGTCGGGGTGAGATAGATGGTGGAGGGAGGCTTGCGCTAGGGGATCAGTAGAGTGCTATCAATTGACCTGCTGGGTATCAGTTGCACCGTATTACAGTACTGAGTGTGTATGTGTTCAAGCGCGTTCTGTATGGACTTGCCTGATATTCATTACACCGCGTATCGGTGCGGAGTGAGTGTGTGTGTGTGGGAGTGACAGTCTGCAGACCGCCTGTGATTCACGACATTGGCTGGCAGTTTTGCCTAACATGTTGATTTCTTGCCAGAAAAATACTACAGTTGACACCGGTTTTACCTGTGCAGCCTCGACCTGCAGTACTGCTAAAAGTATTATAATTCTTTCATGTACATATTTCTGATATTGGTGTTACCCTGGGTGCACCCAATAACTGTGTGGTATTGAATTTTAAGAATGGCTAGGGTGGGCATGGGTTTGACAACATGTTGCTCCACATAAAGGTGCAGCGGAATAGAATAGGATCTGTCCAAAGTGTGCATATTATTGATATCATTTCAACACAGTGGGGCCCAGTACTGCTAGTAATATTTCCAAGTATAATTTATGCCCCAAAGCAAATGATGTTCATGTTGTGTTGATTATTGTGTGTTTTGAATACAAATGTTACTTACATACATCGTGTGGGAAGTCTCTTTTGTGACGCTCAGCGTATTTATTATGAGTAAGTGCTGTGCAAATGCTTTATACATTGCCTCTGTGTTAAGCCTAACTGCTCAGTGCCACGCTACCAAAGGGTGAGCGCAGGTTATACAGTATATGTAATCCCCTGCCCCTTGACAAGAGATGTAGGTTATTCCTGACTAGTCGGGGGTGCTTCATTTGGGCGCTGGAGCGCAGGCCCACTGCTTTCTCGCAGACCGAGAAGCAGAAAATAAAATGGTATTTTAAATACCATTTTATTTTCTGCTTCTCATGCTGCGAGAAAGCAGAAGGCAGGGGTATGCTTGGTTGGGGGCCGGTGGGAGGGTATGCCTGGTACGGGGCAGGTGGGTGGGTGAATCGGGGAGGAGTGGCTTGCACCACTTTGAGTGCGCTGACTCTTTGGTCGGTACTGGGGCTGACCAAAGCAGTCATGCACACTCTACATATTCTCTATGTAGGCTGCAGACAGCCTAGATAGAGAAAATGGCTTTCGACTGGTGCCCAGCTGGGCGCCGTTCGGGACTCCCCACCAATCACAACGCTGCCACGTTTTGCACATATGGCCCTTTGTTATTGCAGGTGACGAGAAACATCAAAACTCAACTGTAATAGGTAAATTTGAGGCAGATTTTTATACAGGGAATGCAGGCTTCCATGTTTTATAAAGATATTTCTAAAAGTGTTGGCTGTTTTATGGCACAGATGGTGCTGAATCTCATTCTTCCGAGCCTCACTTCTAAACAAATCCAAGTGACTCAAAAACGTATCAACACACCTCTTGTTCATGGTCTGATAGTGTCAGGACTTAGACTCATGCTCTGCATAGGGATCAAAAAACCTCAGTTCAAAGTCAGGATTGGCATTGTGTTGATGGAGAGTGAATCAGGACAGGGGGTTAGGGAGTTGGAGGATCTTGCGTCTGGGATGGAGATGGAGCAAGGCAATGGATTGCACTAATTTGAAACCTGTTTGAATATGGCAGCCTCCATTTTATAATGCAAAGTCAGGGCCTACAATGTTCCCAATCCAAAATGGAGCCCACTAGGATGAGTCTGAACTTCTCCTTTCTCTTCATGGTCATGTGTGGCAGTGACAGTATAGATGACCAGGGATAGAGAAGAACATTGCCTGCCAACATGCTTGTTGGTGGTTGCTTCATTCTTCTGTGCAGTTTTACGCCGGCTCTCCATTGCTCGCATTTGTTGTTTTCCTCGAGTCCCTCTCCTTGGGTTAGTCCAGGTTAAGCTTAATCCTCGTATGTGCCTTACTACTGTTATGAGTTGTTTCCATGGGATCAGCCTCCTTTGCCTCCAGACCATGTAGGAGGTTGAGTAATATTCAGATGCCTTTTCTGTCATTATTGTTTTGGTTTTAATTATGTACTATATTAACTTTTGTTACCATCTCCTGAATGTGCTCCAGGTCCTGAAGCATCCCACCCAGACTCATTTTCTCCTGGTTTTGATCCCTGTTTCCCAGCGGCCAAATGTTTTCTAGTACATTAACTATACATATTGTTTCCAATTGCAGGTAAGCGGGGTGGGGCTGTGGGATGGTGGGGCGGTGGAGCGGGGCCGGGCGGGGTGCCTAGAGGGATCTGTGGCTGCTTGGAAACTCAAGGTTAATTGAGGGGTTCTCTTTCCACATCCTCCATTCATCATAAATGTCCGAAACAGAGCCTCAAAGCAGAAGGTAAAACTATTTCAAAACAAATTATTTCCAGTAAAAACAACTCCTGTGCCTTGCCTAAGAATTTTTGATTCACACCAATTCAATTTGTCCAAATAAACATGAAGTAATAATGTTATTTAAGAAACTCTTTGAGATAAATTAATTTCCCTAAATGTATATTGAATTCCATTAAAATGCAATTCAAAAGTGTTCCGCACTTATATTTCTTTGCAAAGAACCAATTGGGTTTTTGTGCCAGGCATCAAGACCTGTCTTGCTCAGGTCTTGCTTACACTGCCTCTGCGGCATAGGAAATACTGGCTCTCTACCCTCCCTGAAACTTAATGCGCGTAGAAATAGAACAGCAGTGTGTGATTTTTAAAACCTATTCTGGTATGCAGACATTGCACAGTGTATTAGAGGTAAACAGCTGTCTAGTTCAGGACCTGCTTCTAATATCTCTAGACTTAAAGAAGTACGCCAGTGTCTTCTTAACATACAAAAAAGACCCTCTTGAGTATATTATGAGATAATCTGAACCTTGCCGGCAACGATTATAGATGGAGGTTTGGAGTTTGTGCTGAGTTCATAACTACATGTCAGACAGTGCAGGGATGTGTGGGTCAAACAAAAAGAATGGACCCTTCAGTTCTATCGAAAACAATTCAGGTCTCCTTACTCTCCTTTTTGCTGCTCAGTCACAAACAATGCTGCAAGAGCACATCCCAGAAGAATTCAGTTGTAAGATAATAAATATATTACTCTTAACAACATGTTAAACATTAGTTAGTAATGAATTGTCATGTATGCTCTACATATTTACCTAACCACTAATCTTAGGAAGTGAATCCAGCTCAATATGGACAGGTTCAGTTAGATACTCCATCTGCATGGGGCTTCACTACTGGCAACAGGTTCGGTCCCATATCCGACCTAAATACCTGTGATTGACTTGAACCAGGAGTTGACCGATTAAATATGGGGTTAAACAATCTAAATACTATTAGTGGCGGTTTCATCGCTGATGATCTTTCTAGTCTTCCCACGCTTAACGTAGCCATTGAGTCTCAACCTCCTACACTTCTTGACCAGCAATCAATCTCATCTGGGTCTGAGGTTGGTGATAACTTGGGTCCCATTGGAGAGGTCACACGGAGCCGCTGTCAAGCGAAAATTAGCAAGGCACCATTACTGCAAGAAATAGTGGAAGGAGATTCAGAGGGTGGTAATGAGCTAAGGACTATCACGGATTCATGTAAGATAATAAGTTGGAACGTGGCAGGTTTAAACGTTAAACGCCAGGATCCTGTTTGGCGGAGCTATATTTCAAAGCATCACATCATTGCCCTGCAAGAAATTTGGGATACAGCCACTAATATCTGGTGGGACGGGTACACCAGTTTCACAAGACCGGCTGCCCCTAGTAGAATGGGCAGGGCCAAAGGCGGGCTGGTGCTTTTATTCGCCTTGGACCTAAAAGGAAGTTATAGGCAGATTATCTCTGAATCTGATAATATATTAATTGTCGAAAGGGTCATTAGTAAAACTAGCAGGACCTTATATGTTAATTTCTATAACTCTGGGAACAAGTATATGACGGCTGTAACATTGCTAGTTTGGACAGCATTTTAAACACAGTCTTACAGAATATCGTATTTGCTTCTGAGTTTATTTTATTAGGTGATTTTAACATTCATTTATGCAAATTAGCCTGCAAGGGAAGTGGAGCCAGCGAAGATGATGATGCCGCCCCAGTAGTGCCTCACTTCGAACATTCAGTGGAGGGCCAGGAGCTCGAAGATTTACTTGCAAATTACAATCTATACGAACCCGATCACGGTTTGAGATTGCCAACTTTCATTGGCGGTCACCATGGAACTGTGATAGATTATATCTTTGTCTCTCTGGGTATTTTAACTCGGACCTCCGCCTATCGTACGGTACCAACTCACTTCAGTGACCATAATCCAGTGCTACTCGAAGTGGCTTGGGGGTTCATATGGGTGCATCACCATCAATTTTAAAACCTGCCCATCCCCTGAGGACTACCGATCAAGATAGAAGAGTGAAGTGGGCGAAGGTGATCCCGGAAAATTTTTACAAAATATGCTTCCCTAAGATTAAAGACCAGGTTGAGCTTTGTCAGAACCAGGACACTCAAGGGAATCTCATGGTAGTAGCCTACGAGGAAATATGTGCCCAGGTTTCTAACGAACTTATAGCTAAACCTTTTCAGGGAGCCCAGGGTCACAAGCGATGGTTCGATTCTGTATGTTCGAAGGCCCATAGAGATTTGATGGCGGCTCTAAAAATCGTTCCGAGAGTAACTGATGACATCGTGAGGCTAAGGAAAATCTACAAGATAGCCGTAAGGAACCGCAAAGAAGCCATTAAACGTGAAACATGGGATAATCTCCTTTCGGCGGCGGTGCTGAAGGACAGTAGGAGATTCTGGGAGATCATTAAGCAGCCCCTGTTCTCGGAGGATAGTAATGTACCCATGGATTGCGTGATTACCGAGGAAAAATGGCTGTCTTTCTTTAAAAATGTATATGGGAGTGATGGCGTTGATGAGGGCATTAATATGGGTCAACTGCCTAGTGGGGTTGCACATCCTATCGTATTTAATCCCCAAGAAGTGGAAAAGGCACTCACGGAAACCACTAAACATAAGGCACCTGGTCCAGATGGAGTCCCGGCTGACTTCTTTATGTATTCACCTAAAATGTGGTCGAGGGTGTTGTCCAACGTGTTTAATGCAGTTAATGGCAATTCAGCTCCCGCATCATGGGCTATATCCACTATCGTCCCCATTTATAAAAATAAAGGCCAGCGGGACGACCCAGCATTTTATAGGCCTATATCCCTTTTAGACTCAACTATAAAAGTTCTGGGCAGAGTCCTTTTATTTAGATTGAGGGAGAATGTTGAGGGTTGTGGAGGGCTGTGCGAGTTGCAATATGGCTTTAGAGAGAGGAAAGGTACCATCGAGCAATGTATTAATTTGCATTTACTCATCTCTAAGTACACGGTGGCCAAGGAGGGTTCAGTGTATCTCGCATTTATGGACCTCTCCTCGGCCTTCGATCTCGTTAATAGGTCCAAACTATGGTTGACCCTGCTGGATCTGGGCATTGACGAAGCCCTGGTCATGTTTATGGCCAGTCTGCACCAGGAGCTTTTTGCAGCCGTTCGAGTGTCAAACAACGGCAGGTGTACCCCTCTATTTAGATCCCTAAAAGGGGTACGGCAAGGTTGCATTTTGGCCCCCACGCTTTTCACCATCTATATTAATGGCCTGGGGGCGCACCTGCGAGGCCAGGGCACGGACGTTCCACGTGCAGGAGATGCCCAAATTCCGGCACTCCTGTACGCGGATGACGCCGTGTTGATTGCCCGCACTGGTGTTGGACTCCAGGTTCTTCTGAATGCTTTTGGTTCCTTTATGGAAAATTTGGACCTTAAGGTCAATGTGTCCAAATCCCACACGATGGTCATGGGCCGCGAGTGTACTAAGAAAAGACACAAATCATTCTTCTGCTGTGGGGTCCCTGTCTCCGAGGTAACCACATTCCCCTATTTGGGTGTTTTGTTTGATCAAAAAGGTACCTGGGGACCACAGATAAGCGCAAAGAGGCTGGCGGTAACCAGATCTGCTTCTGCACTCTTGGGTTTCGCTGGTAAGCTGGGAGCCCGGCCTATGGAAGCGATGTTAAAGATTTACAAGTGTAAACCCGTGGCCATCGCTTCATATGGATCCCCTTTGTGGGGGTACGCAAATCTTGATCCCATTCAGAGAGCAGAAAACAGATTCATAAGATCTCTTCTCTCTGTGCCCCAGTCAACCCCAACTTATTCCATTCATAAGGAGGTGGGTATGCCATATCTGTCTGATTCACTTAGTGTAGCGCCTTTGATCCTGTGGTTGAAATTGTGGTTAAACGACGATCTCCCACTGAATCATAAGGTTTTGAGGGATGTCCAATCATTGGATAAATATAGTAAAATCCCATGGCTGGCCTATTTAAATAAATCATTTCAAGAACTGGGCCGCCCGGAACTTTTTCTTTGCCCAGAAAAAATTAGGGTCCAGGATATAGCCTACATAAAAAAGGGATTTAAAGAAAGGAAGGAAGCAGGCCGTGAGGCAGTCGAACTGCAGAAATCCGCAGTCAGGGCTCATTATTTATTGGTTAGCGTACCCTATTTGGCACCTTATCTCCGCTTTGTAACAATCCCTTACCACAGGTTTTTATTAACTAAACTCCGGTTTAACCTTTTACATTTTTATCTTGGTTCTTTTAAGGGCTGGCAGAAGCCAGAATTAGCCGCCCCCTGCAGTTGTGACCATTTTTCTGTGCAGGATACAATGCACTTTGTCATGTTTTGTAGTCTGTATCATGAGCAGAGGAAAAAATACTTGCTCCCCATTCTGAAAGAAGCAGGGTTCACACAGGTGCGCCCTGCGCTGCTCTTCTTACAGCTCATGACAAATCCCCGCACAACGTTTTGTCTCGCAAACTTCTTAGTGGCCGCTGCGAGGGCGAAAGCTGTTGGCCAAATTTCGTCTTAAAAATTGTTTCTTGTAATGAGTTAATATGTATTCTTTTTAGATGTAAATGTATTATCTTAAATCTTGTAAATAGTATTTATAATGATCATCTTGTATGATGCTTTTTAGATATTAGGAAGATCAAGTATGCTTTCTATGTTATGTTTTATTGTTTTTGTTTTTTTGTTTGTTTTTGTTTTGTTTCTTTGTATGACTTGGAATAAGTCGAATAAAGATATTCTGACTGACTGACTGACTGACTGAATCCACCACATCTAGAACTCAATTATATATACAAGCTACATTCAAGGGTGGATAGAGTGGTGAGGCAGGCAGACAAATTGTCCTTTGGCCTATCTTCATGTACCAGGAAGAGGCTCTGTTACAACTATAACAATAGACAATGCAATTTGAAAATAGACAAAGATGTATTACTAGATACTACCACCAAATTCCACTCAGATCTAGTTCATTGGAAATCAGTAGGGCTAATTTCCCAAGCAGAATTCCAATTCTTTATAGTGGATTCACCAGTCATACCAGTGTTGTATCTTATACCAAAAATTCATAAAAATCTAAATGTGCCACCTGGTCGTCCCATCATATCCACCATAGGTAGTCTCTTTAAAAGCACCTTAAAATACTTAGATCACTTTCCTCAGGACCCTGTTAAAAATCTTTCGTCACATACTAGGGACACATGAGATTTCCTTAGGAAGATCTATGATATTCAGTGGGAGGAAGGCTTTGTATTGATGACTTTAGATGCCTCCTCCCTCTACACCAGAATTTTGCGGATGGAATAAGGGTGATGCAGTATTTTTCAAATTCACGTCCCCTGTCCCCACATAGGCACACAGAAATGCTGGTGTGCATGCTGGGTTGGTGTTTACACAATAACATCTTCCTTTTCGGTAAGGATCTCTACCAGCAGAAGAGGGTAACGGCGATGGGCACCTGCTTCGCCCCCAGCTATGCTAATTTGCATATGGGCTGGTGGAAGGAGCAGGTACTAGCAACCCAGTACACTCGAGAAATGACTGAGAATGTGTTCCTATGGTCCTGCTATGTAGATGTCATATGGCGGGCGATAAACCATCAGCAGAGAACTTTATAAAAAGGATCAAGAGGGATGATCTGAATCTACAGTTCACATCATACCTTAGCAAGGAGGAAGTACAGTTTTTGGACCTGACAATTTATGTAGTGTACGGAAGGGTTCACACCAAAACGTTTTGAAAAAGCACTGCAGGCAATGCCATACTGCACGCCCGCAGTTTTCATCAAACCAAGCTCATGAAGAGTATCCCCTACATGGAGAATCTGCGTATGAGGCGAAACTGCAGCTGTCCAGAGAAACTGTCTAAAGCACAGGGAGAGCTGAATAAAATATTTGAGAAGCAAGGGTGCAGAAGGGCAATCCTTGAAAACAGCTAAACACAAGGCCAATCTGAACCCAGGGAACAGTTACTTTTCACAAATAGTTACTACACTGATATCCCTCCTGGAAGACAAGAACAGAAATTTCGCTTCATTACAGGATACAATACACAATATCAAAAGATCAGAGTCATATTACAAAAACACTGGCACATGGTACGCGGTGACCCCTTTTTGGGGCCAAAGATAGAAAACAGGCCCCTTATCACCTTTTGCAAAGCAAAATCATTGCAACAGGATCTGGTGGTTAACAGTCCAGGGTTACAACAACAAGAAACATGGCTGGGATAGAGCAAGGGATTTAGACAGTATCACAAGTATAAAGTGTGTAAATAGGGTTTGAATATCACAGAAGTGTCTCTACCCTTTCCAAATAAGAAGTGGAAGATCATGAACCCCCTGAATTACAAAAGTCAATTTGTTGTGTATGCCCTGAGGCGCATGTGTTCTAAATTGTATATTGTTAGCACTATTTTATCTGTGCATCAACGTATTTTACAATACATTAGAGATATTAAAAACAGCGATCAGACATATCCAATGGCTAGACATTTTGAACAGATGCATGAGAGCAAAGTACAGGAGTTCAAGTATTTTGTGCTAGATCTAGTGCCACAGAGATTGTGGGTTGGCAGTAGGGAGACACATTTGAGACAGTTGGAGTCACAGTACATTTTACACTTAGATTCTAAAACACCTAATGGCCTCAATACTGAGGATGATTTACATGTCCACCTATGATATTGCATTGATTTGGGGAACAATGCATCTGGTCAGTTTGCAGTATTTTGATCTGGTCATAATCATAAATGAGTACTGTATTTAGAGATTCCGGGCACACTCCTGCAATTAATTTTGTAGTTATTGATTTAATTTTTCACCTATTGAGTTATTTTTGCACCGCACTTTAGAAATAAGTGGACCAGTCTATAAGAGTTAAAATTCATACACATGCATCAAGTATGTGAACAGGCACTTGCCCTGCGATAACTTTATATGTAACACCAAATTGAAAAATTAATTGCATTTCTATTGCCTCTGTGTTGCTGCTGCTTAAGTAGATTGTTCTATTATGAACAATTTACAGAAATCTCTGCTGACAGATACAACAAGGCAATAACCACTGAGCACAGGATTGGGCTCAGCAGAATGCAGGAAAATACAAATGAGTTTCCAGTAGAGAGGACTGCATAAAAGTGCTATGTAAATTAGAAACTTTTATCAATATTTAATGGATTTTACAATTGATGCTAAATGGAGTATATTGTATACAAACTTTGCACATTGTTAGAAAGTTTATAGAACATGCACAGGTCACTTTATTTCGGGGTTTTCCTCAAAGAAATATGCACCTGTCACTTTAAGTGGAAATGTAGACGCTGTCACTTTAAGGTTGTTGAAACTTTATGTAGGTCTATATCTATATATATCTACATATATATATATATATATAAATATATATATATATATATATATATATATATATATATATATATATATATATATATATATATAATCGTTTAGAACATATACAAATCATTGAGTTGGAAATGTTACTGGTATCAACTGCAAAGTTTCTCAATGTAGGTTTATTTGCCCATAAAAAAGGGTCCCCATTGTACAACTGTATCTACGTTAGAAGCAGCAGAGGTCAAATTTGCTTTCCATTTGCTAGACTTTTTTCTCAAAGTTGCTTGATACTTATCTTGGTGTGACCTCTTCACATCTTAGTTCTTACTCCCGCCCCCACTCCCATCTTGCCTCCAACACCCCTCAAACGTAATTTGATTGCACAGTGGGTCATTGAGAAAAGTGGGCCCCCAAATATATTGTTGCTGTATCCAGAGAAAAATAAGTAGATGAAGCATTGATCACAATCCCCAATTATCAACTTTCTCTACGATCAAAAATCATCCAGAGACAGAGCGGGGATTCGAGAGGGGCCATGTTAGCTCTACCTTACACTGCTGAGTTAACCTACACCTAACTACATGGAATCACACATCCATTGTTCTAGTTTAGGTATGTCCACATTAGGTCTCATGACACATCTTCCAAATATACACACACCACAGATTTTCACACACTCAAACTCAATGGAAATAGTTTGCATAGTTGTTGGTTTTCTTGACAGGATGGCATTGATCCAGCTCTCCTACACCTACATTGAGCACTCCTAGTGTTCTAGTGTGTAGTTATTCGCAGAGCAAGTAACCCGAATAGCTCAGTTACTGTTGTGGTGATGCATCTGCATCAAGGATAACACTCTCATTTCTGGAAATAGTCTCAGAACACACCCTCAATCCATTGTCAAGACAATCCTGATCAGAGGGGATTTCAACCAGTGGGTTAGAAGAAATAATGTAATAACCTGGTCAGATTAGAAACATGATAGTATACAATTCCTATCTGGCTTCACCTCTCAAACCTGTTGTCCCACCTTACAGCCAGCAGCAAGAGGTATTTAAAATGGAACCTACGAAATACAAAGTAAGTGTGGACAGGCGTTATGCTACCTACACACCTACACACTCGACATATCAAACACTGAGGGGGACAAAAGTGACAGCATCCCTGTGCGAACCAGGGGCCAAAAAGCTAAAAGCAGATTGAAGCACCCAGACACTGAGTTATCGCCAAAAAAGAAACAGAGGAACAAGGGCGGGCGCAAGCAACGTCGGAGGATTCCTGCCTCCACAGAGCAAAAAAGGGATAAGGGGGAAGACCAATCTATGGGGACTGATACACATGTCATAGATGCCAGTGTAGCAACGGGGAATGAAGGATTCTGGGGGAGGATGGAGACATTACTGTCTACCCTTTTAGGTCCAATTAATCAACAACTCCTAAACATGGATAAGAGGTTAAGAGTGCTGGATGACCATGTAACAAAATTGGGCATAGGGCAGACTATAATAAACAAACCCAATGTGGGGACATTAGGTGGAACCAAGACCAAAAATACCGGTGCTATCACAAATATAGCTGGTCACAACAAACCAACTCCAATGACGCCCGTACCCAGCAAAAGCAAAAGCCAACCCCCACCCAAACATGCCCCTAATCTAAACACGACCAAGGTAGCTAGTTTGGAAGGGACGGATCATAATGCTGATAAAAGCAAAAGGGTTCCAACCCGACTAACTAAGACTAATGTCCAAAATCGCCCCACAGTTCAACCTGAATTAAACACGGCAACCAATACAAGGAAGATCCCTACCCGTATTAGTTTGCCACCTGAATGCGGGGCGTATGTGTTGGTTTTAGTCAATGCGCCCAAATTAAAGAACGATCAAGAGGAAAACCACATCACTCTTAAAAACAGGATTCTCCATTGGTTATCTATAAATTGTAACTTCCCAATGGAAGGAGCGAGGGAGATCATCCAAACACAAAGAGTAGGGTGGGTGGGCCCGCTGAGAAAAATGTTTGATGGGGACTGCATAGTTATAAACTTTAGGTCTCCTCAATGGGCTCAAAAAGCCCTTGCAAATGCGCCATTGCCCTCACCGTGGGAATTTAATACGACCTTACTTCCCATGGGTTATTTTTACAGACACCTAGCCCCAAACTCTAACCCCATGAACAACCCGGCTGTGCGCTATCAGGATTCAAATCTTGGTATCAGGGATTTATTCCCATCTCACCAACTGAATCAAGATCCGGGTTTAATGAACGGCCCAGCTCAGCACTACCAGGCCCCATTCCCAGGATTCACGATGTCACACCCATACCTCCCCATCATGCCTCCATACAACCATAGTGAGAGGCCATATTTAAGCTCGAATTCTAACCTGAACCCGCGTCAGAATGAGTTGAGGCCCTTATATAACATCCCAACCTACAACTGGTTTGAATATGCCTTCTCAAACTTAGAAGATCAGGACTGACTGGGGGAAAGGGGAAGCAACATCGGATGCCAAAACAAAAGCAATGACATTGAGGAACACTCATTTCCAATACTAACCAACACAACTCAGGAAATAGTTACACAACATCATATTACCACACTCATAACCACACAAGAGGTTGCATCTCCCACACCGATTAACCTTAAGCGGAGTACAGTTATGAGCGTCAGAAGCAAGTCAATCAGTCATACCATTCACTGTGACTTGTCCATTCTTAGCTGGAATGTAGCAGGGCAAGAACCAAGATTGTCAAATCCACAATGGGTCCAGCTACTGGATGGAAAATACATCATCATGTTTCAGGAGACATGGGCCGTTGAGAATTTATACATAGAGGGTTATCAATGCTTTAGTGTGATAGCACCCAAGCCTGACTTTGGACGTGCAGTGGGAGGCCTGTTTATTAGCATTAAGACACTGGCCGGTGGTACTATTAGAGACCTCTCAAGAGGAAACCCGAATATACAGATTTTGGAGTTCAAGCGAAAGACCCGGATTTATTTAATCAACTTTTATAATAATGACTTTTATTCTGTACCCAATAAAAACTTCGAAGCACTCTCCAAGACTTTACGGAATCTTGAAACCAGTTTAGAAACTGGGGAGGAAACAGGGATTCTAATCGGGGGGAACTTTAATGCAAAAATTCCAAAGAATTGCAGGACTGAGGATAGAAATCACTTAGATCAAGCTGAACGAAGGGGCATCGAATTAGCTAATATACTAACTGAGTATATCCTTAGCAATGCTATGGATATAAATCACCCTCCTAGTGTCCCTCATGCCCCCACATTCAGAGGTAGGGATTGCTCCTCCACCATTGATTTTATTTTTATGTCTCCCTACTTATTAGACCGTGTGACAAAATCTACAGTGATAGAAACATCGTTTGGGGACCACAACCCCCTCACGGTTACCTTAAAACTAGGCCCTAGCCAGGTATACGCCAACTTAAATGGCGCAAGAGATATTACACCCACGGGTGACGGCTTGCGTCTAAAATGGAGGGGAGTTAACAGTGGGGCGATAATAGAAAGCGTAAATAGGGAACATCCCCAGTTAATTAACTCTTGCTTAATAATGGATGGGAACTGCCATAGGATAATTGATGATTTTGGCAAACTGTGCCTAGCCATAAAAACTTCCTTGTCAGTTCCACTACCAAAAGAAGGGAAAGAACCAAGGTGGTTTGACTCTGCCTGCTCATTAGCAAACAGAGAACTGCGCAGGGCATTAACCACCAAACCAAGGTGCTTGATGGAGGTACAGGCAGCCAGAAAATTCCATAAACTCAAAATAGCTGAAAGGAAGGCAGTACTATTAACAGAACAATGGGAGTCGCTAGTTGGGAGCGCAAATTTGAAAAGCAACGGCCCCTTTTGGTCAGCCGTTAGGAAAATGCGAGAAATGGGCAAACAACTAACCCCAATTAGCTGCAATATAACCAGCAGCTCTTGGGAGGCCCATTTTTCCTCAATCTACGCTGCCCCATTTGAGGAACTAAGTAGAAATACCCCTGGTCAGCTCTGCTGCTTAGAGATAGATCTCCATGAGGTTGAGATAGCCATCAAAGAGAGCCTAGGAAACAAGGCTCCCGGTCCGGATGGACTGCCCATAGATATAATTAAACATAGTCCGGATCTATGGGCACCAATCCTCCTTAATGTTTTCAATAGCCTACCAACAGCGTCTATGCCCACAACTTGGGCCACTAGTACTATAGATCCAATTTTTAAAAAGGACGAGAGGTCGGACCCAGTGAATTACCGCCCGATTTCCCTTTTGGATAACTCATTAAAAATTTTGGGGCGAGTAATTTATAATAGGTTGGTAGAATGGACTGAAGATACGGGTCTATTGAACCCTTGTCAGATGGGATTCAGGAGCAAGGTGGGGATGGTTGAACAATGTTTGAACCTGAAACTGATTATTGATATGTACAGCGTTGCTCGATCGCCCCCTATCTACCTTGCGTTCATGGATCTTTCATCCGCCTTTGATCTTGTGAATAGATCTAAACTATGGGCAATTCTTTTGAATTACGGACTGGACGTGGCTCTTGTTAATTTCCTGGCGTACCTCCATACCGATCTCAAAGCACAAGTTAGGATCGGGATGGGTGGAGAAGTCTCAGGACCCATGTATATTGGCAGAGGGGTAAGACAAGGGTGCGTTTTAGCACCCTTGTTGTTTATTATTTACATTAATGGTCTGGCCAAAACCCTAAAACAAGTGACTAGTGACGTTCCAATAATCCAGGGACAACGACTGCCAGTTATATTATACGCTGACGACGTGGTCCTTATGGGACGAACACCAAATGCCCTTCGCTCACTTGTTAAAGGTTTTGTCCAACACATGGAGGGCTTAGACCTGCGCGTCAATTAAAAAAAATCTTTTATTATGCCATGTGGACCCGGGAAACGAAAGCTCAACACCATACATATAGGGACAGATAAACTAGAATCTGTAACTACATTCCCGTACTTAGGTTTGGCTTTCGCTGCGAACGGCTCATGGAGTGGGCATACGGCCCACGCCATGGGCAAGTTCTCGAAAGCCACCAACTCCATCCTGAGTTTGTCCCGCCCAAAGAAAATAGGTGCCACTAGAGCCATTTTAAAAATGTTTAGGTTACAGTGCTTACCGGTACCGACATACGGCTGAGGTTTGGGGACTGAGACAAAATCCCAGTATCCAGCGAGAAGAAGGTCGATTTTGCAGGAAAATACTGGGTGCCCCAATCTCAACTTCTGAATTTATTTGCCACGAGGAATTAAATCTCCCCTATGTATGTGATTTTATTAGATCTAGACCAGCTCTTTTCTGGATCAGGGTCTGGAGGAATAATTCAGCCACTTTAACACAAAATATTATAAAAGATTGTCTCAAATGTGACCATGGCATGTCGATCCCCTGGCTTACGGGAGTCTTAAAAACACTGAGTTCCGTGAACAGGGAAGATCTTTTCTCCGACCCAAGCAGGATTGAACCAAATGATAAAATTGAGGTTAAACAAGCACTGTACGCACTTTATTACTCTGAACGATTGGAAAGGGAAACCCCTAAATCAACTGTTGCGAGTTACATGAGGAATGATTTAAGCAGGAAAACACTTGTACCATACCTCACCCTACCCATGACTAACTGGGAGAGATCACTGCTGTTTCGGCTAAGGGCGGGTTCAGTAAAATTTTTACTGGGCTTTCCCTTGGGCTATCAACATACAACAGATTACAATCCATGTCCGTGTGATGGTGTCAGTAAACAGAATGATTTGCACTTTTTATTCTTCTGTAAATTTTATTTAAAATATATTAACTGGTTTTTAACTCCTTATTTTAGAAAACACAGACCCCTTTCATTAGGGAAGTCTTACTTAATGTTACTTACCCTGGACACTGATGAATTAATCTATTGCACTAGCGATATTCGAGGGCGGCAGCTTATACACTATTTTTGTGGATCTCCGTGCCGCCTTCGACCTAGTGCCGAGAGGGAAACTATGGAGTGTTTTGGGTGAGATGGGCGTCCCACCGGACATCCTGATAATCCTACAGAGACTACACCAAAACAACTATGCTCGAGTTAGGTGTGGGAGGTCCGGGACATTAACGGACAGATTCCCCGTTGACCGAGGGGTTGGGCAGGGTTGTGTGCTGTCACCGACCCTGTTTTGCCTCTTTGTCAACGGGGTAATCGCCCATTTAAATGCCATTGAAAACACTGACGCCCCCAAACTGAACGGCAGCAGGGTGCCTGCAATCATGTTTGCGGATGACACCCTGCTTCTGTCCAAAACTCCTATGGGGATACAGAGGGTCTTAGACTCATTCGTGTCCTTCTGTACCGACAGGGGTTTAGAAATCAACGCAACCAAAACTAAGTTTATGGTGCTGAACCCAAGGCAAAAACTGCGGCCGAATCCGTTATTGGGAGCCTCACGGCTTGAGAGAGTCTCCACCTTTGAATATCTTGGTGTAACTCTCAATGAATCTATGACTTGGGGACCACACCAGAATAGGGCTAATCTTAAACTGGTACAGACCAAAGGGGGTATTACCAGGATGATGAACGGCTCCACATACCGTCCGTTGGGGCCACTCATCCAGATTTACAAGGCACAGGCGAGGGGTGCTACTATGTATGGTGCGGAATTGTGGGGACACATACCCTGCCGCAGCTTGGCAACAACCGAGAACAATTTTATCAGGCAGATAGTCGCACTTCCGCCTAGCACCCCCCTCCTCCCCCTGAGGCTGGATCTGGGTCTACGACCAATAGTGGACGAATTAGGGTTGAGACCCATAGCCTTTTGGCGAAGGCTATGGAGTCGTGAAGAACTTCTTACCTACAGGGCAGAATTGATGGAGCTTTTATCCCACCCGAAAGCACTATCGATCCCCTGGATAAAATATATCCACAAATCCTGTATGACCCTAGGGTTCCCAGACCTCTGGTCTAATCCCGCCGATGCGTCACTAAACATCTCTAAGAGAGCTCTTGCCGCTGCTTACCATGAACAAAAATTAGTCATGGCCCTGGCTAGCCAGGGTGAAGGGTCACTTACCTCGGCATTTGTGCAAAGTAAAGACTCATACAGGCTGGAGAGGGTCCTTGATGATATTTCCCCCGTGCTGGCCAGGAAGCTGTTCCTCCTATGGAGATATGGTACACTCCCCTTACGATCTTTTACCAGCTCCTGGTCAGCACCCCCTTCGACAAAACAGTGCCCGGCCTGTGCAGGTGCGGATGAAACCGATTTACATATGGTTATGTTTTGCCCACTATATAAGACAGCGAGGAAGTATTGGCTCCTACCTTTGATCAGAAATCTGGGTTGCAGGGAGTACCTCTCAATGTACAGAATTTTAAAAACGGACATTTCAACCTTAACTGTGTTTGCAATAACAAAATTTCTCATCAATGTGTGGCACACTCGCACCCGTATTTTGAAGACCCAAGCTCCCTCCTAATGTAAAGGTCCATAGTTTATAAATGTAATTTTATTAGTACTCAATTTTAAGGTTTTTTATTGAACAAGTATGTATTGACTGATTGTGTATGATGATTTTACAGTGATTAGTGTATGTTTTATTGTACATCTTTGATGGCCAGTGGCCGAAATAAAGATTTGATATATATATTGCACTAGCACTTTTTTGAGACTTATAACACGTGTACGCAAAATGATGGAAAACCCCTGAAAATAGTCTTATGAGAACTGTATTAGATTTTTAATAATTTTGAACTTTGTAAATTTGTATTTGCCATGTAATTGAACTGTTTTTAATGTGGCACTTTTATGAATTTTATGAAATTCGAATAAAGGTCTTTTGAACTTGAACACTAGTTATAATAAACCATGAGAATGCCCTAAACCTATCTGCAAAATATGTTTCCTCTTTCCCTGTAGGATTTGTTAACTGGTGCTTATGCTATGTGAGGCTCACATGAAGTTTTTAACAATGGGCCCCATAAATACATCTGCATTGACTCCTTAGATCATTGTAACAGCATTGATAGTCTTCAAAATGTAAAAGCTCCGGAGGTTGAGTGTCCCTAAACCTGCAAAAATGGAATCAAAAGAATTTATCTGAAAGCTCTCAAAATTGCTTTGCACCATTACATAAATCGGAGACTGGGCAAAGAGACAGAAATACCCCCAGACATTAACACCACATTGTGAACTGACCCAGAACCTGAGCTTCATAGACGCACATGTCCTTCAGGAGACCCCTGAAACCTGAAATATTCAGCCTCACCTGCACCTGAACTCCAAGGAAATTGGTGGTTGTGATATCAGATTTGATTCTCACAAGCACACACTTTGAATTATGTCTTCCCTATACTCAGAAAACACAGATTTGACCTAAACCTACAGCGATATGAAGTGCCCAAAACAACCTTTAAATAATTAACTTAATTTATGCTTAATCTAGATGTTAAATGTATAAATATTATTTATAACATGCAGCAAAAAGAAATGAAATAACTGAAGAAGGTAAAAAGCTAAGTAAAGTAGGAGCTAGTGGACATTGGTTATGGCCTGCGATCAGACCAAGCAAGGCAAACAAATTATTTAGGCAATGTGGGCTCGTGCACCAGGTGAATTGAGTAGATTCCAGAGCCAGACAACATGCCCAGCAGGTTCTTCTTTAGGCCTTGGGTTACAACTAGTCTTGATGAAACCAGGCACAGGTCACTTTTAATCACCTTACAGGAGGTGATGGTTCCACTTAGAACCTTTGTGATCAAACTTTTTTCCTCATCAGAGGTCTGAGTGTGCCAACCTTTAAGAATGTGCTACAGTCAGTTTGCCTTGCAGCTCATTCCCTTTTCCTGACTTGGCTGATCCATCCATCCATCCATCCATCCATCCATCCATCCATCCATCCATCCATCCATCCATCCATCCACCCATCCATCCATCCATCCATCCATCCATCCATCCATCCATCCATCCATCCATCTATCTATCTATCTATCTATCTATCTATCTATCTATCTATCTATCTATCTATCTATCTATCTATCTATCTATCTATCACAGTTTTATAACAGTTGTATTTTAAATACATTAGTCTACTAGGGGGCTATTTGAGACATCTGTTAGGCAGGTATTATTGATATGGGCAGTGTATGTCACCACCCGTCCTCCCAAGGTAAAGTTCCAAACCACCAAAGGTATGGTGGTTATGTGGTGCTTTTACTACATCAAGACAATACCACCAGGGCAGACACAACCTCCTAGTGGACCCGATGGAGGGAGTTGCTTAGATAAGATAGTTTCCTGGCTAAAATAGGTATTATCCTACCAGGTGGGAAGAGGTTGCATACGATGAAGCATGTCACATTATGTCAGTGAGACTTCCTCTGAGCTCCTATGAGCACCGTTAACCACACTGGAATTTTGGTAATTTATATACCAGCAATTTGTACTTGTAACAGAAGCACCACATAGCCACAATACCTTTTGGGTTTTGGAACTTGGATTCCTGTGTTTTCCCTTCACGAATTCCAGCAGGTTTTTCTAGGCTAACTTTGTGCAAGTACAGAATAGAGATAACACGTCTAACTGGATGAGAGTCTAAATTGTAAGGATGAGAAGAATACAAAATATGTCTAAGGGCACCGAGCAAAGACTGCTTGCCATACTTATGGTTCCCCATGCATGCAGCATGGAATTCTGGCCAAAAGTGCTTGAGTACATGTCAGAAGCACTTTTGGCAAAAAAAATACAATGACGGCCGGTAGCCCATGCTCTTGCCTTTTTTTCAAAGAAATTCCCTTAAAGCAGGTGCTGGTGCTCCCAGAGCACCAAAGTTCAATCCACCATGATGAATGCTGCAGATTAACCAAGCTACGTTGCTCTACCAATCTTACTATCACTCAACATTCATAGACTTTTGTCCATGAAGTCCACCAGCCCCTCTTCTGTGCCTTTGTGAAAGTGAGAGCCAAATTGGTGCTACTACCATACGCTATTCTTTGGGGTCTCTTGATAGGAAGACTCAGTAGGCATACTCCTTTATTGTCTAGCAGCCTTCTGCTTATCATAGTTTGGCTGCGTTCCTCTTTGATAGTCAGACATTTTCCCCATATTAAGAACTAATGTGTGTGCACAGGCATTGTTACTAAAAACACTGGGGGCCTGATTCACAAAGTTAAACCTAAACTTTTGCTATTCACAAAAGGATTTTTAGTAGTATCTTTACAAGTGCGGTGGATATCACATCCTTGAAGGGGTTATCTCCAAAGGGTTGTCCAAATATTGGAAGAACCTAATGCACAAGAATAGCATATTCATTCAGATAACCCTAACTCAATAGGATGGAGCCATCACCAATGGTGAACCCCTCCCCCACCTTAATCCTAGTGCCAATAACTCTTTGTCTTGCTTCAATATCTGTTCATTGATGTTTGTATACATGTAGTCATAGTGAGAGACACAAACCTGAAAACGGGCAGTCTAAGTGACCGGACAAAACTTTAAAACTACTGAACACTAAGGGCCCCATTAGGATGTCGGGCGGAACGCCACCGCCATGCGGGAGGTGGCGATTCGCCCGACATCCTTTCCCGCCCGCCACCCATTTCCCCCCTGCCATATTACTATGGCGGGGGGACCGCGGTGGTCGGAAAGACCGTCCGCCGCTTTACATCCCGGTCATATGGTGGTGGTGTTGGACACTGCCATCCATATTAGGGTGTGTGCGGGAACATGCTTTTCCAAGGCATGCGGGAATGTCTTTTGGGGGCCCGTTGCGTGCCCCCAGGGACTCCGGGGGGTGGGGGGTGCACATGGGGGACTTCATGTGGAACGTGGCAGGCACTTCACGGTGGCTGTCACGTTGTGCATTGAAGAGTGTTATGTGCATTTTTTGCATTGCGGGGGGCTGTGCTTTCAGCATCGCCCGCCGCAATGTTAAAAATGGCCCGCACGGGATTATTATTACCTCAAAGTTTCATATTACAAATTGTAAAACCCATTGGCTTTGTTAAGGCTCGCTTTGTAGGCTGTTGATAATAATGTACCAGTGCCAAAACAGTAAAGAGGATATGTTTAAATACAGTTGACTCTGTCTGAAGAATTAGATGCACACATTTAAATTGAAAGAAAGACGGATTTGCAACGTAGAAAATACCAACTGGTTAGGCAAATGGACTCCTTTATGGAGGAATCATTTATAAGGATATATTTGTATGCATAATGCATGCAATACCGTTCCTAGGAGGAAAGTGCAACACATGCAGAAGGTGATATATATCTGTATTGATGAAGTGGAATTTGGGTAAATTCTGGTTAGGCTAGATAATATTAGTACATGACACAGAACTGATTGCATGAGCTTTATATAAATAACAACCTACTATAACATAACACATTTGTTTTAGTTTTTAAACATGTAGTTAAGGCTCTGGGGTATCAGCCTACATTTAAATATATTTTTGACGATGTTGTCTTAGTTAGTAAAGGCAAACATTATTTTTAAATCAAGTTGAGTTTAGAGTGCTAGTATGACGTCCAGAAAAAAGTGTGATTCATTTATTGAAAATCAATGTTCACGTGCAGATAAGAATTTATTTGAAAACAGATGTAATGGTACAATGCAACAGGGCACTTGGCAGAAGCAAAATATAGATATTTGGGGTGGTAGTTCTTTCTCTCAGTGAAATAAATTTTAAAAAAATCCCTGGGAGTTTTTTTTATAAGATTTTGAAATAAACCCAGCATGACTGGAATTACTATTTACATCCTTTATCATTATATATTTATTTTAAATGTGGTAATTAAATGTGTGCAGAGGTTTTACAATTTATTTCAGAACATTCTCTCAGGAAGAACCCAGCATTTTAGAATAGCTTTTGTAAGCAGGATTGATCAGTGTACATGGAGTACATCTGTGAAGTGTATACACACATGCTGCAAGATTCAATTCTACCAATAGCGGATGTGTCAGGATGTTTTCGTAATAGATTTGTCATGAATTGAGCAAATGCACTGTTACATAGAGACTTCGGGACTATTATGTGCCTTTTGTTAACAGGCAATACCTCAAATGGACCCGCAAAATCAAGTGCCACTTTTTGTCAAGCTTCCTCCAGTAGAGTCCATATGAACAGGTGACTAATGTACCTTCCAGTGCTTATCAGATACCAAGCAGGTGGTGCAATTGTCAATAAACTTGAAAACGTAGGCTTCAGGCCACCAGTAAAATAGTTTTTATATATTTGCATGTGCTACTGACCCTATAACTGCCCATGTGTGCCTCCTTAATAATATCATCTCTGATAGTCACTGGATACACACACACATCATCACATATGCATGCACACATTATTACACACGAGCACCCCTAGCAACTGATAGGTCCTCTGAAATCTGCCCAAAAGGTCTCAAAGAGAACTCAAAATTTCTTTCCTTGGGCCAACCTTCTTTCATGAATTTGAAAACAGACTGTAGCCTGGCATCATATTTGGAATTGTCTAACCACTGTCTTTGTGTGATCACCCCTTCATTCCACAGTATACCCTCCACAAAAGCATTCACATTCTCATTATGAAGTGTGTTGGATACTTCACTTCTGGTGGGTAACCTGGAGAGATAGTCCACTCTTTGATAACAATCAGGCCAATTGTGAGCTTCTATGAACCATTGCCACGCAAGAGGAGGATCAATGGTTTGTGGTCTGTGAATAGATCAAAATGGGAACCCCATATTAAAGCCTTGAACATTTCCACTGCCCAACAGCATGCCAATGCCTCTCGCTCAATGCTGCTGTAATTGGTTTCTGCAGTACCAAGAGTGTCCTGACATAACTGTTTTAGACTCTGCCCCCCAATCCTACCTTGCTGGCATCAACAGTTATGATACACTTCCTGTCTGCTACAAATAGAGTTAAAGCTGGGGCTGAAGTAATGAAATTCTTTTTTAAAAGCTTCTTGCACATCTTCAGACCACATATACTTCACTCCTTTCTTTAGTAAATTCCTCAAAGGATACACAAGAAAAGCATAACCTTGCACAAACCTTGCATAGTATTCGCTTAACCCCAAAAAGGGAAAAAAGTGTATCTTTGTCATTGAGTGAATATGCATCTTCAATAGCTTAAATCAATGAAAATTTTGGAGTAATACCATTGAGTGTCCTAAGTAGTCAATGTTTTCAGCTGAAAATGTGCATTTATCCATGTGAAGAGTGATACCAAACTCTTTAAATTTTACGAAAACGGTTTTAAGAGTGTGATTATGTTCAGGTAAAGATTTTGCAAAAATCACCACATCATCTTGAAATGCGTGTACGCTGCTCACACCCTCCAATATGCTATCCATGAGGTGCTGAAAAACATGAGCTGCAGAAACCAATCCAAAAGGGAGTCCCAAAACTTAAGTGCTCCTAATGGAGTTACAAAGGTGGTTAACTCTTAGGACTTTACATTTAATGGGATCTGGTGGTAAGCTGATTTGTGATCCAAAAGTGTGAAAAATTTAGAGTCTCCAATGTTGGCAAGCAAGTCTTTAACCTTGGGCAGAGGATGGCAATCAACTACAATGTTACTGTTAAAACTGCACAGATCAGTGCAAAAGCAAATCTCTCCATCCCTTTTGTGCACAATTACAATGGGACTTACCCATTTAGAGGAGTCAATAAGTTTGATAATGCCATCTCCAACTAACTTTTCTAATACCTTTTTCGATTCAACTCTAACACTTAAGGGGACAGGTCTGGCTTTGCATGAAATAGTTATGGCATGGCTATTCAGCTTAATTGTGTGCACATATTCCTGAATGAGCCCAATCTTACCAGAAACAAATTATTTCAGGAAATCTTTTCACAATATCTTCAGTGGCATTAAAATCATCAGTAGTGGATAAAGATATATTTGCTACCCTGACTGGTGGATCAGCATCAGACACAAGCATTAGACCAGGTTTTGCAAAGTTCTGCCAGCCAAACTGTATTTCTACCCCTGACTGCCATGTAGATTTCAGTTGACATTGACCTGCCAAGACAAGAAATAGTGTATATGAAGAACCCAACAATATCAATATACTGATCACCATAAGCTTTAGGATGCATTTCCAGTGTGCTTAGGATAACATTAGACCTCCACTGTTGATAAATTAATGTGTCAGATATGAAAGTAAGAGGTGCACCTCAGCTACACATCATATTAAGAGTTATTTTGGAACCCAGAGTTTCCTGACATAAAGTTTCCTTAATTTTGTTAGTAGACAAGGAGTTAATCTCCAGATTCAAGACCATATTTGATACATCCACAGGCCAGTACCCTTCATATAAGTCAACACTGTGTACTTTAACTTGGTGTTTACAAGATCTGCACACACTGTGAAATTGACCTAATTTCTTGCATGTATTGCATCAAATACCTGCTGCTAGACATTGCATATAATTGCTTAAATGGGATTAAGATCCACACCTAAAAAAAATGTGTTAGTATTACATTGAACATTCTTAATGACTTTGTCCTTAATTTGTACAGCATCAACATGTACCCCGCAGCATTAACAATTTGAGAAGACGTCTGAGTGGATTCCTGAACAATTATGCTACTGCAGATTATTGAACACTCAATTCTTTTGGTCAGATCAATAACTTCTGACAATAGAGGGTCTCTGAAACTGAGTAGCCTTTCTTGTATCATTTTTTTTAAATCAGCTATACACAAACTGATCTTTAATGTATATGTCAATGGAAGCTCCAAAATTACATGTAGCAGTTAATACCCTTAATGGTGATATGAATTCTTCAACAGCAAAGTCTCATTCACATTTCTTTTTCTAACATGGGAAAATATGCAATGTTTCTCTGCTAGAAAAATGTTGCCCATTCCCTCCACTGCCTTCCTTACCACGTATGCCCTTCTACCACAAGCCCACAGCAGACATTTACCACCTGCTCAAACCAGGCAGTAAATGTATGCTTTAAATTCCACAGAATTGGTAATTCTCCATTCACCATCAGAACTGGTCACATCCCCCAAAATCCATGGGCCTAAGCCACTGATGACTTGGGGTAGTTGCCTCATTGAAGACTATCCTGATGTAGAGACTGTAAATTCTACAGCTGCCGACAACCTGATTCCAAAAATTGCGAAAGTTATGAGAAAGCTTCTGAACTGATAACAGTACACTGTTTCAAACTTCAGATGTCTCAGAATACCTATCCTCACTGCGCTTAAACACATGCAATAACTTCCAGGTGCCACAGATAAACAAAGAAGCTGAGCTATTGATGGAAAACATCTGTAAGACCATATGTACTGTTAATGTTGCTGCCCATAATCTTGAGTGGGCCATTTTAGTTTTCCGGCACGAATATCTCTTTAATCGACATGTAACCAACAAAAGGACACCTTCTTATCTTTGCCACAGATGAGTACTTTGTGATGCGATCCAACATCCTTCATCATGGAATCCAGATTGTCAAGATGATGAAGAGGTTTATAGGCAAAGTAAAAAACGGAATTAAAAATGCAGTCATAGAAAGTGAGTGAAATTATGTTTGGCAAAAAGTGGGGGAATTGGTTCTCCTCAAGGATTGTCAACCAAGGAGTAAGTTTAGGTTACCTTTTGAGACATCTCTTTGAACAGTAGTGAGAGTACGAAGCACTTAAATTACTGTAAGGAAAAGAAATTAGACTGTGATACATTGTGTATCATTCTTCAAGAAATCCAGAGGGGATAGTACTCCTGTCAGGATTGATGAATCACTAGGGAGTGAATTAAAGAAATATATATATTAAAGGTTTTTTATTACACAAAGGAAACAAAGAAATACAGAGTGTGTTAAAGCATATTGATTACCATTACAATGTCCAATACATAATCACGCATACCCAACGATTACAATATCAAAAAATATAGGGCAATAAATAAAAAAGAAAGGAATAAGGGAAAACAATTACGGGTAGAAAACAACAATAAGAGTTCGAGAACTCCAACATTAGGGGGGAACCAGTACAGCATTATAACACCTGCGATGCCAGGTAGAAAGGCACGACACACACCACTTTGTCAGCAAGACGGATATTGGAAGGAGAGTATCCATACAGACAGCAGAATGTGATAACATCTCAAGAGGACAAGCCCCTTGACCACAGGTTCAATGTAACTCCTGCACCTCTAAACCATACACTCAATGTAGTGTGATATGCCCCTAAGGCTCAACTACACTAACGTCTGTTGGGACCTGAGATCGAACCCAATCCTGAAAGGGACCCCAAATAGCACGGGGCCTGGATGCCGCCAGCATCAACTCCCAGAACGTATTAAGCTGTTCCTTACAGTGTGTAACATCAGCTATCCATGATTTTGTTTGCGGGGCCCCCACTCTCCCCAGGACATGGCTACCCGTCTCTCCACCAGTAGAAGCTGCATAGCCAGTAGGCATCGAGAGTCAGCCAGGATATCTTTGCGTATATCCTAGGAGGCCCAGAAGTGGTGACGGCTCCAGCCTAAGAACTAATATCTCGTTTATTGAGGCAAAAATCTCCACCCAGTATTGCTCGATCCGAGGACAGTGCCAGGCCATGTGTAGAAAGAGGGGCTTGTGGTGATTTACATCTCCAAAATTTAGCATCTTCGTGAAGGCCCATACGTAAGAGCTGAGTGGGTGTTTTATAGTATCTATGCAGGAATTTAAAGTGAACCAACCGGAGTTTGTAGTTCGGAGAAAGGACCTCTAGCTGCCCACAGGAAAACATCCATTGTTCCTCAGTCAGGGGTGTAAGTAATTCCTCGTTCCAACCCTCAACCGACTTGTGTATGGCAATGGGGAAATCACCTTGCATAGCATTGTCTAATTGTGTGAATAATTTGTGCTGGGAAGTGTTCGATAGTGTCTGCTCTAGCGCAGTTAATATAGGTGGTGGGGCGGGAAAAGGAATCATGCAGTTTATGGCAAATGGCGCTAATCCTGTAATATAAGAGAAGGTCAAAAAAATATGTGGCATTCGCTCCCACCCTATCTGGGGGGAAGAAAATTATCCCCAGGGCATAGATCGGCAAATGTCCTCCAGCCCAAGCCTTTCAGCTCTCAGAACTTCTCCACGATCCGCCATTGACGGTATCTGGGGATTATATGCTAGAGGGGCAGATGGAGAGAATAACAGATCATGCCTAGCCCTTGTGCGCAGACTATCCCAGGTCCATCTAAGCGTTTCAGTGGTATCTCTTTAATTTCTTGGCCTTTTAAATTCGGAAAATACTGCTAAATGTAATGGTATCGACGTGGACCTGTCCAAGTCGACCGCTATATGTGGTTGAAATGGGGTAGGAAATACCTAATGATGCAGGCACTGAGCATGTGCACCATAGGCATACAGGGAAATGTCTGGTGCTCTCAGTCCTCCCTGACTCAAGGGCAGAGTGAGAAATTCCCAAGAAACGCTTGCCTGCCTCCCGGCCCATACAAGATTTATCATCAAGGATCTAAGTTTTTGTAAGAATTGTGGGAAGGTTGACAAAAAGATATACAAATTTCGGCAGCACGATCATCTTAACTATAGCTATTCTACCCACGAGGAAAAGGGGCAGGCATGCCCAAGTCTCAAGTTTACCCTCTAACCAGCTCACTGTAAATCCAAAAGTAATCGCCCAGTGTTCCTGCATTTCCCGACTCAACTAGATTCCTAAGTATTTAACCGGGCCGTCTGCCCATTTCAGTGGATAGTCCAGTGGGAATGGGGATGTGCCGTCTGTCAGAGGGAAAATTCTGGATTTTGACCAATTAATCTGAATTCCAGAGAGTTCCCCAAATTTAGTCATTTCGTGGAGTATGGTGAGTATATTATTTATTGGATCTGTTATGTAAAGCGTAATGTCATCCACATAAAGCGAGATTGTCAGGCCTCTGGTCAGGAATCCCACTCCTTTATTAGCATGGTGTTGTCGGATTCGAGCAGCTAACGGCTCCATAGCTATGGCAAAGAGGAGTGGGGATAGAGGACACCCCTGTCTGGTGCCTCTAGTTATAGGCAAAATCTCAGATATGAAACTATTTACGCTCAGCGTGGAGTTAAAATATAGAAGTCTAATTTGGGCTATGAATATCGGGCTGAGACCTAACCTAGCTACGATAGCAAAGAGATAGGGCCACTCGACGGAGTCAAATACTTTGGTTGTATCCAACAATACAGCTACTGTGGGGATCTGGGGGTTTAAATAGTGAAGTAGAACAAAAGGGTTCTTAAATTATGTGCTGTTGACCTACCCGGTATAAAACCAAATTGATCCGGCCTTGCTATCAAGGGGAGCAGAGTTTGTAGTCTCTGGGCGATTAATTTAGCCAAAATTTTGTTATCCAAAATAATGAGAGATAGCGGGCGGTAGGAGTCCCAGCTGTGGGGTACCCATCAGGCTTCAGTAATGTCAGTATTACCACTAAGGGTGGGAGGATACCAGTTTCCATCGATTCCTGGTAGACATCCAATAATTGTGGGGCTAGCTAGTCACAATATGCTTTTTAGAAGGAGGCAGGCAGACCATCTAATGCCGGGGCCTTGTCGCTAGGAAGGCTGTTATTTACTTGTGTTATGTCCTCTAATGTGTATGGTTCATCAAGATATTTTCTGTGCACTCTGCCTGGCCAAAGCAGCTCTAATGATGCAAAATAAGTGTGCAGCTCTTCCTGTGCATTGAGTATGGGAGAGGTATATAGGTTAGCATAGAACCCGCCATTACCGGGCCTGATTGCTGGCCACGCCCCCTCTTACTAGGCCACGCCCCGAACACCCGCTATAAATCATGTGTTTTCCACGGACGCGCAGCGGACGGGCGCAGCGGGCGCGCCTAAGGCAAGCCCGTCTGTGCCCGTCCGGGCACGGCCGGCCCCAGGACCAGTCACTATGCCCAATTCTCCTAAGAGCCGACTTACTTACACCCAAGCTAGGCTCCTCGCACTCAACCCTTTAAAAAACATTAACTGTAATTACACCTATACAGGAGAAAACTCCTTTATTAACTGCGACCTCTGTAACCCTGCCCTTGCCAACGTACAATGCCACGGCCTTCAACTCGGCCTCCTCAACTGTAGGTCCCTCCCTAAACACTCCCACGAGATAAACCTCCTTATCCAGGACCTCGCCATGGATATTCTGTTTCTTACGGAAACTTGGCTCACCCCCAACACCGACTCCGATATCGTCAATGCCCTTCCACCTGGCTACCAAATCCACTCTCTGATCAGACCCCTCTGCAGAGGAGGTGGCCTGGCAATAATATACAGAGAGCATTTCGCCTGTAGAACAGATAATGGCGGATGTACGGCATTACGACGCGTACTTTTACAACGCGTGCCGTTACAACCCGGTTTTTTCAACGCAAGTCGTTACCACGACTTGCGTTGGAGGGGGTGCGGACTTAGGAATTTTTTAATTTACTATTCCAACACCAGCGTACGTACAGTAGGGAAGGTGTTGGACAGTAAATTAAAAAATTCCTTTTCCTGCAGCGCCCTCCAGCGCAAGTCGTGGTAACGACTTGCGTTGAAAAGACCGCGTTGTAACGGCACGGCGGTGTAACAGCCGCGTCGTAAAGGCTGTTCACCGATAATGGCAATATCGATGACTGCGAAAGCTGCCATTTCGCTTTACAGATCTCACCTGCAATCTCCCTCTCTGGTCTTCTGATATATCGCCCACCAGGAGCCCCAGCCAAGTTCTCGAGCGCTCTCGTGGACACTGTTACTCTTATGGCAACTACATCTCCGAACTTTTTAATCCTAGGAGACCTTAATCTCCATTTTCTAGACCCCAAGGACATAACTGCCTCTGAACTTCTCCTTGATCTCACCTCTTTCGATTTTCGATTAGTGAACTCAGAGGCCACCCACGACAAAGGGCACCTGCTGGACCCCATCTTTTCTAACATCCACCATTTTAAGACTGGCTCTCCCCTCCCACTGCCGTGGACAGACCACTTCTTGATTCCTATCGACTGGCATCTCGATGCCCCGTTACCCCAACTGCCCAAATCACGGGTCACCGATAGACGCTGGCACAAACTCTCGACTGAAGAATGGGCCTCCAGGCTCATGGAATCTCTCCCCCCCCCGGCTTTAGACCCAGCCACCGCTGATATGGAGTTTTACTCCTGGCTCACTCAATCACTGGACAGTCTCCTTCCCAAAACAAGTACCGTGAAACGAACCAAAAGAGTGAACCCGGCCCCTTGGTACACCCCTGAGCTTAATGCACTACGGAAGGAATGTAAAAGGTCAGAGCGCGCCTGGAGGAAGGACAAATCTACAGCCAAAAAAGACGCCTTTCGCGCCTCCATAAGAACCTACAAACTCGCCCTACGTAACAACAAAAGCCAATTCTATGAGGAAAGAATAAAAAACTCCTCCTGCTCCGCCAGAGAAACCTTTATTATTTTGAAAGAACTACTCAAAGTCCCGGATCCTCCAGAGAAACCCTCAGCTTCCAACTCCTCTGGGGATAAATGCCTTAAATTGGCAAAGTACTTTGACGAGAAAATCCAGAAAATTCTCGCCACCCTACCCCCAGTTGATCACAGTATCAACGATGAGGATTGCACCAAACCTGACCAAACCGCTATTCCTCACTCGGATATCCCCGCCATCCACCTAGACACCCTCGGCCCGGTTACTATTGAAGAGGTTTCGGCAACGCTCGCCACAATCAAAAGTGGTTCCTCCAGCGATCCGGTGCCTATACGCATCCTCAAAAAAGTGGCTCCCACCATCGTCCCCCCTCTTACGGACCTCATTAATTCCTCATTAATTCAGGGAAAGGTCCCCGTCAGCTGGAAAGCGGCTGCTGTCAAGGCCCTTCTTAAAAAAACCCTACTAGACCCGCTGGACTTGGCCAACTACAGGCCAATTTCCCTCCTCCCTGGAATTAGAAAAATCACTGAGAAAATAGTGAACAAAAAGCTCTCCCAGTTTTTGGAGTCGAACAATTTACTCAGGAGCTCGCAGACTGGATTTCGCCCAGGTCAGGGCATGGACACCGCCCTCCTGGCTGCAGTGGAGGAGACCAGATGCATTTTGGACGCAGGAGGATCAGTGGCAGTGATCCTCCTGGACCTCAGTGCGGCCTTCGACACTGTCAACCACCGGGTTTTAATCCAGCGGCTCAGAGACATCGGGGTGGAGGGCACTGCCCTGGCCTGGTTCGCGTCATTCATAAACCACCGTTCCTTCCAGGTCTGGGAAAACGACACCCACTCCCCTGCAGTTCCCCTCCAGTGCGGAGTGCCACAGGGCTCTTCGCTAAGCCCGACATTATTCAATGTCTACATGTCCCCACTGGAGGAGGTGGTCACCCCGTTTGGAGTGAAAATCATCAGCTACGCTGACGACACCCAGCTGGTGGTGTCCTTATCCCATCCCAATCAAGAACCATCTAATCTCCACAGCTGCCTTTCCAAAATCCAGAGGTGGATGAACAACTCAGCGTTGAAACTAAACGGGTCCAAGACAGAAATCTTGCTTCTTGGTCAAAAAGGGCTCTCCCTTCCCCCAAACATCTGGCCCTCCTGTCTGGGTGAACCCCCGGTCCCCAAAACCGAGATCAAGAGTCTGGGAATTTGGCTAGAGAAAGACCTGTCCTTCAAAACTCAAGCTAAAAAAACTGCTGGGATTTGTTTTGGGCTCCTTAGATCAGTCAGGAAAATCCTCCCCTTGCTCCCCCCCATTTCCAGGAAATTGCTCATCCAAGGCCTTATTCTATCTAGGCTGGATTACAGCAATGCCATCTATCTGGGAGCCCCAGAAGCCACCTACAATAAATTACAGAGAATTCAGAACGCCGCGGCCCGGCTTCTTACCAACACCCCGACCAGATCATCGGCCAAACCAGCTTTGAAACACCTTCACTGGCTTCCAGTGAGAGAGAGAGTTAAATTCAAAGCTCTCTGTCTGGCCCATAAACTCTTACATGATAAAGGCCCCCCCATCCTCAAAAACGTTATCATGCCCTACAAGGCCACAAGATCCCTCCGCTCGGACCACGAACACCTCATCACAGTTCACAGAGTGAAAAAGGCCCGTACAGGCGGACGACGATTTTCGGTGAACACGGCCAGCCTATGGAACACCCTCCCCCGTAAACTAAGGATGGAATCTGATCACCTCCGATTCAGGAAACTTCTGAAAACACAACTCTTCCCCTGATCCCCCTTTTTGCCTTTTCTCCCCGTTAACTCACCCTCTCGACTGTCTTGGTCTCAGCGCTGGGATGCTTACGGGTTACTATGCGCTTTACAAAACCCTGATAATAATAATAATAATAATAATAAAGATAAATGACTCAATATTTGTTGTTGTGATCCCCTGATTGGGTCCCCACCTTCATTTCTAAGCTCAGTAATAACGTTGCCATTTCTCGGGGATGGAGCATGCCCGCTAATGTTCTTTCAGGTCTAACTCGCTCTCTGTGCTATATTTTCCCATAAACATTGCTTCTCAGTTAGCCTCATCTGTATATTCATAGAGTAGCTCTCTAAATGGAGCCAGGTGTATCCCATCGCCTGTATTAAAAAAATCATTTAACTTGCTTTTGAGTTGAGCCTCGAGAGTATGGAGTCTCTGTCTAATCGACTTCTATACGCCCGCCTGCTTAGCAATGCAACATCCCCTTATAACCACCTTAAATGCTTTCCAGAGTGATCCCGTCGATTCAACTGAACCCGCATTTTCATTGAAGGAATAGCTTATGTCTTTCCTAATCTCTTCGCGGAAGGCTTGTCCAGCAAAGCCATGGTAGGAAGCCTCCACGTGAAGGGACGTCGGTGTGTCGCAGGGAGCTCTGGCTGCAATAAACGTGGAGCATGGTCTGAAAGAGTTCTAGGCAAAAGGGAAACCTCAGAAGCCCAAGCTGCTATGTCCCAAGAAACCACCCAGAAACTCAGTCTAGACCAGGCGCTGTGTTTCAAAGTAATGCATGATCCTTACACTCTATCAGGATTTCGGTGCCTCCATATGTCCAGCATGGATAAGGGAGTTTAGTGCTATGCTGGAACGTGGATGTAAACTACGGGATGCTCCCTTTCTATCCAGGGAGTCATTTAAGATTGCATTGAAGTCCCCACCCCAGATGACTGTGTCGCAGCCCAGGCTTGCAATGTGAGCCCATATTGTGTGAAAAAACTTGGGGGCATTTGTGTTGGGACCATATATAGCCGCAAATGTGACCTCCGTCCCACAGAGAGAGCCCTTAAGGATAACAAATCTCCCCTCAGTGTAAATGTGTGTATGTGTAGCTTTACAATTCAATCCCCTACGTGATAATATAGCCACCCCTCAAGCATAATTAGAATATCCAGGGGAGTAAACCTCTCCCCAGTGATTATGCCGCAGCTTTGTGCTGGATGCATTAAGAAGATGGGTCTCCTGCAAAAAGCAGCAGTCGAACCTGTGCCGGATCAGATATGCTTGGAGTATCCTGGCCTTCCTGTGGTCATTCAGACCTCTAATATTCCATGTCAAAAACCTAAAGGCTGTCATTTTATGTTAGTGTTGTATAATCAAACTGTGTCTTCCAAAACTTATTCGACATGGTACATGTAGTGTGTGACAATAAGCCCAAAGATTGCTGTACTGTGCCCCCGAAGCCTACCTGGCCACCCACACCAACCCCACAATTAGGTTGAGCTAAATTATCCCGCCCCCCTCAACCTGCAAACAACCCCCCAAGGCAGACATACAAAACAGTAGTGGGAGATCTCCCTCGGGGCAAGGTATCTCCGGCTTGCACCCTGTTCCGGGGCCAGGTGGCTGAGATGTTTAATGAGGGTACCATCAAGGCAATCTAGCCCATTGCAGTGTGGTCAACTAACAGATCAAATGGTGAGGAACCTCATGGTTCAGCAGATCCTTGTTTCAGGATATATTGGCAGTCCTTTTCAAGTAGATATGCCACCAAGTTAGTCATTGTCACTGAGTGATCCTTCTGTTTGCCCTGAAGTTTTCGCCTGACGTTTGCTCCCTGCAGTGTGTTTGGCATACTTTAAGGCCGATTTAGCGTCTGTGAAAAAGTGTTGGTTGCCATCATGGTTGACTAAAAGCTTGGCTGGGTATAAAAGAGCATAGGATACGCTTGGCAGGAGCAAATTCTCTTCTCGCCGATTGGACTGCCAGAGTGAAATCAGGGAAGAAAGAGACCTGATTGCCCTGGTGTATTATCTGACCCATTTCTTTTGCCGCACGAAGAATGTTATCCCTATCCCGATGGTTCAACAACCGGGCCAAGATAGGTGTGGAGTGTCACCAATGGGGGGTCTAGGCGCCAGGGACTTGTGTGCCCTCTCCACAATGAACATAGTAGAAAGTGATGATCCAAAAATATCCCGGAGAAGAGTTTCAACAAAGTCCTCCACTTTGCCCATGGCTGCTGTTTTTGGGATTCCGGTTATGCGAATATTATTGCGACGGGACCCGGCCTCCAAATCCTCAATTTTGGCCTTAATAACTTCCAGTACTTTTTCAATGTTTAACAGTTGTTCTCTTGACTCCGTTTGGAACTCATGTGCATCGGAGACCTGGTTTTCCAATTTATCTATGCGCAATATATGAGTGTCTACTTGTTTTTTTAACTTGGTCCAATTGGTCTTTGAGTTTATTGATTTTGGTATCAACTGTTTTGAGGCTTGATTGAATCTCAAGCAGGATTGATCGCAGGCCGTAATTTCCCTCCACTGCCCCCTCTATATGCTCAGCCTTGGGGTCAGTCTCTGAATTTTATTTACGAACGTTAGTTTGGTTTGCCTTGTGTCCGTCTCCCCCATTTTCCTGCTTTGCTTCACCTCCAGTTAGTAATAGTTCACGAGGGGTCTGACACCCAAGGCTGATTGTCCCGAAGATTGGGGAAGGCTGCCGGCAGAGTCCGAAGCACCCTCCAGTTCTCTCCCCTTGACAAACCAGCCAGTGGGCAACAGCAGTCACTCATAGCTCAGAATCAGACCCACCGTAACATATGCAGATCACAATGCCATCTCCCCTATTGTCCCTTGGATTGAGGGGTAACCACCAACTCTACCTGAGGAGCCGAAACTAATGTAAGTGGCACCCACACTCCACTCTGTTCCCCGGGGGCCAGGTTTTGTACTCGAGGGAAACAGAGGCGTTTTCTCAGCCGCAGCTTCCAATGGCAGTCACCAGCACATTTAACTTGCCTATGGTATTAGGCAGTGATCCAGGAGGCTACCCAGGGCACAGTGGCAATCGGTATCTCGTAGGGGTCCCGACTTGCACAAGTCGCGGCCTACATACAGCCCAGATAATGCACCTATGCGTCCGCAGCCTGCTAGGATCCAACAACAAGGGCCCACTGAATACATCGAGAGCTTTCCTCCACCCAGGTACTCCATGCTTTTCAGGTCCTCAGCTGTCTCATTTGGGCAGGGCCACTGTGTGCGCCCATAGCGCCGGCGTGCCACAGGCTGCACCAGGAGTCGACCGCTGCCTCCACCCCAACGGCAGCGCTCCTCCATCCAGCAGCCCAATCCGGCCTCCGATGCCAGAAGCGAGAGGCTCTCAGTCATGGGGACGCTGCCTTTGTGAACCACAGGTCAGGTCAGGTCAGGTGATGGGTCCTCAACAGCACAGCTGCTACAGCCCGGGCTGTCCGGTGTTGTGTCTCGAGCTGGGCCACGAGCTGGACTGGTGTTCCTCGTTCACAGCTCGAGTGCAACTCTGTAAGGTGTGTATTATTATTTGAATATACTTAGTTGTTCTTAGTAACGTTCCATTAGGGAACAGCTGGTGAACATCAGATGTTTGACTAAAGACTGACCGGCGGCTGCGTCCGCGCTTCCCTGATGCTGTTGAGGATTGAAGCCTTTATTAAATGAAGTTTATATCAACATGAGACTACGTGCTTCATTATAACACCCATTTTCTTTTAATTTTTTTTTTTTTAGGTTAATTACTAGACTGCCTGACCGAGGCCAATACTGCAACTCTTGCTCCTATCCTGAGCAAACCGGGGTAACCCCCCCTCGGTAAGCTTCTCTTTCTAGCTTCTTTCTCCATTCTCAGGTCACTGTCACTGCGCCGCCATTGCCAATGTTTCAAAACGTGCACTCTGCTTGAAACACACCGCATCGTTAAATTGTATTGTGAATATTGCTTTTAATACACTGCGCCGCTATCACTTTCACCTCCATCTTGACCATTCAGTTATTATGCTTTCATGACCACTTCACTTGTTTTCAAGTCTTCACCTTGAAACACACTGTTCTTGTCGGTCAAAGAATTATAAAAAACACAGTTGATGGACAGAATGTAGAACAATGTCATACATTCACCCCAGTACATGGATCTGGGCCTAAATCCATCGTTTTTTTGCACTCCACACCACCCTGGGTTAGACACTGGCTATATGCAAATCAGCTCTGACCCTGTGCCTCATGGGAACAGTCCAGTCCGAACTACCAAGCCATGTCTTTCCCAGACCGGAATCAAGCATCCAAGGACCGGTTTCTGGCTATCAGCCTTCATCAGCCTGGATAGCTTGACTCCAGTGGTGTGGAATTATAGTCACTCCAATAGCTTGACGCCAACGCACTGTTTTTAATGACACCCTTGATGATAGTCAACCAGTGGCACCTTTCCAACCACACTGCCACAGTACATCGAAATTTACCCTTATGACGACTACGCTTCTTCAATTGCTGCAGTCCATGCTTTCTATCTTTTAATCCAGGACTGCAGTTTGGTAATCGTCTGGACCACTCTCACCACTTGGGTCATACCACAGTGTCATATACAGTCACCGATTACAACAAGTATTGTGAGGGCTCATAACTAAATGTGTATATGCCTTTTTCCTTCTCTCCCCCTCTTAGGCAATAGAGGCTTTCAACCAATAGGCATTAATTTAATGTCCTGATGATGGTCCCCATGACTCTGTAGTGGGACCGAAATGCCGTCGACCTCTTTACGCACCTTATGCAAAAAACTTGAATCATATGCTACATATTTGTGAAGGTGTCAGTTTAAAATTTCTGTGCATTTGTAATATTCCAGAAAACTGCAGCTTTTGCCTTAAAAGCCCTGTTTTGTCTTGTGTTTCCCTCACTGTATTGATCTGTATGTGTCTGGGTACAGGCTTGTGCCCCACTACGTTGATCTGTTGAAGGAATCCTTTTCCGTGCATTTTTTTGATTGAAGTAAAGACTGAGACCTCTGTCCGGCTGGACATGTCATTTTGAATATAGAATCGATTGTGTCTATATTTATTGTTCTAAGTATATTACTCTTTGCATGGGACCACTGTTGTTTTGAAATAATATACTCCCCGAGGTCCTATGCTGATTTACTTGGGGTCCCCTTGTTGAATTTAATATATCATTATAACATCCGGCACCACCCCCCACTCCTCACCTGAGTCTGGGCGTGATCCCCCCTTCCGAGACCAGATCTCGGCAATCCAATAGATTGTCTTCCTCCTGGCCGGGGCACAGACGGCCCGCGATCCGGACGCCTCCGGGCTGACATAGACTCTGCGTGTCGAATCACACACAGATACGCTCCTGGCCTGCGGCCTCCACACTTCGCCGTGAGCGCGGCTTGGCCCAGCCTTCAGCAGACGAAGCTCAATCCGTTCCTGATGTGACGGGGGATCAGTTTCGTGCTATTTGCCGTAACCACACTCCAGGTTGCAAGCTGATTGTGGACGGATGTTGTCTCAGAGAACGCCCATTTCGCAGCACGGCTAGACCACGCCCCTCACTAGGTAGTGATTGGTCACTGTCATTTGGTACCTGGAGCAAGAACTCTAAAGTCACACAGAAAAATGGTCTGCTACCCAACAAACCCCAGACTCATTTGCCAAATTCTGACCTCTGGAACAGTGAAGAAGTCCCAGGTCTGGACTTCATGATGTCCAATACTCTGAGCCCTCCCATAACTAGGAGGTCTGGCTAGTCCAGGCAGAGTCTGCTAGAGACTCCTCAGCCATCTCAGTGCTACAGAGACTATATTCAATAGTTACATGTTTCAGTTTTTGTGTTGTTGGATCCGTCTGAATTTTGGGAGGGAGGTTGTGTCACTCCTTTGTGACACCAACATTGCAAGGTGTGGATTGTTTTTCCTCTTCCTTTTGTTATAATTGATCGAGTTCAGTGGCATGAGGGGGCTCAATCGCCCAGGGCTTCAAGTGGTCTTCCAGGACTGCCTCGACCAGCCTAGCATGTGTATGTATGCATTACTGCCAGCGCTGCACCAGCTAGGGCCTGCTCTAAGACTGCGGACTGACATAATAGAGCCCTCCACAGACGAGTAAGGCCTCAAATCACTAATGAGGAAATGCTAGAATATTCATATCTGCTCACCATGCCCTGCCAGCTGATTACCAGCTCCTCTAGTTTCCCTGCTTTTAATACCAATTCCCCCCTTCCAGGTAGGCAGGCCAATTGTGAGCAGAAAAGCGGGTGCTTTCCACAGAAGTCCATTTGCATGTTATAATTAGTTTTCCCTTTTGTGCATCCAAGCATTGGCTAAATAAAGTATACCAGTTGTAATCTCTTAAAACTATCTTTCTATTAATATAGTTTAATTGTGGCGTTATATTTTGGATTTATGTCTGCAAATCCATATTGCTTCCGAAAATTAACTCTGATTTGCCGCCTTATAAGAGTTAGAGCTAAATAAGGATATTATTTTACGCGAAAGGTGTCTGGGTACCAGTCTGCAAACAGCTTCGCGAATGGTAAAAGCCACGTGGGAACAATGTGAGGTGATAATGAATAATGTTACACACTACTTAAGTCTCATAACACAATTACTTCCACATCCATACGGTATGTCAATGTACATGAGAAATCAATTTAAGAGGGTGGCTTATTAATATTTAATACATCATGTTTCTCATCGACAGCCTGCTGCAGGTCAGATTTCAGTCCAGGCTCATGTGAGACCGGGAGGTGCTGAGGGAAAAGGGGATGTCATTTAAAAAGAAGCATATACAGTTTCAGGCTTGTTCAGTAGGCATCAGGCCCCAGCAGAGGTTAAACAATGAAAGGGTACAAAATGTCCTAGGAATACCATGGGCATTTTTTACATATTTAATCTATTAACTTTCGCTTCACCTGCAGATTTTGACTTTACCCAGTGCTTTAAATGAAAAATGAGTAGTGCCGGTACTCACTAATTAGACTGGGTGGGCCGTTAGGGGCGTCTCTGGGGCGTGGCTAAGAGCCAGGAATGTAACAATAGCCACACAAGTAAGCTTTAATGCAAATGTTCTGATAGTCATGTAAAGCACTTGGACACCATGGACCATATTCGCGCAATATCAAACTGCCTCTTTACATAGGAGACATGGCAAGCATCAGCTTCTATGTCATAGGCGCAGGGCCTAATTTTTGGCACGTTGAGATTGCGCGAATTTGGGCCATGGGCATTTAAGCACTCTGCATGACGGTTGAAACATTTGCATTCAAGTCTACTTTTTTTTTAAGCACAGCTGGTTAAGTGAGTTGCCCAGAATCACAGGGTGCAGAGCTGACGTCGGGATTCGAACCTGGTCCACTGTCGGCGTCTCCGGCCACATCCTCAATTCAATTCTTCATCTTTATTCGATCAAAAATATATTAGACCATGAAAGCACATTTGGCAATGACAAACACATATAGCAATAAAACAGTACATTTTGAATCCAATTTCATTAATATTTCGTTGTCACTAAAAGTTACACAAATATTTCAAGGAATGCTAAAAAATGTAAAACCATGTATCATATATAAAACACCAGTTCCTTCTGGCCACATCCTCATTCTTGTTGCGATGCCAATAAGAACCTATCTCTGCAGGAGCATCCCAGCGCAGGAATACACTACCCATTGCCTGCCAGAGCGCACATAAACACGCTCCATCTGAAAGGGTCATTATCAGTAGTTTTTGCATTGCACGTACCCGTACTTCAGGGCCTGAGCCCTGCTGCTTCAGTGAGTACCGCTACTCTCCTTGCCCAAAAACAAGTTCCGGTACTCAGTTGGAGAAACCTGAGAAGTGCCAGTACTCAGTACCGGTGAGTACCGGCCCATTTAAAGCACTGACTATACCACAAATATTCAAAATACAACCCTTATTGGACTCTGTTTTAACCATTTGAGCAGGGTTGTTATAATAAAATACCAGTTTTCAATACCATCCCTTACACATTTCAGCTGAAATCTCAACTGACCTCATGTATTAGGAAAACAGTGAATAAATCTAAACACCCTGGCAAGGTTAATGATCACCTTCATTCATGTGTGCCAAAAGCTGACCCGGGAAACACATCATTTAAGAGCTCATAGGGGAGCAGAGTCGAGATGAGGAGAAACTGAAGGACTGGAAGTGGATGAGTGGTACTGTCCTTTATAGTTGGGATCTGATACCAGGGCACCTAAACAGAAAGAAAGGTAGGACTGACTACCTCTAGCCTGAAGAAGGAAGGCCATTTCGTGGTCTTCTTCAGTACAGACTCGTATTTTGGGGCTATGCAGTTGTATATGGAATGAGAGGATTGAATCAGAGCTACCCAAATGTTTATTTAAACCCGCCATTCCCGTGTTGTGTGGCTATTAAACGAAATAAATGGGCCTTCATTTAGAAACAGGACTGTGATTGACCTACGTTGGGATAAATTGATAAAGATTACCTAATTGTAAGACAAACCTGTAGTCAGCAGACATAAAAAATACAAGGATATCCAATTTAAGCCTGGATATCTTTATATGGTAATCAGAGTGCTGCATCACATTTTATAGCGCTTATTGAAGCAACGTGTGCCTTATAAAACTAAGCCCCTATCGTCGTTACATGCGTTAAATGGCCAGGACACCGTGGCCACAACCATGTCAGTTTCAAGCAAACAAAGCCCACCTTGCAGAGATCTGCCTGTTGGAGAAAGAGACACATGACCACGTTGCTTCACTCTGAGCAAACATTTTACAAGCTAAACGACAAACACAATTCAATAACTATGTAACGCTTCACAGAAGATTCGGCAGCCATATGTACATAGGCCAATAATTCAGATGACACCTATCAGTGGCCTGGAGATCCCTACTTTATACACAGCGTCACCTGACACCATGGATTGTCCTCTTTCTCACACTCCAACTATTAACGCCCTTTAAGACCACTTCAAATAATGCACAACCTTCCCATAGACCTTCTCCCTCACATCCTCATCCATATCCTCACCAGCACTTTGGTAAGGTAATCTAGGATACGGGGTGCCCTTTACAACAAATCTCTATACATTCTATACGGGTACATATTTTCAAAGGGTAGTACCGTCCTGTGCCACCAGTTCGACTCGATCCTTCACCTTCTCCTGCTACAGAGATTCATAACCTTTCAGTCCCTGTGGGTCCCTTCCATGTGTGGAAAAGCAAAGGGATGACAAAAGTGCTGGGGCAGCATGTGCCCGCCTGGAACCGCTCCCAGCACGCTGGGGAATGAAACAGTCTATTTCTGGCCCAGAGCACCCTTGCCACATGTTAAGAGTCTAGGTGAAAACCACAGTGAGGCCGAGAGGCGATGCTCACAAGGCAGGGCTTAGATTGATTCTTCATAATGCAGCCTCCTCGTGTAAACATATGCCAGAATGGGGACCCTTCCGGGCTGTCTGAGTAATGGGCCATTTTTAATTTGAATAATGCTGCGGGTTCTAAACTACACTGGACTTCACCAAGGGAAGATTCTTTCAAGGACAGGCAGGGTAACCAAAAGCAGCTGTGACAAAAATCCCCAAAGCCTATTTCTTCCTCGTATTTTCTTTCTCTTTCCATCCAGCCACTGTATCACTCTCTCCCTCCTTCTGTCCTCTCTCTCTCTTTCTTCTCCCTCTCAAATAGCTATCTCTCTACTCCCCCTTCACTCTCTCTCTGAAGACTCCTTTGTCTGCTACAGTTAACCTCAGGGAGATAGGGAAAGTGACAGAGACACCAGGAGTGATCTGGACTTTCAGAACTGGCCTCGAAGGGCTCCAGCCACCAAAGAAATGCCCAGTGGAATAAAGGACCTGTCCGGTCCTGATTTCTTTCACTAATTCACAATCTGCATCAATCACTCTAGCACATAAAGCACCACTTGACTGTACCTGCTGATGTGCAAACCAAAAACAAGGTTCTGTTGATGATCTTTAAAATTTTGATAACCATGAAACCAAGCAATCAATGCCATTGTGTGAATTTTATCCCAAAATATCCGGATATTAACCAGGTTCCACAAAAAATTCCAAAACTGCAATACCAAGTTCTCTGACAGCATCAGCTGATGTAGAATGTCCCTTATACAATTGGCATGACTGTAACCTTTGACAGATAACAAGCGCACTAGCTTGTTCGCAAGTGCCTTTGCCATAATCTTTACCTCCAGATTTAAATTGGATGGTATGGGGAATGCTCATTGGCCGGGCCTGGTTTGGGGGAAACCACAATACATGGCACCAAGAGGGTGAGAGGATGGCAGTACGGGCTGCAGAGCGTACCACTCCCAGCATATGATCCCATAGCTTGGGTATGGAAGCTTTATAAAACTCACTTGGGAGCCCAATGGGCCCTGGGGTCTTCCCAGAACTCAAGTCTCCTAGGGTTGACGAGAGCTCATCCCCGGTAAGGGTGCTGTTCAGCAACTCACACAGTCAGTTGTAGAAGGGGTCTTGAGGGGGAGGGACTGCACAAAATCTGCACTCTTCTCCCGGGACAGGACCTCCCTATGAGCGTAGATGCTCTCAAAATGAACAGCAAAGCTGCATACTATCTTCTGAGCAACTATGAGCAACATGTCAGGTGAGTCGTGAATTAAGGGAACAGGTAAGGTGTGAGGGATACTCTGACATTGTCTATGGACAAACTTACTAGACTTGTCTCCCCATTGACATGCTAGGATCATTTGGCCTCATCCAGCATAACCTGTTGGCATTGTTGCTGTAAGAGACTTAGTCGCCTACGTGCCATCTACCCATCTGCCCCACTACTTCACTTATACAGTGCTGTCATTCAAGTTTCGAGATCTACTAAGTCACATGGCTTACTATGCTGCATCCCTGCATAATAACCAATGTCAACCCCCCTTAATGTGGGTTTCAGGGCTTCTCAAAGCATCTCAGGTGATAAAGTAGATACAACATCATGTATGAAATACTCTAAAATGGAGCGTTCCATGTGACAATGGTATTCTGCGTTGTGCAATCAATCAACTAATCAAAACATTTGCAAAGCACGCTACTCACCCATGAGGGTCTCAAGGCACTGGAGGGGGATGTAGGAGCTACTGATCAAACAGCCAGGTCTTGAGGAGTCTCCTGAACGCCAGCAGGTCCTGGGTCTGATGCAGGTGGTGTTCCATGTTTTGGTGGCAAAGTGGTAGAATGATCTGCCGCCAAAGTTCGTACAGTGGATGCATTGGACGGTGGCGAGGGCGAGGTCAGCGGAGTGAAGCTGGCGGTTTGGGGTGTTGGAGGTGAGCCGTTCGTTAAGGTATACTGGTCCGGCGTTGTGGAGTGCTTTGTGAGCATGGGTGAGGAGCTTGAAGGTGATCCTCTTGTGGACCGGGAGCCAGTGCAGGTCTCTCAGGTGGGCGGTGATGTGGCTGTGGTGAGGGATTCTGAGAATGAGGCGTGCGTAGGCATTTTGTATGTGTTGGAGTCTTTTCTGGAGTTTTGCCGTGGTTCCCGCATAGAGGGCATTGCCGTAGTCCAGCCTGCTCCTGACGAGGGCTTGGATGACCGTCCTTCTGGTTTCGGTGAGGATCCATCTGTAGATCTTGTGGAGCTTGAGGAGGGTGATGAAGCAGGAGGAGGCGACAGCGTTGACTTGCTGGGTCATGGAGAGCGTTGAGTCCAGGATGAACCCCAGGTTGTGTGCATGGTAGGTGGGTGTCGGGCAGCTCCCAACATGGCTGTGCAGGTGCCAGGGTGAAAAATGCCATAGGAAGGTCTGGTGATGGCGGCCCACATAGAGCTGCGTAACGATCGATGCGTGATCGGACAGCCCTCTGTCAAAAACTGTAGTGCCAGAAACTCTATGTTGGTAGGGCCGCGGGACAATGAAATAATCCAAGTGGGAAAATGAGCCATGGGCAGCTGAAAAGAATGTATATAGCCCTAGTCAGCCAAATGATGGCCCTCCATAGGTCTGCCAAGCCCAGAGTGGAGATAAAGGAGGACAAAGGTATCGCCCCAGACTCTGGGGTGCTCAACTAGGACACCACTGATCTAGAGTAGGGTTCACACCCTGTTTTAATCTCCATCTAACACTATGAGTCCTCCAGGCAGTTCTCCCCATAATTTCATCATCAGCTCCACAAAAGCAGGACCATAGGGTGAAGGGGCATAAGCACATATAAATGTGAGTGATTCTCCAAACAGTGTTGCTGTAACTGCAAAGTATGGCCCTGTTCGTCTGGCCTTGATTTGGTATGTTGATACAGCATAGTATTGTTAATCAGGATACATGTACCACTGGAACCCTTCATGAACCCAAGGTGGAAGACTTGAGAATATCCAAATCTATCCATATACTGGAATTTGTTGCCAAGTAGGTGTATCTCTTGGAGGTAGAGAACATCTGCATCCACCCGTTTGGCATGTCTTAGTACCACCCCTCTCTTAACCTTGTTGAGTTTGTCATTTATGTTCCATGATACTACCCACACGGGATCTGTTTGACCATTAGTTGGTGGGTCACTCCTATAGGAGGAGGGTGTGAGTGTCAACAGATGAGGTGTATGGGAAGTCAGGTGTGCTGCAGACATGTAAAACAATAGCAAAACCAAAGCATAAAAAACCTTCACATATGATATTCAAGCTTTCAAGAACTACAAACCTCCAAACCCTCCATACTTCAGAAACAGGAAGCCAACTTTATGAGGCAGACCATCCCTGTGCTCCAATGGGGAGACCAATCAGGTCTGACCCAATGATTCCCCATACCCAAAAGGAAACTGAAGGAACAGTGGAGGGAAAATAAACAAACACTCCAAATTTCTTATGGTCACACATAGAGGAGAGTACATTGGAGCTCATAGGAAGCACCCCAAGGATTTAAAGTTACCATCAATGTTACTTAGAGGGCAACGTGGTCAATGCCTGTGATTCCTGGGCTCTGTCCTCACCGGGTTGAGTGTCTTTGGTCCGCCTAGAGTTCCTCCATGAGGAATGCCATCAATTATGATGCTTTGCTGGGGTGTTTGCTGGTCTGTTCCATCTGTCTCCTTGGGATGAATAAGAGTCCATTGGCGGGGGGTGTAAGGATTCACAAGATCCCTCTCGTCCATCCACTGGAAGACTTCTTCCAAGGTTTCAAAGTAAATGTCTGGGATAGATGCATGACCTTCAGCTTCGCTGAGTATAGGAGCATGTAGCAAATATTGAGTTCCCGGAGATGCTGCTTAGCTGCCAGAAAGGACTGCTGTTGCTGCTGGACAATCCTAGTATAATCTGGAAAGATCGTGATCGTTTTTATTGGTGCACAATGTTGTCTTGGAGGCTGGCAAATATGAGTATAGTGGCCCGATTCATATATTTAAGGAGCTTTGTGATTATTCCCCTGGGCCTTGCTCCAGGTGGGGGGTACTACAGATGTAACTGAGTACTTGACTCCAGAGGCCCTGGTTTCATCTTCAGTGATCCTGTCAACAGCCTTCTGTAGGTCTTGGTAGAGACGATTAACCTCAGTACTACCTTACCACTTTTGTTACAGCAAACAAATGATGGGCGGAATGCTGACAATGCAAATATTCTCCCCAGTCAAAAGGTCAGGGTTAAATCCATCATTCTTTTGCTGACTGCCCACTACGCCACCCCAATTTTAACCTGTGCCCCATGGGAACAGTCCAGACCGAACTGCCAGGCCAGGTCCACCCTGGACTGGAAACAAGCATCCTGGGACCGGTTTCAGGGTAGCAAGGGACCCACGTCTGAGCATACCCCTCCCACTTAGGGCAAAAAGTGTTACAGCAAACAAATGATGGACGGAATGCTGACAATGCAACCATTCTCCCCAGTCAAAAGATCTGGGTTAAATCCATCGTTCTTTTGCCCACTACGCCACGTTTTTCACCCTAAGTGGGATGGGTATGCCCAGACGTGGGTCCCTTGCTCACAGTGCCACTGGATTCAAGCTAGCCTGGCTGAAGAAGGGTGACATACCCTGAAACCGGTCCCAGGATGCTTGTTTCCAATCCAGGGAGGACCTGGCCTGGTAGTTCCGTCTGGACTGTTCCTATGGGGCACAGGGTCAAGCCTGATTTGCAAATGGCTGGGTCCAAACTGGGGTGGTATAGTGGGCAAAAGAACAATGGATTTAACCCAGTTCTTTTGACTGGGGGAGAATGTTTTCATTGTCATCATTCCGTTCATCATTTGTTTGCTGTAATACTTTACCAATTTTGGCATTGAGCATCTCCAGTGATTGTGTAATAGCTGCCTGGAGGGCAGTGTTGTCGCGTTGTCAGAGATTGACTTGTCATAGCTGCTCCCTCCAGTGAGCACAGAGGGCCTCCTAGGTTGAGTGTATTTATTGAGAGTTCTTTGCTTGACCCCGGGTGGAGCTTTGTCCTTAGCACAATGGTAGTGGCGTATCAGGGTACAACCAACTCTGCCGGCGCTGTATCGAGCACCACAGCCCACCCGAGCAGTGATCCCCTCCTTGATCCATCATACACAAGTGGGGTTTGTCAATGGCCACTCCCCCAGGAATCACCTCCGCACATTTTCCCATGCCCTGTGGTTGGCCAAGGTCCTACGGGATGGTACCTTAACCTTCTCACTGGACATTGAGAAAGTATTCAATAGGATTGAGTGGGGTACCTCTTTGTGACCCATCAATGGTTTGTTCTGGGGGAGGACCTTATAGCCCATATTCGATGGCTCTACAATTTGCCTACTGCCCAAGTTAACAGTGGCAGATTTCTCGCAGACCCATTCCCAGTCCAGCAGGGGACCCAGTAGGGCTCCCCACTGTCAACCTTGCTGTTCCTTCTCGCCCTAGAACCACTTGCGGCCTCTCTTCACCGATACCTTCACCCCACCGGTATTACCATCCCTGGAGGGATGTCCGCCGTTTATCTTGATACCGCAGGCCTCTTGCTTATGCTCTCGGACATCCCTTATTTGCTCTCAGCCCCGCTGGACATCCTCTCTGGCTTTGCTCTGCTCCCGGGGTATTGGGTTAAGTGGTTCAAAAGGAACACACTGCTCATGTCACGGGTGACCACCAGTGCAGCAGTATCCACTTATCCCATTCCATGGTCCTCGTGCCTTAAGTACCTGGGGGTTTACATAACCTGAGGATTGGACTTCATAGTGAGAGATAACCTCAATCCTCTGCTAGTGCAAATAAAGTTGGACTTAAAGAAATGGGCCCACCTCTGACTCTTGTTATGGGGCAGAGCACAGGTGGTTCGGATGGTGACACTGCAACAATACATCGACGTCCTCGGCATGCTGCTCCTACTGGTCCCGCTTTCATTACTGCATTCTGGTGACTGGAACATATGGTCTTTTGTCTGGGGGACTTCCTGTACCCAGTTAGCCTGTAGCAAACTCTTGGCTCAGGGATCTTGCAGGGGGGGGAGATGACATCCATTTTCATGAAGAGTTTATTATGAATAACCTTTAGAACAAAATCAGCATTACAACGGAGTCATTACTACTCCCATCTTTATGCTGAATCTTTTACTTTCATGAGTGGCATCACAATGTCAGTGTTTAGGTTGTGAGTGGTGGTTTTGGGCTAAGGGTGTAAAGGGAGGATTTAGGGCTAAGGGAAGGGACTGTTTTAGGTTTAAGTGTACTGTGGACCGTGTTCGGGCTAAGGGTGTGAGGTGGTGGTTTAGCATGAGGGCGGTTTAGGGATAAGGGTGGGGGGTGCATGCCGTTCTCTCCCTGAAACAAATGGCACCGTCCCACTTGGAGGCGGAGTGGCACCAAAAAATCAGAACCTTCCCTGACTCAGGCCGCAGTCAATTCATGAACCCCGGACTGTCCTGTGGATTCGACCATGCTTACAGAGCTCCCAGCATTGGGGAATATGGGGAGGGGCACAGACCACTGGCACCGAAATAGTGTGTAAAAGGCCGCTTTTATTGAAACAGGTGCACATAACAATTAAAAGGCCCTTGGTCTAATTCCTTACAAAACTACAACCTCACTATACAAGCTGTTACCTATGTCACGCTACCCCCAGCCCTAAGGTTCCCCACACAACATTTAAAACCTGCAATTCAGTACCACCTACTGCGACCTTTTAGCTGTTAACCTTTGAACTTTGACCTTTGAACATTACCCTTTTACATTGGTGTGACCTTTTAGCCTTTGCCTTTGACCTTTACCCTTTTACCTTTGACATTTTAACCTTAATCTTTACGACTATTAACCTGTCACTAACCCAACTTCCTAAAGCACCTTAAAGATCCTACCTTGTGAACGTGTCTACCCATTCTCTTTCAGCCTGGATTGCCTCTTTCAATAACTAATAAACTTGGCTAAAACATGCCAACTTGACTGCCAACCGCCCTGCACCTGCTTCAAGCGACAACCCTAACACAAACACATATATACCCTGCACACCTGTTCTCAAGCAAAGCCAACCACAAAAAAACAGCTTGATAGCTAGGAAAATGAAATGCCCACAAAAGGGGGTAACAAAAAAGGGGAGGAGGGGGCGGGAAAAATTCTGAACAGCCTAAGACCAGCTGGAAACCCAAAATGGTGAAGTAAATAACCCTTGGGCTATAAAATAGCCCAACCAGCCTAACAAGCCCAAAAGGGGCTGAACAGAGGCCGGCACCGCTCCCGTTCCCCAAATATCCCGGGGGCAGGCGGCATTACACACGACAAAGATTGAACCAAAGTGAAAGTAAGCAAAATGTAATCAAAAAATATTTAATTATAAAATAATGCATTACAACAAAAGCCAGCGTACTTAAGGCATTTGTTGTTTTTGTCTGTTTTTAAACATACAACGTGCAAGCATGCTTTTGAACTTCATTCTAGGAACTGGCGTGAAAATGCCAGCTTCAAACTAACACTGTCATTGCTGGGGCCGTCAGCCTAATCGTTCCAGCGTCATACATTCCTTGTGGGGGCCTAGGCCTCCCCTCGGTTGAGCACTACTCTCTGGCCCAGCACTTGGCACTGCTTGCTTGCCTGCTTCCCGGGATCCCGGTTCTGCTGCAGCAGGTGCTTTTGGAGCACATCCTGCTGAATTGCTGGCAGGGACTGCACCCCCTCTGCGAGAGTGGCACACCTATGCCGAGCCCCACTAACCCAATGCTGCAAGCCTTGGTAAAATCATGGCGGCAGGCCCATCGCCTCTTTGGGGTGGATCCTCTTCTTCATGACCATGCACCGTTAATAGGCAACTCTGGCATCTGTATGGGTGATGAGATGTTGAACTGGGAGGCGTGGAGTTTTACATCTACAGCCACCATGAAGTCCTCAAACAGTGTACCCTTAAATCCTTTGTTACGCTCGGCGAAGAATTCAGTCTCCCATCCCATTAGCCTTGGTGATAATGCAGCTCTATGAAAAGATGAAAGGATGATCGCACTCCTGTGTTCAAATCAAGGTAAATAATTTACACTTCAGTTCAAATGTAAGGGTGCAATAGAGATTCACCACCCGGCCTAGAGGTGTTGGGAAATATGCAAGCAAGAAACAGCCCTCACCACTGGAGGGGTAGCTCTAGTCAGCACACCTCACCGAAATTACATTTGCTGAATCAAGTCAACTCTCCTTTTGTCGTTTATCACGTCTTTATATTCATTACTGTATTCCAGTAGATAGGTACTCCATGCTGTTACGTAATTGTAATTATGATGATAATTGCAAAACACGTAAACAGGTGTCCATGTTATACAATTCACAGGAATTATCAATAACTTCCCCGATGCATTTCGGGTCTAGCCCTTCTTCAGGGGGTAATTCCTAAGAAGAAAACAATTCAGTGCTCTAAATAATCCTGGTTCAGAAAAGGGGGTGGTGATGAACAGAGTGTATGAATTAAGCAGACCACTCTTACCCAGTCCAAAGATCAGGGCTTGATCCATCACCGTTATTTAGCTCACTGCCCCATCCCAGCTCAGAACCTGGCTATATGCAAATTAGTCTGTCCCTGGCCCAGTGCATCATGGGAACAGGGCAGACCAAACTACCAAGCCAATTCTTCACCAGAAAGGATACAAGCTACCGGGGACCGGTTTCTGGCATTTCAGCCTCGTCGGCCCGGCTTGCTTGAATCCTGATGGAGCAGTGAGCAAGGGACTCATGTCTGAGTATACCCTGCCACACCTATAGTGGCCAAAAACGATTCAGAAAAGGGGGTGGTGATGAACAGAGTGTCTGAATTAAGCAGACCACTCTTACCCAGTCCAAAGATCAGGGCTTGATCCATCACCGTTATTTAGCTCACTGCCCCATCCCAGCTCAGAACCTGGCTATATGCAAATTAGTCTGTCCCTGGCCCAGTGCATCATGGGAACAGGGCAGACCAAACTACCAAGCCAATTCTTCACCAGAAAGGATACAAGCTACCGGGGACCGGTTTCTGGCATTTCAGCCTCGTCGGCCCGGCTTGCTTGAATCCTGATGGAGCAGTGAGCAAGGGACTCATGTCTGAGTATACCCTGCCACACCTATAGTGGCCAAAAACGATTCAGAAAAGGGGGTGGTGATGAACAGAGTGTCTGAATTAAGCAGACCACTCTTACCCAGTCCAAAGATCAGGGCTTGATCCATCACCGTTATTTAGCTCACTGCCCCATCCCAGCTCAGAACCTGGCTATATGCAAACTAGTCTGTCCCTGGCCCAGTGCATCATGGGAACAGGGTAGACCAAACTACCAAGCCAATTCTTCACCAGAAAGGATACAAGCTACCGGGGACCGGTTTCTGGCATTTCAGCCTCGTCGGCCCGGCTTGCTTGAATCCTGATGGAGCAGTGAGCAAGGGACTCATGTCTGAGTATACCCTGCCACACCTATAGTGGCCAAAAACGATTCAGAAAAGGGGGTGGTGATGAACAGAGTGTCTGAATTAAGCAGACCACTCTTACCCAGTCCAAAGATCAGGCCTTGATCCATCACCGTTATTTAGCTCACTGCCCCATCCCAGCTCAGAACCTGGCTATATGCAAATTAGTCTGTCCCTGGCCCAGTGCATCATGGGAACAGGGCAGACCAAACTACCAAGCCAATTCTTCACCAGAAAGGATACAAGCTACCGGGGACCGGTTTCTGGCATTTCAGCCTCGTCGGCCCGGCTTGCTTGAATCCTGATGGAGCAGTGAGCAAGGGACTCATGTCTGAGTATACCCTGCCACACCTATAGTGGCCAAAAACGATTCAGAAAAGGGGGTGGTGATGAACAGAGTGTCTGAATTAAGCAGACCACTCTTACCCAGTCCAAAGATCAGGGCTTGATCCATCACCGTTATTTAGCTCACTGCCCCATCCCAGCTCAGAACCTGGCTATATGCAAATTAGTCTGCCCCCGCCCAGTGCATCATGGAAACAGGGCAGACCAAACTACCAAGCCAATTCTTCACCAGAAAGGATACAAGCTACCGGGGACCGGTTTCTGGCATTTCAGCCTCGTCGGCCCGGCTTGCTTGAATCCTGATGGAGCAGTGAGCAAGGGACTCATGTCTGAGTATACCCTGCCACACCTATAGTGGCCAAAAACGATTCAGAAAAGGGGGTGGTGATGAACAGAGTGTCTGAATTAAGCAGACCACTCTTACCCAGTCCAAAGATCAGGGCTTGATCCATCACCGTTATTTAGCTCACTGCCCCATCCCAGCTCAGAACCTGGCTATATGCAAATTAGTCTGTCCCTGGCCCAGTGCATCATGGGAAAAGGGCAGACCAAACTACCAAGCCAATTCTTCACCAGAAAGGATACAAGCTACCGGGGACCGGTTTCTGGAATTTCAGCCTCGTCGGCCCGGCTTGCTTGAATCCTGATGGAGCAGTGAGCAAGGGACTCATGTCTGAGTATACCCTGCCACACCTATAGTGGCCAAAAACGATTCAGAAAAGGGGGTGGTGATGAACAGAGTGTCTGAATTAAGCAGACCACTCTTACCCAGTCCAAAGATCAGAGCTTGATCCATCACTGTTATTTAGCTCACTGCCCCATCCCAGCTCAGAACCTGGCTATATGCAAATTAGTCTGTAAAATAATCCTGGAGCAGAATGCGTAAAAGTGTATTACCCTATAATGAAAACAAATGTGTTCTTCACAGTTAATCATGCAAGAGACCAAGTGTTTGTTAAAGTAAAACAAAGAATGTACGTTACTGTTAGTCATTGTCTGAAAGTGAATATGAATGGGAAAGCTGTGACATAAAGTGCACAAAAGTGGGAAAAACGTAATAGGCGAATAACTTTGACATAAAGTGCACAAAAGTGAGAAAAATTCGTAGAGACTATAATGAGAAAACTTGAAGATTAGTCATTGTGTCATATATCTAAAACAAAGAAAAACATCCCCGTGAATATTTGGTTGTATCATTTAAAAGAGGTGCTTAAAACAGACCCAAATGTGACCCGCGGTTATCAAACAGCGACAATTGCGGTTCAAATAACATGCTGTGCATGATGAAATACCATGCCAGAATAAATACCTGTGAGAAGAGGGGTTTGGGGGGCAGTTGAGCACTGTGAGGTCTGCCCCCGGGGCAGATTTGGGAGGGGGCGAGCAGGGAGCAGCCATTTTGAGGCTTTGGGCTGCCTTGGGAGTATCCCAAAGGCAGTCCAATTTTTGAATTGTAGCCCAAAGTTATATTTTGGGGGATTGCGCTGGCTCAGCCACCATTTGAGGTTCTGGTGACCTGGTGGCTGGGAGCGCTGTAGTTAGGGTTTTTTCTGCGGCCTTTGGTGTGTGGTGGTCAGTGATTTATTCGGCGTTTGGCATGTTTTCATTATGGCAAGCGAAGATGTGCGAGTCCTTGAGGCCATCCGCCTGCTTAGCGAAGCAGGACGGATGGATTTACTCGTGGGCCCGCAGGGTAGGGCGCGCCCGGTGAGGCATGCGCCTGCTGGCGTGGCGGCGGCCATTTTGGCCTGCTCGCCGCCACGCAAAGCAGCGCTATGGCAGGTGAGGACTCAGGGCCGTGCGGATGCCGGGGGCGTGGCCCTGGTTGTAGAGGCAAGTGTGAGAGTGGCGGGGTAGCGGGTGGGAAAAAGGCACAGCAGGTGAGCGCCGTCGGCGGCTCCCCGCCGCCTGTGATAATGGAGGCGACATGATGGAGGCAGTGCCCCGCAAGGTGCGTGGGGAGGGCAAGTCACCCGGGGGAGAGGGGACCAAGGTCGGGAGTGTTGGCAGGGGCAGGGGGCCGCGGGGCCGTGGAGAGTCCTTCCCCACACAGGAGCGGTCTGTTACAGGACAGGTCCAGGGGGGGTAGGGGGCCCGGCGGGGGTCGATCATTAGAGTGCAGGGAGTGGCTTTGGTAGGGCACAGGTGGATGGGAGGGGCAGAGGTGTCCGCAGGGGAGCAAGGGGGGCACTGGGGGGGACAAGGGGTGGAGATGGGGGAGGGGTCTGAGAGTGGTGGAGGCGGACAGGTAGAGGTTGGGGGGCATGTCCCCATTGTTGTTTAGTCTGATGACAGTGGGAGGGAATGGGAGGGGCTGGAAGTTTTCAATTCATGGAGGGAGGGGGTCTGGGAGTCACGGGGTCCAGTTGGGGGCAGGCGTTGAGGGACGGTGAGGTGGTGGGCCCCTCGTGGTGGGGAGGGAGTTCAGGGGTTGTTGGAGTGGGGACAGGGGGGGCAGTGGGAGGGCGGGATTGGGGTGTTGGGGGGGTTCTTCCGATGAAGGGGGAGCGGGGGTAGGGGGGTTGGCGTGGAGCGACGAAGAGGAGGGTGGGGAGGTAGGGCGGAGGGAGTGTGGGTTCACTTGGGTGGTTGGCACGTAGGGGCGGACAGGAGGTATGGGGAAGGTGACGAGCTGCAGTTTGAGGGACTCAGCACACCAGGCCTACCATTTCTTTTGCAGGAGGACTTGCGCCATGGGGTTCCTGATTTGGCAGAGCTGGGGACGGCCCATCGGTGCCAAGGCGAAGGAAGGGCTGAGCCTCCCATGGCGTGCCCGGTACCAGTGGGGATCCCATCACGGCCGGCAGAAGTAGGCCCGTGGTGGGCTCGCCGATCCCTCCACCCACAGGGCCACTACGGCTTGGGGGGCATCGCAGGAAGAGGAGCGCCGCATGGGATGCTGTTACTGATTTAAGAAGGGGGCAGGATGTTTGTACTGCTACAGGAAGGGTGCAGTCGGCGCCGCCGGCCAGACGGGGTTATGTGCATAGCGGCGTGCAGATAATTAAGGATGAGGATAGCTTGGAGAAAGGAGGGCTGCGGGATGGCAGGGGTGGTGGGGGGTCGAATAACGGTGTTGGCAGTGTTTTGCAGATGTCATGGGGCCCGCGGGAGAGGACGGCCGGGACATCGCACTGGGAGGCGAGAACGGCAGCCCGGGATCAGAGAGTTGAAGAGCGGCGTGCGGCATCCTTGGCATCAGGTAATCGAGTTGCGGCGCTGTGCATGGTTTCTGTGGGAGTGTGGGGGGGAGAGGGGGGGGGGATGGGGTATCGTCTGAGGAGGGGGAAGTATGTGGAGGATAAAGGAGTGGGCCCTGATGAAGGGGCGGTACCTGGTGGGGAGGCGCTAGAGGATGGCCATAAGAAGATGAGTGTGGGACCCTCGGGGTCTGGGGCAGATGGCGTTGGGGACAGCGGACAAGGCGCAGCGATCGGGGCTGAAGCAGCGGGTGATGGGGCGACTGGGGATGGTCCGGAGAAACCTAAGAGTAAGGAACTTAAGATTAAACGGCTGCCATATATGGGGGTTACGAAGCTGTTGGGTCCGCATTTGATGATGGCTACTAAGGAGCGCATCTGGAAGGGGGAGTATGTTGAGTTGTTACATTTTTATATCGGGAAGTGAGGGCGAAGGAGGGCTCCAAGGAGGAGGAGTATGAGCTCCAGAAGAGGCCGAAGGTGCCTCTCACTATTGAGAACTGGACGGCAGCATTTTTAATATTCGCCAGTGTGTATTACGAGAAGTTCCCCGAGCGGTCGGTGTCTATGTTTAAATACATGGACGTCATTAAAAAGGCTCAGATCACGGGGGGCAGTGTAGTAAGTGCTTATTTCTTTAAGAGCAATAGTAGAACTTTATACATACAATGGAATCCTGTGTATGTAATCACTGTTGTTGTAGTTCTATAGAATGTTATTATTCAGTTGGTTGTGCAGTCAGCTACTCTGAGTTGCTTGTACCTTTTGTTCCTGGATCTTACATTATTCAATAAATTGGAAATTCAACTCTACATGGCTATTTCGATTCCTTCAAGGATACTACAATTTATGGCGACAGGATGGGATTGAATTAATTCAAGAAAAACTTTAGCATCGTTTTTTTTACTCTTTGGGACTACGTCGTGTGAGTACTTTATCCTATTCTACACCTTTTGAGGATCTACGGTGTCACTGACTGTTTACTTGAAGAATTTGAGCTGACTGCTTTCAAATCGCCACGCTGTGAAGCTTCTTGGAGCCTTTTTGTGTTATTTCTACCTTTTCCCGGAAACCACTGGCAGTTTGAATGCGAGCGTGAAACGCTTACTTTTAAAAGCCTCCGCGTGTGTCTCTCGTGCAGCGCCTCGCTCCTGACCCGCATTCCGCTCAACGCGTCTAATCAACGCGTCAACAGCAAGGGGATAGAGTTCTCCTCCACACGTCAGACAAGACGTCACCGCGCACGTCAGGAAGTACGACATCGCGCACAGGGTCACGCATAGCAGCCATTTTAGGGAAAAGAAAGGCTTCAGTTTCCATGACAACCGAACGAGTTATCTTTGCCGAGTGAACTCGGGTTCGTTTTTCTGGCATTTTGGGTCGATCAATTGAGTGGAAACAGCGGCGATTTCTACAGGCACTTTCTAGAATTCCAGGAAAAAGGTTACTTGCAACATCAAATTCAAGATGTGGTATTTTTCTTTTTCTTTTAGTTTTGGTTTCTTCATGATGTGGTGAATATCCTTGAAGGAATCGAAATAGCCATGTAGAGTTGAATTTCCAATTTATTGAATAATGTAAGATCCAGGAACAAAAGGTACAAGCAACTCAGAGTAGCTGACTGCACAACCAACTGAATAATAACATTCTATAGAACTACAACAACAGTGATTACATACACAGGATTCCATTGCATGTATAAAGTTCTACTATTGCTCTTAAAGAAATAAGCACTTACTACACATCCCCCTTTCTGAATCACTATAAATTTAAAACTAAATAATAAAAAGGAAATACCAAATAACAAAATTAAGAACGGGTAAAATCCTGAAACTTTTTAGGAGTGACTACACGTCTCCCACCCTGGTGGATTTGTTACCATACACTCTACTAGATTTCTCCATATTTTCCCAAACAGAGGATTTAGTAAGACTCCGAAGAAACAGGAACCTGTGAACCATTCTGAACTTCAAAGTCTTCACCCTCAACACCATCTCCCTTTCTAAATCGAGAAAGAAGAAAAAAAAAATATTAATAAAACATGTGTCCAACACTGAAATTCACTTCCCTAGTATCCTAATAATTTGACGTGAATCAAACATGTGAACAATTTTATAAGCTCACATCAATACATTTTATAAAGGCTATTTGTAAAGCTTCCTGGATGACCTTAAAAATTTTGGAAACAAGTTTACAGTTGAATAAAGTTGAATAACTTTACCTAAATAATTCTACTGGAAACTGCACGCAATATTATCATATTCTTTATATTCCTCTTCCCAAACAAGCTTCAGACAGAGTAGCTTACACTGCAACAACCACTACACACTCCACGGGTCAAGAGCAGTAAGGAATGCTTACGGAGATACCTGGAACAAACTGTACATTATAAACGGAGTCTATGAGTCAAACAGATATCCTGGTTTCCAGAATAAATCTTCCATAGTCAGTATGCTAAGTCAAGTTTTGTGGTCTTAGTATAAAAGACATCTCCAGCCCTAAATGAGTGCATATGTCGTTCGTCTTAAGAAAGTAACATTTTTCCTGAACAATAACAATTGTTGCTATGAACAATCAGGAAATTAACAGAAAATAGTTTTGGAAGGCCACACCTCAGAAAAGTTCGACACCAACTTCTGAAACACATCAGTAGGTGATGTCCAGCGACTTTTGGTCTTTCCACCCTAATACCGGTGGACCCTTCTTTGTAATATACAATTTTCTCATAACATGCTTTTCTTTAAAACGAAACATAAGGGTTCTAAATCCTAGTATATCAATTGTCCCGCCTATAAAATTCTCGGCAGTAATATCATTGGACTCTAACCACCATCCTATTTTATCCACAAAATGACTTTTCCATATTTCTTGTGGCACTACAGTGAATGGTGAACCCGAATCCACTGCCAATCGTACTGTAACACCACCTAAAGAAATGTCGTAAAAAGGATTATATGATGAGTAACTAGAGGAATTTAAAACAACTTTTTCCCTCTGTACTAAATTTCCCTGAATAACATTATTGTCCAGGTTTGATGTCGAAAAATCACCCTCGTGTTGAACATACAACACTTTACTTTTTAACACTTTCTTGTTGTTCCAGTTGCACACTCGCGAAAAGTGTCCCTTCAATCCGCACTTCCAGCACTTGGCAGATCTAGCAGGGCATTTTCCAAAAAAAACAGTATGTGAATAATTACCACATTTAAAGCAAATTAAGTTGCTACACCTCTTTTGCTCAATACCCTCAAATTTCCCTTGAGGGTACGTAACTTTAACAAAACGATCAAACATTTCAGTAAGGCAATTATATCTTTAAAACAATTATTAAGGATTAGAATATTGTGTAATTGAGTAAGTTCACATTTTCCCGTTAACCTTTTCAAAACTGAAATAAAATCCTTCAGAAATGCAGCAAAACCTACTGAGAAAGTAAAAATGTTATGCAAGTCCAGTAATGCATTTTTAAAAACACCCACATTTCTTACTGTTCTTTCATTTGTGTGCATTTCTTCAAGAAAGCGTGAACCCTTTGGACCCAGTGAATATAATCGCACTAGTTTCTTCTTCTCAGGAAGGAAAGTACAGTTGACATCCTCTAAGTTAGCAATGTATTTTAAGAAACATGCATTCCAATAGGCCCAAGAAACAACGAGTTCTCCACAAACTGACAGGCAGCTATGCGTGGGCGCAGCACGATGAAGAATTCAGGGCCAGGATGGTGTGGGACCCCGAGGCGAAGTGGGGTGAGCTTGACTCCGACTTATGGCAGCACACGATGGGGCTGGCGGGGTCAGGTAAAACCATTTTTATGGCAAGCGGGCTGCCCATTATTTACCAGCCCTTTCAGGGCCGCCAGACCCATGGTGGGGTGGGGGCAGGGATTAAAACTCAGGCTGAGTCCACGGGGCCATGTTGGGACTATAATAAGGGGGCGTGCACTAGGGAACACTGCCGGTTTCGGCATGAATGCTCGGGCTGCTGGAAGTACGGGCACCCCTTGGGTAGATGCTGGAATGCTTCTGGGCAACAACATGGGGGTCAGCAGGGACAGGCAGGGGCATCCGGTCGGGGAATCTCCAGCAATCTGGAGGTGGTAGGGGGGTCGGGGCCAAAGGGCTCATACTCCAGTTAAGGTGGCTCGCTTGGTAGTGGCCCTGCAGGATTACCCAGACAGGAGGGCTGCGGATCAGTTACGGAACAGGTTTTTGGAAGGATTTCATTTGGGTTATAAGGGGCCACGGCTTCGGAGATGGGCTGACAATTTAAGGACTGCCAGGAGCACCCGGAGGTGGTGCAGGGCAAACTGGATAAAGAAGTCAGTGAGGGCCGCATTACGGGACCCATTGAAGACTGGCCGTTGGAGGATTTGATTGTGTCCCCAATTGGGGTAGTGCCAAAGAAGGAGGTGGAGCAGTTTTGCCTCATTCAACATTTGTCGTGGCCTGAAGGTGGCTCGGTAAATGATTACATTGATGAGCGGGAGACCACGGTGTCTTATTCGTCGGTTGATGCTGCCATGGCCTTGGTGGTGGCCGCGGGCGCAACGGCGAAAATGGCAACGTGCGACATCAAGTCGGCTTTCCGGCTGCTTCCGGTCCACCCAGACGATTGGGGCCTGCTGGGGATCCAGTTTAGCGGCCGCTGGTGTGTGGACAAGGCATTGCTGATGGGCTGCTCGATGTCTTGCGTGCTTTTTGTGTGTTTCAGCACGTTTGTGCAATGGTTTTTTACGGAACGGACGGGTCACCAAGGAGTAACTCACTACCTGGATGGCTTTTTCTTTGTTGGGGCCCCAGACTCCACGGACTGCCAGGTTGCGCTGGACAGGTTTCAGAAGCTCATGGAGGACTTGGGAGTGCCATTGGCACCGGAGAAGACAGTGGGGCCAGGCACGGCACTGTCGTTTTTGGGCATAGAGCTGGACTCGGGGAAATGGAGGCCCGTTTACCAGTGGAAAAGAAGCAGCAGATGTTGGGGCTGCTGGAGGTCATGTTGGCACGGCACAAGGTCACGGTTTTGGAGATACAGGTGCTGTTGGGTCACCTCAATTTTGCTTGCAGAGTGGTGCGAGTGGGTCGGACCTTTTGTAGGAGGTTGGGCAGGGCCTTGGCGGGGCAGAGGCCTCCGCATCATCACGTACGACTGTCTGGGGGCATTCGTGAGGACTTGCGGATGTGGCAATTTTTTCTGCAGAACTTTAACAGGGTTTCCATGCAGAGGGGGGATGACCTGGTCTGGGATGTCCAGATTTTTTCAGACGCGGCAGGGAGCGATGGTTTTGGGCACTACTGGCAGGGGAGGTGGTGTGCGGGGAAGTGGCCCCCGGAGTGGTGGGGGAGGGAGGAGCATCGTATTTTTGGAGCTTTTCCCTCTGGTGGCGGTGGTCTCGCTGTGGGGGGAGGTGCCGGCCCACAGATGTGTGACCTTTCATGTGGATAATATGGGGGTGATGCAGGTGGTGAATCGTCAGTCCGCCAGGGATGAACAGGTGCTGAAAATGCTGAGGGTGTTTATGTTGGGCTGCCTGCGCCATGACATTGCTTTTCATGCAGTGCATGTGCCTGGGATCAATAATGACATAGCGGATGCTTTGTCTCGTTTGCAGTGGGGGAGGTTCCACGGGTTAGCCAAGGACGCGGATCGGCACCCGACATGCATGCCTCCGCAACTGTGGTACTTAGGCAACACAGGATGTTGCAGCTGGTTCTAGGATATTTGGCGGAGTCAACGAGGGCGACGTATGTGTCTGCATGGGGGGAGTTCGTGACGTCCGGGGCACGTTGGCAGGCTCCAAGACAAAGACGGCAGGAGGATGTTACCCAATTTATCCTGTCGCTCATCGAGAAAGGGCTCACGTGGGTCCCATAGCGGACAAGCTGGCGGGGATTGCCTTCTTGGGCAAACTCTTATGGCGTTATGCACTGACCGCAGGCGATCTCGGGTCGAGGATGTTGGAAGGGTGGGCCCAGGAGTGTGAGAAGCTGGGTCGGGTGCGGCAACCTTTATCGTGGGCTTTGTGGGGGAGGGTAGTGGGAGCCTTGCCTGTTGTTTCCCGGATGCGGGGGAGGTTTGCTTGTTCACTACCTTAATGGCGTGGATGTTCGCGAGGGGTTTTCGGGTGTCTGAGTTGCTGGGGTCTAGAGGGGGTGCTGAGATATTGTGGCCGGAGGTTGCCTTCGGTGGGGAGGAGGTGCGCCTTTGGTTATGGAAGTCTAAAAGAGACCACAGGAGTGTCGGCAGGTGGGTGTCGTTGGGGAAGGTGGCCTTGGGGGAGGTATGCCAGGTACGGTGGGTTTGCAATTGCGGGCACGGGAGCCAGCGGCAGGGGTGGTCTTTCGGCACGCGGATGGACAGGAAGTTACAGGCTCGCAGGCTATATTGCGGAAGACGTTGGCTCTGCTGGGGGTGAATGGGAGGAGCTTTGGCACGCATTCCTTTTGGATTGACGCAGTGTCGGAGGTGCACAGACGGGGAGGGGGCGAGGGAACATCATGCGCTTGGGCAGGTGGTCGTCCGATTGCTACAGGTGATACGTGCGCGGCAATGTGGACCAATAATAACGCCGTTGTTTATGTGGACGGTGTACTTACTCTTGTTTCTCGTTTCAGGTTCTGTGGCGGGTCCCCTTGCCTGTGATATGGCAGTGAGGATAGTGGGCCACTCCTTTGTGAAGCGGGCCCAGGTGCAAGCCCGGGACAGTTATTTGAGGGAAAATTTGGGATTTAATCCTGCACGTTTGTTGGTTTGGGAGAGGGGGTATGCGTTAGAGAGAGTTGATGGGGATACTTAACAGTTTGTTAGTATCGGGTCGGTGTCCGAATGTGTTGGTTTTACACTTAGGTGAGAACAACATGGTTGGGGAGACGGGGTTGGTCTTGATGAGGGCCATGAAAAAGGATTTAGAGGAAATTAAGAGGCGATGGTCGGGGTGTACGGTTGTTTAGAATGAGTTTGTTCCACGGAGGGTCTGGAGAGGGGCGGTGAAACCCCAGGCGGTAGATAAGGCCAGAAGGAAGGTCAATGTGGAGATGGTTCATTATTGCAGGCACTTGGGCTTTTCATGGGTCTGGCATCAGGACATTTGTTACGATGCACCGGAGTTGTTTCGGGGTGACGGGGTTCACCTGTCCCGCACGGGTATGGACCTTTATCTGTTAGAGTTACTGGAGGTTTTGTCCAGGTTGTTGGGTGTGTGCAGGGAGTGAGGAACCAATGGTGAGGTGCATCGGAGAAATGGTTACAGGGGAAGGGGGGCAGGAAAAGGTAGAGGCGGTGTAATCACCTACCCTTCTGCCTTTTCCTGGGTGGCGGAGTTGTTTTTGAAGTTGTCCAAGTTTGGCTGGAGTTTGGTAGTTTATCCTTAAGTTTGGGGAGTTGGTGAACAGGAGCAGGGAAAGGTTAAGCAGTTTGGAAGTTTACATTAGAGGGTCGTTAGTTACAGTTGCAGGAAAGCAGAAAGGATTGTAGGTCTTGGGAGGGTAGGAGTTCTAATGTTATGTGATAAGATTCTGTATTATTTAATGTATTGGAAGTTATGTATTGTATGTTGCAGGGTGGTTTTTTTTATCAAGTGGGGATTGTAGGGGTGGGGGAGGAAATGTCAAGGGGTCAGGTAATTCGATGTTTAGATAGGTTTTAGTTTTGTAAGGCAAAGTGCAAGTTTTAATAAAGTGTGATGTGCACCTGTTTCAATAAAGCGGCCGTTTACACACACAAATGGTTGTCAGTGTGGCTTGCCCCCCTTCCTCCCTCCCAAGGGGGGTTTGGGAGGCAGCCGAGCAGCACGAGGTCTGCCCCCGGGGCAGATTTGGTAGGGGGAGGGGGGTGAGCAGGGAGCAGCCATTTTGAGGCTTTAGGCTGCCTTGGGAGTAGCCCAAAGGCAGCCCAATTTTTAAATTGTAGCCCAAAGTTATATTGTGGGGTTTGCGCTGACCCAGCCACCATTTTAGGTTCTGGTCACCTGGTGGCTGGGAGCGCTGTAGTTAGGGTTTTTTCTGCCCCGCCCACCCTCCCTGGTCTTAGGGTTTTTGGGGGAGGCGTGCAGAGTAGATTTTTGGTTAGAGGCTGTTGTTAGAACAGGTGCATAGGGGTCTATATTATTGTAATGTTGTCGCTTGGAACAGGTGCTGGCGGAGTTGTTTTTGAAGTTGGCCAAGTTTAGCTGGAGTTTGGTAGTTTATCGTTAAGTTTGGGGAGTTGGTGAACAGGAGCAGGGAAAGGATAAGCAGTTTGGAAGTTTACATTAGAAGGTCGTTCGTTACAGCTGCAGGAAAGCAGATAGGATTGTAGGTCTTGGGAGGGCAGGAGTTCTAATGTTATGTGATGAGATTGGGTATTATTTAATGTATTGGAAGTTATGTATTGTATGTTGAAGGGTGGGGGCTTTTTATCATGTGGGAATCGTAGGGGTGCAGGAGGAAATGTCAAGGGGTCAGGTAATTCGATGTTTAGAGAGGTTTTCTTATGTAAGGCAAAGTGCCAGTTTTAATAAAGTGTGATGTGCACCTGTTTCAATAAAGCGGCCGTTTACACACACAAATGGTTGTCGGTGTGGCTTGCTCCTCTTCCTCCCTACCAAGGGGGCTTTGGGAGGCAGCCGAGCAGCGCGAGGTCTGCCCCCGGGGCAGATTTGGTAGGGGGAGGGAGGCAAACAGGGAGCAGCCATTTTGAGGCTTTGGACTGCCTTGGGAGTAGCCCAAAGGCAGCCCAATTTTTGAATTGTAGCACAAAGTTATATTGTGGGGGTTTGCGCTGACCCAGCCACCATTTTAGGTTCTGGTGACCTGGTGGCTGGTACCACTGTAGTTAGGGTTTTTCCTGTCCCTCCCACCCTCCCTGGGCTTAGGGTGTTTTGGGGGAGGCACGGCCGTCAGTCCTCTAGCCCTCTCCTGTAGTCTCCTATCTTAGAAGGTGGGGCTGCTACCGCGGGGCGATGTGCGATGTCCGGCTTCTATAGCCTCTTGAGCAGTCATCTTTTCTCCCTGAAACTTGTAAATAGCCTCTGTATCACATGGTAAATCAGACTTCAAACAGAATATGAAACAGAGGATTGGGCGGACCTTCTGGACGCATTGGATCGTGGGGCACGGGAGGCACGGTTGAAGTTCTGTCGTTGCATGACTGGCACTGGACTCCGGTAAAACTGCAGGCAGCGGGCCTGTTACCTCATACAAGTTGCTGGCAATGCATCCACGACCTTTGTGACCTGATACACGTTCTCTGTGATTGCCCCACAGTACGACCTCTTTGGAAGGCGTTTAGCACCAAGCTGAGCGAGATCCTACCAATCACGTCACCCCTGCCTCGCTCCGTGATCCTTCAGCCATAAAGAAAACAGATATCTCTCTACTGTCGTCAGTTTTCTATTGGACCCAGCATTACCTAAATATTGGTGTAATCTTTTTAGTATTATAAGCCCCAGTCCTTTACTGCTTTCATCAAATAGTGTGGCTACATCTCTTTATTATGATTTAGAACATAATGCCACAAACCATTTTTGAAGTCTCAGATGGACGATGCAGCTGTTTGACCTCCAACTCAGCTGCCTTTCCCCAGTTGAGGCCCTTCTGGCAGGTAGAGCACCCCAGGCCCCTCCTGGTTAGAAGTCCCTGTGCGTCTTGGCCCTAGGAGTAGAGGATCAGGTAGGGGATGATACACCCAACAGTCACCTCCTTCTGCACTAAATGCCAGTACCTCCCAGTTTGGTGGCAGGTGCAGCTGGGTGACACCAAAGAGCTCTTCCACATAATATACACTTGTCCTGCTCCAAGTGCAAGAGCTCAGTTCAATAAAAGTGGTTGAGGCCTTAAGTGATTATATTACAAGGGGTAGACTCTTGTCATCTGCTCTGTACTGTTATATCTCGTCCAGGTTTTCCATGTCAGATGACATCTTCACTTGAGCTGCTTCCCTCCTCGCTGGTTTGCGCTAGACATTGATGCACAGGGCAGATTTACAAGCCCCTTGCGACACTTTCACGACGCCGTTGCGTCACTTTTGTAATGTAGCAGCGGCGTAAACCATGCACCACGTTGCGCCTTATTTAAGTGACGCATCTAGGGAGATGCGTCACGTTGTAAAGCCCTATGCCACATGAAACCTGCGTCAGGTTTCATGTGGGCATTCCGGCGCAGGGTGGGCGTTCCGGCGCCGGAACATCACGTAAAAGTGAGGGAGTGAAATCTACATGATTTCACGAAGTCACTTTTATGTCCATGTTGTGTCAAAACCCTGCACCTGCTTGAAGCAGGCGTAAGGCTTGACGCACCATGTTGGACATAGGCAGGGTTGGAACAGTGCTGGATTTGCATCGTGCCCGCGACGCAACTCCAGCACTGCGCCAACCTTACGCCGGCAGATGCGACACGCATCTGTTTATGCATGCGCCATGATGCACCACATTGTAAATGCGGCGCATCTGTGGTGGCGCAAGGGTAAACTTGCGTGACACATCTTTCCTGGCGCATCCCTGAAGGGATGCGCCAGGAAACGTAAATCTGCCCCCTACTGTAAAGCATCCCTATGCATGCTCACAGCAGATACAGCACGCAAAGACCACATTTGAAAGAAATGCTCGCTCACTGTAGCTAGAAGCTGACACGTGCATGGCAGCCCCCCTGAAATAACTCTTGGCTTTCGCTCTGCGGAGCTCGCGTGCCTCCTTTCCGATGCCAGAGTGTGCCCCCAGACCACGACACTTCTAACGCTCCAGAGCCGACACCCGGCTCAGACACAGCAAGGCAGGCACGCGTCCAAGTCGGGGACACAAAAGGAACAATGAAATTTGAGGAATTCTGGTGCGTAACCCACTTTGAGTGGAGATATTCTAGAGGTGTGTGAGACATGAGAGACGTCAGACCTCTGCTCAACACCTCTTATTATAACTACCTCTCGACTACGAGAAGGTAAAATCAATCCCATAAGAATATACAGAAAGGACTATTTCGTTTTTTATTATTTTTTTTTTAAAGAGAAAAGCAGGTTCACTTGTCTGGAGGGGGAATAAAAAGTAAAAAAAAAATCTTGACAGTGACAAAAAGACGGTACTGCCTCACTTGTCCTTTTCTCACGAAAAAAGAGCTGCTCTGACAATACGGTCTTTGATTCTATACAGACTCTTCGACTCTGTTCCAAAATGGGGCAGGCTTGGAGTGCCTTAACAAAGCTTCAGAAGGCTTGCCCTGTGGCAACGTACAGCCTCCACAGTGTTTTTGACATTCTTCTGCGACAGAAGAAAAGGGCGCGCATGAAGGAAAGAAAGAGAGAAAGCTGAAAGACAAAATAAGTTTCCTTTCTCAACGCGTCGAGGTACAGGTGAGAGCTCGCAGATGGCAGAGTTCAAATGTCTTGTGCATGGGTGTTCGTCCTCTGCAGCGACCTTCCATCCCACTTTCTTCCTCACTTCCCAGTTTACACCCAGCTTATTGGCCAGCTGGACAGCCAGGAGTATATCTGCATACGACTATTATTCAAAGCCCTCCGAAGCTCCCTCTTCGCTTTACTCCAGTGACGTCCCTTCTTCTGAAAACAGGGCTCAGTGGGAATCCGAAAAGGGTGCGCTGTAAAGCTTTGAAGAGATGACAAAGTGTTGCTTTATTGGAGGCAGGATAAAGTTCACAGTTTTGCATCCTTGGCTCCATGGTCACACAGGTGCATACTGAAGTCCCTAGGGGCATACTGATGCATCTTAAAAAAAGCTGTAACTCCCACTTCTCTAAACAAATCAACACACACCCTATCGAATCTAAAGGCCCATCGGCTACTGAGGGTTTGTCCTACTCCTTCCTTGCATTATTTTTGGCCTACCGGTCTATACAACTGGCCAACTGGACTTCTGTTTGGGATTTCTGGGCCTACTGATTATGTACCTCAGAAATGCCAGCCCCTGCTTCATCTTAAACTCCTACTGGTTCCCCGGTGAGCCTGCCCACACTCTGTTCTCCCATGCTCTTTAGTACATCTACTTCCTTTACTAACTGAAATTACCATAATATTTTAACAAACCCTATGTTCCCCTATTGATGTTCTGCTACAAGAAACCCTCCCAGTTAGGACCTCATAAAGAGTCCCTGGAAGTGGTATCTTTCGGGGGGATACCGCTCTGGGTGGTCTTGTGTAGTCAGATGGTTTCGGACCAGGGATTACCAGGTCTACAAATGCTGGGCTGGTATGTGTAATCACAGGGCCTGGAAAACAAGCCTTGCTTTCACAAGCTCCAGATCTGCACCCTATGAAAACACAGGGATGGACTGTTCATAAAGGCACAGCCTGGCGTCAGTGCAATGTGGGAAGCAGAGCCCCCTCCCAGAACCATATCATCACTGCTTCATCAGCATGCCCAGTACTATTTGTCTCCTGTCCTATCGTGCTCTACGCTGCAGCCAACCACGCTTTTTTGAGCATGCGTACACAACCAACGTAGATAGGAGACAAAATCTATTAGCTAAAATTGTTGTTTTTTGCTTTTTCCTACTTAAACTCCCCCCAACTCAATGCATGTCCAATGTTTTTAGATTGTTTAATATCTCAGCTAATTGAGTCGCTTGCACAAGTATACACACACTCACGCTAATGGACAGGACCATAGGTCACAGGGTATCCCAAACAGGATCCTACTGGAATATATCTTTAAATATGCAGATCTATAGGGGGGAAATTAAGAGGAACAAAAATGAACTATTGCAGTAAAAAAGTATAACTGGGTCGACCAGTCATAACGAATGAGGTATACCAATGTAGACATCCAAACAGCAGGCTTTTGACATACCATCAGAAAACAAAAAACACACACAGCATAAGCGCACCACAGTGCTTAAATGCTACAGCCCAGGTCCAATCCAACAGGAGCAGGAGGCACTACAGCCTGTAACACACCACTCCCAAAGCTCAAACGATAAGTTCAGGCACAATCCAAATGGCAATGACCGAGAAAAGTATGCTCAGATGCCCAAGTCCCAGCACAACAGAGCTCATCCAATGGTATGCATTCAAAAGCGGCCCACGAAGCTAACACTATCCTAGTGGTCCTCGCCAGGACCTTGGAAGGACACGGAAAGTCAGAACTATGATACGCCAAAGAGATGGTGTCCTTAATACAATGCTCCAGAGTCAACCTAGAAACAGCCATCCCACACCCTTCAAGACCAAAAGTCACAAATAAACTGATAGAGGAACTAAAGCAGAATATCTGTCCACATGTGCAGACATAGCACAGTAACATCAAGGGTGTGCAAAACCTGCTCCTCAGGAGAAGAAGGATAAGGCAAAATCAGGCCCTAAGAGGGATGAAACTGAGCCTGGACCTTAGGAAGAAGTTTAGTATCCAAACATAATACCACAGCGTCCTCCAAGAATTGCAGAAAAGGAGAACATCATCAAGCAGAAAGCTTCCCCAATCTCCTGGCCAATGTAACAGCAACCAGGAAAGCCCCCTTTAGCGGAAAGGAACTACAAATCCACGGTAGACAAAGGCTCAATGTTAGAATTGGGAGTCTCTGGTTGGCAGAGGTAGGTATTTGTGACAAGCAGGGACCCTCTCCTCTAGTCAGGGCAAGGGAATTACTCTCGCCAAAAAAACCCTGCTCATCCTCTAGGCGGCATGGCGCGAGCAGTCAAGGCTTATTTCAGAGGCGATGTAAGTTAAGCAGTTGTGACCACATACAGTAACCCAGTAACAACACTACAAATGGACACCACACAGGTTTTATATAAAAAATAAGAATAAGTATACTTTATATAGAGTTATCACAAGACCAATAAACGACAAAAAGAATCCACAGTACTCTGACATTTCAAGAGTTCATGTTAAAAAGGCTTGATTCAAGGTTCTGTGCGAGTCGGTAGCCCTGTCCGGCTACAGCGTTGCTGAAAAGAACACAGAGTCTAACAAATCCAGCGGTGTGCGGCGATCCGGGCCCACTCAAATGTTGACAGACTCAGTCACCGTACCTTTTCCTTGAGGCGGCCGGCACGGATGTGCGAGACGGTTCCGGGCTTCGTTACGGTGTAGAAAAAGAAAGCGTTGTAGGTCACTGTGTCCTTCCAGTCGCGGTGCAGGCTACGGCTCGTTGACGGCGTCGAGACGGAGTCGGTGAGCTCAGAGCTTGCGTTGTTCGAGGCGGACGTTGCTCATTGCGGTGCTTCCAGCTTTACGGTGCGGCGAACGAGCTGGAGTTTGGGAGCTGGCGTCGGTCAGTCCGGATAGTGGTGCGAGTCAGGTGGTGCGTCCAAAGCGTGCGAGGCGGTGCCCAACTCCGGCGCGATCACAGCACTCGAAGTCAGCAGCAGTGACCGCGTCGGTCAGACCAGATCGATTCGGTGTAGCGAGGCATTGCACCTCGCGGTGTCCTTCCAGTCGCGGTCGTGAGTGTCAGTCACAGCTCCGTGCCTCTGTAGCCACTTGTTTCCAGCAGCAATTCACAAAGGCTGGTGAAGTCCACTGGTCCTGGGACTTCAGTCAGGGGGCAAGCTCTCTTCCAAGCTCTTGAAGATCTTTGCACAAGTTGAAAGAAAAGCCCAAAGTTCTTTCTCCTCTCTTTGGCAGTCAGGCACTTCAGCTCAGGAATAGTCTCTCCTGTTTCTTCAGGTTCCTTCTCCTCAGCAGAGGTTTCGTCTTGTAAGTCCAGAAGTGATCTCATTTCGTGTGATCAGGGTCTCAATACTTATACCCCAAAATACTTTGTTCTCTGAGGGGAGAGTGGCCTGTGCCCAGTCAAAACCAGTTCTGAAGCACTCTGTTTACCAGACTTCTCCTTTCCTTTCACAGCACAGGGCAGGCACATCAGACGCCCAAGACAGGAGGTGGGGCCATCATTGTGGAAGGCAGGTACAGTCCTGGAGCACTTTGTTGACAGTCTTCCTTCTCTTCTTTCAGTGTACAGGGCAGAGACATCAGACGCACCACAGGGGGTGGAGCCAGCACTGTGGGGGGCGGGCACAGTCCTATTCAGGTCTCAGGTTCAACTCCTCCCTCCCATCTAGATGCAGATCTCTCTATTCACCACTGGGCTGACTCATTCTGTCTCCTGGAATCCCCCAGCCCTGTCACTCAAACTCCAGACAAGGAATACACAACCTCGCAGAGGCAGGCTTAAATGGTTAGGCAAGCAAATACCTACTTTCTAAAAGTGGTATTTGCAAACACAGAATATTACAATTAACTTCTCTAAACGATGTATTTTATTATTCTGAGTCCAGGCATACTTAACTCGAATTTCTACTATGTTCTCTGAGTCTGATAGGATTATAAACATGTAATAATTCTAACAGCCCATTCTGGCCTATGGAGAACAGGTAGCCTTGCAATAGTGAAAAACGAAAATGGCTGTAATTCACTATTAGGACATACCACACACATCAGGGCTTGTCCTACCTTAAACTTGCAATGCACCCTGCCCTTGGGCCTACCATAGGAGTGACTAATATGAAGACAAGGGAAGGTTTAGGGACTGGCAAGTGGGTGCACTTGCCCAGTCAACATGACAGTTCCAGACTGCACGCAGGCTCTGCAATGGCAGACCTTAGGCACGTTTTACAAGGCCACTTCTGTGGGTGGCACAACCAATGCTGCAAGCCCACTAGCAGAATTTGGAATTACACGCCCCGGGCACACTCAGTGCACTGTACTAGGGTCTGACAAGTAAACCAAATAACCAATCATGGAACCACTAATCAATACATCAATTTACAATAGGGAGAGCATGTGCACTTTAGCACTGGTCAGCAGTGGTAAAGTGCCCAGAGTCATAATATAGCCAACAACAGGTCAGAATAAATATAGGAGGAAGGCAAAAAGTTCAGGGTTGACCCTGCAGAAAGGGCCAAGTCCAACACAAACCCCTTCCAGCTAAAACACAGGGTAGACCAATCACTACCTTGATGAGCTTCTCTGCTTTGGGCGATAGAACATGGACCTGGCCCGCAACAGCAGGGACACATTCCAGTTCTACACCAATCTGAACCCATTTCAATTCCTCTGGCCATACTCTTAGGGTCCACCAAGCTAATCCATGGGGAACCCTTTTCTTCACCTGTGGACACCACCTGTGCAGCATCTAACCTTAACTTGCTCACAGGTGTGTCCCAACAGACAGACAGCAAGTCAAAGTGGCCACTGACAGTAGTCAGGGATGAGACTCAGGCCTTATGCCTCTCAGGGCTCTCAAACCTCTGTGGTGTCAGAGAGCGGTGGGCAGTAACCCCAGGTGCTTGGCACCCTTTGTCCACTCTCCCTCCTGTCAGGTCAGGTATGATATCCTGGCACTGACCCACCAGCCCCAGGCCTATACCTGGTGGCTGGACCAGAGACTGGGGTAGGCTCTCCCACACCCGGTCCTCCTCCTTGGGGCTTTGTACCCTCCCACCTAGAGTGGTACCCCCTTCTAGAATTGTCAGGTCACCTGTGACAGGTGTGCTGTACAATTCGCCCACCAGTTCAGGGGTTCTATCCTGCAACTGGGCTGCCAGGTCAGGGGGGACACCCTGAACATGGCCTTCCAACCCAGGGTCTAGACCCTCGGGCTGCACCGGGGTCAGAGGCGAGGGCTCCCTCCCTCTGCACCCGCTTCCAGAGCACTTCACCCTCCCAACTGGAGTGGTACCCCTGGAAGCTACCTCGGTCATGACACGGATTACAGCTGCCCCTTCCTCCAGGTCAGACAACACCTGAACCTGGCTCTCCAACCTAGGGTCTAAACACTCAGGCTGAACCGGGGTCAGAGGCGAGGACTCTCTCCCTCTGCACCCCCTTCCAAATGGCTATACCCTCCCACCTGGAGTGGTCTCCCAAGAAGACAGACTGGTAGGGACACTGATTACATATGTCCCGCCCTCCAGGTCAGGTAACACCTGTACCCAGCTTCCCAACTCAGGAACCAAACCTTGCAGTTGAACACTTGCCTGGCGTACCAGGACTTCCTTGGGAGCATGCATGCCCCCCTGAGGGTAACACATAACTCCTGTGTTGTGCGATAGTCTGCCTGGTGCAGATCTCCGTCCCCTGTCCATCTGACAGTGCGCGAAGATCCCCCAGGACAGAAGTGGTGTCCCCATGGTCATTCATTGGTGACGCAGCCCTTCTGGCTGGCCCCTGAACCACTGGTTCTTCTACTGGGGACTCTTTCCCCCTCTCACCCATCCATCTGGACTTCTGCACCCTCCCAACTGGAGCGGCACTGCCAGACACCAGAACTACTGGAGCTCTGCTTACAGAGGTTCCACGTTCTCTAGATACTAAGAGATCCTCCTCAAATGGCCTACAAGTGCAGCCTAGGCCCCAGACCTGATGTTCCCTTAAGAAACCATCCAGGCCCTGAGACTGGGTTTCGAGTACCTTTGGACAGAACCCACTCCTCACTCCTCTACTAGGGGCTCACTTCCTCCTCTGAGATAGGACGTGAGCCCCTACACCCCTCCCACAACAGGTCAGAAAAAATATAGCAGGAAGGCAAAAAGTTCAGGGATGACCCTGCAGAAAGGGCCAAGTCCAACACTCAACATGAGACGACGGATGAGCCGAAGGACCAGAGGGAGATCCCATGCAGGGACAGAAGAACGGACAGCAGGGGAAATTAAAGCAAAACTCCAAAATAACAGGCTAACCAAAGGCCCAGCATTCAAGGAACAGGATACAGAATCCCTGAAAGCCCAGTAGCCGGCTCACATGGGTAAGAGCGGTGAGGCGGGGTGGGGTGGTGTGGGAGGTGGTGGGAGTCGACAGACGACAGGATAAGTAATATGAAAAAACTGAGAGATGCAGCAAGCGCAAGGTAAGTGGTTTTATTTATTTCATATTACTTATACTGATGTCTGTCGACTCTCACCATCCCCCACCTTGTTCCCCTACTTTGGAAAGCCGCTACTGTAAGAACAGGCAAGAGCACCGAAAAGCAGCAAAGACGCCACAGCTGATTATGAGCACCACTCCCTCCTTCCCAGCAGCACACATGCAGTGAAGGGCCGCCACGTAGACAAGCCGGTCCCCAGGACACGGCCACAGAAAGCAGCTCACTCAGCACCCTAAAAAGGAGCAATACTAATGCCGGGAAATAAACTACCAACTCATGGTCCAAAGTCCGGGTAGCACGCCACTGACTCATACAGCCAGAGGACAAATCAGGCAGAGATAAACACAAAGGTGTCCCAGAAGCCAAGCAGGCAGTTCTCCCGGCAGCATGGGTATACATACGTTAACTCACAGATAAGGAGTCACAGGAGACCATAAAATGCGTCCCGGATCCCCATGCTCTCCAGAAGTATGGGCCCAGGAACCTTCTCCTCTAAGTCCCACATAGGAAAAAGCTAGGACATGAAGCGAGGCACAAGAATAAGCTCCAGATCCTTCTACTCATTCAAGAGGACGTCCAACATGAAAGGATAAATGGACAGGGTTTAAGGAGGTGTCTGAAATGGAGGCAACACCAAGTCATTGAAAGGCCCAGTCAACTCCGAATCAGGAAATCCAAATTTAACACTAACATGCACCAGAATCTCCGGGAACATGTCTTTAGAAACATACATCCCTTCATATCCCAAAGAGGCCCGAGACAGCTCATCAATAGAATCAGACCTGGAAATTTCAGAATACAGCCCTTTCCCACCTCCAGAAAGTGAACCAACCTTATTCTTCTTTAGGGATGACAAGGTGTAGCATAAGAATGTTGCCAAACACTGCCCGGAACTAGACCTCGCCTGCAAGTACACATCCAGGCCATCACCAAAGTTCAGCATTCGTGCTGCTGGGCCAGATTTCAGAGTCCAAGACTATAATTTGGGCTCTTATTGCATCAGAAATTGCTCTAGGTCGACTTGATTGTTTACGTTGTCTAGGGAAAGGAGTATTGTTTTTCAAACACATAAAAAAAGAGGAGGGTGGGGGATGTCAAATTGCAAATATGTGAAATTAAATGTTTTCTTTATTTAAACGGATATATTTTGTATGATGTCAAAAGAAAAAGGGCACACGCATAATTGTTTGCATACACATTTCTATATTTCTAAAAAAAGAATGCTGTAGTTCTGATTAAAAAGTGTTTGCTGCTGTGCATGTACTCAATTGGATACCAGTAACCACTGGGTGACTCCTGAGAAAGAGTAAGGATCTGGCAGTCTTTATTTTTTGTGGGTTGGTGTGGTCCATGATGGATACTGGGATAAGTGCCTTTTGCATCATTGTTCAGTAGCATTCCAGCTTCCCATAATCTGTTACGGTAACATATGAAAAGTACTTAATACAGCACTATTTTCCATATTCTACAGCTTTATATCCTCATCTTGCATTCTATTTCAAAAAGCCTCTGCCCACTATGGCCTAGATGTATCAAGATTCCAATTTGCGAATCTTAATTAGTGATTTTTAGCGAATTGCTATTTAGAATTCGCAAAATGGAATGTATGTAAAAAATCGCTTTTTTTAATCGATTCCTTATTAATCTTTATTTGCGAATTCGCAATTTGCTAATCGCAATTTGAGAATTATTTCAAGGGTGCAGGGGTGTCTCATGTACGCCCTGCTGCACCCCTGAAACTTACATGTGTGTGCATATGGCACACATACATGCCCATGCAAATTAACACGAACCTCAAATTGGTGTTAATTTGCGATTCCTTAACCTGAATTCACAATGTAAAAAAGTTTCATACATGGTATTTAAGGAATCGCAAAATTGCGATTCCTTAAATGCTTAAATACTCAACAGAATCCGTAGTTATCTCTCACTTCAGGCACGTAAGCAAATTGCAGTCGCCCTTGTTGGCTCCAGGTTGGATTATTGTAATTCTCTATACATGGAGTCCAACAAGGGTCTCATACATAGACTGCAAATCGTGCAGAATGCTGCAGCACGTTTCGTCCTAGCTCTTCCTAAGACATCATCTGCTACCACCGCGAGGAGAGATCTCCACTGGCTCCCTGTCCAGCACAGAATTTATTTTAAAATCTTGTGCCTGACGTATAGAGCACTCGAGGATGGCCCTAAGGGTGCTATCAGCTCTCTACTTACCCGCTATTATCCAACAAGGTGCCTTCGCTCTGCGGGATTACTCCAACTTGTTGTCCCCCGTTTTAGGCTGACCAGATGGGGAGCTAGGGCCTTTTCCGTCGTTGCCCCTCAGCTCTGGAACGCCTTGCCAATGGAGATTAAAACCCTACCTTCAATGGACCTGTTTAAAAAGGCCTTAAAAACTTGGTGCTTCTCAAGAGCCTATTAAGGATGAACTGCTTCGCCTTTGATGTGAGCTGGTACTTTGAAATAGGCGCCTTGACGCCCATTGGGCTAAGTCTGCACAGGATAAGATGCCGTTCATTCATTCATTCATAAGCAAAATAAGGAATCGCAATTTTTTTTTTTTTTTTTTTAAACACGTATACTGCCCTTTCTGTTATCATTAGGATGTCCATGTTCTTAGCCCATCTACTGGCGGTGGGTAGGTCTGGTGCGCCCCACTTCTGTGCTATATCCCGCTTAGCCACTGTCATGGCCAGAGTCGCCCAAATCAGTTCGTATCTATTCATGTCATTGGGGTCCCAGATGTTCAAAAGGCATTTGCGTGGTTCCGGTAGAATAGAGAGTTTAAGGGCTTGGGAGATCGAGCGCAGTATTTGCCTCCAGAATTCCCGAATTTGCGAGCATTCCCATAGTGTGTGCAACAGTGTCCCCTCCTCCCCGCAGCCTCTCAGACAAAAGGGATGTGGTGCTCTTTGTATTTTATGCAATAGTGTCCTTGTATAGTAGATGCGGTGCAGGATTTTAAGTTGTACCAGTCTGAGTTTACTTGAGATTCCCACCTCCCTCGGGGAGGCCAACGCCTCATTCCATTCAAATTCATCTGTCCCACCTAGTTCCTCCTCCCATTTTTCTTTTAGTTTCAGCGTTGGGTCTTTGAGATTATTAACCAGTTTTTTATACGTAAGGGATGTAGCGCTTTGGATCATGAATTCTGTTAGCAGTCTATCTTCTAACGGGGAGGAGTCTGGTAGAGTGGTGCCTGCAGGAATCGCCTGCAGTAATGCGTGTCTGATTTGAACATATCTGAATGTTTCTGTGGGTTGAAGGTTATACTGTTGTTGCAGGTGTGAAAAGGGTATTACTGTGTCATTGTCCCAGAGGTCCCCTACCGTAGAAATGCCTATGGAGTCCCACCGCTCAAATCCCTTACAGCCTCTGAGGTTCCCCAATTTCTTCGTGTCCCATAATGGTGTCATTTTGGTGATTCAACCCACCCATCCCAGTCGGGCCTGTGCCACATGCCACAGGGCTACCGTATGTTTGGTCGGGCCAAGTAGGGTTTTAAGTTGTGATTTGTTGTAGAGCACGGACAGCATGCAGTCCGTTCCAAGTTGCGACCAATCTGCCCGATAAGCAGGGTCCTCTCTCGGGGCGTGGATCCAGTAGTTTATAATTTTCAGTTGGGCCGCCCAGTAGTATAGTTGAATGTTGGGGAGCGCTATTCCCCCCTCGTACCAGCTTTTAACCAGCTTGTCGTAAGCAATACGCGCCGGGCCAGTATTCCAGAGCAAGGTACTGACCAGCGCCACGATCTGCTTGAAGTAGCGTGGTGGCACCAGGTGCGGAGTATTCTCCAGAACATAGAGGAGTCTCGGGAGGGCCATCATCTTATATAACGCTGCCCTACCCAGTAGGGTCAGGGGCAGGGCCGCCCAGTGCTTAACGTCCGCCCGTAGGCGGTCTATGGGTGGCTTTAAGTTGCTGGCAAAAAAGTCTGCTTCCGTACTTGTGATGATAATACCTAAGTATTTGAAGGAGGCCGTCGTCGAAAGCAGAGGGCAGCTCTCCTGCAACCTCGGTGCCGGGCCTTTCAGTGTATAAATGGTAGATTTCGACCAATTCAGGGTGTAGCCCGATGTGTGTCCGTGAGTGTTACAGAGGTCTAGTAGGGCCGGGATGCCGGTTTCAGGTGCAGTCATGTAGATGAGCATGTCATCTGCGTATAAGGAGACTTTGTCCTCCCACCCCTCCTCCCACCTAATGCCTGCGAATAAGGGCGTAGACCTGATCTGAATTGCCAGGGGCTCAAGCACCAGTGCGAAGAGCAAGGGGGACAAGGGGCAACCCTGTCTAGTCCCCCTGCCTAATAGGAACTTCGGCGATATATGTCCATTGGCTACCACCTGCGCAACGGGCTTCGTATAAAGCAGCCGTACCCATGCTATGAATTGCGGCCCAAATCCCATACGATCTAGTACCGTGAAGAGATACTCCCACTCCACAAGGTCGAATGCCATTTTAGCGTCGAGAGAGAGGAATCGCAATTTTTTGCGATTCCTTATTTTGCTAATTTCTCATACATCCCAAAAGATGCAAAATGTCAGTTTGCGAATTTCGGCCTTAACGAATCGCAAAAGGCTTGATACATCTAGGCCTATATTCCTAAATCCCAGCTTGAAAAAACATACCATTGGCTTAGCACTATTGCTTGCCCGCTCTCCTTTTTAGGTTTCGGCTAGCGTAGGCTGCGCACATGCGCAGTCTCGCTGGTGAGATTTTATGTTCTTAGTAGTGAGGCTTAAACCCGTCCCTCTTCTCCATTGGCTGGCTTCCTAAACGACGGCCAGCCATTGGAGAAGAGGTTTGTCTTTCAATTTAAGCCCCGTCTTTTTTGGATTGAGGGGTGTGTTTTTTCATTTCTTTCCCTAAGTGACGTCCTCAGTCAATCAACAAAAACACCCCCCGAAGTCTGAAAAGGACGGGGCTTAATTCCTTTGTGTTTACGCTTGTTCCCTGCAGGTAATCATTTTTTGTCACTTTTTACATGTTTGTTTAATTATAGAAACATAGGAGTTGCGCCAACACCGGCGCTGATATCCTCTTCGCGGCGCAAGGATGACAGCTGCCGGAGGTCTCATGCGCTCCTCCTCTCACCATGCTGTCCCAGCCTAATTTCCTCCGGCAGTAGGCTCCCGGGCCAGTCGTTCTTGCTTTTGGTATGTTTTATGCCAATAGCTCCAGTTCTGTGGTCGTGTCATGTCTGACCTCTGCTCGTGCAGCAACCTCAGTGCGACCCGATATGTTGTTTTAGGAGGGGAGGCCGCCCATAATGCTGGCTGCAGAGGGCTCTAGCAGGAACATGCCCTTGTTCTTAAGTGTTTATATCCGGTCACCAGAGTGCTAAAGGGAAAGATGGACGGCGCCCATGCCGCGTGCAGGAGCTGGCGTTGTGATTGTGCAAACGCTTGGCGACTCTCTTTTGGGCAGCAATTAACCTGAGAACTGCGAAATGGAGCGTCTTGGCTGGACTTTGAGCAGGGGTGACCTCACAGTTGGTCCGCTGCATCGAGGGCTCATGATGGAGAGAGACTGTCAGCAGCGCAAACATGGAGATGCTGTTCAGAGCGAGGGTCCCTTAATGTAGGGAGATTAGAAAAGCCAGATATATAACTTACATATTAATTTAAAGGGGCACGAAACGAGTAGTATCTTGACCCCGGAGACACCTCACAGTTACTGTGAAGCGTAAAATGAAGCGGCCGTACGAGCGCCCAGACTGTCATTAGTGCAGCCAGCACCGCTGATGAATGTAATTAAGGGAGCTGCTGTGCGCTAGGCCTTGAAGCTGTTGCTTCGTCTGCACGTGCTCCCCGCCCCCTCTCCGAAACCAGAAGGTGCTGCGCGTCATCTGCAGGTCTGAGGTGGAGGCGTAGCCGCTGCACATTCACATACAGGTGGCACGAGATGTGACCGCACAACCGCCCTCTAATTGTGTCATTAAAAATATCCACAGCCAGATGTGGTTAGGAAGCCTCAGTTTACCTCGAAAAGTCACGATGTGTGAATTTGTCACTGATACAGTATGCAGCAGAAAAATAGCGTGTGGAGCGATTGGTCCGTGAATTCCACAAAAAGACACCACACAGGCAAGAGGCCACACACCGAGGAAATATTTGTGAAAATCTCACCAAAGCAAGTAAATCGTGTACTTTAAAGAGTTTTCCCGTCTGTGGCTGTATGTTGGATTTTCAAATTGAAGGATGCAAGTTAATTTCAGATATATGCAATTTTTTTGTTGTCGGCGGTTTATAGGTGCACGACAAAGTGACCACATGCCCACCTCTGCTTATGCAATGACATCATAATGTCCTAATGCATCACTGGTCTCTACAGTACTTCTGCAGCAGTGATGCAGTGCTCCGAGACAGGTCAATACCTTCATTAACATGAGGCTAATAGTTTACATGACATCAAAGAACGATTGGGAGCAGTTATTGGCATTTCTGAACCTTTCCCTAAATTTGTGGTAGTTTGCGGTGGTTATAAATATTCACACACCGGAAGTTCTTGTCATCTTGTAAGATGTTCCGAGGCCTCTGCTCCCATCCATCTAAGCCCATTTCTTACCACCATGGCACTAACAGGAAGTAAGCTGTCAGAAAGCTCATGTGCTCTCCTACTCATGCATCCTGGTATGAGGGCTTGTATAACGTATTAGTTTGCTCGAGTTGCCACCGTTACTACATAGGCTACCGATTGTTTAGACCATTTGGTTGCTGTTACGATGTTTCTGTGAATTTTGTGATCAACAGTGTTGTATGGATATTTACACATTGCCTCCAATATTAAGCCAACTGCTTTGGGGCCAGGCTACCTGAGGTAACGGGGGGAACAAGGTGGAAGGGTTATTATGCAATAGTCAGTTGCACAATCCAGAGTCTCTGTGTGTGGCTCTGTGTGTGTCTGTGTGTGTGTGTGTGTGTGTGTGGCTCTGTGTGTGTGGCTCTGTGTGTGTTTGGCTCTGTGTGTGTGTGTGGCTCTGTGTGTGTGTGTGTGTGTGTGTGTGTGTGTGTGTGGCTGTGTGTGTGTCTCTGTGTGTGTGTGTGGCTCTGTGTGTGTGGCTCTTTGTGTGTGTGTGGGTGCAAATGCAATAGGTCTCGCATTTGCAAGAGATTAAGCTATTGACATTGTAAATCACAATGCCATTTATTTATCTGTTTTCAAGACCAACACATAAATAAAAATGTTGTCATTTACAATGCCAATAGCTCTAACTTTTTCAAAGGCGAGACCGTTGCATTGTAAATGCTTGTTAGTGAATGACCCCATCTTCACCTTCCATCTTCTGCATGCCTTACTCTCTCTGAGTATAGTTTACTCAAAGTCAAACTGTATTAATATCTGTTTTTGTATTTCTAGAAGCTGCCCACAATTCATTTCACCATATTCCTTCAACCTAACAACACTCAGTCTCCTGTAGCCTATTTGTTAATAGCTCAGACCATGTGCATGGACTCCCATAGCCCTCCCACTAATAATCACACCTAACTCCTATTAACTTAATCTACCAAAAGGAAACTGGAGCAAATACATTGACTGGTTTGCCTGAGAGCACATGACTGATCACAATAAACATGAATCAATGAATTAACCAATAACCTTGGGTTCTGGAGTAGCATATGGCTCGTCGTAAAGTACTTCAACTCCTCGTTGGGGTAGTAACTGCTAAATACATGCAATTACAAAACAAAACAGTGCAAGGTTGCACATAAACAGCTGTTTTACAACCTTTGTGTGACATAGTCATGCTCACATCTATATTAAAGTGAATGATTGTCACTGAATGTATGTTTATTTTTTTTCCTGTTGGGGAACGGGAGTGTTGCGCCATCCACATACAGATGCTTCTTGCCTATTTCTTGCTGTGGACAGGAATTTGGACACATTGCTGAAGGGCATGGGTCCCGATGTACTAAGGTGAGGTTGCAAAGCAGCCAGCACTTTTATACTGTAACTGCTTTGCGACCCACCTTCATTTCTCACTTTGACTGATGTACTAGTCAGTTAGAAGACAAAAACTCGGCCTCAATAATAGTTATGAGGAAGGAGTCCTTTTGCAACCCCCTGGCTGCGAATGCAGCGATTGGAGTCTACTAGGGGCAGCAGACCTCCATCAGTGCATTCTCACTGCATAGGTTTTCCTCTACCATTCATGACCACGACTGGCAGAGGGACAACTGCGCCTGTTGAGAGCAGAGCTTGTAAAAAGTGGGGTACTGGCACATGACACTTCATATCACCAACAGTGTACCCGATACCACTCAGGCCTCAGTGTAAACTTCTGCCACTCATTATCATCAATGTGTCCAAGTCTCTAAGACCTAGCTATTTACCGAATGATGTGTGCTAGAGAAAGTTAAGACTTTCTTAAACAGGCCATGTGACTGTGGGAAATCAACCAGTGCATGTCTATAGTCGAGCACTAAATGGACCTTCAGATTCCAAGAGGGGCTGGCATCTACTTTGGATGGGTTTGGTAAACTTACAGTGCCTTCGGTAAGGCCGGGGTTTCTGGGCTGCCCAACTTCATAGCAAATTTTAATCTGTGCCACCTGGCACCATGTGGCCATAGAAGTTGCATGAATCTGGAGTAATTCTTCAGAAGTTAGCACTCTGAGGGAGCAGGTTTTTTGGCTGCTCTGATGCGAATAGGATCTTTGTGTTTACTTTGCTTTGTTGCTCTCTGACAGCCTTGGAAGCCCCTTGCAAACAAGCCCAGGAAGTAGCCATCCCCTTGGCAGCGCAACCCTGCACAGCACCAGGCTCCGACACCACCGGGACTCATAAGCTGCAAAGATAGCCCACTTCAACCCCCAACTGAGTACAGCAACAGAAGGCTCCCATACTGGATCACAATCAACAACTCAGCAGAGATGTAGAACATTTTTCCGGCTTTTACTTTTTAGGTTTTAGTTTGAGTATCCAAGGGCAGGGATAGTTTCAGTCTCGTAGCTAGGCCCTTTGCTGCCCATGGTGGTCCCAGCCTTTGGTGCCCCACGTCGGCAGTAAGACTGGAGGGAGGAGGTGCTGGTGAGCGAATCCTGCGTTTGCTGCCCCGCGTGGCTAAAGGTAAGAGCACGTGGGGGCACCGCCCCCAAAACTCATGCTGCCCGGGGCGCACTGCCCCCATGCAACACCACTGGATAGCTTAAATATTCATTAGTAGTGCATTTTACAACTATCCAAAGTGCACTGTGGAGTCTCTCCACATTGAGGATGGAACCTGAATTGCATTCCTGGCAAGGATTCAGTGCCATACTTAACCAAAAATGACTTGTAACAGCTTGTCTAACACACAAAATGTGCGCTACAGTTTCTTTAAAGAACTTAACTGCTTCTCTTGTGTACAAGAAATCTGGGGTAGAATAAACTCTAATGAACTTCAATTGCAAGGTAAACTCAGGCATAAAATGTGATTATTTTTTTCCCTGCATAGAGCTAGTAGAAAGAGACACTTTGTAATTTCTGTTTCTAAAGATTTACCACCTGACTCAATTTTCTGGAAGGATTTCTTCTGGGGAAAACCCAAGTTCTTCCTCATTCTTCCATAGAAGGGTCTCCTAAATGGGTGGCCAGCCACTCCACCTTCCTGGAAGATCCATCCCCTAATCAAAAAGTGTCCCGCCTTGTCCTACTTTAGCTTCTCTCTCGTTTCTTCTGTGCCTCATACAAGTCAACCGGTCACCAGCAGGGCGGCACCAACATGGGGTAAGCATGGGCACTCCCCCGCCTTCCCAAGATGCTCCACGGCATCAGAACACAGAGGTCTATGATTCCATGAGTTTCAACTCCGGCTAATCTTCTCCAATTATATACCAGGCTAGCTGTCTCTTCCTGAAATGATGAAAAATGAAAAGCACGAGGAAAGCCTGTTCAGTTCAAACACATACTTTTAATTCGCTGTACAAGCAATAAATAAATAAATAAATGAGAAAGAGATTTAATCTGCACCTGGGCCCTGAAAGAAATGCGAGCTATCATTCACTCATCTAAATACTTTCCGCCTCATTATTCCCGAAGTGTACGTAGCACATCTGTTACTGGATGCTGTCCAAGTTATTTAATTCTATTAGTTACACCTACGGCTGAGGGATAATCCGCACCAGGTTTAGGGAGCAGTCACTTCGTTACTGGCAGGGAGCCCCGGAAACGCAGACAACATGCGTGAGTCCCTGCTGCGGCTCCGTGTCAGGTCTTGGCCAGGAGCTGTTTTCATATTTATTACCTCCAGGCATTCCATTGAGGGAAATATTTACTCTGTGCTGGGCTCCCCGGCCATGTCCATCTGTACATTTTTGGAGGTGGGGCTGAATACCGGGTGCTGGCCTGCACTTTCCACCCAGACGAATTAACTGAGGTAAACTGATAATTCAGGTTCAGTGGCCCAATGACCTGGCAGTGCGTAACTTCCGGTTCACAGTTTGGAGACCTTTATATTTGGTAACAATAACATTAATTAAATGAACAGGCCTTTTTGAGTTCAGAAAGTTGAGTTACTATAGGGTGATAATCCAATAATATGCAGAGCGTTCATGCCACTACACACCAAGGAAAAACAGACATGGAATGTTGATGCCCTAAGGAGAATGCGAAATGACAGAAATGAGCGAATAAACTTGCTCTAACTCAATTTCCACGCTGCTGGAATCTTGAAGGCGGGCTAATTTATTTTTTATTTGGTGCTTTTAAAGCACGGTTGTTATGTTAGCAAAATTTAAGACTGTAAGATTTCTTTCACATCAGAAAAAAGAAAATAATTAAAAAATAATCACTCAGACCTTAATACGCCGTGATTCTTCGTACCAATTGCATCCTAACATAAAACAAGCACACAGCTGTTCTGAGTACCATCTCAGAATGTAGATCGCCAAATAGCTTAGAAACAGAAGACAGGGAAACAAGGATGCACAGGAATGATGGGAATAGCGATTCACCAATTAAAATGCAAAGAGAATCTGAATTTCATTAAAGACACGGAGGCTAGCATTATATATGAATCATTTAATGCTACTCCACGCAGCACTTTAAAGAATAAGTTACATCCTAAACAATAACAATCCAGAATTAGAACCTTTCCCAACACATATATAGTCCCTGCTTGGAATCCTCGTCCTCTTTTAAAATGTGAAATGTTATTCCTTCTTCTTATCCCACTCTTAGGAACATCCTCCTTCCAAATTGTCATCCTTCCGTCACTGATTCCTTATTGATTCTTGTATGAAACAAGAAAAAATTGCTAAAAAAACTTTTCAATGCAACTTAACCATAAGACTTTTTTTTCAAACTTACATATTCCCATTGAAACACAGGGAGCGGCGGGTTTGATAACGCTAGCCTCAGTTTCTTCAATAAAATTTAGATTCTCCTTGCAATTTAATTGGATAATCACAATTTCATTACAAGGCCAGAGGTAGCCCTCTAACACCACATTTGCCATATGTTCAATTGGCTTACAATAATGTTTTGCATAAATAGAAGCATTTGACCAATCAGCTGCTCTCATAATGTCTTCCAGCCTCCCACCTTTCCAAAAGGCTTAACTCGCCCTTGCGCCTCTCATCAAAAGTGCTTTCCATCTCTGCTAATCAACACCAGACTGCTGTATAGTATATTTCACCCATTTTGCAATTGTTACCGTAGTTACGGCTTAAAATCACCAATTGAGTCTCTCCATCAGTACGATACTCCTCCACTCTAGGATCATTCTCTTTAATAAAATATACTTCACAGAGCTCCTTACACGCCTTGACTTTTTGGATAGAAAATAGTATCCGTCATTATCTTTGTTCTATTCATAATACCAAATGTCACTCCAAAAGGGTCATAAACTCTGTAAGTCACCTCCAGGGCCTTCACATCTGAAACTCTATGACATAACACCAAACACTGTAAAGACGCTAATTTCATAGTCAGTCTTTTTAACTCTAAATATCTATTACTAGGCTATGAGGTCAACAGAGATAGCACCATAATGACATCCCACCAAACTTCATAACTTCCTGTAGGAGGTCTCTGTAATCTGATACTTTTCAACACTTTACAAACCAACACATTTTTACCCACACTTCTACCATTAACCTGACTGTGTCCGGCAGATACTTCAGATCTGTAGCAATGTATAGTCCTATTACTAAGTCCTTTTTCAAATTGGTCCACCAGGAAATTGACCACTTCCACTATAGGCGCATCCACAGGATCCAAATAACTGTCCATGCACCAACATGCCCATACTTTCCATATTCCCTTGTATCTAATCCCTTGTATCTCCACCTAGTACCTGGTGCCCTAATACTCCTCAAGTAATTCATCTGCCTTTCTGAAAAGTCCTCACACACATGACGATCTCCTGACACTTTCCAGACAAGAAAGTTCAAAACCCCTGTCTGAACTAAGGGATGTTTATCTCCATCTACATTTCTCAAAATACCCTCTGCCACAGGAAGATAAAATGGTACCTCACATGTAAGCTCCAAAAGCATTGGAAACCACACCTGCTGCACTCAATATGGAGCTACCAACACTAGAAGACATTCGTTTCTCCTCACTTCCTGTACACCATCTGAATGGTAGCAAAGGGGGGAAACACATATGTGCTTACTCCCCTCCAATCCTGTAGAAAAGCATCCAGTGCTACAGCGCCCAGGTCTGGCATCCAACTGTAATAATCATTCACCTGAAATGTTAACCTTCTTGCATAGATATCTATCTCTAGAGGAACCCAAAGTCTGCCTATCCTCCTGCAGTATTCCTGATACAACTTCCAATCACTGAAATCCTTTAGAAACCTTGAATTCCAGTCCACAGTTAAATTTTCCTTCCCAGGTAAAAATGCAGATTGATTTTGTGCACTAAACAAAAAAAACTATTTTTCCAATTCCGTCAGTCCCTGGGATCACATGCCCCCTAATCGATGTATACATGCCACTGCAGAAACATTGTCCATGATTAGCAAAAGTGCTCTCCCTTGCACAATTTGCATGAGAGCAGAAATCCCTGTTGGCAACTCCAAACTGTGTATGTGTTGTTTTCTTTCTCTGTTTCACCACAATCTACCTGTCTCCTGTGCACCCAAACGTGCACCCCAACCAGATAGGCTTGCATCTGATTCCAGAAAAAACTCTAGTATACAACCAAATATTGCTCACCCATTTCATGTATCTTAGTTCTCCAACCTGCAATTCAACTCTATCCTCGCCTCTAGTACGGTTTAGTCTCCATAGCATAAGCCTGCTCGAAGTGCTCTGGCTTTTATGCTTTGCAGTGCTCGATAATTCAAAGGAGCTGGGAATACTGACTGATTTTGAAGAGGATAACAGACCTATCAGCCTTGCTAGTTCCCTTAAGGTCAAAAAAATATTGTTTCAGTACATAGCGAATTTGCTTCCACAATTTGTTCACCTTCTTCACTGGTAGAAGCAAAACCCAATTGAAGTTGATTCAAACACTGAGACATAATCAAAATGTCATCTAGGCAAATGGAAGGTAGCAAAACGGATACATTAAACTCTTCCAAATTAACTGAAGGGAAGGTTGACTATCCTTTGACATAGGTATTGTAAAGTAAGCATCTTTCAGATCTAACTTTAACAACTAATTGTTCCACAATAACATGTCCCTCAAAAGATGAAAACCCTCCATCTTGATATTTCTGTACTAGAAATGTGTTCAAATCCCTCAAGTGTACTACTGGCCTTTGTCTTTTTCTCTATCAGGAACAGAGTACTGACAAACACTTTGTTCTCCTTGTTCACTTCTATTATGAGCGCTTCCCCAACATACTCTTTATTTCTTCCTCTACCACACTATGTTGGTCCAAATTCAACAGTAGTTACCTTGGTGAGTCATATTGATAGGGCATCTCTGTGTAAAATCTATTTTGAAACCCTTGATAGTCTGCAACACCCATGGGTCTTGTGTTATCTTTTCCCATATGTTGGTGAAAGATTGCAATCAACCACCTAATCTTCCTTGGAAAGAAGTATTCACTATACTCACCATGGGAGACAGATGGTCTATAACATCAGGACTTACTTCCTCTTCCTCACTGAAAGTGACCCCTCTGAGGATAAAAGGGTGTTCCTGTTGCGGCATGGTAACCTCTTCCGTGACCTCTGCTTGTAATATCGGTTGCAATGGGACCTTTGGAATCTCAGGTTGGCAGCTAGTCCCCTTCTGCTGGCCCTGCCAAAACAACCCCACTGAATACTCTGCACATATTATTTGTGCCTTGTCTAGGGTGGTGAAAGTGACCACATATTTTCCAGGCTCTGTACCATACCTTCTCTAAAAGATAATACTTTCAGATCTTCGCATGCTTCCTCAGTCGTCTAATCTTCCAATTTGGGGTTATTTTCATTAACACAGCTTTCCTCCTTTCCATGTTAAGGCCCGCATTAGCGTTACCAAGCATAACAAGAGCTCTTTGATTCCAACCTCTCGACAGGTCTAAATCCAAAGGAAAGCTTTTAATATGTGCTTCTTCAGACATGTAAATTATATCGGCTAATGGTCCAACCACATCCAGGCGCTGGCCCTGGCACTGCTTCAAGGACTATTCTAGCCCCTTTCTGGGATCACTGCCCATCTTAAACAAGAATGTGATCATGTCAAGATCTAAATGAGGGGTGAAACAGACCATATCATCTATTACTGGCTTTAAACACTCTGCTTTCAATATATTCATCACCTCTTTCTCAAGAGGATTTCTTTTCCATTTCCTTATAAAATTGCCCACATGTTCCACGGCCACCTCTCCGCACTTCTAGGGTGCTTTATGTTATACGGGTGAGAACATTTTCTCACCTGCAGGATTTTTAATAAACGCCTTTGAAGTTGAGGGTACTATATTTTCTCTTAAAAGATCCTCATCTCCATTATCCTCCTGTTGGAAGACTAACACATATTCATTGATAAATTCATCATCTACTTTCAAATAATCCATCTCTAAAAACTAATCTTGAGAATTAAAATTCTGTGTGCCGTTAAGGACACCTCTCTTTTGCATGCCGCATAGGACACTTCCCTTCTTAGTTTGCGTGCCGCCAAGGATTCCCCTCTCTTTTAAGATGCTAAAACCTACCACTCCTTTCAGGGGAATAGTCCCCTGCTCAATGTGCTTTGTTTTCCTCTTCTTTTTACCTCTTTTTTTCTCCATTATCTGATTCTTCCTCAGTTAGGGTCCAGTACTTATTATCTGAGCCCTTTTTTAGGTCTCGCTAGACAGCGCGCATGCACTGTCTCTCCGAGACATCTGGTAATCCATATGAGCACTGAAATCCCGCCCATTGCTTGTTGCTTTCTCATGGCTTGCGATTTGTTAACTTGTGCATTTTTTTAGTTATGTGCCTCATTATTGGCTCTTCATGCCGTACGTAACTTCCGTTCATTCCGGAAGCAGCACGGCCTAACTTCAGTATCCTTACTCAGCGTAATTGTTTTTTAAAAAAAAAAGTGCGCATTAGCATGCGCACACATCAATATGTGCGCACATCCCGGCCACCGAACACAGACCCGTACTCACCCCTCCCCGCTCCCACTCCTTGTTTACCGAGCACCCTGTTTAACAAGCACCCTTTGGGCGCTTATATGTAAAGGGGACACCACTTTGTTTAACAAGTGCCTTGTTATGTGGTCGACATACGTTTTGGATGCGCTTTGCACTTCTGATCAAGAAGTCAGTGCGGTCCCGATATAGCTCCTCCGAGCTCGTTGCAAGAACCGCCTAGTGCAGGTGATCCGCAGTACTGGGCGCCAGGACAAGGCGGTAATAAATTGCGATAAATTGTAATTTGGAAATATGAGATCCCACCCCCTGCACTCGATCCCAGGCCCACCAGCGACGGCGGAGAGTGATTCAGTAATCTAGATAGACTCTGCATTTTCTTTGGTGCTGTTCTGGGGAGATGAAGAGAAAGAGGCCGCTTTCCTTGTATGGGAACAGAAATGTCATGCTGCTGGACACCAAGTTAGGCACTTGCCCTCTTCATCCGTCCTCAAAAACGCTGGTCGGCTTCGGTGATGTCCCCCGCAGCTTCTACGGGCTTGTTTGTTTCCTGATATTCATGGAAAACAATGTGTTACAGCATCGCACGGCCCATCATAACAAAAATCAAAGAAATGCACTCCGAGTAGGCAAACATCTGTTTGTGCTTAGGACTGGAGGGCCACAGGCAGGGTTCAGGGCCCTAGAAAGGGTCCACAAACATGCAGCACAGAGCGCGAGGCGATCAGAGCAAAGAAGAGTTTGAAAAATAAAAACCTGCGAGAGTAGTGCCAGCTGTGTGCGGGGTCGAACATGAATGACTGTGTGTTTAAGTATTATGTATTAAGATTCTTGTTATATATCGCTTCAGGGCCCCTCTACATAGGACGGCGAGCGCTTTACATGCAAGAGGGCCATGCATAGAACACGGTGGCAGACAGGAAGCTCCGGCCTTCACAGGGTGGTGTTACCAGTAGCACAGGATATCAGAACACAAGCTCCAGTGCGCAACCCGAAAGGCCTTCTGGGAAATGCAGTCCGATGTCTAATAAAGCAGAGGTCGGTGTGCCCTGTAGATGCGTCGTCGTAGCGTGAGGACCATGGGCCTCATTTATAAGAAATGATGCATCGCTGCGTGAAGGCAGCGATGCATCACTACTCAGTGCGCACTCCTTGCGACATTCCTGATGCGTCATATTTAATGTATGACGCATCATGTCGCAAGGAGTTACAGATACGTCAGTATTTCTGACGTATCTGTAAGCGCAAAAGTGATGCATTGCTGGAGTGTGTCACAAAAGTGATGCAACTCCAGCAATGGGTCATTACACATGTGGCAAGCCCCATGTGAAAGGGCCTGCGTCAGACTTACACCTGCTGTGAGGCAGGCACAAGATTTTGATGCAACAGCGTCTTAAAAGTGACGCAGTGAAATCTCGTAGATTTCACTGCGTCACTTCTATGACCCTTCCTTGCGTCAATACGCCCCCCCTTGCATACATTATACATGGCGCAGGTATAATGTGGCGCAGGGGTTTACAAAGTGACGCATCTAGGTAGATGCGTCACTTTGTAAATATGGCGCAACAAGGCGCATTTTTTACGCCACTGGTGCGTCACAAAAAGTGACACACCAGAAGCTTTAAAGTGACGCACAGCCTCATAAATGAGGCCCCATGAGCGGCACGCTGGCCGGTAGGGTTGGGGCAGTGCAGCCTCATGTCAGGCAAGGGGGCAGATGGCCCATGTGCATTCCCAAAGCACCCCAAGCCGAGAGAGCTGCCCTTCCACTGGACTGATAGCCTATCAGGCGTGTCCTGTCCCAGCCACCCCCAGTCCGGTTTTCCATCGCATGGAGCTCCCCCAGACCCGCCAATCTCCCTCCTGCCCCCTCCCCACTTCCCTTACATTTCTCTATTAATACCTCTGCATGCTCGCATCTGTAACTCATTCCCTTCCAGATGTTGACTCTCCCTGTCCTCTCCCGTTCCAACAATGCCCTCTGCACACACACTGTCTCTGCCACTCAAGTCTAGCCTTGAGCTCCGAGACACTTACATCTCTCGAAGTGTCTTCTGTGATATTGCAATGGAGAGATTGTTTGATAGCCACGCGTTTATTTCTTTTGTTTGGTCCCGGGGCATTTTGTCTCTGCCCCTCTCATATGATGTTAATTGTCTCCTCTCAGTTTTCTCATAGTCATGGGTGTCTTGAGTGCACTTGCCGACCCATTTCTGGTGTCTGAGTGAATTGCCCCGGCTTATGTGTTTTGTTTCTTCTTCTCGCTTGCTGGGCGCACTGACGTCTGTGCCACGTGTGTGATGTATCCCACTGCTTAATGCTTCTTCGGAAAAGTTTGAGAAGTTTGATGAACAGTGGGTTGCTCGGGTGTGCTCGTATACCGGTTTCCAGAGTTGGCGTGACTTGTCCACTCTTCTGTAGTTTGTCTTTTCTTCACACTTGTTGAGCAGACTGTCATCTGTTCCATTTGTGTGGTCTGTCCCACTGCTTGATGCTTCTTCAGAATAGTTTGGAAAGTTTGTTGAATGACTCCTTAAAGTTATATCAGTTAGGCTGTCACAATCCCGGATTGTCCCGGTCTTTGGTTTGCCATCCTCCACTGCCTTTTGTATTGTTGAATCGGAGTATTTCATGTCACTTTGTCTCTCATGATGTCTTGTCTCTGGTCTGCCTTTGCCCTCCCTCTTTCTGTTTTTTTTGTTGTTTGGGCTTTATTCACTGACATGAGAGATATCTCCTTTCTCTTGTCTTCCTTTCTTGCATTGAGGTGCAATTCTCTTGCTTTGGCCCGCTCTCCAGCTTCGGCCCTCCTGATGATTTCCTTTAGCGAGAGCTGTTTTTGAAGGATCTTGAGCTTCGTGTCTGGTATTGAACAGCCCTCAATTACCCGGAGTCGAATTGCTTCCTCATTTGTGAATGTATTGAAATGGCAGTATTGTACCAGACTTTGTAGCCTTGTTATGAAGTTTGGTAATGATTCCCCTGGTTCCTGTCGTGCTGCGTTGAAGATGATGCGTTCATGATCCACGTCTTCCTTTGTGTTGAAATGGGCGCGCATTGTCTCTTTGAGTTTTCCATATGTTTCTGTGTCCTTTGCTGAAAATGTTCTGATTAGGCGTCGTCCTTCATGACCCACCAGCTGAAGTAATAGTAGTAGATGTTTTCCATCTCTTCGCTCACCGGTTGCTACAAGAAATTCATCCAGTGACTCCAGCCACCGGTTCCATTTGGGACCCAAACTCTGGATGCCAGTCTGTGTCACTAGGGGTGGCACTTCAATGCAGGGATTGGATTTTTGTGTTTCTTTTCCCACCGACATGATGGAGGAAAGTTCTAGTATGCTAATGTCACAGGACTGCTCACTATGCTTCCTGTATTATTTGCTGACCCTCTTCGGTCGAGATCTTGCTTATAGTTGTTTTCCCTTAATTTTGGGAAAGCTTACTCACAGGTGATCACTGTATTTTGTCCACCAGCTTCACTTTTTCCTTATAGAATCTCAGTAGGCTTGGATTGCCTGAGTTCAAAATGGTCGCCACTCAGCTGCAGGTGATTTATGCTTCCTCAGCACTGGTACTTGGCGATGTCGACATCTTGCTCTTTTTCTCAAGGCTTATGCAGGTTACCAGCCACTTTGGTTGATGAGAGAAAGCTTCCCTGACACCTTTTTACTCGTGTTTCTAGATCATTTATTTTCTTTCTTCCTTTAATTTCAGTTACTTAGCTTCACTTGGTGCTGAACATTTACTTCGGGACTTGCACTTGCATGTGCTTGTTACACTCGGGATCTGCATTTGCTTGTGCTTGTTGCATTCGATACTTGTATTTGCTTGTGCTTGTTGCATTCAGGATTTGCATCTGCTTGTGCTTATTGCACTCGAAACTTGCATTTGCTTGTGCTTGTTGCATTCAGGACTTACATTTCTCGTGCTGTTGCATTCAGGACTTGCATTTGCTTGTGCTTGTTGCATTTGAGACTTGCATTTGCTTGTGTTTGTTGAATTCAAGACTTGCATTTACTTGTGCTTGTTGGATTTAGGACTTGCATCTGCTTGTGCTTGTTGCACTCGAAACTTAGATTTGCTTGTGCTTGTTGCATTCAGATCTTGCATTTGCTTGTGCGTATTTCATTTGGAATTTGCATTTGCTTATGCTTGTTGAATTCGGACCTTGCATTTGCTTGTGCTTGTTGACTTCGGAGCTTGTACTTGCTTATGCTTGTTAAACTTTGCAGCCGCCTGACTTCAAAATGGCCGCTCAGTATCCTTGATAGGGGATGGGAGCAAAATGCCTGACTCCAAAATGGCCGCCTCTTTGGAAATTTCCTTTTCGACGAGATTTGGCTCTCTATTGCTTTCGGTTCTTTTCATTCCGGTGCTCACTCACCACGCCGGATTGCAGGCAGCAGCGCACTCGCGAAGGCCAGGACCACTGCACCTCCACGCTGGCAAGTCCTCACAAGCCTCTCAGGCACAGGTAGGATCGGGGTGGGCTCCCGTCTTCGGTGTCTTCACGCCGACCATCGTTACGGCTGGGGTAGGCACCCAGGCGTCAGCGCGCACACAGCGCTCGCAGGGCCACACTCAACACGACCTCCAGGTCGCGGAGCCTCAGCCAGGGACGCGCTGCCAGGGCTTCTCACACTCATGGCCCGTGCTCTCTGGGGAGGAAGGGGGGGGCACGCTCGTCGCGACGGCGACTCTAATTAATTATGCCCCACACTGGAACCGAATCACCGCTCAGGGACTGTCGCACTTGCACAGCGCTACCATCCCACCTTCGTCGCCAGTTGTCACGTCCCCCCCACAATGATGAGGCAGACGACATGCTTTATTTAAAGAGCTTTATTTAGCATGACCCTTCCTCGTCTATCCCTACTCTATTCTGCCCCTTTCCTTTCGCCTCCGCTCCTCCCTTTCCTGTCCCTCCCACATCTCCTCCCACCAACTACTAGAATGCTAGGTCACGTTCTTACAAGTATATGTAGATCTAAGGTGTGACAAAGGCAACGTGCAGTGGCGCCATGGCTGAGAGGGGCCCACTCTGCACCAGTTATAGTGGTTTGTGGGAACGGGGGTGCATTCCCCTTGCACACTGGCCACACCTCTAGTTTCGATCGTTTTTGCTCCTGCGCAATTAATATCCCATTCACAGCAGTACTGCAATTTTCTTTCTGACTTATCTGGGAGTGTGCTCATGTTAGTATTGGGCACTTGCTGCTTAGTTTACATGGCTCATTGTAAACTAAGCGACACGCACTCCAATACTTCGGTCGAGTTCCCGCTATGAAAAAACGGCAAAAATACAACAAAAAAATACTCTCTAAGTGTCACACCGCGATCTCTGGTGCCTGATTTGCAGCAAGCCAGCAATGTCACTTGCTTCTGTTTTCATTTTGAACACAAATGCATACTGACTTTGAAGCAAACAGTATGCATTTGCGTTCAAAATCAAAACCACAGCAACTGCTGGAAGCAAGTGAAGCCAATAATTATTACATGTTGTCATGATACACTAATATAATCTAATCCATCCAGTCCCTGTATGCGCTGATTTAACACATGATAACTTATCATTTAAATCAGTGCTTAACTGTCAGAATGTTGCCTTTCCTGCCGCCGCCACGGGTAAACAATATTTTCCCTCTGTTCTGGGTTACTCTGAGGCTTAGAATTTCTAAAGCTCTTAAATGGAGTGTGTAGGTAAAACCATTAAAATCAGTCACATACCTACTGACCGAGACTTTAACGAGTATGTGAAATAAGGTCGGGAGTGTTTGAAAAATAAACAAGCATTTACAATACAATAGGTCTTGCATTTTCTTAAACATTGACCTATTGGCATTGTAAATGGCAATGCTTTTTACTTATGTACAATTTGTACTTCAAGTCATCCTTGGAGGTTTTAAAAAAATGAAAAGGCATTGTCACTTACAATGCTATCTAGCTCAAAGTCTCGCAAATGTGAGACCTATTGCATTGCAAATGCTTATCTTTTTTCTACTTTCCATAAACTTATCCACAGTTTCCTGCACACAACTTCCCATTTCATGTTGTATTAATCATTAGATTTTCTCCTCAATTATTTTCCCCTCAGAGATTTCAGGGACATCTTTATCCTGTAATGGCAAACTCCTTTCTAAATTTGACCAAACACCTAATGAAAAAACCCTTTAATAACTCCTTCCTCTTATTAATCATGGCTCATAATCTGAAAGGCACCCTTCTACTGTCTGTCACCTCAACAATCGATACAGTAAATGTCACTTGACAGACCACGTTGTGACTGTTTAGAAGAACACTGTAGTGTACACAGTATTTTTAACATTGGGACAAGCCCAATCCAAGAAGGCCTCCTGATCACCCGAGAATTACAGCACCACGCTGTTTCTCACTACTGTCCTCTTAAATACAAACTGCAGTCTGTGCTTGTGTAATGGACGCACGAGCGGCTGCATCCACAACGTGGTCAGGGGCTTGAGTGCGGAAGATGCACCATGCTCCTGCCACTCTGAGGCTAATTGAAAGCTCTTGGCTTGTGCTACCAGCACAAGATAACTGTGCTTCTCTGCTCATGCTCAAAGCGTTGAGAATCTTCTGACCGACCATGTGCCTCAACAATCACGCGCTATAAACCGCCAATCAAATTCCCACTACAAACATTCCTAAAATGCTGTTAAAATACTATCCACCAGCAGCACCGGCATGTGCCTGCAATTAAATCATGAAAAGCCCAAATCACACTTCTGTACATCGTAACATGGAATAATAAACCAATCAAAAAGTGGCGACACCTTAAGTCACATCATACCACTGCGTGTTTCCGTAAACTGGAGACTAAATTAGACATAAAACTCATACGGTAAACAACCTTTACAACGAAACTTTTACAACGCACTACCATTACAACGCGGTCATTACAACGCAAACCATTACAACGCATTGCGCTGGGGGCGCTCTAGGATAGGGAATACGTTTAATTTACTATCCAACACCTTCCCTAGTGCCCACGGGGACTGGAGTTGGAATAGTAAATTAAACTATTCACTATCCAACACCCAAAAGCACTATCCGTTGTAATGGATTGCGATGTAAAAACCGCATTGTAAAGGCAGGCGTTGTAACAGCCTGCGTTGTAACGTCATACATCCAACTCATAGACATAAAACTCATACACACCAGTCTAAAATGTTATAAATATTTCATTCAATAAAATATAACAATATTAATTACTACTGATCTGATGAGAAGTAGGATTTAAAAGAGGAAGAGTATTCAGAGAAGGAACTATTTATGTGTTGGGGAAGGTTCTAATTCTGGGTGTTATTGTTTATGATGTAATGTATTTTTTTAAGTCACGCATGGAGTAGCATTAAAGGATTAACTCATAATGCTAGCCTCGGGGCTTGCAATAAAATCCATTGGCTTTGTTGGGCTTGGCGTCTCCTCTTGAAATAAAACCATAGTCAAAAGTTAAATAATTCCTTACATTTTATTATAAATATAATATGGATCTTTGTTTAAAAACCTGTTTAAACCTATTTTATTACAACCTAGTATGATATTTCTACAGACATTTTAAAAATTCACTTCCGTTGGGGGTGTGGTGCTGATCCAGCAGCGTACCAACAACAGATACTCCACTACCATATACTCACCTGGGCCCACAAACACACACAATTGAGTAAACCGCTGGAGTCAAAGTTGATACATTTCCACAGTTTTCAAGATTAGTTAATTACCATTCCTAACTAACCTTTTATTGATCAAAAAGTTCTTTCCTCTGGTCGATAGGCCATTAGTTGAACTAGTTGATGGTGAAAATGACGTAAGCTAACTTGTTCTCATTTTTAATGTAAATAACCACAGACTCGGGAAAGTTTTAAATCTTTATCAAAATTTAGAACACATGTGAACCATCTTAAATACACAGTGCAGTCACCATCGTTTTTAGGAGAGAAAATTCAATTAAATCATCAAACATATACTTTGGACTTATGCAATGATCAGTGCTCAGAAAGGTAGAGGACAGAGAGAAAAGAACATCTGCAAATAGCGCAAAATATATTTACCAAGTATGGTGTGAACACCAACCCCCTGGCCAAAGGGCTGGTAAGGTTCCCTGGGACTGATCAAGTGACAAAGGCTGCAGGACAGGAATCAGGACAGGATAGATGACCTCTCTAGAATATCGACGATTTGCGTCCCCCCCTCTCTAACACTCTCCTCCTCCTCGAGATTTTTCCGCGATCTTCTTATCTAACCCAATTAAATTAGGATAGAAGGTTCTGCATTTGATTCTTCATCAGCATCTCACAGCATCTCTCCCAGCATCAGCATCTCACAAACTCTCCTATGCATTTGGCAAATCTTCATCTGACTAACTAACTAAAGCTATCTCAATTATACCTTTCGTTCTTCATGTACCACTACTAATGTTTCAATATCGTAAAAATATGAAATCTAATTGGTCAGGCAAGGGGGAAGATCATCACACCATGCTTACATGTCATTTACTACAGTAATCCCATTGTTCGCAAACCCATCCCCTTAATTTTTATTCACAATTTTTATTTCCCACCCGTATACATGTCTCATTTGCAACAAAATTATATGCAATTGAATAGGAGTCCTCATTCGTTGAACTTTTCACCGTCCGTTCTCAGGCTGGGACACTTTGCGACCTTGAATTTCATTCAATCTCCGCATCATCACTCCGGGTTAACTTTCAGTGCCCCTGCGCCATTGTCACATGACTCTGTTTACTTCAGTTATACTTGAGAGCCCCAAATATGTACTAGTGATAAAGTCAGAAAGACAGAGGTTACTTTAAATGGGTTCACTGTATACCAACCACTTCTACTCTATCCCAGTTTATTTATTAGACTTTTCCCCACTTTAGCTTAAAAAAAACCACTCAATTTAGTTCAAGCAAGCAGATGCCATGCACTCGAGTCTTCATGACTCTGTTTTAGTACCTTCTGCTCATGCCCAAGAATTTCCCTCCAAGCATTAACTCGTCATACTGCGTAGATGCAGTTGACGCATGCACAGTAAAGATTTCCCAGTTTAAAGCAGTTTAGTCCTTCGTTCATGTTAGTCTAGTTATCAAACACATAAGTAAGCTTCACTAACCCGCGTTTTGATGTGGTGCGCATTAGTTCCACACAAACAATTTTAATAGCCGGTTAATGAGTTCAAGGAGCGAATCGCTTACAAGCAAGTCTCTTTTCTACGAGTCCTTGCTCCATCAGTGCGGCCCGCACAAGTGATGGAACCTCTCCTTTGAGCTCCTGACAGCCCTATTTGCTGCACAGAACCCAAACAACTGTGGAGGCTGCCGATTCTGTTTTGGGGATGATTGCTGGTCCCACTGATGCCGTTTGAACCCACTAGCAGAGTGGAGCACTCCCTGTTTGAAGATCCGTGGCCCAGCCTACACCGTAGCTGCATGCACGGTGCTGGAGAAGATGGCGGTGCCATGCTAGGTCACGCAGGCAGCTGCAATCCTACCACCCAGCCTGCCCTCTTTTCTACCACCAGGTTTACCTCGCCTGCATCTTCTACACCAATCGCTGCAGTTGAAGCACAATTTGGGACTACAGCATAATTTACTGGCATGGTGAAGATGACGGGGGCGTGCTGAACAGGCAAATCGACACCTTGCCTTCCCAAATTTCCCATCCTGCTGCCTGCACTTTGCCATAACCGCGGTGCCAGGTAAGTTAGTGGCAGTGCATGTCGAGTTCCACCACTACTGTCACAGGGGCTCACCGCATGACCTGTTATCTTTTTGTACATGAGGTGCCTGGGAAGATGGCAGCGACACACTAAATTTGTAATTCTCTATGTGAACCCACCATCAATTTGAACCACCAGGGGGGCAGTTGCTTGCTCCATTTTTCTCATTGATGCATTGAGGTGACTAGCAGATCTTTTGATCGTAGCTTAATGCTAATCAATCAAACCCTGGTTCTGGGTGGACCCTAAGTAAGACAATTCTTGCCATTCTCTGGCCATGAGCTAATTCCAACTTGGTTCTACCCATTGCCGTTTCATCTTACTACAGTACCAACCTCCCATAGCTTGTCTTGAGTCCACTACACTCATTTGGAACAATGCCTGTGTCTTTCCTGTGTGATGCGGGTCCTCATAAAGCAGAGTGACTATCCTGTACCTTGACAATCTGAGGCCTTACAATGATGGATTTGAAAGGTCACAAGGAGAAGGAAGGGAAAGGCAACCTTTAAAGGGCAAAACAAAACCCCTCTCTCCCTGAATCTCCTGTAAAAGAAAAACCGGACAATTCAACTACTCTAGAGGCGATCCTGTGGTAACTCAATTAGGTGCATTATATAGCCCAGAGCACAATAACAAATACCAATCTCCTACAAGTGGAGGTCTCTGGAATTCTCAAAGAACTTAATCTGGGAATGTCCAACACAGAGACCAGAATTGGGATGATGGAGGACAATATATCTGCTCAACGCAAGAGTCTTGCTAGATCCGATATTATGATGACCTCATTCAAATGGGAAATTACCAATTTGGAGGATTGCAACAGGCGTAGCAATCTTCGGATCTGTGGGCTTTCAGAGGCTAAGTCTGAAGTCCCCGTTGTGGTTTAATTTCTGGAAAAATGGCTTCCATCAGTCTTTCTTTCATTTGGCAGAGACTTTTAAATTGAACACGTTCATCGAATACCCACCTACAAACCCAAAGCTACTACTTCGGCTCCGGTGCTGCTCTCTAAACCTCATCAACACCAGTATACTGAGTTGATTTTGACACACATGAGGAAAATCAAATCAGTCCAATGGAATGACGCCACGATTTCTATCTCTCAAGACTTTGCAAGGGATATGGAGATGAGGAGACAGGGTTTTTCCTTACTATCAGGAAAAACCTTGTGGACAGAGCGATCCAGTATTCCTTTGTGGCACTATTCAAGTTCAGGATTATCTTCAAACGGTAATAGTACATCTTTTTGGAACCAATGGAATTTGTTACTTTTCTTCATAATACTTTTGAATCAAAGATGGAGGAGAGTAGTGAGTGACAAGCCTGGCTGACTTAGTTGGTGATGGTGTGCACGTTGTTGCCCTCCATTGGCTTTGGATTCAGGCAGTGATCTTTCTGCCTTGTCCACATATCTACTCTCATGACACCCAGAGACCCGGTTCTACTGATATATCTGTCCCCCAGTAAACACTATTGTTTGTTTGCAGATCTGTTCGTATTGTCTCATTGAATCTACTAAGTATGTTTAAGTGCATTTCCAATTCTCAGGCTTATTGTCCTACTGAAATTGTGGACATGATATGTTGTGTTGTAATGTCTCAACAGACTCTTAGTACCTCATTGACTCAACTGCGTATGTTTAGCAGCATTTCCAATCCTCAGGCCTATTGTCCTACTATTATGGATATGTATTTGTGTTTTAATGCTTCAACTGGTTTTGGTTTCATTCTGTATGTTTGCACCTGCACCTGAGGACAGCTATTATGCTTCTCTGTGGCAAACTCAAAGTACAAGGGCACATTGAACGCCAGTGGTCGATCTTAGTTGTCTCTGTAAATATAAATGATGACATCCTTAATATTTTTGTGATTGTGGCCTGGTATTTTCAGTTCTCTTGTATATCAGCCGACAATTACTAGTGTTTATTTCATTTACTACTATACAGTGTTCCCCAGGGGGCTGGTATAATTTGAGGGACTTGCTTGTAGTACATGCTGACTTACATGGTCTGTTCATGATGTCTGGATGACATAGCGATATCAATATGTTGGATGGCCCATCCCTTTTCCAGGCTGCTTGTTGCATAGTAAATGGCTCACCGCTCTACCATACTACTGTCTTTGTGTGAGGGTGGTGTATGCAGTTGGATTATTTCAGTTGTTAGCATTCTCTATGTCCCCCAATCTAGTGGGTTATGTTGTTCTATATCGAATGAGTTCATCAGTTACTCTGTTGTATGCACACATCCTGGTCATCTAACTAGTTAGTTAGGTTGTTTGCTCTGTAGGTGACGGTGGGGAAGGCTCCCACTCCTCCTTGCATGTGTGCCCCACTGCCTTGTTCATACCTTTTCGCCTCCTTGAGGTGCTCTCTATATTTTAAAGAGTTTCATGTTTTCTGGTTTAACCCTTCCCTTCTCTCCTCTATTTTTTTCATCTTTCTCTTTTTCAGAGCCGTGTTTCTCCATACAATGCATTCCTACCTCTGGTCCTTAGATAGAACACGATTACCCCCTATACTAAATAGCTCATCATGGCCATCATGGCCTTATATGTCTGACATATGCCTACACTGAAAATAGTTTCTCTGAACATGAAAGGGCTTAATCACCCAGTGAAGCACAGGAAGGTCTCTGATTACTGGCACACTTTAAAAGAGGACATAGTGTTTCTACAGAAAACAAAGATCGGACACAAAGAAACACTTTCTATGGCTGGGGACACAACTCTTCCTGGTCCCCGGCAATGTCTAAGAAAAATGGAGTAGTTACCCTCTTATCCAGAAAATCTGGTCCCTTAATCATTACTTCGGAGCAGAATGACAGTGCAGATGACTGATTACTTGACTCTAGGCTGGTAACTCAGAAGTGTTTGCAATAAACATATATACTCCAAACATTGACAACCCTGTCTTCTGGACTGAAATGGCTGCCAAAATGATGTTGCTCATCACTAAGGCTCGTCTTATATTGGGAGGGGACTTTAATTTACCAATGGATACTATTTTAGATATAAAGTCAGTCTTTAATACAAAACCCCTAAAGCACATAAAACAATGTGTTCACTTTTCACTGTGAATGCCTAGTGGATGTATGAGGGCTACAGAATCCCACCGGAAAGAATTGATAAACCTCCAATCAACTATGGATGGGGGTGGGGGAAGAGAGAGACTGTTGGTCTCATTCTGGGGTGGGGGAGCAGCCCGATGCCTGGGAGGGTACCTTCCTTCCTCTTCTTTCCTGTATCATTTTTATCCCTGGGGCCTAGTGCTCTTTCTGCCCATGAGCGGCAGATTAGGGGAAAACTCCCAAATGGATCAAACCTCTTATCTACCCCTGAGAGGACAGAAAGTCTCTATTGACCAAACTGGGATAGGGCAGATACGACCAATGCTGGGGTGTGCCGCCACCATTTCTTTTCTGCACATTTAAACATTCCTGGGCATCTGCCCCTCCAGGAGCCGATCAGGGCAAACCTCTTATCTGCCCCTGGGGGACAGAAAGACTATGACCTCTTTTGGGGTGGGGTATGGCTCAATGCCAGAATCCCCCCTCCCTTTTTTGTACCCCACTCTAAAGGACTTTCTGCCTCCGTGGGTGGGGCAAATTTGGAGCAGATCTGATCCTTGGGGTAGAAATATTGTGTTACCTGTTTTACAAAGGGGCCTGGCCCTATGTTAGGGTAGGTCACCCCACACCTTACAAAAAAGGTTGGCCTAAACATCTTTTCTGTCTGGTGAGCTTTATATACTACCTTGTGAGGTAGACTGGTGGCAAACTTCTCAATCTACTGCACACAGGGACAGGATCCAGAAAAACTGCAGTACCCCCTCTTGGGATGGGGTCATGGCACTCTGCCAGGGTTGTCACCTCTACCTCTACCCCTTTCTTTCTTTTTTAGAAAATCAATTTCCCTGGTGTCCAGTGGGTTTTCTACAACATTCCCAGTGGGGCAGGTTGGGGTAAACCCCCAATCTGCCTCTAGGGAACTGAACACTATATTGTTCCTTTTGGGATTGAAGCAGAGCTCTCTGCCAGGTGGGTCACACACACCGCTTTAATTTTTAATCCCCGGAGTTGAGTGGGCTTTCTACCCCGACGGGGCAGACTGGGTGAAACCCCCAACCTTCCCTGAAGAAAGGACAGAATTTGTATTGACATTAGGGAGAAACACTGACCCTTGCTCTAGGGGCCACTCCAGCCCAGGAACAAAACAACTCCTGGGTGTGTAGTGGACTCTCATGGGGTGGCCAAAGTGGGGGCAAACCCACCTTATGCACCCCCAGTGAGGACAGAAAGACTATATGCTCCTTCTGCTGTAGCAAAATGGCCCTATATTAGGGTGGGCCAATCCAGCCCCTTTGTTTATAAATCATTTAGAGTGCTTTCAAAACCCCAGGACGAAGTTTGGAGGCAAATCCCCAATCAACCTGACAAGTACTGCTTTCTGACCTCCTGAAAGGGGTTGAAAGGTTATCTCACCTTTGCTGGGAGACACTGTCCCTTGCCATGGGGTTTCACCCCCTCCCAGAAAAAAAGAAATACCTGGTGTCTAGTGGGCTTTTTACTCCCCTGGGTTATAGATTGAGGTGAACCTACAATTGTCTGCTCAGGTAAGCAGAAAGTCTATAGGCTCCTTTTCTGATGGGGCATGGCTAGATTCCAGGGCGCACCACCCATACAGCTTTTGTCTTCTAGTAGACTTTACATCCCCCTGTGGAGGCGGATTGGTGCCTCAATCTGCCCTCGAGAAAGACTGCCTTGCTCTTGGGTGGAGGGGAGCACTGGTCCTTGCCCAAAGGGCCTCTTACCCCTTCACAAACATAAGTCCCTGCCACTAGTGGAGTGGATCTCTGCTTGGGGTTGTCCTCTGAGCGGGTATCCATGAGGGAGGAACATCTTTGGAAAGGTGAGATTCTCCCCTCTCCAACAATACTTCTGCAATCAAAATTAGTCCTGGGGTGCGAGACATGCCCCGAGCACAGTTGAAAGTGAAACTAAAATGAGCCAATAGGCTCATGTCATTTTAGGCTCATGTCATTTTCACTACAACAGTGTTGGTGTCAGTGCATCATGTGCGCTGATATTCATTATAAAAGAATAAACTGCATGTGTCTGCTGGGAAGGACTAACCTGAAATGAAAAAAAGGGAAGACACCCTAGTTAGGGCATTAATTTCTGTTTACATCCTGAGCAGAGGACAATAATGTTTAATTAAGTTGGAACTCTACTTGTGTATATATATATATATATATTTGCTCCAGTCTCTTCAAATAATACCCAGCCGGCTTAGAAGAAGTACAGCACTCTCGGAGTTCCAATAGTCAGCAAGAATGGTTTTATTACCAAAACAAACGCGTTTCGGGAGAAACTCCCTTCGTCGGTGTTACAAACGAACGCGCTGCGTGGCGTCATTATGTACATCCGTTGTGAGTGGTAATAACAAACATAGGACTGCTTCAAACATTTCATGTTAAGCGCCATCTTTGAATGTGCATGTTATTATTGTAAAGATTCATTCAAAAGATTGAGAACTTAAACTGGCAATCGACCTATGCATTAATAACTCTTGATATAACGAGTCTCTACACGTGCATTGAGCACGAGAAGGGCCTACATGCCATAAAACATTTCTTGGACAAAAAATCACTAAAATATGCCATGCACAACAAGATGTTGTTAGAATTAATTCATTTCTGTTTACATCATAACATCTTTCTTTTCCAGGATGACATATACAGACAGCTGTCTGGTACGGCGATGGGCTCCTGCTTCGCCCCTAGCTACGCGAACTTGTTCGTTGGCTGGTGAGAGGAGCAGGTAGCCTGGGCCCCTGGGAATGCCACATGGAACACCAAGGTGGTGGCTTGGTGCAGGTACATCGATGATCTGTTCCTAGTATGGGATGGGTCTGTGGCAGAGGCCCATGAGTACATACGATTACTAAACAACAATGATTGTAACCTAAGATTCACGGGGGAAGTGAGCCAAGAAAAAGTCAACTATCTAGACCTGCAAGTGAGCATTAGGGAAGGTAAAATCTGTACCCTTTTATGCCGTAAGCCCACAGCGGGAAATAGTATGCTACACGCATCTAGCAGCCACCCCCGAAGACTTATAAACAGCATCCCATATGGGGAATTTCTTAGGCTAAAACGCAATTGTACCTCAGTAGAGGACTTTGAGAAAGCAGCCAGTGAGAGTCTGGACAGATTCTCTGATAGAGGATACAAACGGAATCTTCTATTTGATGCATTGAACAGGGTGAGGAAATTGGATCGAAGTTCACGCTCTTTCAGAAGAAGGTACGCCCACAAACTGATGGGAAATTTCATATGATTACCACCTATTCAGCCAATTCCTTTAGGTTAAGATCTATTATGACAAAACACTGGCATATCCTAAAAACTGACCACATTGTTGGTCCGGATATTCCGGCTGCTCCCTTGATCACTTTTAAAAAAGCGAGATCATTACGAGACTGTGTGGTTCAAAGTCATTTGAAATCCCCACGAAAGATCCAAGGGACATTGAAAGATGCCAAGGGCTTTTTCCCTTGTGGAAAATGCAAAGCCTGCGCTTCGAGTAAACGAACGCTAACATTTGACGTGAGGTGCTGTAAGGGTGAAAAAGAATAAACAAATTCATGTCTTGCCATACAGACCATGCAGTTTACTGCTTGATGTGTCCATGCCAATTAAAATATATTAGCAGCACCATCAATCCAGTGAAATTGAGAGTGCTAGAACACATGCGGGCGATAGCTAATAAAGATTTTTCATATCCTATCGCCCGGCATTTTGCAATAAAGCATAACAGCAATAGGGATCTTCTGAGATTCTTCTGCCTGGATTGTGTTCCTGAAAGGGCACGGGGTGGCAATAAGTTACAGATACTCAGGAGATTAGAGTCTCCATATATAATCAATTTAGAGACCAAGGCACCGGGAGGTCTGAATATGGGAGAAGAAATGTCATCTCATTTAGGATGAATTTGGAACATCAATTACTGGAATGTCAATTCTGAAAATCCGAGTGTAACAGTGATTCATATATATTTTTTGAACTCTGAATTGCTGAAGGGATTGTTTAATGTATGATGTATTTGTTATGAGAGTCAATTTGTTTTTAAAGGTAATCATATTTAGTGGCTATATAGTATTGAGAAAATGCAAGAATATGGGTATATCTGGAAGCATCTCACTAACCTGGATTTTTGGGCGACCTAAAAAGGCTGCAATTGCCGATCCACGGCTAGATACTAATCATATATGGTTGTTATATTTGACGTTTATTATGTGGGAAGCGATGTTCCACATTTTTTGACATCGTAATTCAGGAATGAGAAACATCCCGTTGACCCATGCATAAGAGAAACTGTATATATCACAAATTTGAGATTTATGTTTATTTTGCCGATATACGGCAGGATTATATTGTGGGGGATCTTTACAATATTAACATGCACATTCAAAGATGGCGCTTAACATGAAATGTTTGAAGCAGTCCTATGTTTGTTATTACCACTCACAACGGATGTACATAATGACGCAGCGCAGCGCGTTTGTTTGTAACACTGACGAAGGGAGTTTCTCCCGAAACGCATTTGTTTTGGTAATAAAACCATTCTTGCTGACTATTGGAACTCCGAGAGTGCTGTACTTCTTCTAACCCGGCTGGGTATTATTTGAAGAGACTGGAGCAAATATTGTCATCGTGGGACACCACAACGAAACAGCACCCGCCGCACGAGTGACTCGTGTTATTGGTGTTTTCGGAGCAAGAATGTATAGATATATATATATATATATATATATATATATATTAACTTCGAAACGCGTCAGGCGTATTAATGAAGGTCGCTTGTGATTGGATTCGGCAGGCGTGGCGAATTCAAACCAAATAAAAAGGCGCAAGCTTAAACTGCATTTCGTGTGCTCTTCATCCGGTTGGGAAACCTTGAGCATACAATTTAATGGCGGCATCCCTGCTGCCGAAGAGCACCACCCCTTGAGAAAAGGAGGCCACGGAGCACAACATCAACGCGGCTCCAACGTGTGGAAATTGCAGAAAAGGATATGAACAAGCCCGTCTGCCGAGGCCCATGTGAGGGCTTTGAACTTTTGCCGACACTTTTGAACTACTGTGCACCCATAGAGGGAAGGTAACTCACCTGCCACTACATCACCCAAGATGCCTCACGCAGATCTTACCTCCATACAGGGGGCGTGGCAATTATTGGACTATTTGACATCCTGGGTTGTGTCAGGACTTGCACTACACAGACCGACATCGCCTCTGAAGAAGAAGGTTTTAACTTCGAAACGCGTCAGGCGTATTAATGAAGGTCGCTTGTGATTGGATTCGGCAGGCGTGGCGAATTCAAACCAAATAAAAAGGCGCAAGCTTAAACTGCATTTCGTGTGCTCTTCATCCGGTTGGGAAACCTTGAGCATACAATTTAATGGCGGCATCCCTGCTGCCGAAGAGCACCACCCCTTGAGAAAAGGAGGCCACGGAGCACAACATCAACGCGGCTCCAATGTGTGGAAATTGCAGAAAAGGATATGAACAAGCCCGTCTGCCGAGGCCCATGTGAGGGCTTTGAACTTTTGCCGACACTTTTGAACTACTGTGCACCCATAGAGGGAAGGTAACTCACCTGCCACTACATCACCCAAGATGCCTCACGCAGATCTTACCTCCATACAGGGGGCGTGGCAATTATTGGACTATTTGACATCCTGGGTTGTGTCAGGACTTGCACTACACAGACCGACATCGCCTCTGAAGAAGAAGGTTTTAACTTCGAAACGCGTCAGGCGTATTAATGAAGGTCGCTTGTGATTGGATTCGGCAGGCGTGGCAAATTCAAACCAAATAAAAAGGCGCAAGCTTAAACTGCATTTCGTGTGCTCTTCATCCGGTTGGGAAACCTTGAGCATACAATTTAATGGCGGCATCCTTGCTGCCGAAGAGCACCACCCCTTGAGAAAAGGAGGCCACGGAGCACAACATCAACGCGGCTCCAACGTGTGGAAATTGCAGAAAAGGATATGAACAAGCCCGTCTGCCGAGGCCCATGTGAGGGCTTTGAACTTTTGCCGACACTTTTGAACTACTGTGCACCCATAGAGGGAAGGTAACTCACCTGCCACTACATCACCCAAGATGCCTCACGCAGATCTTACCTCCATACAGGGGGCGTGGCAATTATTGGACTATTTGACATCCTGGGTTGTGTCAGGACTTGCACTACACAGACCGACATCGCCTCTGAAGAAGAAGGTTTTACCTTCGAAACGCGTCAAGCGTATTAATGAAGGTCGCTTGTGATTGGATTCGGCAGGCGTGGCGAATTCAAACCAAATAAAAAGGCGCAAGCTTAAACTGCATTTCGTGTGCTCTTCATCCGGTTGGGAAACCTTGAGCATACAATTTAATGGCGGCATCCCTGCTGCCGAAGAGCACCACCCCTTGAGAAAAGGAGGCCACGGAGCACAACATCAACGCGGCTCCAACATGTGGAAGTTGCAGAAAAGGATATGAACAAGCACGTCTGCCGAGGCCCATGTGAGGGCTTTGAACTTTTGCCGACACTTTTGAACTACTGTGCACCCATAGAGGGAAGGTAACTCACCTGCCACAACATCACCCAAGATGCCTCACGCAGATCTTACCTCCATACAGGGGGCGTGGCAATTATTGGACTATTTGACATCCTGGGTTGTGTCAGGACTTGCACTACACAGACCGACATCGCCTCTGAAGAAGAAGGTTTTAACTTCGAAACGCGTCAGGCGTATTAATGAAGGTCGCTTGTGATTGGATTCGGCAGGCGTGGCGAATTCAAACCAAATAAAAAGGCGCAAGCTTAAACTGCATTTCGTGTGCTCTTCATCCGGTTGGGAAACCTTGAGCATACAATTTAATGGCGGCATCCTTGCTGCCGAAGAGCACCACCCCTTGAGAAAAGGAGGCCACGGAGCACAACATCAACGCGGCTCCAACGTGTGGAAATTGCAGAAAAGGATATGAACAAGCCCGTCTGCCGAGGCCCATGTGAGGGCTTTGAACTTTTGCCGACACTTTTGAACTACTGTGCACCCATAGAGGGAAGGTAACTCACCTGCCACTACATCACCCAAGATGCCTCACGCAGATCTTACCTCCATACAGGGGGCGTGGCAATTATTGGACTATTTGACATCCTGGGTTGTGTCAGGACTTGCACTACACAGACCGACATCGCCTCTGAAGAAGAAGGTTTTACCTTCGAAACGCGTCAGGCGTATTAATGAAGGTCGCTTGTGATTGGATTCGGCAGGCGTGGCGAATTCAAACCAAATAAAAAGGCGCAAGCTTAAACTGCATTTCGTGTGCTCTTCATCCGGTTGGGAAACCTTGAGCATACAATTTAATGGCGGCATCCCTGCTGCCGAAGACCACCACCCCTTGAGAAAAGGAGGCCACGGAGCACAACATCAACGCGGCTCCAACGTGTGGAAGTTGCAGAAAAGGATATGAACAAGCACGTCTGCCGAGGCCCATGTGAGGGCTTTGAACTTTTGCCGACACTTTTGAACTACTGTGCACCCATAGAGGGAAGGTAACTCACCTGCCACTACATCACCCAAGATGCCTCACGCAGATCTTACCTCCATACAGGGGGCGTGGCAATTATTGGACTATTTGACATCCTGGGTTGTGTCAGGACTTGCACTACACAGACCGACATCGCCTCTGAAGAAGAAGGTTTTAACTTCGAAACGCGTCAGGCGTATTAATGAAGGTCGCTTGTGATTGGATTCGGCAGGCGTGGCGAATTCAAACCAAATAAAAAGGCGCAAGCTTAAACTGCATTTCGTGTGCTCTTCATCCGGTTGGGAAACCTTGAGCATACAATTTAATGGCGGCATCCCTGCTGCCAAAGAGCACCACCCCTTGAGAAAAGGAGGCCACGGAGCACAACATCAACGCGGCTCCAACGTGTGGAAATTGCAGAAAAGGATATGAACAAGCCCGTCTGCCGAGGCCCATGTGAGGGCTTTGAACTTTTGCCGACACTTTTGAACTACTGTGCACCCATAGAGGGAAGGTAACTCACCTGCCACTACATCACCCAAGATGCCTCACGCAGATCTTACCTCCATACAGGGGGCGTGGCAATTATTGGACTATTTGACATCTTGGGTTGTGTCAGGACTTGCACTACACAGACCGACATCGCCTCTGAAGAAGAAGGTTTTAACTTCGAAACGCGTCAGGCGTATTAATGAAGGTCGCTTGTGATTGGATTCGGCAGGCGTGGCGAATTCAAACCAAATAAAAAGGCGCAAGCTTAAACTGCATTTCGTGTGCTCTTCATCCGGTTGGGAAAACTTGAGCATACAATTTAATGGCGGCATCCTTGCTGCCGAAGAGCACCACCCCTTGAGAAAAGGAGGCCACGGAGCACAACATCAACGCGGCTCCAACGTGTGGAAATTGCAGAAAAGGATATGAACAAGCCCGTCTGCCGAGGCCCATGTGAGGGCTTTGAACTTTTGCCGACACTTTTGAACTACTGTGCACCCATAGAGGGAAGGTAACTCACCTGCCACTACATCACCCAAGATGCCTCACGCAGATCTTACCTCCATACAGGGGGCGTGGCAATTATAGGACTATTTGACATCCTGGGTTGTGTCAGGACTTGCACTACACAGACCGACATCGCCTCTGAAGAAGAAGGTTTTAACTTCGAAACGCGTCAGGCGTATTAATGAAGGTCGCTTGTGATTGGATTCGGCAGGCGTGGCGAATTCAAACCAAATAAAAAGGCGCAAGCTTAAACTGCATTTCGTGTGCTCTTCATCCGGTTGGGAAACCTTGAGCATACAATTTAATGGCGGCATCCCTGCTGCCGAAGAGCACCACCCCGTGAGAAAAGGAGGCCACGGAGCACAACATCAACGCGGCTCCAACGTGTGGAAGTTGCAGAAAAGGATATGAACAAGCACGTCTGCCGAGGCCCATGTGAGGGCTTTGAACTTTTGCCGACACTTTTGAACTACTGTGCACCCATAGAGGGAAGGTAACTCACCTGCCACTACATCACCCAAGATGCCTCACGCAGATCTTACCTCCATACAGGGGGCGTGGCAATTATTGGACTATTTGACATCCTGGGTTGTGTCAGGACTTGCACTACACAGACCGACATCGCCTCTGAAGAAGAAGGTTTTAACTTCGAAACGCGTCAGGCGTATTAATGAAGGTCGCTTGTGATTGGATTCGGCAGGCGTGGCGAATTCAAACCAAATAAAAAGGCGCAAGCTTAAACTGCATTTCGTGTGCTCTTCATCCGGTTGGGAAACCTTGAGCATACAATTTAATGGAGGCATCCCTGCTGCCGAAGAGCACCACCCCTTGAGAAAAGGAGGCCACGGAGCACAACATCAACGCGGCTCCAACGTGTGGAAATTGCAGAAAAGGATATGAACAAGCCCGTCTGCCGAGGCCCATGTGAGGGCTTTGAACTTTTGCTGACACTTTTGAACTACTGTGCACCCATCGAGGGAAGGTAACTCACCTGCCACTACATCACCCAAGATGCCTCACGCAGATCTTACCTCCATACAGGGGGCGTGGCAATTATTGGACTATTTGACATCCTGGGTTGTGTCAGGACTTGCACTACACAGACCGACATCGCCTCTGAAGAAGAAGGTTTTAACTTCGAAACGCGTCAGGCGTATTAATGAAGGTCGCTTGTGATTGGATTCGGCAGGCGTGGCGAATTCAAACCAAATAAAAAGGCGCAAGCTTAAACTGCATTTCGTGTGCTCTTCATCCGGTTGGGAAACCTTGAGCATACATATATATATATATATATATATATATATATATATATATATATATATATATATATATATATATCGTTTTCACCAAGCACAACGCACGTTTTGCCAATGCACTCCAAGCCAGTCCTTTAAATTACCGCTTCAAACACAAGCGTGTACTCAAGAAAGATATTTTTTCAATCATTCCAGCATTATATTTCGAAATATGGAACAACCCAACGCGTTGCGGCGACGCACTCGCCTTGGTCACGGGTGGTTTTGCGCTCCAACTGGACGTTTAAATAAAGTTACATATACACAACTTGACCATGTGACTATATATATATATATTATCAAGAAAGAACGAACCCAGCTGGGCTCCTGTCCGCAGCCCAGCAGCTCGAATTCACCACAGCACAAATGGAACCCAGCCATGACTTCTTCAAAGTTGAGGTATTTTTATTATATTACAACACCATTAGTGCAAACAAGGAGGACGGTCAGCGCGTTTCGGCGGATGCCTTCAACTGGACCATAGAGTCCTGCGGTCTAAACTGTCCATTTAAAGTGTAAAGTGCATAAGTCCCTTCTTGGTTTCTTTAAAAATAGACTAGACTGTTAACCCTGTAAATCTATTTGTGTCTAGTGGCCATTAATGTCCATCATTATTACTATTTTTGCTGTGACAGAAAGACATTATGGTAAAGTACCCGAAGAAGGAGAAAAAATGGTATCAACATTATCTTTGCCTGGTTAAAAACATGTGATTAAAATTCTGAAACATCGGAATAGGGGAATTAATACAGATCAAAGAGTACAATGTGCGATGTTCAATTATCGTGGTATAGGAGGTAGAGGGATAGGGGAGGAAGAAAGAGTAAAGAAAACGTAAAGAAAACGAAAAAGAGAGAGAAGAGAGAAAAAGGGAGAAAAAAGGAAAGGCAAAGAAAAGAAAAGAATAGAATCCATTAAGATAATATTGCTTTTGTAATTACAATGGTTAAATTAACAAGATAAGCATATTTTACCATCCATTAATTTCATTTCATTTAGACCATCCTTTTTGAGAGTCATCTAAGTTACAAGTCTCTAAGAGGGAGAAGGAGAAGAGAAGGCTTGGAGATAAAGTGTCATGTGCATTGTGCAAAACATTCTGTGCAAATATTTTTCATGTGCAAAAACGCATTGAAGTTATTCTTCTACCTGTATTCTATCATTCTAAAGTAGACTTTTAAAAAAAAAAACAGATAAGGAGAAGGAAACAAGTATTTGATCCAGTTTTTCCCATTTCTTCTCCCAAATTCAACATTTGATCCTGAATGGAACTACCCGTGATCATTCCATACATTTCTCCCCTCCTCACTTCTTCCAATTATGTTCCTGTTTTTCTCTCTTCCACCCCCTATCCTTTATTTCCTCTTCTTAATTATATTTGTTTCTTAATTTATTCCTCATCACATTGTACACATGGTTGTTCTGTCCCCAGGGAGTTTTCGTATGTTTGTCATTTGCTATCCAATCGGTTCCATTCCCACAAATGCACATGTAATTCAGCATCCAAGTTGTGCCCAAAGGGACTTTCCCTACCAAGTGCTAAGATAAACCTCGATTCAGCTCTCCTTACATACAAAGTTCTGTCCCCACCTCTTTAATTTGGTTTTACCAGTTTCACACCAAAAAATTTCAACTCTTGGTTGTTACTCGAGTGTTTTTCCAGAAAGTTTTTTGCCATTGGGTAAGAGAGAGCTTGGTTCTTAATTGCTCTTAGATGCTGTAATATTCGCAATTTTAATTTATTTATTGTATTCCCAACGTGCAATTTTTGATATGGGCATTGTAGAACGTACACCACAAATTTGGATTCACAGGTTATGTGGTCAGTGATATTTTCCCTTCTTCCGTTTTGTAACTGATATGATAGAGTGTTACAACCATGTTCACAGGCTTTGCATTTCGAGCACTTCCAAAAGCCAGGTGTTGTAAGCCAGGGTGTTTTGCCTTTCTCATTTTTTGGTTTACAAGTTGTTAGATGACTTTGTGTAAGAATATCACCCAACGAGGCTGTCTTCCTATATGTTATCTTGGGGGTTGGTGGTAATGTTCTTTTTAATGAATCATCAAGCATCAAAATGTTCCAAATTTTCTTTATGATGTTTTTTAGACTTCTATTTTCTGAGTTGAAATCCATGATGATGCGAGTTACATCCTCCTTGTCCACCCGTTCAGATGTTTCCAATAATGTGGATCTCGGTCTTTCTGTGGTTTTTATCTTTGCTTTCTCAATGACCTCCATGGGATATCCTCTAGCCAAAAATATCAAACTTGTGTGTTGAATGTTCTGCTCGATGTCATTCGTTTCAGAGCAATTTCTTTTGATGCGGAGCATCTCCCCGTACGGGATGCTCCACTTTAAATGTTCCGGGTGTCCACTGTTGGCGTGGAGGACGCTGTTTGTGGCAGTGGGTTTCCTGTGTATTTTGGTGCAAAGCTGTTGATTCTTAACGAAGACCTCCACATCCAGGTATGTCACTCTTGTTTTGCTACTCATGGATGAAAATGTTAAATTTTGATCGTTTTGGTCCAAGTTGACGATGAATTCTGCCAAACTGGATGGGTCTCCTTCCCATATAAGGAATAAATTGTCGATATACCTCATCCATGTTTTAATATTTGACTTGTACCTACTTTGTAATATGCCTTCCTCCCATACCGCCATAAAAAGATTAGCGTATGTTGGGGCAAATGATGTCCCCATTGCAGTCCCTTGCTTTTGGAGATAAATCTCCCCATTGAAAAGAAAAACATTATGGGTGAGGCAATAATTCAGCACTTCCATTAGCATTTCAGAGTGTTCAAGGAAGCTCAACGATCATGTATCCAAGAATTTCCTGACGGCTGACAGTCCATTTTGATGAAGAATTGACATATACAATGAATTAACGTCTATTGTTACCATGATTTGGTTCTCATTCCAATTAATATTTTTCACTTGGTTGAGGAAGGCTGTTGTGTCCTTAAGATATGATGGGAGAAGTTTCACATACTCCATTAAGAACACATCTACATAGTGGAAGGTTTTCTCAAGTAATGAGCTCATAGAGCTCACTATGCGTCTGCCCGGTGGATCGATCAGAGACTTATGCACTTTGGGTAAAAAATATATTGTTGCTGTTATGGGATTTTCTACCTTCAAGTACATATATTCTTCGAAATTGATGAGTCCTTTGTCTTTCCAGTTCAAGAGTAAAGAGTGATACTCTTTAGTCCAGCGTTCTATAGGGTTAATTTCCAACTTTAGATAATGCTCTTGTTTCCTTAGTTGTCGGTAGGCTTCGGAAATATATTGATCTCGATTTTGTATGACGATATTTCCGCCTTTATCCACGGCCTTTATGATAATTGTTTGGGTTTCTCTCAGCTCATTCAGTGCCTTTTGTTCTTTTGGCGAGAGATTCCATGACACTTTATCGTATCTTTTTTCTTTTTCGTTAACTGGTTCATTTCTTCCACAACAATTTCTTGGAATAAATCAATTTTGTTGCCGGGTGGTAATTGTGGGCCGAATTTTGATTGGGATTTCCGTCCACTGTCTCCACCTTTATTTGTATTGATGCCCTCCCTCTGGCAGAAATTTATATCACTTTCAATGCCAATGGATAAAATAGAGTCAGTCTCTGAGGCGTCAGTCCTCAAGCTTGACATTGCTCTTAGAGCGGGTAGTTCTTTTTTAGTCAATAAAGATGTTTCTGATGGTGTCAAATGTACATTAGGTTTTTTTGCGGGTCTTTCTTCAAAATATTTCTTTAACTTGGCCTTGCGACAAAATTTGTATAAATCAATGTGGAAGTTGGGGATGTCCATTTTGGTGTTTGGGCAGAAGGTGAGTCCTTTATTCAGGAGACTGATGTGAACATTGTTCAGGACCATACTGGAGAGATTTATCACCAGATCTCTATTTAGTGCCATCTTTTTTATTTTTGCTTTTTCCTTTCTTCTCCTCTTTTGGGCCTTGCTCCTTCTTTTGCTGCGTCTGGTTGGGGTGGGTTTAGTCCCCTCCCCCTTCCCCATGTCATTCCTCTGGCTCTTCCCCGTAGTCGCGTCTCCATTTGGGCTAGCCTCATTTCCCCACAAAAATCCAGCTTTGAAATGTTTGTATCTTCATCTGCTGAGCTCGGGTCAGAGCTTTCGTATAAGCCCTGATTGTCATAGCTAATACACCTATCCATGGCTGCTCTGTTTCTTAGTGAATCGTATTTTCTAGCGAAAGTGTATATCCTGCCATTGGCATAATCTATGCGATTGCGATTAAATTTACTTGCTTTCCTCTTTTCTACGTCAGTCTCATGTTTGAGAATCTTCTTTTCCATTGTTTCCACCAATTCTTTTTTCTCCTCGTTGTTTGGATATTTATCCAGCTCTTTTTCTAGTTCTTGAATTTTTTCCAATATTCCCTCAAGCTTATGTTCTAAGTGCACAATCAATGTTTTCATGAGCTTGAATGAGCATTCGTTAGTGTCCATTTGCCATTGTTTGATCAGATCCATGTCTAAATCATTTAATGTAGGCATAATTAAAATTCTCAGGCCCCTCGGTACTCTTTTAAATTCAATATATTTTTCCAGGGTCGTTTTCTCCCACCATTTGTTTATCTCCACAATTTTGCCTTGTTGTAGCTCTTTAATAGTGCTCTGGATTGTTTTCTTCCTCGCATCTGTTGCTGTCGATGCACTCGCAGAACTTTGGGGGACTTTAGTCATCATATTATCATCAAGCAGTTCATTTGCTCTCTGTGCTCGATTTGTAATCCTTTCGGCCATATTTGCAATTTCGTTTCACTATTCAGGGTTAATTATAGTATCTATTGTTTGCACTGCGTGTGTTGTTTTTGGTATCTTGATTTTTTATACTGTTATCCTCAGTTTTGGTTCCGTTCCCTTGGTTTACTTGTTTTTAGCTTAAGTAAACCGGTCCGCTAAAATGCCACTTATCTCAATTTTGTGTTTAAGGTCTGCGAGAAAACCCGGGAGATAGTTCCACTTTTCAGAACTCCCGGGCGGCTACTTCCACAGGCGGCTTTCCAAGGTGAGCTGCTTCAGCCCCCTCGCCCCACCAGCAGCGCGGTTGGAGGTTCCACAACGCCTCCCACCGTCACCCCGTACTCACCGCCCAGTCTTCGCCACTCACGTTTGGAGTCGCCGCTTTTCCCAATCTCCGGATTGCGCAATTTTCTTTTCTGTTACCTCGTCGGGAATCGCGTAGCTTTTCTTGTGGCAGTGGCGTCAGCTTCAAACTTCCCTCACTCAATGCGGGGCTGGATCGAGGGTATGGAGCTGTTTTCGTCTCGATGGCGGAATGCGCATGGTGTGCAGATCAGCCGCTGCACCAGCAATTATCAAGAAAGAACGAACCCAGCTGGGCTCCTGTCCGCAGCCCAGCAGCTCGAATTCACCACAGCACAAATGGAACCCAGCCGTGACTTCTTCAAAGTTGAGGTATTTTATTATATTACAACACCATTAGTGCAAACAAGGAGGACGGTCAACGCGTTTCGGCGGATGCCTTCAACTGGACCATAGTGTCCTGCGGTCTAAACTGTCCATTTAAAGTGTAAAGTGCATAAGTCCCTTCTTGGTTTCTTTAAAAATAGACTAGACTGTTAACGCTGTAAATCTATTTGTGTCTAGTAGCCATTATTGTCCATCATTATTACTATTTTTGCTGTGACATATGTATATATATGTTCACTGAAAAAACAAAGGGAAAGGTGAAAATGTCAGCTAAAACATAACAGGCTTTAATTAATAAACCTATTATAACTCATAACCTAAAGTAACTATAACTTGCACCCTCACCATGCACTGCTAATTACCTCAAATATTACGTCACTCATGACATTTTCTATCACATCATGATAACATCCATGTACCATCTGACATGACATCATTCATGACAATACTGTGCATGGTGAAACAAAAAGCCTACTTTCTGAGTAAAGTTCTAAACTGTTTGCCAAATTCGGAAAAGATTCCTACAGTAATTGATATGTGAAATTGCTCTTTTGGCCCGCCCCCTTTTTCTTGGCCACTGCTTGGCGAATCAGCACAAAACTTTCAATGAAAGAGCCAAGGTCAATGAAGCTTTTCTTGGAAAGTTTTCTGCAGGTTCATCAAATGTCACCAAAGTTTTTAGCGAAAACACATGCTCTTCCAATAATAACCATGAACCAACCATAACTGCACATAGGATGACCACCCATCCGTAATCTACACATACTGTCCGTAATTTAGGCCCAAATGCCGTTGTCCATAATAAAATTTGTAAAGGATGCCATTTGGCTGTAATTTCAACAGGAGTGACTCCTTTGTTTGAGCGGAGAAACGTCGCCACAATTAAAAATTCCCCCCCAAAGCCCCAAAATGAAAAATAAAATGGTAATTAATTACCATTTTATTTTTCATCCCCCATCCTGCACTGAGCGTCAGGACGGGGGCCGGGCCACTGCTGAATGACAGCAGCGTGAGGAGGGTGGGCTGTGTGTGCACTTTTCGAAGTTTGCATATCCCTTTGGCCAACTGTCTTCGGAAGACCAGCCAGACATGCACACTTTGAAACCTCTAACCCAGCTCTCTTAAGACAGCTGGGTTAGAGCAAGTGCAGGCCTACAGAGCACGGTGGAGTGCCAAAAGAGGATGCTCCTTCCAATCAGGGCGCTGCTCTCACAGTATGAGAGCAGAATCAGGATTGGTCTAGGGAGTTTGCTGGTAGATGAACTGCAGTCACGAGAGGACAGTAAGTAAGATAAGTTTACTTTTGTTTTATTTTATATGAGCCCACGCCAAGCCCTGACCCCCACACCCCGACCCCAGTTGATCCCAGCCGCCACTGAATTTCAATGATGCGAGCTGACAAGTCTCTGAAGCCTAATTGGCCAGCCAATTCAGTCAGATGTGTTTTTCATATTTCTAATTTTGTAATTTAGATTGGTTTCACCTGAAGTTCCATGTGAGCCACTGGTGTGCGCTCTCACTGCCTCACGTCTCTACTCGGCTCCCCTCTTTCTCACCTTACTGTGCCTTTCTCATTTTTTATCGTGCATGTTTCTCTTATAGTGCACCTCTCTTTGTATTGTGCACGGCTCTCTTTTATTATAGTGGAATTCTTTCTCTTTCGCTTGTATTGTGTCTCTCATTCTATGAGCTTTCAAACGTCTTACTTAATGCTGGTAAATGCTGAACTGCTTCCTGCAGAGTGATTGGCCGGTATTCAGGTTCACACCATTAACAAGTGCGCAAAATCAATCTAATGCATATCAATTCAATTAAAAAATCTTTATTCGAATTTCAGAAATTCAAAAAGGCAATCATATTTTTACAAAAGTGTTCCATAAAATCCTCTTTAAAAACTTTACAAGTAAACATTTCAGCCTAGACAAAGTCAAAGGTTATCCATCATTTTGCGAGCTCGAGTAGCAAGTCTTAGGAAAGTGCTGGTGCCAGGGAGAGAGGTCTATGTTTTCTAAAAAAAACTGAGCTAAAAAACATTTTACATATTTTAAATAGTATTTACACAAGAATAAAAAATTTAAGTCATTTTGTATGCTCACTCCATTGCACGGACATGGTATATAATCTAAGTTTGACCAATGACCCAGGGGAAAGCTTAGTAAACTTCTTACAGTTCCTGCCCTTAGGCGAAACAGGAGGGATCTTTCCCAGTTAGCCATTTGCAGAGTGAGATACCTGTACATCTCTCTACCCATATAGGCAGAGACTGTTGATTTCTTGGATTCCTTTGTTATTTCTCTCTAACTTATAATGTGCGTATAGTGCTTCTTTTAAATCATTCTGATGTGTTGGCTCAATACTAGTTGGTTCTAAAAAAAGTTAGCCTTTATTTACACTGCACAAACTCTTATAAACTCTTGAGAGCCAAGGAATATCCATTCCTTTCTCGCACTTTAAGCAGTCACTTATAATCTCTTGCGTTAGAATGGCTGATTTATTCCTCCAAACTGAGAGCCAAAATAACGCCGGTCTTGTCCTAATAAAATCACAGATAAAATGCAGGTTTAATTCCCTATGGCAAATATACTCAGAGGTAGAAATCGGTACACCCAAAAGTTTCCTACAAAAATGATTTTCTTCTTGTTGGGTGCATCGATTACTAGCCCCATACCTCCGCCCCATATGTGGCTACTGGGACACATTGCAACTTAAACTTTTTTTAAATAACTTTAATAGCGCCTATCTTCCTTGGACGTGGGAGACTAAGAATTGAATTGATGGCTTTTGAGAACTTGCTCGTGGAGTGGGCCATATGCCCAGTCCACGAGCCGTTCGCAGCAAAGACCATCCCTAAATATGGGAAGGTGCAGGTAGATGTTAATCTATCTGTCCCCACTAAAATGGCATTGAGCTGGTGTTTCCCTGGCCTGCATGACATAATAAAAGATTTTTTTAAATTTACACGTAGGTCCAGGTCGTCCACATACTGTACGAAAGTTTTAACCAAAATACGCAGGGAGTTCGGAGTGCGGCCCATAAGGACCGCATCACCTGCGTAAAGAAGTACGGGTAGTAACTTCCCATTGACTTTCGGGACGTCTGGAGTTGACTGTTGTAGGGAATTGCTCAGCCCATTTATATAAATAATAAAAAGCAAGGTGCTAAAACGCACCCTTGTCTGACCCCTCTTCCCACCTTGATAGTACCAGAAACCTCCCCACCCATACCAATCCTAACTTGTGCTTTAAGATCCGTATGTAGTAATGCCAGGAAGTGTACTAGTGGTTCATCTAGTCCATAATCTAGCAAAATAAACCAAAGTTTAGACCTGTTAACTAAGTCAAACGCGGACGATAAGTCCATGAATGCTAAATAAACAGGAGATGATCGAGCGATGTTATATTTACCAATAACTAGGTTAAGGTTCAGACATTGTTCTACCGTGCCCACCTTGCGTCTAAAACCTAGTTGGCACGGGTCCAACATTCCACTTTCTTCCGTCCATTCCTGAACCCTGTTATATATTACTGGGCCCAAAATTTTCAGTGTGTTGTTGAGTAATGAAATTGATCTATAATTAATCGGATCAGATCTGTCCCCCTTTTTGAATATTGGGACAATAATACTCGTTTTCCAAGTATCCGGCATCGGGGTTTCAGGTAAACTATTAAAAACATTCAGCAAAATCGGTGCCCAGAAGTCCGGTTTCCATTTTATTGTATCAATGGGTAGCCCATCAGGGCCCGGAGCCTTATTACCAAGGCTCTGTGCAATTGCCACTTTTACCTCCAACAACGTGATCTGTAAGCAACAGAGATGACCCTGTACGTAATGGTCTATACCTTGGATTGGTGCAGCATATATTCTGGAGAAGTGCTTCTCCCATGAGTCACTTGAGATTGTACAACTGATTGGTGTCAATTGTCGGCCCATGTTACGCAGGTCCCTAACCGAGGACCAGAATGAGTTACCGTTCTTTCCATCAGCAGAATCAGCTAGCACCTCCCAGTGCTCACCCAGGAGAAAGTCCTTCCTTTCTCCAATTGTAATTGTATACCTCTTCCTTGCCGTCCTTATATCCATAGGACACCTGGGTTTGAAGGTTAGAGCCTTGCGTAAGTTCTTGTTAGCTTCTGAGCATTTGTGATCAAACCATCTAGGTTCTTTGTCAGCCTTATGCACTGGCACTGACAACAGGGATCTGATTACAGAGCACAATTTAATAAAATCCTCAATTATGTTCGAGTAGTTACCTTTATTAGACAGACACAAGATGATTAAATGCTGGTGTCCTTCTATCACACTCTCAACAATTTTGCCACTATTCACCTCCATTTCAGTCGTAGATTATCTGTTGAGGGTGTAATATTCCTGGCTCAGTGAAAGGTGGTATACACGGAGCGGGATGCTAATCTTAGTACCACTATTAGCGGGTTGTGGTCCCCAAAATCCGTTGCATGTACCTCAGCCGTTATTAAACGGTCTGCGAGGCATGGGGACAAAAAGATGTAATCAATAGTTGAAAGACAATCCCTACCTCTAAAAGTTGGTACCTGCTGGTTCCTCGGGGTTTGAGCCAAATTCATTGCCTTACTAAGCATCTGTTCACAGATAAAAGTGTCTAATTCCAAGCCCCTTTGCACTGCTGGGTCTGCATGAGATTTATCCATGCCCTGGTATGTTTTGGGGATTTTAGCATTAAAATCCCCCCCTAGAAGGATCCCAATGCAATCATCTGCGCCCTTGAATTTGTCTAAGTTTGATATGGTTCTAAAAAGTTCAATACAATTCCTATTCGGAACACTGTGAAAATTATTTTCATAAAAATTAATTAGGTAGAGGGAGACCCGTCTTTTGTATTCCAATATTTGAATATTGGGGCTGGTAGTTGGTATCACCTTGATACTACCTCCGGAAGCTACCCTGATCCCAATAATTAGGCCTCCAGATGCACGCCCAAAATCTGGTTTAGGTGCTGTCAGGCTAAAACAATGGTACCCCTCGATATATATATTGTGTGTGGCCCATGTCTCCTGGAACATTATAATGTCTTTACCAGACAGTATATGCATCCAGTCTATATTGGTTAATCTTGATTCGAGGCCTGCAACGTTCCAGCTTAAGATGTTAAGGTCGGAATCAATTGTTGTTCTTTTTAGATTCTGTGTGCTCTTTGGTTTTTAGGTCTCGCCTGTCGATGCGCATGCGCATCGAGCAAGGCGAGAGTATTGGGACTTATCCGCTCTTTATCCACACTGCAAGGAATCGTGGCGATTCCTTGCAGTGCCCGTGACTTTTAAGCTCAATGCGCATGTGCATTGAGCTTAAAAGCGCGTGCACGTCCGTCTTTGTTTACCCGCTCCGCCCCCTCCCCGCCGTCTCGCATTTCCCCTGTCGCACTTCTCCTCCCCCCTCCCCTCTCTTCCCTCCGTCTTGTTTATCTTGTTTTCCTCTCCCCGCCTGTCTCTGCAGTCGCATGTATTCTTGTTTTCCTCTCCCCGCCGCCTCACTTTCTCCTCGCTCTCAACTCCGACACACACTCCCAGGATGATGCTGAATTTGAAAGTCCGGTTTTTATCTTGTTTTCCTCTCCCCGCCTGTCTCTGCAGTCGCATGTATTCTTGTTTTCCTCTCCCCGCCGCCTCACTTTCTCCTCGCTCTCAACTCCGACACACACTCCCAGGATGATGCTGAATTTGAAAGTCCGGTTTTTATCTTGTTTAACATTAGTTGTTATTATTATTGGTCCCGTGGTACCCTCTAACTGTGGGCGGTGAACCGCGGAGCTTCCTGGGTGTGTGTGCGTAAGTTCCAGTGTTTGATCCTGGGCTTTATTCTCATTTGCTGAAATTAGTGGTTGGTACACTAAATTCTCCCCTATTGTGTTCCTCTCATGACCATTAGCACTGACCAACCTATCCGATTGTCAATCTTGTGTGTCTAGATTGGAAAAGGCCTGTTTAAAGCGGTTGAAGGTCGGGACATTGTATTCATACCCTACTGGAGTTTGAGGGATAATTGCGTTGTTAAGTTTATGTATAGGTAGGGGCTGGGCATTGCGATAGAAAAAGCCCAGAGGTAAGATGTGAATCCCATCCCTATTTATTTGTATCGTCCCAGCTCTTTCTAAGATTGTTCTCACTAAGTCAGGGGACCCAAAATTCAGAATTATGCAGTCGTCCCTGCTACTCTTATTCGATTTCCCTACCCATGGAACCCTACGAACCATTTTGAACTCATTGAATAGGTGCCCGCCCTATTCTAATGCATATCAAGTAGTACTCAGGAGAAGGGACCCCTTTTTAATTCTTTTCATCTTTATTTCCTATAGCTGGGGTGAATCGGTGTTTAGTCAGACGTGGACTGGCCACAATCAAGTTTATTATTCATGTGTTTTAAAATTAGTGTTCAAGACAAAAGGGATGTCACAGGAAGATCCTGGGGTGGTAAATAGTTAAAAGGAGGAGAGAAGTGTATGTATGTGATTGAAGCAAATGTCACTAAAATTAAGAATGTCATACATTTTTATGGCAAACCCATGGATCCTTGGTATGAGAGAGCCGCCCAAAGTAAAAAGAGCAAAACATGCCTGACAAAAACAAGCACTTGTAAATCAATAGGTTTTGGCTTTGGGACCTACTGGCTTTGTCTATGTTTTTTAGACTTGCTGTACAGCCTCCCCGGAGCTGTGAAACCTGCCAAAGAAAGAAAGTAAAAAAAGGCACTTTGACATATAAGTCATGTTCTTTTTGCAAGCTTGAGCACCACACATGAGTGCCTACAACATGGTATAAGCTTTTCTGCAGTACAAAATAATTTTTTTAAGCGTAGGAGTGGAGTAACATGGAGAGGGAGGGGTGGGGGAAACAACACGTGGGGCGTTGGCCGTGGCAACCAACACAGGGGTGAAAGCAACGCAGAGGGTGGTGGTGGGGAGGAGAAGCAACAGGTGAGAAAAGAGGGTGCTGATGGGGGGAGCAACCTAAAGGGCAGGGAAGCGCAGCAACAGGCAAGAGCTGTTGGGGAGAAGCAAACAGGTGAGAAAGCAATGGAGAAAGTACGTGAGAGTGAGCCCCATATGGAGGGGCAGAGAGAAGCACAAAGGGGACAAACAGACGACAGACAGCAACACGGAGTCCAGGCAGAGATAAGAACACGAGGGAGACAGCTGGAAAACACATGAACTCCCATGAAGTGCTTAAACCAAAAGAAAAAAGTAGTGTTTAAAAAGCATGCTCTAGAAGCATAGAAGCCAGCCAATCAAAAGACATGGTAGAGAGGCTATGCTCCAGGGAAGGGACACAGATAAGATCTACAAACTGGGACAAAATAAACAGTAATAAAATGAGAGCGACAGGTTTTCTATTTACTTACTAATACAATATTATTTGCCTCCTCAGATGTCTCAGTAAAATCAACCTTTTGACCTTAATTTTTGTCATGAATGTTGACTCTTTGTCCGGAATTTATACACTTTCTGGCCAGATTTTGCCTCCACGCCAGGTGGGCAGAAGGACGTTGCTTGACCGTGCAAGATGGCAGTCCACCTTCTGTAAGGCTCCCCTCTGGAGGGCCGCAGAATGGTGCCTAATTCTGCATTTTAGGCGCATCTCCCCAGCAGTCACTCAGGGGAGGTGGGCACAGACCACTGGGGCACCGACTGCCACCCTGTTTGCCAGTGGGGAAATTGAACTGCCGCATTTAGCCTCATGGAGGGCCCCGCTTGGAGTCTGACCGATTCGCCAGGGGTACTGTGGCACACAAGGCAGTGAAGGCATACAGTGCATCCCCATTCACGGACCCCTTCAGGTGCCTGGGGCCCGATCCACATGGAGGACGTTGAAGACATACCAATGCAGCACCAGGTGGCTGGCTGCATGTGCCTAAGGTGAGTGCCCCTCCACCCTGAGGCCTTCATTCTGAAGAGACACTGTCAGAGCAACCAGCCTGGAGGCCACACCTTCCGCTTTTGTGGCTCCTGGCAATACTGCCTGCCTGAGAGCCCAGGGCCCAACCTTGACCAGGGATAACAGAGGGACACCAGCACAAGGCCCTGAACGCAGCCTTCAGCAGCCCGGGTGAGCGCCCTTCCCCACTGAGGCCAATGCTGTACTTAGAAACTAGCCAGAGAGGCCTGGCCGAGCCTGCTCCTTTGATTTCCGCAGCACCTGCTTTCCTTCTTCCTGAAGCTCACATAGGTTACCTCCCTGGCTGGACAGCTCAGCCACTGCCAGGAGTGCCGGGGCCTGGCCAGAGGTTAGCACTTCAATCTATGACATCCCCTGCTGCCAGAGGGAACATCTGTGCACTGTATTAAACCTTGAAGCGGGCCTCGCTTAGCATCCTGCCACCTCACTGTACCTGACGCCAGTGGCACCAGGACATCCTGGGCAGCGAGGTATGCCCACAAACCTCTTGGAGATTGTTAGGTTTTAAATTCTCTTTCTTATTGAGCATTTATACATATTATGTAGGTTAGCATTATGTGGCTAAATAGACGCCATTTGTATTCGCATTATGTAACCCACTGAGTATCCTTGCGGCATATAAGCTTCAGTCGGCTTGTGTGCCTCCATTTTGTAAATTATGGTTACTAGAAGTCTGTTTGGGCCCCATCCACACTAGGCCCCATTTTGCTTTTCGCTTGCTTCAGCAGAACTGTAAAACTGGGTATACACCTGTTACAACGCATTTTTTACTCCGCACTACCATTACAACGCGACCTTTACTCCGCATACCATTACAACGCATTGCGCTGGGGGGCGCTGTAGGATAGGGAATAAGTTTAATTTTCTATCCAACACCTTCCCTAGTGTCCACGGGGACTGGTGTTGGAATAGAAAATTATACTTACCACTATCCAGCGCCCCAAGGCGCTATGCGTTGTAACGGTATGCGGAGTAAAAGTCGCGTTGTAATGGTATGCGGAGTAATAGTATGCGTTATAACGTCATACATCCGTAAAACTGTACACTGTTATTATTCTTTGTCTCTGCTGTTCAAGGTTGAAGCCTGATTTGCTAATGTATAGATGTTCTTTTCGTACATTCCTTTCTGTATGTGTAATTCTGCTCCCACGTTAGGAGATGTTGAGGCCCGGCACATTGGCCTTGTAGTACTGATAAAGCACCCATCTGGCAGGTGTTAGCTCATCTTTCTGTACCTCCTTTGTTCATGCCCGGCTCATGCCGATACTTTTCCACAAGAGGTGTGGCTGAAGTCCCCAGAAGGGTGTATCATGAATTAGCACACCTTGGGGAGTTAGTCTCACTCGAGAACCATCTTTGGGTGAAGGCCTGACTTGGGGCTCCTCTGCAGAGCATATATTCAATAAAGTAAGTTGCCATTCTCTACTGTCTGACCGACTCTTCATTTGGGAAGGCATATCAGGTGGTTGTGGAACATAACCCGCGGGGCCCTAGAGGGTCCCGTCCTTCAGTTGGCACCGGAACAGGGATCCCATGAAGTGTGACCCTCTCACCCATAATTGGGTCGCAGGGGCCGGGGTGGTGTCTGGTCGGTTGGGCCGATCGGGTCCCCACATATACAAGACCGAGTTTGGTTCTCGCAACTGCCCCACCCTTCCGATCAGGTGGATCCTCGGCTAGTGGGAACTGGCTGGGGTCCTGAGAAGCAAACTTTGGAGTTGACTGTTTGGTCTGAAGAGTCGGCAGTGGAGAATAACTTGACTTAACAAATAAGAAAGGGACCCCCTGCGACTAGTAACAAGTTCCTAGGTCAGGGCACAATATTCATCAAAATAGTAATACCTAGGCAACTTAGGGGTCCTGCTAGGTTATCAGGTACATACACACATTGATAATGGAAACACAAATTTGTTGTGCAGTGGGGCAGTGTACAGAACAAAAAGAACTAATAAAACAATGTCATATAAGTCTAATTTATTTAACCAATGTCATGGAGAAATTGCTATAGTTTTTAAAAAAAGTTTTACAAAAAGCATATACATAATCAATCAATACAAGGGCTAATACATGGAATTTCAACAGATGTATCACAGTTAAAAACAATTTACACAGATAAAATGATGCATTTAAAAAAAAAAACAAAAAAAAAAACAACAACAACCAAGTGGATAAATGAGGAATCTCTTGACTTAAACCTGAGTGTAGCAGGTGAGTGATGTGATTCTCGGAAAAAAGGCGCCATGCTTGCACAACACAAGCCTGCGGGCCGTGCCTGGTACAGTCTGCGGAAAGTCTTGTCTTGGACTTGGTGGGTCTGCGGACCCTTGAGGGACACAGAGCGCTTGTGAGCAGTCTACCGGACCAACTGGTAATTGGCCTCTTTGTGAAAAGGTCCGGGACTGTTCACAGGTAATCTGCCAGACCAACTGGTAATTGGTACTGTTCATGAAAAGGTCTGGGGCTAGAGGCTTTTCCTCTTGCATCGGTACAGTCTTTGGACTGTCTTGGGTGCAGTTTGCAGACTGCCTTGCTTGGATGACACCGGCCTGCGGGCGGTGCCGTTATAAGTCTTCGGACTGTCTTAGACGACAACAGCTGATGAGCTGTGTCTTGGTGCGGTCTTCCGGGTCGTCTTGGTTTGTACTTGGTGGGTTTTGCGGACCCCTGGAAAAGACACAGAATGTTTGTGAACAGTCTGCCAGAAATTTGTCTCATGCTCTAAAAGGACTGGAGCTGTTTGCAGACAATCTGACAGGTCAATTGGTAATTCGGCCTACGTTTGAAAAGGTCTAGGGCTAAAGCCTGTCTTCTTGAACTCGGTGCAGTCTTCAGACTGCAGTGTGCGGATTGCTGACAGTTTGGTTTGGTTTTGGACTATTGTTCTTGTTTTGTTTATTTTTCTTTCCTTATTTGTTGGTGTCATATTTTCCGTTGAGGACAGTGTATGTCTCTTATATTAAGATGCCTTGTTTCAGTAAGTTTGGGTGTTTCGGATGTCGATGTTGTTCCACTGATGCTCGATTGAAAGAGAGCCAGTCTGCACCTCCGGAGAGTTCCCCAAATTTTGACGTATACATGAAGCACGGTATTGGCCTTATAATGTTTAGCAAGTTGTGGCATAAATCTATGAAGGGCAATACTGAACAGCAATGGTCGCTTGCTGGCTCGTTTGATGAGCAAAAGTTGAATTTCTTACAGAACAAATTATTTGCTAGAAAAAGTCGGCAGTCGATGTTTGATTCTTTAAGAGTGTGGCAGAAAGAAGGAAAGCAGCGGCATATGAGAGCAGAGAAAGAGGCCCGGAAGAGACAGACACAGACAATAACCCATAAAGCGGTGGCCTATGAGAGGGAAAAGGTATAGAAAGGCATAGAATGTGCAAACAGGAAGTTTCGCTTACAGACTGATAAATGTTGTGTTACGAGGGAAGGAGGTGATCATTTTGTTGAAGAGCTATTGGATTTTCGCCCCCCACCTCCTTATGCCCCTGAAAGGATATACCCGACAGTCCTGACAGCCCAATCTCTGCCCCCTAGTGTCACCCTCCCGAATGTTTCTACATCCAGTTCTACTGCCTCCACCGACCCCTCTTGTTTCCCTTTTCCACACACCAGTAACCTGAGCGGGTGCTGCTAGCCCCCCTACCCTGTCTGTTGATTCCGCTTCGGCTACCACAGCTCTTTCCACACCTACAGAGATGTCCCCTTACATGATGATTCCTGTCTCTGCATCCACTCTTTCCCCCTCGGGAGTGACACCTCAAACGCTGCCAAATGTTGATACGCCTGTGCGCGGAGTGCTTGAAGGAAACTGGGCAGCAGCGTGAGATGGCATGGAGAGAGTGTTGGTGCATTCTGCCGTGGGTAATAAGGAAAAGACAATGGTGGTGAATCAGGCAGCCCGGTGGGCTCGCAATGCGGTTTATACTGTGGAGGACGTGTGGAGTGTGATGAAAGACTATGAACAATTTTTACAGTGGTTTGCTCTTAAGCACATGTCCGCTACATTAATAGGATTGTGGGAGCAGTGCTTCCAGGGTGTTGCACCGCAGATTATATATGACATATGGGACAGGGTCTATGCTATGTGCATGGCTCCAAAGGAAGTTTTTGCCAATGTGATGACAATAGTGGGTACCGAGGCAGACTGCTCCAAAAGGTTCCGACCATAGGGGCACAGCACTCCATGAGGGAAGTCCATCCCATTTATCATCCTGAAGTACCAGAATTGCACGACTCGATGAAAACAATAATTCATCCATGAGTTGATGCCCGGTTTCAGGAACAGTGGATCTATACTCCCTGGAAGAGAGAGGAGTGAGGTCCTGTACCTAAAGAGCCAGCTGCTGGTTCCTCGAAAAAAATAAACACTGCATATTATAAGGAATTGACGGAGGCGGCCTCCTTCACCTTGATGACACTAGCGGGAAACATCCTTTACATCGCGGTGAGTTCACCACGATGCATTTAAAACGTAGCCATTACAACGCAAGCGTTACATCGACTTGCGCTGGATGGTGCTATAACCTAAGGAACAGTAAGATTTACTTTTCCAACACCTTCCCTACTGTACGTACACTGGTGTTGGAATAGTAAATCTTACTACTCCTAAGTACAGCGCCCTCCAGTGCAATCGTTGTAACAACTTGCGTTGTAAAAACTGCGATGTTACATACCGCGATCATTTTGATCGCGTTGTAACATCACATATTTGACACTAGCTGATATACAATTGTTTTTCGGCCTTCTAGTACCAGTTGGTATATGGAGGCAGGTTCATACGCAAGATCATGCCCTGGAATTGGGAGGCACCTGGGATGAGATTAAGGCATGCGATAGCGATAGAGAGCACAAGCCTGGTGACAAGCCGAAAGCGGAGCTGTTAGCCTTACTAGGTCGTAATATAACTTACATACACTCCCTTACTCCTCCAAAGAAATTGGATTGGGACAAGTTGACTGCATGTCGCCCGAAGAAAGATGAAAGTGTGTCTGATTTCTTTACCAGATTTGAGGGAGTGTTCTTGGATTTCAGTGGTCAGGACTTATCGCAGGAAGGTGGTGTTTGCTTGTTTGTTAATAGATTTGTTACTAATTTGCTTTCCGAGATTTCAGCTAGACTGCAGGCTTCAGAGAGCACTTAGACTATGTCCTCCCCATCAGTGATTTTGAGTATGGCACTGTATTATGAACATAGAGAGAATGAGGATAAAGAAAAGGTGGAGAAAAAGGCAAAGGATTTGAAGATGAGGGTATTGTTGCAGCAAGTTGCGAGGGGAAGAGACAGGGGGTCGGGATCGGCCCTGCAATTAAATGGGTCTTATGGGGGTGGTGCTTCCAGTGGGACCCTTGGGCTTAACCTATGTGCATATTGTAAAAAGGAGAGGCATTGGTGAAATGAGTGTCCAGAGTTGTAGCACAAAGGCGAGGCTCATAGAGGTCAGGGATTTAGAGGACGTGGGAGAGGGGGAGGTGGATCAGAGGATGCATCATTCAATAGACAGAGTGGGAATTATTTTGATGACCCTAGGAGCCAGCAGTATTATCATGAGGACTATGACATGGATGAGGTGACTGGGTTGTCCCACCGCTAGGACAGTCAGGGACAGGGCGAAGGACTAGTTCCAGTGCCTACCCATTAATGCGGACCCTACTTCACCGCTGATTTGCAGGGCACCACAGAGAAATTTGTAGTTGACACGGGGGCTATGAATAGCTCTGTTTCCCATGCGCTGGTCCCGGGGGCAGCTCTGTCTGGCCAAAACAATGTTTTGGTTGTTTTCTCAGGTGTTCCGGTTGTTAGCCCCATTTTCAAATCTCTTGAATTGACTATCGGTCCCATTACAGTTGATTCTCCATTTTTATTAACATCCAATTGTGGGGAAAATTTTCTGGGATTTTATTTGTTAAAAAGACTACATGTGACGATTTTCTATTCTCCTGATGGTGTGTATATGACAATTGACCCGCAGGTGGCCCGTGCCAAACAGTGTTTTGTCAAGGATGCTCCACTTCCCATATAATTTATAACAGTAATCGGCACATTGTGGGCTAAAGGGGACACAGATGTGCTTCAGATTCTGCCGGAGTCCGTTTAGCTCAAGGATAATGCCAAATTGCCATGTATCCCTCAGTACAATATTTCACAGGCAGGAGAAAAAGCTCTCCTACAAAGAATTCAGGATTTGATTAAGTCTGGTGTGGTTGAAGAGACTGTGGCGAATGCGTGTAATAGCCCTATTCTTCCTATCCTTAAAAAGATGCACTTAGACTCTCTTGATGCTCACCCAGATGTCTACCGTTTCGTGATTGACCTGCAGGAGGTCAATAAGATTGTAGTTCCCAATACCCTGTGGTCCCGGACATTACTAAAGTTTTGTCAATGGTTCCCCCATCTGCGAAATTCTTTTCTGTAATAGATTTGAAAAATGCCCTTTTCAGCATACCGATTCACGCAGATAGCCGATATCTGTTTTGTTTTGAAATAGCTGGTCGGAGTTTTAGATTCTGTTGTGCTCCTCAAGGCTGTACAGAGACCCCTAGTATATACAGCCAAGCATTAAAAGCACAATTGGATTCTCTGGAGCTTCCCACTGGTAATGTGCTGTTACAATATGTTGACAATCTTCTTCTGGCCTCGGATACTGAGGATGGCTGCAAGGAAGCCACAGTTAAACTACTTTAAATTTGGCACATCATGGCCACAATGTGTCACTTTATAAATTTCAATATTGTTGACAGGAGGTCACCTACTTAGGCCACCTACTGTCGAAGGAGGGATGCAAACTAACCCCAGAGCACATAGCCACCATCACTAATATGCCTGTTCCCAAGACCCAACACGAGGTATGCGCGTTTATTGGAATAACATCGTTTTGTCGGCATTGGATCCCTAATTACTCCCTACCAACCCCTTCTGTACCTAACTACCAAATACGTGCATGAGCCCCTGCCTTGGACACCTGCATGCCAGCAAGCTTTTAAACAGCTAAAGGCTGAGCTTTGTTCTGCTCCTGTGCTTGGTGCTCCTGATTACCAGAAGCCTTTTGTGCTATATGTGCATAAGGCGGACGTTGCGCACTTTCTGTTCTAACACAGGGTTTTGGTGATAAGCAGAGACCCTGTGCCTATTTCTCTGCCGTGCTCAATAACGTCACCAGAGCGCTCCCGAGCTGTCTGAGCTGCCGCCACAGCTGTGACAGTTTCTATCAGACAATCTCCAGGGCTCGTCCTTGATACTGATCTCACAGTAATGGTACCTCATGCTGTGGACACGCTTCTGAACAAGACAAAGATACAGCACCTTACTAGTGCACGTCTGATGGGATATGAGTTGTCTTTGTTTGCTCCACACATTACCATCAAACGATGTGCTACTCTGAACCCAGCTACGTTACTACCCCTCCCTCCAGAAGAAAAAGACAATGATGTCCATGATGTTCATTTTGGACCGAAGAAGAGACAAAGGGACGAGTAGACTTGACTGATGTTCCCTTATCTGACCCCCAAGAGGAACTATATGTCGATGGCTCTTGTTTCAAATTGCGGATGGCACTCCTACTGCAGGCTATGCAATCACCACATTACATACTGTAGTTGAGACGTCTCGCATTCCATACCAGTCGGCCCAAGCAACAGAGTTAGTCGCCCTTCTAAGGGCTTGTGAATTGAGTGAAGGACTGACTGTCAATATTTACACTGGTAGTCAATATGCGTTCAGGGTGGCCCATAATTTTGGGCACCTCTGGGCGGAGAGAGGGTTCCTGACATCACAGGGCCAGAGAATACAGCACGATCCATTGATAATTAGACTGCTATCAGCCCTGACCCTTCTTGATAAATTGGCTATAATAAAATGAAGTGCCCATAAGTCTACCACGGATGATGTTGGGAGAGGCAATGCGTTTGTAGATAGAACAGCCGAGGAGACAGCCAAATCAAAGATGAATAAGATGTTTGTGGCAGGTCCTGCTAGATGGGTCCCAGATAATGGGATGTTCGAGAATACAGTGGAAAGTGTGAAGGAAATACAGAGTGAGGTGACTGTAGATGAACTGAACATGTGGGAGGAGAGGAGAGGACACTTGGACAAGGATGGGTGTTGGACTGACTTGTCTGGAAAGCAGAGATGGTTGTTACTAATGCTTTTGTTCTCCCTGTGGTCACTATGGCTCACGGTCCGGCGCACATTAGTGTGAAGGGCATATGCAAGTTACTAGACCCAGTATGGCAGAAAGACAAAATCCCTAAGGTTGCTGCGCATTTGGTGAAGCACTGTATTATTTGTATAAAGCACAACCCTGGGAGAGGCACCCCCACACCTGCTGGTAACTTTGCACCACCTTTCTTCCCTTTCAAGGTTCTCCAGATGGATTTCATCAAAATGGAACGAGTTAATAATTTAAAATATATTTTGGTGGTGATTTACGTTCAGTAAGTGGATAGAGGCCTAGCCTGTCAAAGAGAATACAGCCATGGCTATGGCAAAAGCACTTTTAAAGGAGTTCTTCCCACGCTACGGATTGCTACGCGTGATCTGGAGTGACAATGGGAGCCATGTCAATTCCAAACTCATTGACTTGGTGTGTACGGGCTTACAGATTAGGCAGAAATTTCACACAGCAAATCACACCCAATCGGCAGGCCTTGTCGAAAAGTATAACGGCACTCTCAAACTGAAGCTTGCAAATATACATGACAGTACAGGATTAAAATGGCCAGATGCATTACCACTAGCATTGTTGTCTACAAGAGTAATAGCGCATTCTAGGACAGGATTGCCCCCCTATGAAGGTGTCTTCAGGCACCCTACTAATAATGTGTGGGGTGTCCCTAGACCTAGGCGGTACTCTGAGATAGAGTATCCTCTTTTGATTGTCCATCTGTATCAATTGTCTAAAGATCTTCGTTTTGTTAATCAGCAGATACATACCACTGTGCAACCAGTACCAGAGGGGCCTGGGCATGGACTACAGCCCTGGGACTATGTCCTAGTTCGACAGTGTCAACGAAAAACGTGTCTGGAGCCATGGTGGAAAGGCCCGCCCAAGTGCTGTTGGCCCCACACACCGCTGTGAAGGTGAAAGGGCGAAAGCACTGGCTGCATGCTTCCCATGTGAAGAAGGTACCTCTACCACTACCATACGACGCCTGGGTTCGGGCCGGAATCGCCGATCAGGAAAGTGAGCTGGTGCCACGATTTGTTCCCTTCTCAGATGCACGATTGAGAGGTGCCCAAACGGACGAGGAGAGTGACAAGGTTCTGTTTGAGGCGATTCCCCCAGAGATAAGAGCTGCTCTGGAAGCTTCAGCTCTCAGTGCATCAACACCCGAGTCTGCAGGCCAACCTGAATGTGAATTTCTTCCTCTGTTTGCTGATGAGGAAGTGCCTGGGTGCACCAGTTATAATCTGCTGCCCTGACAAAAGGACAGTGCACCGGCAGAGCAAGGCAGGAGTTAGGGAAGGACTGGAGTTTAGGGCATAGGTGCTGTGTCCCTGCTGCCTATTTTAGACTAGAGTAAAGAACACGGGTGCACTGCCCTGAACACTGGACAGGATCATTGAGGGTATTTGCCGAGGAGGGAGGTTGCCCTATCCTGCAAGAAGACAAATTTGCTCTTAGTAAGGGTCTCAGATTGCTTGTTGGTAAGACCTGTGATTGCGCAGCTCTTCCGTGGGAGAGTTTGGTGAACAATAGGGGCCTGCCTGTGAGGGTCTGATGGACACAGGGTAGAAGAACATCCCTGTGATTGGTTGTATTAGTGGTCTCAATTTTTAAAGTACCATCTATGTACCCATTTGGTCGTGCAACAGTGGGAGAGGAGCACCCTTTAATGGCTTCCCTGATAAAGCAGAATGGACCTGGATTGTCTAATAGGTCTACTGGAAATAGGGTGGTGGTGGTGGTGTTCATTCTGGTGCTGATGATAACATTATTTGGAATAGTCTGGTATTTGGAGGACCAACACCATGTACATATTCTGATAGGGATTACCCCAGTTCCAGTTGAGCGTTTATTTATTACATTGGCCCACATAAAGAAAAACAAAGACAAACTTACACTCAGAATGAGTTTATTCAAATGCTTCATCAGGTACATAGCACGACTAATGTCACAGAGTGCTGGGTATGTGACCTACTCCCTTCAGTCATGCATAAAAATGACATTGATTTCATTCCCTTATCTTACTTAGGTAGCTGTGAAGCTTGGTTTCAATTACTATCTATGGTTTATATGCATTATTATGCAGATGCAATGAAAATGACACAGGCTGATTAGGAAGCAATTCTAGATTATATAGTGGTGCATCAAGGATATACCCCTGGGGAGGATGAAAAGGAGGGTACGCTACATCCTGATGCTTGCATGAATGTTTTCACAGTCCACGAAAATGTCACCTGGTTGAAAAATGAAGTATTAGACTTTCAAGGATTCAATGTCACTGAAGGCTTTAAATGTTTCCAAGAGCGTAATATCACTGATGATAAAGCTATGCCCGTTCCTGTGATAAATGCTATGGCTAATTTCTGTGTTCAAGGGTCAGGAAATGTTTTTGTAGGACGGAGTCATTGTAACTATACCTACCGACTGAATATGACTAGTAGCCCTCCCTTACTGACACCTCCGAATGTGTACTTCATCTGTGGGGAACAAGCTTATACGTGGCTCCCTAGGGGATGTCTGGCCAGTGCTATCTCTCCTTCCTTCTGCCTCCTGTTTACATTGCGCCATCCACATACTACAGAGATCATAGGTTGCATCGAAGGGATGTCCTCATACACCAAGTTAAAAGAGTGGTCAATGTAGGCGATATTGATAAAACGGATACTTTCCTATAGCAATTCACTGATATAATGAAGGGTATTGGGCCATTCGGGGGTCCCATGTTTAATAGCTGCAACACACGCTGTAGTGTAGCTCCTATTTTCCCAATAGGCTCTGCGCATTGGAATAGTACCTACAGCAGTAAAGGCCTAGACCAGACGTTAACTAGGTCTACTACTGTCGATACTAGACTTAATTTTTGGGTTTGCCAGCTAAGCTCAGAGTTCGCTAGAAACTTTCTCGAATGTTCAAGGAAGGAATTAACTCCCCTGATTAGACAAGAAGGGATTTAGTTTCTGACAACCATAGAACATGACAACTTTGCTCTCCCCTAATCAAGAGTCAATCTCGAGAGTCGTGTGAGCACAAGGCAATTATTTTACTCAGTCAGTACGTGCATTCTTAGTCTCATCAGAATGTAGAGAAAAGGAAGAGACGGGCGTGTTCAATAAAAAGGTGTTATTTATTGATCAGTCTCTTTTCTCATACATGAGAAATGGATCGATATTATTGCAATACTTATAGTTAAGTAAAGTGCATACATTAAAAGCAATAGTATAAAATAATACTGTAAAAACATTGATATGGTTTCTGAGCCATATGATGTTTAAAATGATTAAAATATATTTACATACACATATACATTTGACTAAACGTACTCAACTGGTGTTTCTAAATACGCCTACCCCGTGTACCTGACCTAAGTCTAATGCGTGGGCGGGAATAGAAAGTTACAGTTTAAGTTAAGTTTGTTTTTGCCAAGTGAATAACTAAAGAATTCTCTGTGAGGGGTTATTCAGTTCTGTACCTGGAATTTAGGATGGATGAGGAATAGTATCTCTTTCTCTGCTCTCGATATTCCAGGCTGCCTGCGAGGGCTGCCCGAAAGCGCCGGTGCTGGGTCTCTCGGCTTGAGATAGCAGCGCGTCTCTCAGCGCGTCAGGAAGGCGGGGCTGCTGCCAGCGGGGTCTGCTTCTGCTCTCGGCTTCGGCAAGTGTGGCTGCTCCGTCTTGTCACCACGCGTGTGTTTGCATAGGGCAAGGTCGGCAATATTTATACCTTAAAGGTGCCGAGATTGACGTAAGGATGGACATAGGTACGTCAATAAAGATGTCATACGACTTGCTCGTTAGCACATTCTTTTTGCAAAAGTTCTCTGTGAAATCAAAACAATGGCCGCACGGATTATCCAGGTTGTCATAGGTTTGATTTGTTATGAGAACGTCGTATGCCTTATCAGGGGCTGGAGGAATGTCGCTTGTCTAATTAGATCTCAAGCGTTATGACCTAATCAGATAACACGTTCCTGTGCCGTAGTGTGACTGCGTCAGATAACGGTATCTGCATCATGGGGGCTTTTCTTGCCTCATGGGCTGACTGTTAGTTAACTCGATAGTTAGTTTAACCAGAATAGGGTCAGGAATAGGGGGACTGATTTAGAACCTATAGAAATACACGACACCCACTCCACGCTAACTATGGTCATATCTACTAATCTATGCATAGTATAACATAGTACAACATACTATAGAGTATAGTGTATACCTTACCACCCCAAAATACATAAATGCATTTCGAAATTTTCAAATATACTGAAAAATTGCAGTCATATATATTGTATGCACTTAAGCTATGAATTAAATGCAAAAGTAAACACGCATTTTTATGCATTATTGCTTATTGGTATATGAGAAATACACATGAAATGGCTCTTAATATGGCTATACAGAAAGGAAGTTCGAGACCATTTCATCACATAATAAAATATTTGTGAACATCCCAACGGGCAACTAAAGTTTATAAAGTATCTAAAAATAGAAATCTTAGTTCTCTAGGAATAGTTTCTTACTTTAAGCAGAAGATAAGTGTCCCGAAAAATTTGTGAAAAATAATTTGGGCTCCTAAAAAATTGTTGTCCGTGAACTGGTGGGAAGAATTGTTCATGTGACTTTATTTTTAAAGTTGAAGGCCGAATTCAGGGAACGCCGTGTGCGAGTTTACTCAAAAAGTCTCTATTTCTGTTCTGGAGAGAACATCATATCATTCAGGCTTTCGAAAAAACTGTCAACAGCTTCATGGGAAAGTTCCACTAAGTCGGAAATAGGGGTAACCATGCATTCGTGCGCATGATTGTCTGCATCGACATTCTGATTCGCATTGCTGACAGAAGGTCGTACCTGTTCGATGCTGCTTTCATCTTGAACTTCACTACTCTTCAATCGCAGTGGTGAAGATTCCAGGAATGCCGTCATCAGGATTGGCAGCCTTTGAGGGCAGCACAAAGCGTGAACCTTGGTAGGAACCAACAGTGTATCTGCATCCACTGGCGCATCCGATTGTAGCGTCAGACAGGTGTCTAACACGCATTCTTCTCCGTATAGCAGACACCTTAGTACAGGTAAAACACACCTTTGCCACATTGGTCGAAATGATAGAAACCAAGTCATGTTTAGGTCTCTAAGCCGGGAGAGTCCCAGGATTTTTGATATCCGGTCCCGGTATCCAATGGCTAGGATCGTATCTTCCATTGTCGCGAGAGTTTGATCTGTGACATGGGTTGCCATAACGAAAAATAAGGACTAGGAATAGGATTCCTGCAATTAGTCCCAGGATCAGGGGAAGTCCGCCAAAAATTGAATGGACGAAATCTGGAAAAATACCCAGTATGGCTTTGAATGGTGTTAATGCCATCGAAAATACTGTCTTAAATACCTTTGAGACCCCAGTGGTATCAGAAATATTTAAGATTTCGCTCAGGATTTCCGCGAAATGTACGGGGGAATTAGTTGATAATAATGTATGTATCTCTGCAGTCGTCCTTGCGACTTGTAGATCATATGTTTCTTTTGATGACGTGAGCCTTGTAGGCGTCTGAAGAAGCACTGTTTTCATTCTGCTTAAAGTGTCTATTCGAATAGAAGTAATTTTCAAACTGGGCCATGCCCTTGCCTCCCTGTCTGGAAAGGAGCTGGGGAATAAAGAACGTCCACAGCACTTGACCTTCGCCGTTGTAGTTACTAGATAAGGAGTCCCGGGCATAAGACTGCAACATCTGCGGTCTGCAATAAGAATGTAACTCCCATTATAGAGTCTTTGAAAGAATGGTTCTATTTCAGTTGCAGGTGCGCCTTGCTGGTGACATGAAAGGTTGTATGAATTCCCTTCACAGGCTCCATGCAAACTAATTTCGTTACACAGAAGCGTGCCGCTTAGTGACATAGCACAATTGTTGCCACTAAGAAACACTTTCTGTCCTTTATTACTGACACATGCATGTGAATAGGGCAGGTTCCAAGTTGTTTTAAGGTACCCCTTTCCCAATTTCTCGTACATGCCAGCCTGTATATATTTTTGGCAGTATTGAAACCTGAAGGTTGAGATTGGAATATTTATGATTCCGTGGATTATCCATTCACTGACAGGTCGTTCTGACATTGTCATTGGCAATCTTTCTAGTTTTTCAATGCTCAAGATTGTATAATCAGCACCCTTTTGCGCCATACCGATTTGTCTATCAGTAAGGTTAAAGATTTGGAATAGTGACGTTGTGTTGATTAAACGCCAAGGCACGTAGCCTGAACGCAGATTTTGTAACGTCCAGCCAAGCTGTACAATAGAACGCAATTGTGACTGACCATGTTGTAATAACAGTAAGTCTTGCGATAATATATCGATTGCTGACGACACAATGCTGTCCAATGAAAAAATTCTGGAGGACAGAGTCATTAACCCATTGTCCACTACAGAAAGTGATTTTTCCAAATTGATACGGTCAATTTCCCGTATTCTTTCTGCTGTCTCAATTTGAGTAACCTTCCAGGCCTCATTGTATGCTGCATATACAGAGGCTGCTATGAAACGCTTTTGACGCTGTTTGCGTGGTCCCATTATGAAATCACGCAAGTCAGCACCATCAGTAAGTAAGGTTAGGTGTTGCTTAATTTCAGGCAGTGTGGAAGTCTGTAGCCATTGAAGGCATAATTTGCCGACACTGTAGGTTGTAATTATCCCTGGGTGATGTCTTTGGGGATATCTAGGGTCTGGCCTGGTCATTTTGAAACCCTGTGTTTTATTCAGGAATCTATCTTGACAGTAATTTGTATCTGTGGGCCAGATCAACCATTGTTTCCAATCAGGATGTGTTCTGTTTTGGTTTAATATATGATTTATGTCTATCTCTTCATCTGTATTAGAGCTATTGCTAAACATTGTTGGCTTTGGAATAGACGGTTTAATTAAATCTTTGATTTTGGCTAAGCCAAGACAGGTGGTTTGTTGAACAGTGTCATTTAAAAATATCATTTGTTCTGGGATCATGCAGGCTCTAAACAAAGCTTCTATACCCTGTACTTGCCATTCCTTTGTACCCCAAACACTTTTCAAATCAACATTTTTGTCCCAATAATCAAATCCAAAAGTATTCATTTTTTCAAAGAATGAATCTGAATATATCAATTTTGTTTTGGTTATCATGGTTTTCATCCCTGTCTTGTTTGACAATTTAAAATAAAATGTTTCAGCATTACTTATGTTAAAACCTGAAAAATATGAATATTTGTCATACACGGTTCTAGAGCTTCCTTTTGGAGGTGTAGCACAATGTTCCCATTGATTATAACTTAAAACATTTCTAGGTTGTGCAGATTTATGTAAAAAATGGTTACCATAATGGTTATAGCAATACATACTATCATAATTTGTAGAACCTTGCAAATAATCATGTTTTGTAAATTTAGCAGACATTACTAAGTCAGACATCATGTTGTTAATACTTTCGAAGTCCCAATCATCAGCAAATGAGTTTGGTTTTGCAAAGTCACTCAAGGAGATCTTGATTTGGTGTGGATATTTCAGGATCTCGACCGGACCATAAATTTCATAGTCAGTGTTGTCCCAGGCTACCCCACCAGGTATCGGATTGGCTGTGAAGTTGGCTGAAGAAAGTTCTGGAGAGAGTTCTCTTTTCTCGACGTGTGAAGATGTGTGTGGTTTGAGGACCAAGTTGATGTTCTGACTTGCTGTGTCTATTTTAGCATATTTTCCCTCAATGAAGCGTCCCAAAGTAAATACCATGATGAGCCAAAGTATGAGGATAAATGCACCAAAACCCACCCAAAATTCAATCCATGGAGAAACCAGATATGTTTCTTTCAGTTGTTTCAAAAGTTCCTTAGCTTTGTCTTTAAAGGATTTTGATAATGGCTGTGTCTTTGATTCACTGAAGCCGTCAGAGGAATCATCGAAGTTGATGAAGTAACCGGATGCAGTTCTGTCAATTGTTCCAATTGGTTTAGGATTTTTGTTTTCTGCATTGTCACTCGGCACTTCATTGTAGATTGGTGTGTCTCTGCTAAATGTCTTTATTTGGGTTTTAAGAGGTCTGAGTTCTATTGCATTGTTGCATAGTCCTTCTTGTTCTTCTGTAGGCGTTTAGAATGTGATGAGCCTCTTTGTTAGGACCTCTGTACTGGTAGCAAACCTTGGTGTTCTGCTACTTATTGGGAGTCCACTTGGCCTACTGTTTGTTATCGGCCACATGTTGTGGTTTTACCAGGTCGATGGATACAACTCGGTTCTCCTTTTTTCCAGCAAGTGGCGGTAGTACAACTGATCTTGTCCCGTTGACAGACAAGACAGGAACTGCTTTTCTGTAAGAAGGCCCAAATTCCTTCTTTACCGCGATCTTCTCCCTGACTAGATCCCCGACTTTTGGAATCCAGACAGGTCTTGCTGGGACAGGTGGTGATTCTTCAGTGGTTGTTGGCTGTTGTTTCAACTGTATGTTGCTCAGGTCTTTTCTTGTTTTGTTTAAATCCTGCAAAATAGCCAAACGGTCTTTGACATCAAAGGTTTTTTCTATTACCACTGAAGTCTGACTATCAAGGTCAGAGATTAACATCCTAGTTCCGAATAATAATTCGTACGGACTGAATCCCTTCAGAGAATTTCTTGGCAAGTTATTTAGACTACGTTGGACACTTATTAGATGTTTGACCCACCCAGCTCCCGAACCTAATATCCTTTCTATTATAGATTGCTTTCTGCCTTGGTTTTTTCTTTACACCATCCCGTACCCTCAGGAAGGAAGTGAGAAGATTCCCGCTGGGCTGTGCTCATTTGGCCATGTTTCCCCCCAGGCTGGTTTGCCTGAGTGAAAACAATGGTCGAACGTCGCATGCTCTTAGCGTATATGCCATTTAGACTCGCAAATCTTGTATAATAGTCCGGACGTCAGCCGAGTGCTGGTGATCTACATTATAAGTGGAAACTAGCCTGTATATGTTAATCGCAAGCCATTCTTTTTGCTGGTAATATTATCTGCCTTGATACGACGAGGTATTAACCTGCTTCTCTCCCCACTGCGATCTCTGTTGCAGTTTGGGCAGTTTTTTACAAACATGGTGTAGTGCAGGCTCATGCCTGGCCACCAGTACCGTGATTGTAATTCTTCCAGAGAATCTTTTAATTTAAGGTGTCTGAGACCCTCGCCCATGTGTGCGTCTGCGATTAACAAGTTTCTCCTGTCCATGTTTGGAATCACTCTATCCCCCACTCCAGGGATTCGAGCAAAAGGGACGGAGTTTGCATCGATTATGTATGTATAATTGAGTGGATAGTTGATCGGTAACGCTGAGCAGTCGCCTCTTGATGACGTTTTCACCGCCAGCATTGTTTCACCGTCAATGTATTTTAATGTACGCTTTTTTCGATCTACGGGAGCCGGTTTAGTGGCTGCCGCTGCGGCTGTTTCAGCCAATGAATTCCCTACAACGTGAACGCCATCACGTTGATGACTCAGTGAGTGAGTCACGTGAGTCTTTGGTAGTTCTTTTTGTAAAAGAGCTATTTGTTCCCAGAGCAGTTTCTGCTTTATTGGTGCATCTGTATCATCCTTGTAACCGTTCTGAATCCATGTCTGCAAATCCTTGTTATATGCTTTGACGCAGTAATATGAATCTGACACTATAAGTGTCGGGAATTCGCGATCCGCATTATCTAGCGCCATTTTCAAAGCTATTATTTCAGTTTGTAGTTCTGAATTAGTTTCTACTGAGTGTGATTTTGTTAAAAGAGGTTTTAGTTTACCTCCGCGCCACACTTCTTTTGTAATCTCACATGTGGGATTGTATGCATGTTCTCCCCAAACGGAGGGTTGAGCATGTCCGTCTGTATAGATTACACAGGTGTAATGTCGTAGAGGCAGAATGTCGATTGGCAGAGGATACGTCTTTTCATATTTTAGATTTTTTAATTCTTCTAGTTCTGGGTCAAAGTAGTAGTATACTTTGTCCGTTGTGATTGAATTCACCCATTGTATCCATTCCGGATTCAATGTTGTAGTGGGTAAATTACACGGTGTTGTTAGTGCCTCAAAGGCTGATTCTGCTGTTCTGACTGTGATATGTCTACCGTCAGCTATGTCTTTTTCTCTAGCTATTGCGGTTTGAACTGCACGAATAATTTTTTCTGTATTACTGAATTTCTGTTCAGCTTCTGTGTACATGTGTGATTTGAATGCAATTGGTACCATTTCTCCCTCATTAGAGGTTAGGTACGTGAATCCGCATCTCCCTGGGATGACTCGGATCACAAGGTTGCGTGTGTTATCACGTGTTTCTAATTTTGTTTTAATTAGCATGTCTGTTTGTAAGGATCTCAAAATTTCTGTGTGTGTTTGAGTCCAATTGGATCTTTTAAAGTCTGGTTTAATTAGATCATAAAGGGGTTTGACCCTTTCTGCGTAATTTGCAATGTATGTTCTTCCGAAATTTAGGAAGCCTAGAATTGACTGTAGGTTTTTTAGTGTTTTAGGAGCTTGGATTACGGCACATTTCTCTAGGAAATTGTCTGCCAGGCTTTTGCCTTCACTTGATAACTCATATCCTAAGAATAGGACTGTCAGATGGGCAATTCTGGACTTTTTGAAGTTGAATTTGTAACCCTCTGCAGCGAACCCAAGTATTATGGTGTTCACCCTTTTCAAGTGAGTCTCCAAGTCATCATCTGTTAAGTAAATGTCATCGACATAAGATAATGCTTCATCATCATATAGTTGTAGTAATTCTGTTACTCTCGCTGAGAATACCCCCGGGCTGTTCTTGTACCCCTGGGCTAACCGACAGAATTGTTTTTGAGTGCCATTTACTGAGAATGCAGTTAAATATCTGCTCTCTGGTGCTATGTTTTGACAAAAGAATCCATTGGAGATGTCCAAGGTTGTTTTGTATTTTTTGCGCACTATGTTATTCATTAGTGCAGCACTGTGTGAGTTTTGCACTGCAAAAGTTTTGCAACATGTGTTAAGGTGTCGGTAATCCAAAACTAGACGATATGAATTGTCTGGTTTGGAGACCGGAAACAAAGGGTTGTTCATTTGTGAGGTGCAAGTTTCAATCACCCCCTGGTATTCTAGCTGATCTAGTAATTCATTTACTTGTTTTTTAGCTTCTTGCTTAATTGGGTACTGCCTTTGTGCAGTAGGTTGTGATTTTAACTGGATTTTGTGAGGAGGAGAATCCTCATCCCATCCTACATGATTTTTATATAAAGCAGGTGCTAAGGCCACTGCCCACTTTCTAGCAAGTGTGTATTTTTTATGAATCGGTATTTGATTCGGGAAGGCAGGCATAATTACTTCTTCGCCATGAGGGCACTCCCTGACAAACTCTGGTGGCCAGTCTTTTTCAGCTAGAAGGATGTCATAGCCTTTGGAGAGGTTATCCCAAAATAGTCCCCTAATTTTCCTAGTCTTATCTCCCTCTATACGTAATGTTATCTCGTATATCTTGTGGGGCTTGCTAACTCTGGTGTCTGCAGTTTCCACTTGAAGGTATTCATTCGTGTCCACTGTCTCCAGATGATTCATAAGGACTTTGCGAGCTATGCTCACCTCTGCTGCGCTGTCTAGCATTGTCTGAGCCCACTCTCCGTTTTTCAGTTGTGTCCTCAGTATTCTCGGCATTGTTAACTACCTTGATACTGGCTACCTTCTTTTTTGGAAATTGTAATTTCTTTTTTGGCTGAGCAGGTTCCTTGTCTTTGGACTTGGCGTGCTCTTCTGATCGTCCTCTTCTTTCCGATTTCTGCGAGGAAGTCTGAAAAGATTGAGAGGGACGTGTATCAATGTCTTGATATCTATCAGGTTTTTTAATATTATCCCTATTTCTAAGGTTATATCTATTCCCAGAGGGGTCACTCTGCGGTGACCTCTGTCTTTGGTTCGGAGATTTCTCTCTTCGCCTAGGAGACCTCCCTCGGGACTGGAATTTCTTTTCTTTAGGATTGGATTGTTTGTTTCCATCCCAGTTCTTTTTTGGTGAATTATTATTAAAAAATATTTTTTCTGGACTTGTAGTCAGTTGCGGTTTTACTGGTATTCCACCTAGACTATCTCTGCCTAGTTCTTCATAGGATTTTTCTATGATTCTGGCAATTTCAGCTGGTTGGTCTGCTATATCTGTCTCTTTTAACCTCTGGCGGATCGCCACGTTTGCTGCTTCACCTTTTATGTTGGCTAGTAATATAGCCGAGACCTGCTTGAAGTCTTTCAGTAATTTCATACCAAGAGTTAAAGCAGGTTCTGGACCGTATTCATCTTGAATTTGTTTTAGCACATCTGGTATCACCGAAATGGATGGGACACCGTGCGTTTTTGTATAGATGGAAGCAAAGACTGTACCCCAAGTGTCACAGTCCTCAATGTGTGGTGCGATTCCCATTGGGAGACATATAGTCAGAATCCTGTGTTTTTCTAATGGGGTGGTGTCAGGAAACACCGCCTCTATTTGGGTGATTTTCTGTGCCAACCAGAATGGTATTTGTTCCCGTTTAGCTGGAACTTTACCTAGGCAGGATTGGATGTTCTGTGGTGTAATTTTATTTGTGTTCCCCTGGTGAGGGGTCAGCTGTGGAAGTTTAATCGCTGGCTGAATTGTTGAAGTCCGCATTACATACTGAACTAATTGTCTATGAATTTTTAGTAGTTGTTTTAGCTGTATTAACAGCTCTGCTGCAGGCATTCTTTCGATGTCTGGATGTGGTGTGTATCCGGCTAAGACCGGCCACGTTGCTCCTGGTCTTCCTAAAGGACCGAGCCTGGTTATATGATTATGTTTTAGGGCGCCATCAAATAAGAGCAAATGCTCTTGGAATTTGAGTGGTACTTCCACCTCCTCGAAAGGAGTGTACGTTTCAGGAGGTTCCTCTACTTTGTAATAGTGGAAGTACTTTGTTACAGCATTTGCTGCTGGAAAATGTATCCATGAATAGTATACCTCTGTCTGCCGATATTCGTGTGCCTCGATTACGAATATGACTGTGCCACCTCTAGGTGTCAGTCCATTTTCTATAAGTTTTAAGGTTATAGATCTCCTTTTAATGACCGGAATGAGTATTATATCCGCGTCTGCTGCTTGCATGGTAGCATCAGCATCTGCGAGTTCAGTAGCTAATCTAACTGCCTCTCTTTCGTCATCACTCTCTGCCATTTTACAGACAGGATGGTATTATGTTTGTTTGCAGATCAGGTTTCTTTATGGAAACTGAGATTAGATGCACAATATTTTGGAACTGTTTATCCTTCAACGTTGACTTGACCAAGAACCATACATAGGAGTTCCCTCCTGCGAGGTTTTGGAGGATATAACCTTTCACCCACTCCAGACGTCTTTGGAGTATTTGGGAAAAGGGGTCTGAGTGAGAAAGCACGACTGAGTTACTCTAAATGTCTTACGTTAGTTTTATCGCCCTTTCCAAACGCGTTGGGCGCCATGTAGTGTAGCTCCTATTTTCCCAATAGGCTCTGCGCATTGGAATAGTACCTACAGCAGTAAAGGCCTAGACCAGACGTTAACTAGGTCTACTACTGTCGATACTAGACTTAATTTTTGGGTTTGCCAGCTAAGCTCAGAGTTCGCTAGAAACTTTCTCGAATGTTCAAGGAAGGAATTAACTCCCCTGATTAGACAAGAAGGGATTTAGTTTCTGACAACCATAGAACATGACAACTTTGCTCTCCCCTAATCAAGAGTCAATCTCGAGAGTCGTGTGAGCACAAGGCAATTATTTTACTCAGTCAGTACGTGCATTCTTAGTCTCATCAGAATGTAGAGAAAAGGAAGAGACGGGCGTGTTCAATAAAAAGGTGTTATTTATTGATCAGTCTCTTTTCTCATACATGAGAAATGGATCGATATTATTGCAATACTTATAGTTAAGTAAAGTGCATACATTAAAAGCAATAGTATAAAATAATACTGTAAAAACATTGATATGGTTTCTGAGCCATATGATGTTTAAAATGATTAAAATATATTTACATACACATATACATTTGACTAAACGTACTCAACTGGTGTTTCTAAATACGCCTACCCCGTGTACCTGACCTAAGTCTAATGCGTGGGCGGGAATAGAAAGTTACAGTTTAAGTTAAGTTTGTTTTTGCCAAGTGAATAACTAAAGAATTCTCTGTGAGGGGTTATTCAGTTCTGTACCTGGAATTTAGGATGGATGAGGAATAGTATCTCTTTCTCTGCTCTCGATATTCCAGGCTGCCTGCGAGGGCTGCCCGAAAGCGCCGGTGCTGGGTCTCTCGGCTTGAGATAGCAGCGCGTCTCTCAGCGCGTCAGGAAGGCGGGGCTGCTGCCAGCGGGGTCTGCTTCTGCTCTCGGCTTCGGCAAGTGTGGCTGCTCCGTCTTGTCACCACGCGTGTGTTTGCATAGGGCAAGGTCGGCAATATTTATACCTTAAAGGTGCCGAGATTGACGTAAGGATGGACATAGGTACGTCAATAAAGATGTCATACGACTTGCTCGTTAGCACATTCTTTTTGCAAAAGTTCTCTGTGAAATCAAAACAATGGCCGCACGGATTATCCAGGTTGTCATAGGTTTGATTTGTTATGAGAACGTCGTATGCCTTATCAGGGGCTGGAGGAATGTCGCTTGTCTAATTAGATCTCAAGCGTTATGACCTAATCAGATAACACGTTCCTGTGCCGTAGTGTGACTGCGTCAGATAACGGTATCTGCATCATGGGGGCTTTTCTTGCCTCATGGGCTGACTGTTAGTTAACTCGATAGTTAGTTTAACCAGAATAGGGTCAGGAATAGGGGGACTGATTCAGAACCTATAGAAATACACGACAACGCCATCTAGCTAGAGTGGTTGAGGGAGTCATTAATGCTACTGCCGGTATACTCACTAATATCACAGTCGAGCTCCAAGCTACACTTCAAAATCGTATGGTTTTAGATGTCATATAAGCTGATAGAGGTGTAGCATGTCGGGTCATCGGCAGTAGCTGCTGTGTGTACATACCTGACAATGCTCCGACTGTATATTCCACCATACAAAAGTTACACAGATTAGCCGCAGAGATACACCAGGACAATAGTTCATGGTCTCTCACAGGGTGGCTCTGGAACCAATTGACTTCATGGGGTTGGAACATATTTCTCGTACAGATAGCTGTTGCAGGGGTTATCTTTACCTGTTGTTTATGCATCAATTACCTCCCGGCTTGTTGCACGTATTGTGCAACCAAACTCACCTCCAACGTTGTGTTGCCCACACAGGAATATGTTTCTTTTATATGCTTTGAATGCGTTCTGCCACATGGACGATTATGCAATAGTTTCCCCCCCATTTTAGAATTGTAAAGACCCTGCCGGATAGCAATAAATCTTTTTAGCCACATATGCTAAAAGGAGGGAATGTTAGGTTTTAAATTCCGTTTCTTATAGTGCATTTATACATATTATGTAGGTTTGCATTATGTGACTAAATAGACCCCATTTGTATTCGCATTATGTAACCGGCTGAGTTATATTTGCGGCATGAAAGCTTCAGTTGACTTGTGTGCCTCCATTTTGTAATTTACGGTTACTAGAAGTCTGTTTGGGCCGCATCCACACTAGGCCCCATTTTGTTTTTTGCTTGCTTCAGCAGAACTGTAAAACTGTACACTATTATTATTCTCTCTCTCTGCTGTTCAAGGTTTAAGCCTGATTTGCTAATGAATAGATGTTCTTTTCATACATTCCTTTCTGTATGAGTAGTTCTTCTCCCACGTTAGGAGACATTGAGGGCCAGTACATTGGCCTTGGAGTACTGATAACGCATTTATCTGGCAGGTGTTACCTTATCTCTCTGTACCTCCTTTGTTCATGCCCTCCTCAGGCTGGTACTTTGACAAGTTTCGGGGCTGAAGTCCCCAGAAGGGTTTATCATGTATTAGCACGCCTTGGGGAGTTAGTCCCGCTCGGCAACCATCTTAGGGTGAAGGCCGGACTTGGGACTCCTCTGCAGAGCATATATTCAATAAAGTAAGTTTGCATTCTCTACTGTCTGACTGACTCTTCATTTAGGAAGGCATATCAGGTGGTTGTGGTACATAACCTGCGGGGCCCTAGAGGGCCCCGTCCTTCAATTTGGATCCAACCTACATTGGAGACTGTGGGCAGACATCGTTGCTGGGTCCAGGAGATGACCACCCAGCCTCCGGAAGAGCACACCTCCCTCTTGAAGTCTTCACTCCTGATAGATGTCTAGTGTTAAGGCCTGCTCAGGGGCCCCCTTTTTCACCATCATTGCCCCTGGCATCTCAGTCCTTTTGGGGCTGAGGCCCAGCTTGCACTCAGGGCCATGAGATGACTCCACTGCCAGGCCAGAGACACATCAGTTTATAGCTCAGGTGAGTTCCTCTTCCTCCTGATACCTACACCACTGTGAGACTCTAGCTGGAACAGCCCACCCGGAGATTGTCCCTTCAATCTCCCAAACTCCTGCACCACAGCTCCCCCTCCCTGCATCTGTCGTTGGCCATTTAACTCTGGACACCTGGTTGAGACTGGGTGGGCATTGACCCAGAGGGACTGCTGCCCAGGGGTAGCCATGTCTAGGGCGTCGCTACTCCTGAAGGGCCTCATAGCGAATGACAATGAAGAGCCTTTTTGCCACAATGCCACAGAAACATGGGGCACCGCTGCAACTCATAAACAGATCCTGGCACTGCTGTCATCCGGCAGCCGGATATTAAGCTAAAGTGGCACCTGGTGGGGGTACTGTCCTTCCCCTATTGCCCCAGTGTCGGGATTACCCTAACTGGTGTTTGGACACTGGGCCCGATGAAAGGTCCCTCCAGGCCACCATCCCCATCTGCAGACTCAGCGGACCGACCATGTCATGTCCACTCGCAGATGGCACAACCTCTGGATGCTCAGGATAAGTTGGATTCCATCCTGAAAGCCTTTGTCACATCTAGGACATCTGTGGAGATGAAGATTGAAGAGCTGTGCGCTTAACTCTAGCTGCTCGGAGATGATGAATGAAAGTTGACCTCTAGGGTGATGGGCATGGAACGCACACTGTCAGATGTAGCACCTCAATTAGAGGCTCAGGGAAAATGCACCCGGGATCTCACCGAATGCCTCAAGAAGACCCACCCAGCTCATCAAACTGCCTTCCCAAAAGAAACTTTATGACAGCCAACAGTCAGCCATTGCCATGGCCATGTCATTCTGCCAACCTGTGCTATCCTCCGACTCAGACACAGCATCCACTGCCAGAGATGACCATCTTGGTGCCGACCAGCTACCTCTCCTGGGTTTATGACAGGCCCACATTTTACTCCACAGACTTCCGATGACATACTCTGATAGCCCCACTGCCTCGGGGGTCAGGGTCCCGTACTCATGGCTACTGTACCAGGGGGTCTGGCGGTGACTCTCCCCCCTCAGGCCGAGAACCTCCTGCACTGAGACTCCAGTGGCCACTGCTACGTCATGGAACTGGCCCTGTCGGATGTTGCTCCTCTTGACACACCTGTGAAGTCAGTTTTCTCCCTTGAAGCACGAGCAACCATCACCACATACTACACCCATATGCAGCATGAGAGAGGGGAAGCTACTACCCCAGGGAGGTCATTGATCCTCCTATCAACACCACTCAACCCATAGTGGATGATACCCTGTCCTCAGACACGGTTTCTTACCCTAAACATCAGGGAAAAGCACTCAACATGCCACCGCTGTTCCATATACTCTTACCTAAAGTTACAACATGCACACATACGTTTCCTGGAGGAAACCCACCTACCAGCATAGAGTTACAACACCTGCAACAGCAGTGGCACGGGGGGTCTATGGCGCAACTTATTCCACATACCCTCAATCACGGCTCCCATAGCAGGGCAAACCCTCTAGCCCCCACGTTCAGCTCATCCCATCCCTCCACAACCCACAATAGTGCCACCAGGCACGCCATCCTCCGTCGAACCTCCTACCTTGATCCACATGAAACCTCACGGCGTGAACGTCTTCACGATTAGCTTCCCCCTTAACCTCTCTCCGAAAGCGAGAAGAAGCCACAAACACAATCTAATCTGACAACACCCAGAAACACTATTTGTTGACACATACCACCTCTCCTCCAAAGGACAGATTAAGATGGATCTCATCTTCCACACAGATAGTCCGGAAAGCTGGAACACCGTATTGAGAATGCAACTTCACATATCTAAAACGACGACCACCTCACACAGTTGCAAACTGACAACCTCCCTCCCCAAACAAGCAAATACAAAAGGGAATACATCAGTGACCATTTACTCAAATGGCACAGTTTTGATACAGGCCAATAATGAGAACCTAGAGGCCTTCAACTCACTCTTCCCCACCCTTTGCTCAGCACACCTTCAGTCAGGGCGTCCTGCTCCACCCCATCCCAATGCCCCGATCAACCTGCCCCTGCAGGAGCTGGAAATATCTTCTTCCCCCCCCGACGAGATCCCCGGCCCCCTCCTCAGAAACTCCCATCATTACGCTGTCCCTGCGAACCATAACCTTCAGTTCTCTAAAGATGACTAGTGCCCGCAGCCCCCGATATCTTATCCTCATCTTCATCACTCCAGCATCCCACGAGCTCAGCCCACTGACCCCCATCAGCCTATCAGAGAAGATCAAGCCCCACAACCCCCCAGCAATCTTACCCGCTCCAACAACATAACACCCTCCCTAGGGCCTGGTCTACTGACCCCCGCATCACTCTAGCTGAACCACGGAGGAAGAGCCCAAGACCTAACCCCCTACAGAGGGCTTCTAATAATGACAGCCAGGTTGACCTTCCCAGCACTAAACCTCTAATTGGGACCTGGCCCCCCCATTCCTCGAGATGCCCCTACCCAAAACTGCTCGTCACCAGCCCTGAAAAATATGGTGCACCGGCTGACCTTACTAGAAAGTCAGCTAGAAATGATATTCAGTGGCCTGGATGACATCCTTTCCAACCTAGATAAGACTCGTAAGCCCCAATATGTCCAACATAGGGCCTCCGGTCCGTCTGACTCTTTTCCTCTTAATTCCTGTTCTGGGAACTCACCCACCCCCGAGAACCGACCGCCAAGGCCCCCTAGAACTGACACGGGGTTCCCACTTCAATCTCCCTCAAAAACTAGAGCCCCTGCATCTGAAGCTCAGATATACACCAGTAAAGATGTAGCGATCCAATCAAATAGGCCTCTCAGATCTACAGCAGCAATGTCGGATGAAGAAGCTATAGACCTAACCTCCACCTATGTCTCCCATCCCTCAATTGCCACCAACGCCAAGATCCAAGTGATCACGGGCTTCGGAAGAGACTTCACACCCGTGATGCTCACCAGACCTCCCCCCGCCCTCACCTTCATACCGAGGGCCCCTTTAGAAAAGCATTCGATCAAAAATAATATATCTACCAACTGCATGCTCATTAACTGTAGATCTGCCCCCAAGCATGCAACGGAACTTGCTGAAGCCATCCTCTCTCAGGACTTAGACATTGCGTTCATCACGGAGACTTGGCTAAAGGAGTGCTCCCCACCTTACTTTGACATGTTAGTGCCCCCTATTTTCAAACTCATCAATAAAGATAGAATAGACCAACGTGGAGGAGGTCTAGCCATCATCCATAAAGATGATATTGTCATTACTGTAATGGACCCGTGCGAATATAGCTCCTTTGAATGTTTATCTGTCACCATTAAGCTTAAGGACAACAGCCCGTTAGTAGGTCACCTTCTTTACCACCCACCTGGCAACACCTCTACTTTTGGTGAACATCTTTCTGACCTGATTGCCCATTGCGCACTTAAAGACACTAACCACATAATTCTGGGTGATCTCAACCTACGTTGGAATGAATCCAACAACACACTAATTCAATCGCTCAATACTCTCCTCTGTGACAATAACCTTTCCCAACATTGCTCCGAAGAAACTCACAACAAAGGAGAGACCTTGGATGCCATCTTTGCCCATCAAGACACAATTACAATCGACAACATCCTCTCAGTAGACTGTCGGATCATAACATGATCTTATTCCACATCAACCAAAGAGTCTTATCCCTGCCTCCTGTGCAAGATCCCCCCAAATGGTCCAGAAATCTCTCTCAGATTCCCATAGAAGTCATGGAAGATAGGCTAAAGCTGCTCCTACCCAGCGATAAAGATCTATCCACAACCGAACTTACCTCACTCTATAACACTAATATCGTAAACCTTCTCGACCAACTAGCACCACTGAAACAAAGAAAAAAACGAGCCATTCCGTCCAGATCTTGGTTCGACTCTGACACTAATGAAGAAAGGAGACAACTAAGAGCTGCAGAAAGACAATGGAGAAGTGTGCCCACTATCTTCCACCGAGACAAACTCAGAACCATATTAAGAACAAGAAATCCATGTATTTCCGCTCTGCTCTCGACAGCGCAAAAAACAGACCCAAGGTGCTCTTCAGTAATATTAGACAACAAACTTCCAAACCGGATTCCTCCCTAGGGCAGGCCTTTAAGAGCGCTGTGACAACTTTGACAACTTTTTCAATGACAAGGTCTCCAAGATCGAGCGCTCTCTCATTATCAACTGCTCTCCCCGGCCCTATAGCAGCATGTGGGGGGTGCTTGGTAGCGCTCCACCACCAATTACTAAATCATGGTTACTCTTCCAGCTCATTCTAGAAGAGGAAATAGTCAAACGTATCTCCACCTCTAAACCTTCATCTCATACCCTTGCCCCCCTTCCTGCTCTACTCACCAAAAAATCTAAACTCTCCCTAGCCCCACTGTGGTGCAGGATTAGTAACAGCTCCTTAAAAACCGGAACCGTCCCAGATTGCCCCATTGCGAAAAAACCCAGGCCTTGATATAAATGACTTAAATAACTTCAGACCCGTCTCCAACCTTCCTCTCCTTTCCAAAACACTAGAAAGATGTGTTTTCCAACAACTAACACAGCACTTGGACAATACCAACCTCCTTGACTCACATCAGTCAGGATTTAGGAAAGGGTGCAGTACGGAAATTGCAATCCTCAACATAATTGATGACATACACAAATCACTGGACTCAGACCAACGCTGCCTCCTCATTCTCCTCGACCTATCGGCAGCATTCGACACAGTTGACCATATTCTTCTCCTCAAAGCCCTCGAAGAAAGGGCCGGACTACATGATGTCGTCGTCAACTGGTTCTCCTCTTTCCTACATAATCGCTCCCAAAGAATCAAAATGAGAAGCTTTGAATCTAACCTTCATGCAGTCAAAAGAGCAGTTCCACAAGGATCAGTGCTCTCCCCTCAACTCTTCAACATTTACATGGAACCCCTCTCCATCGTACTCAGGAAAGCTAACATCCCCTTCCACCTCTACACGGATGATACCCAAATCTATCTGGAAATCTCCTCCGCTAAAGACATTCACAGACTCAACGAAACACTAAAGGAAGTTCAACACTGGCTGTCAAGCAACCATCTAAAGTTGAATCCTGACAAAACTGAATTACTCCTCATCTCGAATAAAGAAGAGAATCCACAAATGATCGAATGGCTAAAAGATATAGACGCGCTCAATGAGAACCTCACCCTAGCGGACTCCGTCAAATCATTAGGCATCACACTTGACTCCAAACTAGACGTGACCAAACACATCAAGATCTTGGCAAAGAGCGCCTTCCTTAATCTGAAGCTACTAAGCAAAATGAAACCTTTCATCCCACCCAATGATCTCAAGCAAGCCACCCAAGCATTGGTGCTGTCAAGACTTGACTATGGTAATGCAATCCTCTCTGGAATACCCAAAATTCATCTTGCTCCTCTGAAAACAACCCTCAACGCGTCTGCCAGAATGGTCACTGGAATAATGAAATTTGACCACATCTCTCTGGCACTAAAAGAACTCAAATGGTTACCAATAGAATTGCGGGCAAACTTTAGAACAGTCTGCCTCACCCACAAAGCCCTTCACACAGGCAAACCTGAATATCTGGCGTGCAAACTTAAAAAAGCAGGTCAGAACAGGAACCTCAGAAGCTCTAACACCTTACTTCTGATCCCACTAAAAACTCGAAAACAAAAAACCAGGGACCGGTCCTTTGCCGGTAATGCGCCCAAAATTGGAACTCTATCCCCCCCCCCACATTAGAACTATTCCTTCCTTCCCTAAATTCAAAAGTCAGCTCAAAATCCTGTTCCTTGATCGCTCCTTAACTATCAGATAGGATCAGCCTGGAATGTCTTAAGAGATTCTGCTCCCCGCCCGGATGGGGAATGCCAAAACCCTGTAACGGATCTCTCCTTCTTCCTCCTACTGTGATTCGTACCCTGAATGTCTCGTTGTACTGTACTGTATTGTGTTTTGCTTTGTTTGCTTTATTTTGCACCGCTTTGTAATTATGTGAAGCGCTCCGATACCTTACGGTCTGGCTAGCGCTATATAAAACTTCCTAAATAAAAATAAATAAATAAACATACACTTGAGGAGCTTTAATCTGGATCCGCCCAGGCTTGCCCTTTCAGTTGCTCGCCATGGCTGTGGACAGTGAGGGCAGGTAGGCATTCAAGGAAGGGCACTTTGATGGAACCCTAGCACTCCTAGGTAGCATATATGCCCCACACATAGTCCAGACTGGTTTCTGGGCCACTTTATCTGGAGTCCTAGTGCTATGGCCAGACATCCTCTGGATACTGGGCAGGGACAACAACAGTGTACTAGACGTCCACCTTGATAGGTCTCACCCGCCCCTCCTGCAGGTGCCCACTCACCTACACTCTACACAATTTGCGCACTTGATGCATAGCGGGCTCATCATCCAACTCTCAAGCAGTACTCACACTAGTTAGCCCCCATGACTTATATGTCCACAATGATCACTTCCTCTGCGCCTCTATTTGTCTCCTGCAACTCAAACACTGGGATTATTTAGGGCACATTATTTCTAATCATGCAGCACACATCATTTATGTGAACTGGAGTGCACCACTCACCCGAGTCCCCACCTTGTGGCTCCCCCAGGAAATACTCGATGACCCTAGCTTCATGACCACCCAACTCGAACATATCAGCCACTATTTTGCAGAGAACAATGACAAGGTAACCCTACACACCATGGAATGGGAGGCCTTTAAAGTGGTTACGCGGGGGTGTATCCAAAACGTAGTGGGAATGCATCTGGAGATTGAGAGAGGCTTAACCCTGACAGAGTCATCCCTAATGGAGCAGGAGCATCAGGCCCTGCATGACTCAAAGGCCCAGGTCTCCCTCACAGACACCAAGTCCAGACACGCTACCCTTTAAGAGCACCTCCGTTGCTACAACTTCGCAGCATATACAACTCTGGTGCACTTGACGAGCATTAATACAGGCTGCATCCTGGTGTGGCTGGTGTGAGAAGTTGGCCTGATATATAATGTTCACTATTCTAGTGAGCACTTTGTATCAGTCCAAACAACCCTTATTGATGATTGGTTGTAAGTCAACCTTATAGACCAGCTATCCTAGTAGCATGGATACGAGCAGTCTAAGGCTAAGACTCTAGAGGGCGTGTTAAGCCAGCTGTTTTACCATCACATTACCCCTTGAACACCAAGTGAAAGGACACCACACAAGTTGTTATGAAAATAAACAGATATTTATTTATAACAAGACTACCCTGAACTCTTTATGAGTCAGGGAGCTAAGCACATAACAAAACTCTTAAGAAAATACTTTAAGTCGCACAATTTACACAAATGCCCTAGGGGCACGAAAAACCATATATTACAAAAGTGGAATGCGAACTACTAGCAGGTAAGTAACTATTCTCATAGACTTTGGAATCGCTTGGCCTACAATTCTAAACACTTAGATTAGTTGCAGGAGGCCTGTGGACGTCGTGTGCAGAGTGGGAACTCTCACGCGTAAGGCGGGAAAAAGTCTATGGAGGCTAGTAGTCACAAAGTTACTGTTCTCGGGTGAACCCGACTAGGTGGGTTGAAAACGGGAGTGGATCCGAACACTTAGGGTGTTGGGCTATGCTGAAGCACCGGAGTACTTGGTTTACCTAGCCCAGGGGCTGCGGCTGCATAGGGTTGAAGTTGCGTCGGAAACCCACGTTGAAGATCCAGGAGCCTGAAGAAAGAAGTTGCTGGCAGGCGACCAGTGAAGAAGTTCGTGGTGATCCAAGCCTGGATCAGGGAAGAAGAAACCTGTAAGCAGAGGGGACCAAGTTCTGAATCACTAGCCAGTGATTTGAGTGGGCACCAGGATGGCACCGGACGAAGTCACCTCAGCCAGGTGAGTGGGCGCTGCTGGGCTCTGCAGTCTCTCGGACCAGGAGGCGTTGTCGGCGACCAGGATGGAGGTGCGAGCTGTCCCACGAAGGTTCTTGCTGTCGACGTCGCTGGACCCAGGATTGGGCAACAAGTCTTGGCAAATGCAAAGCCCACGCGGTGGACCTAAAATGGCGTCTTGAGTGGACCAGGATGGTCCAGGGTGCTCCTCTTTTGGAGGGGAGCAAGGGCTAGTCTGGAGCAACCAGACCAGCAGTGTTTGTCGTCGTGGAGCGTCGTGAGAGGGCCACTAGCCAACGGGCAAGCGACCTGGACAACGCGGTTGGCAGCAAAGAGCAGAAGGGCCCCACGCAGATCTCGTGGATGCAGGGGGGCTGAACTTCGGTGCTGGAGCTGCTCAGGGTTGGGGCTTCTCTTACCCCAAAGCACTCAGTCGAGGGTCACTCGGGAGTCGTGCTGGACAAGCGTCGTGCAGTTCTGAAGATGGCCGGTCCCTCGAGGTCTCGTCACACCCACGGATCACAGCTGGGCTGATGATGTAGGTTGAGGTCAGAGGTGCCAGGGAAGCTGGTTCTCGCCGTGCTGGAGCAGTCTTGATCCGAAGGAGAGACTGGCAACAAACCGCGATGCTTGGTTGGTGCCTGCTGCTGCAGGGTGACTACTCCTTAGTCACAAGGGAGAATCTTGGGAAGAAGTCTTGAGTTCCTTTCGTGGAAAGTAGTTTCAGGATTCAAAGATGATCTAATTTGGAAGGGGGCCAGTTCCTACCTTTATCCTGCAAAAAGGGGCTGGCACGCGACTAAGTCCTGCCCTATGGGTGGGACTAGGAGGGGGGTGGTTACACCCCTCTCCTTTGGCGGGCTTTCCCCAGGCCAGGGGCTGGAGTGCCCCTGGAACTGGTTTCAGCCGGCCTATGCACAGTGAGCACCGGGGTGCCACTTGCAGTCACCTTCCTCTAAAGCCCTGCCTACCTAGGATACACAAAATCCTGTCTGGGACGGTGCTGGCACCGCCCCTGACAGGAAACCCTTTGTCCTTGCCTCCTGCTCTGGGAGGACTCCCAGCAGCAGGAGGGCAGACTTGTGTCTCGGTGGCAGCATCCATTTTGTGGAGCTAAGGCTATGTCTGACTTTAACCGGGGTTACAGGTTACACACGTCGTGTCCCTCTAGAAGGGTGGAATGCTAACCCCGTCGCCAGAATTGGCGAGGGGTTAGTATTCCAATTCGTATGACACCTTACTCGACATGTTTTGATAAAGCGATACCAGAGTTGGCATATAACCGCGAGGATTATAATGCACTTAAGAGTATATGGTATGCGATATCATGGAAACGGCTACGGGATGGATCCCGAAAGCCGCAGACAGGCTCAGCTCATGCCAGAGCACTACCTCACACGATTTCAAGCACTCTGCCTTCAGGATTGTTAAGGCCTGCCATAGGAGTGACTGATAGGAGATCTGTGTGTCCATTTAGGTTTAGATATAGGGATACTATATCTAAAGCAAAGGGTGAGTACACCACCTTGCCCCCAGCTGTCAAGCAGCCAGTTGTGTCTGTTTGGTTAGTCAGTCCAGGGGTGGCATAATACATGCTGCAGCCCCTGGGAGACTTCTGGGTACACCTCAGCCCTGGGTACAGGGACTTGGAAAGGGCCCAGTGCCAATTCAGTACCTGGGTACAATTTGGAATAGAGAGAACAGCTAGGCTGTGGGTCTGATTAGCAGGCCCACAGCCAGGGAAAGTCGTAAACCAGTGAAGCAAAAAGCAAAAATCTGGGTGATCATAGGATTGCAGACCCTACTCTCCTACATGACCCCCCCCAAACTTTGGGACAATAAACTAACCTTGACCAGGTGAGTCTTCTTGCTCTAAGTGGAAATACCTGGAGAGCCCATCGGCATTGCCATGATCAGTACCAGGTCTGTGCTCCACTGTAAAATCCATCCCCTGTAGGGAAATGGACCACCTAAGTAGTTTGGGGTTTTCACCCTTCATCTGACTTAGCCATAGAGGGGCTTATGGTCGGTCTGAACTGTGAAGTGAGTTCCAAACAAGTAGGACCTCAACTTCTTCAGGGCCCATACCACAGCAAAGGCCTCCCTCTCAATAGCTGACCAATTTTTCTCTCTGGGGGTCAGCCTTCTGCTAATGAAAGCAATTGGCTGGTCGTTGCCATCAAAATTCAGCTGAGATAGAACAGCTCCCACACCCAACTCAGAAGCATCTGTTTGGACAATGAATGGTTTGGAGAAGTCTGGACTCTTTAGGATAGGTGCTGTGCACATGGCCTGCTTTAGGTCATCGAATGCTTTCTGACAGCTTGCTGTCCACTGAACTTTCTTTGGCATCTTCTTGCTTGTCAGGTCATTAAGGGGGGTCACTATGGACCCATAATTTCTGACAAACTACCAATAGTACCCAGTCAGGCCCAAGAAAGCTCGAACCTGAGTCTGGGTGATTGGAGGAGCCCAGTCCTTGATGGCCTGTATCTTACTCTCCAGTGGCTGAACCTGGCCTCCACCTACAAGGTGGCCCAGGTATACAACCTGTGTCTGCCCTATCTGGCACTTAGTGGCCTTGATAGTGAGGCCTGCCTTTTGCAGGGCCTCTAACACTTTCCTCAGGTGGACCAGGTGATCCTCCCAGGTGGAGCTAAAGACAGCAATATCGTCCAGATATGCTGCACAGAAGTCATCGATCCCAGTGAGAACTTGATTCACCAGCCTTTGGAAGGTGGCAGGTGCATTCTTCAACCCAAAGGGCATTACCACAAACTGATAATGTCCACCAGGGGTAGAAAATGCTGTCTTGGGCCTGGCTTCCTCAGCTAACCTGATTTGCCAATACCCAGCTGTCAGGTCAAATGTGCTTAAGTAGTTGGCAGAAGCCAATCTATCTATAAGTTCATCTGCCCTTGGTATTGGGTGGGCATCAGTCTTAGTGACTGCATTGAGGCCTCTGTAGTCTACACAAAACCTCATCTCTCTCTTACCACCCTGGGTGTGAGGCTTTGGCACTAGAACTACTGGGCTAGCCCAAGTGCTATCTGAGGGCTCAATGACTCCCAACTCCAACATTTTCTGCACTTCTGTTTTGATGCAGTCTCTGACATGATCAGGCTGTCTGTAGATTTTACTCTTGACAGGCAGACTGTCTCCAGTGTCCACTTCATGGGTGCACCAATCAGTTTGACTGGGTGTCAGAGAGAACATATGTCTGAAGGATTGCAGAACTTGTCTGCAATCCTGTTGCTGATGTTCAGAGAGGCTGCCACAAAAGACAACACTATCTACTGATCCATCATCAGGATTCTGAGTGAGCAGGTCTGGGAGAGGGTCACTCTCTTCCTCCTGTCCCTCATCTGTGGCCATGAGCAAGCTCATGTCCTTCCTGTCGACATATGCCTTGAGCCTGTTCACATGGAGCACCCTGAGGGGGCTTCTGGGGGTTCCAAGGTCCACCAGGTAGGTGACCTCTCCCTTTTGCTCAATGATGGTGTGGGGCCCAGACCATTTGTCTTTGAGGGCTGCTGGGGCCACTGGCTCCAGTACCCACACCTTCTGTCCAGGCTGGTACACAGTCAGGACAGCCTTCTGGTCATGCCAAGCTTTTTGGAGTTCTTGGCTGGCCTCTAGGTTTTTAGTTGCCTTCTCCATGTATTCAGCCATCCTGGAGCGGAGACCAAGTACATAGTCCACTATGTTGGTTGCAGGCTTTTTGAGAGGTCTCTCCCATCCTTCCTTCACCAAACACAGGGGTCCTCTTACAGGATGCCCATACAGAAGCTCAAACGGGCTGTAGCCAACCCCCTTCTGTGGGACCTCTCTGTAAGCAAACAAGAGGCAGGGTATCAGGACATCCCATCTACGCCTGAGCTTTTCAGGTAGTCCATGAATCATCCCTTTGAGGGTCCTGTTGAATCTCTCAACAAGCCCATTGCACTGTGGATGATAGGGTGTGGTGAACTTGTAGTTAACACCACATTCCTTCCACATTGCAGTCAGATATCCTGACATGAAGTTTGCACCTCTGTCAGAAACAGCCTCCTTAGGGAAGCCCACTCTGGAGAACACTCCAACTAGGGCCCTTGCCACTACAGGTGCTGTAGTGGTCCTAAGTGGAATAGCTTCAGGATACCTGGTGGCATGGTCCACCACCACCAGTATAAACTTGTGCCCTGATGCTGTCTGGGGTTCCATTGGACCAACAATGTCAATCCCCACTCTTTCAAAGGGAACCCCCACCACAGGTAGTGGTATGAGGGGGGCCTTTGTTGTGCCACCTGACTTACCACTGGCTTGGCAAGTGACACAGGAGCGACAAAACTCCTTGGTATTCTCATTCATGTGAGGCCAGTGAAAGTGTGAGACAAGCCTGTCCCAAGTCTTTGTCTGGCCTAAGTGACCTGCAAGGGGAATCTCATGGGCCAAGGTGAGAAGGAAACCTCTCAGAGACAAGGGGATGACCAGCCTCCTGGTTGCACCAGGCTTGGGGTCTCTTGACTCAGAGTACAGGAGTCCATCTTCCCAGTATACCCTATGGGCACCTATGGCATTCCCTGCAGCCTCAGCAGCAGCCTGCTGTCTGAGGGGTTCAAGGGAAGGGCAGTCTAACTGTGCCTTCCCCAGGTCTTCTCTGGAGGGTCCCCCTGAGCCCAGAAACTCAACTTGATCAAGTTCAAGCTCTTTAGGCTCAGTTTCCATCAGCTCTCTCAGATCAGCCTCCTCAGAGACTTGATCCTCAACCTGGGGTAAGGGGGAAGGCAAAGCCTTAACCCTACTGCTCTTCTTCTTGGAAGGTGTCTGGTCCATTCTTCCAGGATCCAGCACCTGTTCAGTGGGGCATCTTCTGGCCTGTGACCTAGTCACAGCAAGCACATGTGCTGGCAAGCCGAACATTTCCATGTGAGTCCTCTGCTCCACTTCTGACCATAGTGATGACTCCGAATCATTGCCCAACAAACAATCCACTGGGAGGTCTGAACTAACCACAACTTTCTTTTGGCCACTTACCCCTCCCCAGGAGAAAGCAACAATCGCCATACTATGACTGGTAGTGACGTTGCTGGCATTGGTCACCAGGAAATCTGTACCTGGCATGATCTGTCCAGGGTCCACAAAGTTAGGTGTCACCATGGTGACACTGGCACAAGTGTCCCTATAGGCCTGAGCCATTTTGCCATTTATTAAAGGTGTCTGCCTGTATTTGCCCAAAGTATTGGGACTTACATCAGGGGACATATCCATATCCCCTGTACAGACAAGGACAGCCTGAGTGAGTGTGCCAACTAAGTTGTCAGACTCCTCAGTTCCCAAGGTTAACCCAACTAATCCCTTGGGAGGTGCACTACCACTACTGACTGTACTAGGGGGTGCAGTTGCCTTAGGGGCTATAGTGGTAGAGGTTTGCCCTCCTCTTTTGGTGCACTCACTAAACCAGTGAGACTTACTTTTACAGTACTGGCACCACCTTTTTGACTGGCCTTCTTGAGTCTTCTTTTTCTGCTGTGAAGCCTGACCCCCACCCTCTTTGGTTTGTTGGGGACCTGTTGAAGACTTCTGGTCATTTTGTTCACTCTTAGTAGTACCCTTCTGGTCTGCTTTCTTCTGACCACCCTGGTTCTGGTTCTGGTTCTGCTTGATCCTTGTTCTGACCCATTTGTCTGCCTTCTTTCCCAATTCTTGGGGAGAGGTCAGATCTGAATCAACAAGGTGCTGGTGCAACAACTGGTTCTGACAGTTATTTAAAATTTGTTCTCTCATCATCAGATTATACAATCCTGTGTAATCAGTAACCTTGCTACCCAGCAACCAGCCCTCCAAAGCCTTAGTGGCACTATCCACAAAGTCAGACCAGTCCTGAGACTGAGTTTTCTGGGTGTCTCTGAACAGCAACCTGTACTGCTCAGTGGTTAAACCAAACCCATCAACCAGTGTATTCTTCAGGACCTGGTAATTGTTAGCATCCTCCACTCTTGTAGTGAGGAGCTTATCTCTACCTTTGCCATCAAAGGAGAGCCACAGTATAGCTGCCCACTGACTCTGGGGAATGCCCTGCACAGTGCAGGCCCTCTCCAAAGCAGCCATCCATTTCTGGATGTCATCCCCTTGTTTAAAGGGGGGCACTATTTTTGTCAGGTGTTTAGTATCTAAACCCTTCTCTCTATCTCTTGGGAGATTGCTGCCACCAGTGGGAGCTAACCCACTCATCTGCTGCTCTCTAGCAAATGCAAGCTTTTCTTTGGCCAGGGCAAGTTCTTCCCTTTCAATCCTCAGAGCAGCTTGTCTCATTCTGGCTTCATGCTTCATGGGGAAGTCAATCTCCTCTGGGGAGAGTTCCTTCTCCTCTGAGAAGAGGCATTAGAGTGCAGAGATCTATTGGAGTCCCTAGAAAGAGATCTATCTCTCCTAACTCCAAGGTTAGGCCTACTTAGGGTCAGTACTGGGGGTCCCCCTGATCCTAGCCCAAGTAAGTCTATGTTGGCCCTAGTTAGCCTTCTGACTACCTCAAGACCTTTGTCTGCCTCATCCCCAGAGAGTTCCTCAGGATCCTCCTCCCCAACTGCATTTACAGTGTTGTGGAGGTCTGGATCCCCAGTGGTACCCTCTAAGGCTGGCATATTCCCATCTAGCTGAGAAATCTTTCTCGCATCATATGTCTCTAAGAGACCTATCAGAAAGGGAATGGTGGGGTTAGACCCCTGTTTCAGTTTCCTGGAGGTACACACCTGTCTCATCTCCTGGAAACTGAGAGCTGCATATCTTGAAGTGACCTGTGGAGGGTCAACTGCCACAAGGGGAGTCTCAGTAGACTCTCCCTGGGTAGACATGCTTTTCTAGTGAGGTGTAAGTGGTGCACTTACCTACACTATATGTTTGCCTACTGATCCCTTGCTAGAGTTGTAGTTTAGGGTGTGCTAGGCCCTAGGAGCTACAACAGCTGGTTCAGTAGAACTCAGAGTATTCTAAGCTAAGTTATATGTACCTTAGTACTTATGTGATCTTTCACAAGATATTCTTAGGATATGTGTGGTAAAACAAACAGCAAGCTCAAATCCCAACCGCTGCTCACCAATGTGAGAAGTTGGCCTGATATATAATGTTCACTATTCTAGTGAGCACTTTGTATCAGTCCAAACAACCCTTATTGATGATTGGTTGTAAGTCAACCTTATAGACCAGCTATCCTAGTAGCATGGATACGAGCAGTCTAAGGCTAAGACTCTAGAGGGCGTGTTAAGCCAGCTGTTTTACCATCACATTACCCCTTGAACACCAAGTGAAAGGACACCACACAAGTTGTTATGAAAATAAACAGATATTTATTTATAACAAGACTACCCTGAACTCTTTATGAGTCAGGGAGCTAAGCACATAACAAAACTCTTAAGAAAATACTTTAAGTCGCACAATTTACACAAATGCCCTAGGGGCACGAAAAACCATATATTACAAAAGTGGAATGCGAACTACTAGCAGGTAAGTAACTATTCTCATAGACTTTGGAATCGCTTGGCCTACAATTCTAAACACTTAGATTAGTTGCAGGAGGCCGGTGGACGTCGTGTGCAGAGTGGGAACTCTCACGCGTAAGGCGGGAAAAAGTCTATGGAGGCTAGTAGTCACAAAGTTACTGTTCTCGGGCGAACCCGACTAGGTGGGTCGAAAACGGGAGTGGATCCGAACACTTAGGGTGTTGGGCTATGCTGAAGCACCGGAGTACTTGGTTTACCTAGCCCAGGGGCTGCGGCTGCATAGGGTTGAAGTTGCGTCGGAAACCCACGTTGAAGATCCAGGAGCCTGAAGAAAGAAGTTGCTGGCAGGCGACCAGTGAAGAAGTTCGTGGTGATCCAAGCCTGGATCAGGGAAGAAGAAACCTGTAAGCAGAGGGGACCAAGTTCTGAATCACTAGCCAGTGATTTGAGTGGGCACCAGGATGGCACCGGACGAAGTCACCTCAGCCAGGTGAGTGGGCGCTGCTGGGCTCTGCAGTCTCTCGGACCAGGAGGCGTTGTCGGCGACCAGGATGGAGGTGCGAGCTGTCCCACGAAGGTTTTTGCTGTCGACGTCGCTGGACCCAAGATTGGGCAACAAGTCTTGGCAAATGCAAGGCCCACGCGGTGGACCTAAAATGGCGTCTTGAGTGGACCAGGATGGTCGAGGGTGCTTCTCTTTTGGAGGGGAGCAAGGGCTAGTCTGGAGCAACCAGACCAGCAGTGTTTGTCATCGTGGAGCGTCGTGAGAGGGCCACTAGCCAACGGGCAAGCGACCTGGACAACGCGGTTGGCAGCAAAGAGCAGAAGGGCCCCACGCAGATCTTGTGGATGCAGGGGGGCTGAACTTCGGTGCTGGAGCTGCTCAGGGTCGGGGCTTCTCTTACCCCAAAGCACTCAGTCGAGGGTCACTGGGAGTCGTGCTGGACAAGCATTGTGCAGTTCTGAAGATGGCCGGTCCCTCGAGGTCTCGTCACACCCACGGATCACAGCTGGGCTGATGATGTAGGTTGAGGTCAGAGGTGCCAGGGAAGCCGGTTCTCGTCGTGCTGGAGCAGTCTTGATCCGAAGGAGAGACTGGCAACAAACCGCGATGCTTGGTTGGTGCCTGCTGCTGCAGGGTGACTACTCCTTAGTCACAAGGGAGAATCTTGGGAAGAAGTCTTGAGTTCCTTTCGTGGAAAGTAGTTTCAGGATTCAAGGATGATCTAATTTAGAAGGGGGCCAGTTCCTACCTTTATCCTGCAAAAAGGGGCTGGCACGCGACTAAGTCCTGCCCTATGGGTGGGACTAGGAGGGGGGTGGTTACACCCCTCTCCTTTGGCGGGCTTTCCCCAGGCCAGGGGCTGGAGTGCCCCTGGAACTGGTTTCAGCCGGCCTATGCACAGTGAGCACCGGGGTGCCACTTGCAGTCACCTTCCTCTAAAGCCCTGCCTACCTAGGATACACAAAATCCTGTCTGGGACGGTGCTGGCACCGCCCCTGACAGGAAACCCTTTGTCCTTGCCTCCTGCTCTGGGAGGACTCCCAGCAGCAGGAGGGCAGACTTGTGTCTCGGTGGCAGCATCCATTTTGTGGAGCTAAGGCTATGTCTGACTTTAACCGGGGTTACAGGTTACACACATGTCGTGTCCCTCTAGAAGGGTGGAATGCTAACCCCGTCGCCAGAATTGGCGAGGGGTTAGTATTCCAATTCGTATGACACCTTACTCGACATGTTTTGATAAAGCGATACCAGAGTTGGCATATAACCGCGAGGATTATAATGCACTTAAGAGTATATGGTATGCGATATCATGGAAACGGCTAAGGGATGGATCCCGAAAGCCGCAGACAGGCTCAGCTCATGCCAGAGCACTACCTCACACGATTCCAAGCACTCTGCCTTCAGGATTGTTAAGGCCTGCCATAGGAGTGACTGATAGGAGATCTGTGTGTCCATTTAGGTTTAGATATAGGGATACTATATCTAAAGCAAAGGGTGAGTACACCACCTTGCCCCCAGCTGTCAAGCAGCCAGTTGTGTCTGTTTGGTTAGTCAGTCCAGGGGTGGCATAATACATGCTGCAGCCCCTGGGAGACTTCTGGGTACACCTCAGCCCTGGGTACAGGGACTTGGAAAGGGCCCAGTGCCAATTCAGTACCTGGGTACAATTTGGAATAGAGAGAACAGCTAGGCTGTGGGTCTGATTAGCAGGCCCACAGCCAGGGAAAGTCGTAAACCAGTGAAGCAAAAAGCAAAAATCTGGGTGATCATAGGATTGCAGACCCTACTCTCCTACAGCTGGCGCGCCAGGAGGCCATTGCTCCTCGAATTATGGAGATTGTCCCAGCCCAAGGCCCTCCCCCCCAATCAGAACACGACAGACTTCAAGCCTTCTATGCCTATTATTTAGTTTTAGATCACACACATCCAACGGTAGCAGCCGGCTCATTTCTGGCAGGTGTCCCCCCCTTCCCAGCAGTTTGGCGTTGGAGTAGGAGCAACTGGACACTCACATCTCAGTGGCCTAGGTGAAGGCAGCCATCCATGATCTGACCCATAATAAAACACTGGGTATGGATCAAGTACCACGACCGATTTTTGACCAATTTGGCTCCGAAACTCGTGGCCATGTACAACGAATCACTAGAAACTGGAACTTTGTCCCCCACACACAGGTAATCCCTAATCAACGCCTTACTACAACCTGGGCGAGGCCCTACCCATTTAACGTCCTACCGCCCCATAGAAACTTGGGAGGTTGTTATAAGATCCTAGGGAAAATAATCGCAGAGTGTTACTTTGAAGTGTTACCTAACCTTGTGCGCTCAGACCAAAAGGGGGTTGCCCTTGGCCATAACACCTCTAACAACCTTTGGTGCCTCTTTCATGTGATGGATCAGGCATCATTACTGTTCCCATGCAGCGGCCCTAATCCTCAGCCTGGAGAAGGCGTTCGATACACTGTCCTGGAAATATCCCTTTCAGGCCCTTACGAAACTGCTCTATACTAGCCCAGAGTCCAAAGTGTGTATCAGTTGCTCAATCTCCACTCCCTTTAAATTGGCAGAGGCACCAGCCAGGGCTGTTCCCTCTCCCCTGTTTTATTTGAGGCTTATAGAGAATCCCAGTGGGCAAGGAGTCCAAACAGTATCATTATACACTAATGCTGTTCTGACATACATCAGAGATGTCCATTTTGGAACTGACCTCATACACGCCCTGTTCCTGGAATCTGAGAAGGTACCTGGCCTCCGGGTTAATTGTGCGGAGTCCTATGTCTTTCCTGTTCGCCGGGATGAGCCCCTTTTAGGCATACAAATGGGAGGTAACACCCTCAGCTGGGCTGGGGAGACAACCTGATACTTAGGGATTCAACTTTTCCATTTCCAGATCGACCTTTCTAAGGGAACCTGAAACGAGCGCTTACATCCCTCAAATCCCAGACCCAGTTCTGGAAGTGACTTCCATTAGCAATCACGGGAAAAATCACCCTTTCCAAGATGATAATCCTCCACCACTTATTATATTCTTGTGTGAATGTCCCAGTGTACCCGCGCAGGGCATTCTTCGATGAATTAGACATTATGCTGGGGGAACTACTGTGGTATGGTAAACGCCACCGGGTGGCGCTCTCCAAACTTCAATTGCCTGTGGGGCTGGGTGGGCTAGGTGCCCCTTCAATCGAATCCTACTCCCTGACAGGACAGCTCCAGTGGGTGTCGCACCGGAAGTTACCTGTGTGAAACCACCGGGTAGATGGTTCTTCTCCCCTCCGTCAAACACCATCATTCCTGAATGCTGCTCGCGTGGGTAGCACCCTCAAGTGCCTGACACGGATGTTCCAGCTAATTGGCCATATATTACCCTATGACCCCGGAATTCCCCATAAGGGACTTCCTCACTTTCCAGGAGCATTCGTGCCAGAGGGCCTGACCCTTTGGCACAATAGATCAATTGAAACAAACAGAGACCTGTTCCAGGACCAACACCTATTCTCATTCGATCAACTGTTTCAAGAACATGGTATTCCCCCCTGTCAGTTCCTCCTACATGGCCAGCTATGGGCGATCTGCCACAGGTTGTGGCACACTGTGGACGAGGAGGCCCCCCATGCATCCTGTTGTCCAAACGCTGTACACTACAGGTGCCAGAGATCATTTGATCACTTGGCTGCCCAAGGCCATTAGGAAATACACCAAGGACTCCCTGGTGCCCCTGCAACAAAGGTGGGAGGACGATATCGGGCAACCACTACATGACTCAGAATGGACACAGGTGCATGAGTCATCTCGCGTCATCTCCTGCAACTCGCAATTTAAGTGCATCCAATACACAATTTAACACTGTGCCCACCTGACCCTCGCTAAACTTTACTGCATATTCCCCACTGCTAGACTTACATGACCCAGATGCCACTCTGATGCCGCAGACCTCGCCATATGCTGTGGGAGTGCCCCAGGATTGCTCCCTATTGGCAGGCAGTACATGGCACCTTGGCATCTGTTACTGAACTCACACATCTCAGTACATGAGCGGCGACTGCTCTAGAGGTCTACTAGCGGGAGACAGAACATTAAGGGCCCCATTAGGATGGCGGGTGGACTTTGCCCACCCGCCATCCTCGTGGTAATAGGGACCGCCCGCCTTAAGGACGGGGGTCCCGTCACCAGCATTAGAATGCGCCCGCCACAGTGGCGGGCGCATCCCGCATTTCTACCATTGTGGCGGGCGGTGCAGTCAGCACCGCCCGCCACAATGGCAGGAAAGCATGCTGTGCACTTCCATGCACAGCATGGCAGGCACCGCGTGGTGCCTGCCATGCTATGCATGGAACTGCTGAGGGGTACCATAGGTACCCCCCATGTACACCCCCCACTCCCCCAGTGTCCCTGGGGGCCGGCAACGGGCCCCCGCAGGGATTCTCCGCATGCCTTTCCGTGGCGGCAATGCCGCCACGGAAAGGCATCCACAATTGCCCATCCTAATATGGCTGGCGGTGTCTGATAGACACCGCCACCATATTATTCCTTTTCTGCCCCAGCCGCAAGGCGAACGGGGCGGAAAAGCGGCGGACGGTCTTTCCGTCCACCGAGGTCCCCCCGCCATACTAATATGGTGGGGGGGGGGAAACGAGTGTGGATGTCAGGCAGATGGCCCCCGCCAGGTTGGCGGTGGCTACCGCCAGCCTGGCGGGGGCAATCCACCCGACATCATAATGAGCCCCATAGTTTGGGTCTGCTTTGCTAATTTGGCACTACTGCTTGCCAAGAAAGTTATAACCCTACACTGGAGTGCCCCACAGCCATCGCTCTCAAATAGATTGCACATCACCCTTCTCTGGTGGTGAGATGCCTAAAATATGAACCTGCATCATGCAGAGGCTTGCTGCCTAGGCAAACAGCCCATAGTGGAAGCGTGGGACACCAAGAGCACTCTATTCCCTGAGGAGATGCTAGAACCTGACACCACCCCCACACGCCCTGAATAGCCAAGACACGAGCCCTTCCCTCTTCCTCCCCCCGCCCCACCTTCCTATTCTCCCCCCATGACTGACACATAATGTGCATCCACGGCTCCACAAACATGCCAAATAAGCCCCCCTTGGTGTCTTCTATTAAAAACCTATTTATTCCCTGGGGGATAGGCAAAGTTGGGCTCGAGTTGGGGAGGCCGTAATAGTTTAGTAGGCTGGGGGCCAATTGCTAGCGCGGGGACACAATGGCTAGTAAAACCAGGCGCTGTATAAGCTCAGATTATTATTATTATTATAATTATTATTCTCTGCATGACCGCACATGCTGCTTTCAATCCAACTTTCTCATGAGTCCCACCCCCTGCTATGGTATATCTCCTGGTGCACTCCAGTCTGCCACAATTCCTCCCCTGACACTGTGATCCCATCAGTCTGGCACTGCCATTTTACTTCACCCCTACTCTCAGTTTACTGTTTCAGAGGTGCCTGTACATGCAAATGTCAAGAAGAAACGGCATACTCCCTCAGACACTTGGCTCACACCGCACAGCTGGCTCGTGCTCTTCCTCTTCCAGAGGTGGTCCGTTTATGGCCTAGCCTCACTTCTACCCTCTCTGAGCTCCACAGCCGACTTACCCTCAGGCCAAGTTGTTCCTGTTGCCTTATGACAATCCTGATAAGCATGTAATGTTGTCCTTATCCTGTCATGCCATGTTGTACCAGTGAAATGACGCAATAAAAAAAATTTGGAAATCCCTGCCAGGTGGTCACCATAACTACAAAGTGGGGCCACTGTTAAAGTCCAGATATTGTTCCGAATTGCCCCCCCAAAAAACACTGAAGTTCTAAAGTTATGATTAGGTGCCCATTCCATAACTCGCAAAACTGCTATGCAAACCATAAGTGGCACATCAAATGTAATGCTTGTGATCTTACCCTTGAAGCAGATGCAATTGCAAATGTAAATCATCTGACAGATGAGTTTAAGTATCACATTAACCCCCTTACCACTTTGACAGAGATGACTATGAATGTAGGATAATTAATTGTTGTATGTTCTGTTATTTAATTACATTTTATTTTTACTATTTGTTATTCATTGACATAACTATTGTGAGTTTATAAGCATAGCTGGTATGTGAGTGATGGACAGCGTTCTAAACCGTAACTTGCAAATTTCAGTGTTTTTTTCCATCTTTATTTCATAACCATAACTGCAATTTTATTGTGTTTTTTTAGATGAGTTTCTAAGGTGTTTTTGAAATAGTTGAAGCGTTATAGCTAGCACTAATCATAAATTCACCTTAACCTTTCAATTTTATCAGCAATTTTTTTTACAGCACCCTAGTCCGCAGTCCTCTGTAGCCAGCTGTGAAGGTGGCCACGGGGCCTGGCCTCTGGGCCCTATGCTCCACCTGCCGCTGGGTAGAGCCTTTGACTGTGGGCAGCTAGATTGTCCCCAGGGCCTAGTCTCCAGTAAGCCCTTGCACACAACCTACCACAAGTCCTTTGGCATTGCACAGTGGGGTTGGTCGCAGGGTCTGGCCTCTGGGTCAGGCCTGTGCTCAACCCCTTGTGGGATATCAACAACCACTGCACACAGCCTTTGTTCATTAGCAGTGGAGGGGGTTGTCCACAGGGCCTGGCCTACAGCCATCCCCTGTGTCCATCTCCTCCTGAGTGACAAACAACTGCACTGTATGTCCTTTGGCCATAGGATTCTGAAGTGGCCATTGGACCTGGTTTCTGTCAAAGCCTTGCAAGCAACGCTCCGTGAGTGACCGACCCTGCTGCACATGGCCATGGGAAATTGTAATTCTGACCTCCAGGCCTTCAGCCATGTGCAGTGGTGAGGTTGGCTTTAGGACCTCGCCTCTGACCAGTCTATGCACTCAATTCTCTGCGGGCAACCAACATCTGCAGCCAGGGTCATCCACAGTGGTGGTTGACTACAATGCCCGGTCTCTGGCTGGACTCTGCAACCAACACTCAGCCTCACAAAGAAGTGGGTAGGTGATCTGTCAACTGCTATTTTTTCAGAAAAGAATGAAGCACGTTCCCCAAATGTCTATTTTTTTCGTCTTTGTTTGGGCATTACAGGTGCTGGTTAATAGCATTTTGCACACGCACCTACCTGCTGACACAGCGCAGGGGCATCGGCTCCTGGCGCTGCAACGAGCGCCGTGAGGGGAACGGCTCAAAACCTTTGGCAGACCGGGGGCCCCGGGAGACTCCCGACTACAGTTCCCAGCAGCCCCGGGGGCGTCGCGCCTCCCACACGCCACCAGAGCGCACGGAGGCGCTACAAAGGGGAGAGCGCCCGTGAGCCCCCTGGGGTTCATTTTGTACATGCACCTACCTGCTGACATAGCGCAGGGGCATCGGCTCCTGGCGCTGCAACGAGCGCCGTGAGGGGAACGGCTCAAAACCTTTGGCAGACCGGGGGCCCCGGGAGACTCTCGACTACAGTTTCCAGCAGCCCCGGAGGCGTCGCGCCTCCCACACGCCACCAGAGCGCCCGGAGGCGCTACAAAGGGGAGAGCGCCCGTGAGCCCCCTGGGGTTCATTTTGCACACGCACCTACCTGCTGACACAGCGCAGGGGCATCGGCTCCTGGCGCTGCAACGAGCGCCGTGAGGGGAACGGCTCAAAACCTTTGGCAGACCGGGGGCCCCGGGAGACTCCCGACTACAGTTCCCAGCAGCCCCGGGGGCGTCGCGCCTCCCACACGCCACCAGAGCGCCCGGAGCCGCTACAAAGGGGAGAGCGCCCGTGAGGCCCCTGGGGTTAATTTTGCACATGCACCTACCTGCTGACACAGCGCAGGGGCATCGGCTCCTGGCGCTGCAACGAGCGCCGTGAGGGGAATGGCTCAAAACCTTTGGCAGACCGGGGGCCCTGGGAGACTCCCGACTACAGTTCCCAGCAGCCCCGGGGGCTTCGCGCCTCCCACATGCCACCAGAGCGTCCGGAGGCGCTACAAAGGGGAGAGCCCCCGTGAGCCCCCTGGGGTTCATTTTGCACACGCACCTACCTACTGACACAGCGCAGGGGCATCGGCTCCTGGCGCTGCTACGAGCGCCGTGAGGGGAACGGCTCAAAACCTTTGGCAGACCGGGGGCCCCGGGAGACTCCCGACTACAGTTCCCAGCAGCCCCGGGGGCGTCGCGCCTCCCACACGCCACCAGAGCGCCCGGAGGCGCTACAAAGGGGAGAGCGCCCGTGAGCCCCCTGGGGTTCATTTTGCACACGCACCTACCTGCTGACACAGCGCAGGGGCATCGGCTCCTGGCGCTGCTACGAGCGCCGTGAGGGGAACGCCTCAAAACCTTTGGCAGACCGGGGGCCCCGGGAGACTCCCGACTACAGTTCCCAGCAGCCCCGGGGGCATCGCGCCTCCCACACGCCACCAGAGCGCCCGGAGGCGCTACAAAGGGGAGAGCGCCCGTGAGCCCCCTGGGGTTCATTTTGCACACGCACCTACCTGCTGACACAGCGCAGGGGCATCGGCTCCTGGCGCTGCAACGAGCGCCATGAGGGGAACGTCTCAAAACCTTTGGCAGACCGGGGGCCCCGGGAGACTCCCGACTACAGTTCCCAGCAGCCCCGGGGGCGTCGCGCCTCCCACACGCCACCAGAGCGCCCGGAGGCGCTACAAAGTGGAGAGCGCCCTCTCGCCCCGCGAGTCGCGCGCGGGAGAAGCCCAGGACAAGGGCGGGGCCATCTGTGGCCATCCGGGGACAACTAGGGACGGGACGGGATGGGTAAGAGAAAATTACTAACATCCCTAATAGGGGGGCCAAAGCCAAAGTACCTAGAAATACCTCTAGCATCATCAACTATCTAACCACTGCAGTAGGAGAACTGTCTAATCAGATCGCTGATACAGAACGGGAACTAGGACTAGAGGGAGGTCAGGGGGATACAGTGAGCGAACTTGTTCCCCCTACTAACTGCATTCCTCTGGAACCAAGGGTTATTATAGATATTTGCAAACCTCTAACGGCACAGGAACCGATCAATCTACCATCCCCGGAGTTGACGGAAACTGTTATTACCCCCCCTGACATTGTTAATAATGAGACCAACCCTAAGGAGAGAAGAACTACTATATCATCAAAGAATCATGGGAAGAGGCAACATAAAAATGCAAAACAAACCAGCAATCTACCAACACAGAAGGACTGTTGCTTACTAGTGACCTAGAGGGGCACCTAAGAGCATTAATCGAAAAATTTTCACCGAGAAACTCGAATCTACCTTAATCCGAATTTCTACTGACATAATTGAAACCCTCAAAGATTGTGTAAACGGACTAATGAAGAAATGTGACCGTATTAATGAATTTTTACATATTCACGATCATTCACTTAGTAAACAACCTGATGTACCTGTATTTACCCCACAAGCGATTCCACCCATGATATTGGAAGCCAGGGAAACTAAAGGTCCATCTCCTTGTCCGAGAATGCTAGACTCTGAGAGACCCACCATCTCCCCGTCTACTGAACAAGGGAAAAATGTGTCCAGGACACTCCTAAGTGGATCGGGGACACGAGGCAAGTTAGCTGAGACTAGGCAAGAACTACCCATCAGGAACACGGGGGGAGGACAATCTGCCTCAGTGCCGCCAGTTAATCTCCCCCCAGAAGCTACTCCTTTTGTAGCAATCCTGGTAAATGTCCCGCCTTTAGCCGCAGGAGAGGTGGAATCTCCCGAAACACTGTTACATAACATCAGGAAATGGTGCAATGAGAATTGCTGCGGAGAGAAGGACATAGCTAATAGCATCAGGATGGGCAGAAGGGTGGGCTGGGTAGGCTACACTAAAAAACATTTAAAAGGCGATTGCATTATAGTGAACTTTAATAGTCCCAATGTTTCTAGTCGCCTTTTTTGGGATGCCTCAAACTTAGATCCATATGATGTGAGTATCCGTGCAATGCCCCTGGGCTTTTTTTACCCGCAGGCGACCCGGCCTTTCGGGGGGGGGGGCAGACCAGGCAGACAGGATATAAGGAACACCAAGATGGGAGAGCTATAAACCATGCCACCCATGAGCACCCATGGGTTACCCAGAAATCCTGGGGACGGGGGCCGGTCAGGAATAGACACATGTATGAGCCCAGAGAGAACTTAGCCCTTTCTAACATATTCTCTCCTTCAGTTAATTTAGAGGAAGTAGATTGACTAAATTGTGAAACCTCCCTGGGGGCTAGTCCTGGCAAAAACAGAGTTAGTATGTCTATAGAACCTGCCACGCTCCCAGAATCCAGAGTCAGCATATTAACACCTACAAGGGATTGTATAAAACTGATGACCTGGAATATTGCAGGGTTGCGCTCGAAAAAGGACGATTCAGCATGGTTAAACATGGTAAAAGAATACGATATTATAGCTCTCCAAGAGACCTGGGCCAGGGACAAGGTTTTGTGGCTTGACGGATATACATCTTTTTTGTCCCAGCCGAAAGATCACCAATGGGGAGAGATAAAGGTGGTCTCATGTTCCTAGTCTCAGTTAATATTGTGGGCAGAGTAAAGGAACTTGACAGCCTATCAAATAATATTATGCTGCTAGAAATCTTGCTACCAGATCATAATAAGTTGGTTCTCATAAATTGTTAGAATTCTGTGCAAGGGGGGGCCCAAAATTTTAATTTTATTCTTTGTTAGAATTCCTAACTGACTACAAGCATAAACAATCCACCTTTGTTCAGTTCATCATGATGGGGGATTTTAATGTTCATTTGTGTGCTTTTAATTGCCAGTACAAGGATTATGATGGCCCTGAACTTACTACTCCACAACACTTTGAACATAGTGCCAAGGGCGAGGCTATGGAAGAACTCCTGTCATCTAACGATCTGTTCGAGGTGGGGTTTCTAAACCAGGGCATTCGAGTTGTCACATATAAAGCTCGAGATAGTGAGTCAATTATTGACTATATATTTTTGTCACCGGGGCTGTTAAATTATGCTGTGTCCTACAATGCCATCCCTAGTGGGTATAGCGTTCACAACCCGGTTATACTCGTTCTGGATGGGACCCTCGGCCTCTTGAACAAAAAGGCCTTTACTAAGACAGCGATAGATGTAAAGAGTAAAGATCAAGGAAGGAGCCTGAAATGGAGTAAGGTGTGCCCTGAAGACTTTTTTAGCCCTATTCAACAAAAGGTAGCTAGGGAAATAAACATCTGTAAAGACCCGACAAACTTTGGGGGCGATATAATAGCAGCATTCGAGGCTATTTGTGCACGGGTATCCATGGAACTGACAATCAAAACTAAGCGGAAAGCCGCTCCAGTTCTAGGCTGGTTTGACCAGAATTGCTCCAAAGTGCATAGTCTACTAATGAAAGCACTCAAAAATAAGCCCAGGGACAAGCTGTTGGTTGCAAACCGTAGGAAAGAATATACATTGACCCTGCGGGAAAGAAAAAAGACCATTAAGAAAGATGCTTGGGACTCGTTAATGGAATCAGCCACCATGAAGGACAGCTTTAAGTTCTGGGCACTTATCAATAATCCTTTATTTGCTGAGACAATGAACACTGCCCTAGAAACAAATATTGAGGAGGAAGGCTGACTAAATCATTTTAAGGACATTTATGGGAGCAATAAAGTACAGGAGCCGTTTTTGTTACCAACTAGTTTGCATCCTCTGCCACCGTTAAGATTTACAGTAGCTGAGATCGAGGTTGCGATAGAGGGTACAGCAGGGCGTAAAGCCCCTGGCCCGGACGGGGTTCCCTCCGATATGTATAAGTCCAACACCAAGTTCTGGGCGATTTTACTTGCAAATGTTTTTAATTCCGTTTCCGAACTAGGTTTCCCAAAAACATGGTCTTGTTCAACTATCATCCCCATTTTCAAGAAAGGCCAAAGGGGTGATCCCAGATGTTACAGGCCGATATCTTTATTGGATTCCTCCGTTAAGATCTTGGGGAAAGTGGTCCTAGCAAAAATAACACAGTGGCCGACAGATAATGACATCCTATCCAACACCCAATATGGCTTTAGGTCAGGGAGAGGTACGGAGGACCAATGCCTAAACTTACATCTGATTGTGTCGAAATATACGAGGGCAGCCAAAGGTTCAAATTTTCTAGGTTTCATGGACCTGTCCACAGCCTTTTACCTAGTCAACAGGTCAAGGCTGTGGACTATGCTATTGAACCTGGGGCTTGATGCTTCCCTGGTGTATTTTTTATCAGAATTACATAGAGATTTGAAGGCCACCATCAGGATGACACAGGAGGGCAAATGCACGGCGTGGTTCAAATCTGGGAGAGGTGTACGCCAAGGCTGCATCTTGGCCCCCATGCTCTTCACGTTGTACATAAACTCCCTGGAGGAGAGGTTGCTAACTGCGTCCCTCGACATTCCGCGTATGGGAGGTACTCCTATACCTGTACTCTTATACGCGGATGACGCTGCTCTGGTAGCACGTACACCTCTTGGGTTGCAAACATTGCTTGACTCCTTTGGGGCCTTCATGGATTTGCTTGATCTAGTAGTGAATAACTCTTAATCCCACATAATGGCTATTGGGGCCAGTAAAAATACCACCAAGACTTTCTATTGCAATAAGGAAGTCATTTCAAGTGTAAAGGTTTTCACATACCTTGGGGTGGTATTTGACAACAAGGGTCACTGGTCCCCGCAACTTACATCAAAGACAAAAGCGGTAAGAAGCTCCGCAACTGCAATCCTAAGCTTCGCGAGAAGACTGGGGGGGAAACCATGTGAAGCTTCGATAGCTATTTACAAGGCAAAGACACTTTCAATAGCTAGGTATGGTGCGGGCCTTTGGGGATATGTAAAATGAGACACTATCAATAGGGAGAAAATAAATTTCTTCGTTCCCTTTTGGGTCTCCACCAATCGACCGCTACCTTTTCGGTCCATCAGGAGCTGGGGATGGGATATATCAGTGACACTATAGCAATGGCACCCATCCTACTTTGGATCAGAGTTTGGATTAATACTAATCTTACCTTGAACCATAAAATACTCAAGGACTGCTGAAACCTAGACAAGGCTAAGGACATTCAATGGTTAGCATACATCAAGCAGACAGTAACAGAACTGGGGCGTCCAGAGATCTTTTTCAATCCTTCTGGACTGAAAAAGGCAGACCTGACTTGGGTTAAAATTAACTTCCCTAATTACAAGGAACTTGAGCGGGAGGAAAAACAACTAAGTAAACCCACTGTCAGGGCCCATTATATGTTAATTTCCTGCCTATCCGTTCAACCATACTTAGCAGTCGTCACTAATCCATTCCATAGATGGCTCTTAACAAAGCTCCGGTTTAATCAGATCCACACGGGTCTAAGCGAACAAACTGGGTGGACTAAGCCTGAAGATGTGGTCGTATGTAAATGCGATGATTTTTCATTACAAGATACTATGCACTTCATGCTGTTTTGCACTTTCTATCACGATGCCAGAAGGAAGTTTATTGTTCCCCTGTTGAAAGAGAAAGCATTTATACAGGCTAAACCTGCTTTACTTTTTTTGCTACTATTGGAATCACCCGTAACAATGTATAGTGTAGCAAGTTTTCTTGTTGCAGCCTTTCGAAGTAGGAAGAACAGACTTGCATTGTAGCCATGGGGGTTTTTAGGATAGCTGAATTAGATTGACTATGAATTATGGATTTCAAATGAGGAAACCTTTTATATGTTTTTATTGTTATTTTATTATATTTTAATGTACTGTATGCATTTTATGAATTGTTGAAATGTTTTTATTGTATATAGCATACTTTTATGATTTTTTGAAAAATCGAATAAAGTGGTTATGATGATGATGAATAGCAAATATAAAATATGCGGAGATCATTAATGGTAGAAAGGCCTTGCAGTTTCTAAAGGGGGCAGCTATCTCTTTATTACAACGCTAAGTATGCAGATTTTTGAAGTACTCCTGGAGAATCCCATATAGTCTGACAGTCATGTAACACTAAACATTTCTTCTCTCTCTATCCTTGGACTTAACAATAATTCCTAAATGCTCTGAGAGCTATCCTGAGTGCAATTAATGTGAAGCTACTATGCCTGTGCATTGTTTTTTGGATTCTCTACAGCCCCTCCTCCTTGAGATCTGTGAAGTGCTGTTAAAATTCTTATAGCACTTTTTGTATTTTGTTTCTTTCATAAACATTTGTTGAAACATGAATTACTTTAGGAAGTTGGAGTGCTTGCTGCCATTATCTACTTGGAATAAATGACAATGCAGTTTATATGTAAATAGTATGTCTAATTTCTATATACTTTAATATGTGATATTTTATGATTTAAAAAAATATAATCTTGTTTTTTTTCCTGAAAAGTAAGTAATTTTTTATAACAATTTTTATTATTTTCAGCGAAATAAACAGTCACATTGACAATCAGTACGACAGTAGATCAAGTAAGTTTTGAGTATACAGGTTTGCAGCAGCAGAAGATATAAGCACATTATCACTTGAAATAACCCAACACTTCTTCCCTCTTATCTAGCAGTTCCTTAGTCACAGTCCCATTCCCCCCCCTCATCGTCATCTGAGCTATCTTCGTCATCTTCCAGCAGCGGGTCACAAATCTCCCCCCTGTACACATTCCAATCAGCCCAGACCTTGTTCCACTTACGAGGGCACGCCCTATTGACATACACCGCTCTTTCAGTAAACATTAATAAGTCCATGTTCTTGTTCCATTGCCCCCATGTTGGTAGGTCTGCAGTGCCCCATTTTTGTGCTATATCTCGCTTTGCCACCATGAGTGCCAGTGTGGCCCAAATTAGACCATACCTAGACAAATCATTTGAATCCCATACATTCAAGAGACATTTGCGTGGTTCTGGTGTTAGTGAGACCTTCAGCGCTTGCGAAATAGTACGCATCACCTGTCGCCAGTAAGCCGCAATGTGTGGACAATCCCAGAGGTTGTGGAACAGGGTACCTTCAATGCTGCAGTTCCGAAGACAATAAGGATGCAGAGCTCGCTGGAGTTTGTGTGGCGTGGCTTGAGTGTAGTATATGCGATGAAGGATTTTTAATTGTACCAGCCGAAACTTGGCTGAGATGCCCAACTCTCTCGGGGACGCCAGCGCTTCGTTCCACTCTGTGTCGTCCATTTCGCCCACCTCCTCCACCCATTTCTCACGCATTTTCAATGTGGGGTCTATCAGGTTATGTAGTAGTTTTTTGTAGGTAAGGGAAGTGGCGCTATGTTGCATAAAATCAGTGAGCAGTCTATCCTCCAGTGGCGAGGATTCAGGGACTTCAGTGTCTGCTGGTATTGCTTGTAATAGTGCGTGTCTAATCTGCACATACCTATAGGTTTCGTTCGGGCTTAGATCATAGTGTTGCTGGAGCTGGGGGAATGAAATTACTGTGCCCTTGTCCCATAAGTCTCCCACCGTGGATATTCCTATGTTGTCCCACTGTGTAAACCCCTTGCTCTTTCTTAATTGGCCTAGTGCTTTGGTGTCCCAGAGTGGGGTAAGTTTGGTAATTGTTCCCTTCCAGCCCAACTTTGCCTGCGCTGCGTGCCAAATCACAGTTGTTTGTTTCGTGGGCCCTATCAACTTCGCTACTTGACTTCTGTTATAGAGTGCTGAGAGCACACCTTCTGTACCCAGTTAGACCCAATCAGCTCTGTAGGCTGGGTCATCTCGGGCGCATGAATCCATTGGTTGATGGTTTTGAGTTGGGCCGCCCAATAATATAATTGTAAGTTTGGTAGCGCAATTCCCCCTTCATACCAACTCCTGTTTAGTTTGGTATGGGCGATACGAGCAGGTGTATTGCTCCACAGTAGGTTAGACACCAGAGCCGTCACCTGGCGAAAATATCTCGGGGCAATTGGATACGGTGAGTTTTCTAGGGCATACAGAAACCTTGGGAGGGCCATCATTGTGTAGAGTGCTGCCTTACCAAGGAGCGTCAGTGGCAACGACGCCCAATGCTTCACATCATTCCGCAATCGGTCTAGATGCGGTTTCAGTTTTTTTCAAAGAATTCAGTGTGGTTGTCTGTAATATATATGTCAAGATATTTAAAGGAGGCCGTAGCTGGTAGGAGCGGGCAGTCCCTGTCCAATAGAGGCGCCGGCCCTCTCAATACATAATGGACCGACTTTGACCAATTGATCGTATAACCTGACGTTGTCCCGTAGGCGTCGCATATCGCCAGGAGTGCTGGTATACTCCTGTCTGGATCTGTCAGGTGCACCAACATATCGTCGGCGTATAACGACACGCAATCTTCCCATCCCTCCGTCCAACTAATGCCTTTCAATAAGGTTGTGCTTCTAATCAGCGCCGCCAGTGGTTCCAGCACCAGGGCGAAAAGTAGTGGCGAGAGGGGACATCCCTGTCTGGTCCCTAATGCCAGTTGAATTGTACGTGAGATGTGAACATTGGCCACTACATGGGCAACTGGATTGGCATATAGAAGGCGTACCCAAGCTATAAACTTAGGCCCAAAGCCCATGTGGACCAGTACCGCAAATAAATGTCCCCATTCCACCATGTCGAACGCCATTCTCGCGTCCAGTGAAAGGATTACAGCTTGCTCTAACAGCAACGGGGCTCTCGCCAGGACCCCATGAATCCGTCTCAGGTTGAGAGCGGTATTTCTGTGTGGCATGAAGCCCGATTGGCCAGGGTGAATCAGGAGCGGGAGATGTGCCATCAATCTAGTAGCTAGCAGCTTTGGGAGAATTTTTGCTTCTGCATTAAGAAGTGAGATAGGGCGGTATGACGCACAGTCTGTCGGAGGCTTGCCAGGTTTCAGTATCGCTACTATCGCAGCTGTCCGTTGATCCCACGGGAGCTCTGCCCCTGAGAGATTCTCCGTGTACATAGCCAACAGTGGCGGGCTGAGTGTATCCGACATGAGTTTAAACCACTCTATAGGGATCCCGCTGGGACCAATGGCTTTTCCGGATTGTATTGCCTGTATAGCTAGCTGTATCTCCTCAACATAGAGGTCGGCTTCCAACTCTTGGACTGCCTCTTGTGGAAGCGTCCTGGTCACTATGTGTTCGAGAGACTCCAGGGCTGCGCTTTCCGTTACTCCCCGTTCAGGGGTATATACCTTCTCAAGGTGATCTGCTAGTATGTTCACGATCTCCTCAGGGTGTGTGTGTTGTTGTCCCTCCAAGGTTTGAAGTTGTTGTATACCTCTATTGCTCCCTCCCTTTTTTTCTAACCATGCTAACAGCTTTCCGGCTTTATCTCCCACGTCATAGATCCTATGAGACGTAGCCGAAATATTGTCAACGACCTGCAGTCTGATGTGTTCCCTGTACCGCTGCTGGTGTAATTGTAATATATGTGCTGAGTTTACCGTGGGGTCTGACATATGGGCTACATTCGCCTTATGTAGGGACAATTACAGCTCTGACAATTCCTGTCGCTGTGCTCGTTTGTGTCCTGTAATGGAGGCCATTGCTTGCCCACGAAGGACTGTTTTGTATGCTTCCCAAAGAATCGAGGGAGAGGTCACTGATGCTCCATTTTCAGTGAAGTAGAATTTGGTCGCTTTCTTAAGATCTTTTTTAATTTTGGGGACTTTCAGAAAATTTGGGTAGATGGGGTATATTCTCCTCCTTGTTTTCTCCCGGCTAGAAAGGGTCATCACCACTGGAGAGTGGTCCGCTATGCCCCTTGGGAGTATATCTACGGTGACAACATCCTGCATCCCATTACCCAACATAAGGAAGTAGTCTATGCGGGATAGGCTATTGTGTACTGTCGAGTGGTAGGTATATTGTGTCGTAGTGGGGTGCGTGTGTCTCCAAATATCCGCTAGACCCAATGCTGGTAGAAAACCCCGGAAGCCTGAGGGAGCAGATGTATTCGTGCGCGCCGGGAATCTATCTAATATTGGGTCTGCCACTGAGTTAAAGTCTCCCCCTATGATGACGTCACCCACCGGGAGGTCCAGCAGGAACTCTCCCAGTGCTGTCAGGGCCACTGTTTGAAGTGCTGGAGGTATGTAAACTGACACAATATTCAAGAGGCGGCCCTCCCACTGCCCATGTACTGCTGCAAAGCGACCCTGATCATCTACCTTGTGTTGTAGGAGGATGAACGGAGAGGCCTTCCTCAGCAGGATACCCGTCCCCCAAGAGCCAGAGGTAAACGCGGAGTGCGCCACCATTTTGTAGCCCCGGCGATCTAGTGCCTGACAAGCCGTACCCGTAAGGTGTGTTTCTTGCAGGAGCACCAGTGCCGGGCCCTGCCGCTTGAGTGCCTGCAACACGAACCCCCTCTTGATTTTGTCACCTAGCCCTCGCACATTCCATGTCAACAGTTTTAGGGGGGAAACTGAGGTCCACCGCAATGAATCAGTAAGGGCGTGCGACTGCGAGCGTTGTGTCATAATGTAGTGGTGTGAGTGTGGTTAGCCCTGTCTCCCCCATAAGTACCGTATCTCTGCTGGGTTGTCTAATGATACGTGTGAGTGTCTTGTCGTGTCTTGCCATAACGTGAGAAACAGAAACAATAACAACAACAGTTGAATTTTCCCTCCCTCCCCACCTCCCTGCCTCCCTGCTCCACGGACTCAAAACCGCCCGCCTCCCCAGCTTATCAGAGTGCTTTGTCCCATCCCCACCCATTGTACTTGCTTGCGGGGGTAAGGAGTTCCGCCATGGCAACGGCCCCAACTGCCCTCCTTAGCTTCTCCCTGCCCAGAGTCCAAGGGCAGCCCGCCCAATATGGTAGTTGTATACTGTCATAGTTACTGTAGCCTGACCCTCCGGACACCGGTTACTGTTCGTCGTCGCCCTGCCCCACCTCCGATGAGTGGTCCGGATCATTTCTGTCCGACATTTGCGAGCCCTCTAGGAGTTTGTTTCGCTGGTGCCGATGTTGCCTGTCAGTGCGAGGAGGTCGTCCCACCTGTCGCCAGCAATCCAGCCAGTCCTGGGCCGCCCCAGGCATGCCGAAAAACCATTTTTTGTGGTCAACTACCACTCTCAGCCTCGCCGGGAAGAGCATTGAGTAAGGCAAGTCCTTTGCCCGCAGGGATTTCTTTACCTCTGTGAAGGTCTTCCGGCGTCGGGCCACTTCGGCTGTGTAGTCCGGAAAAAAGGCAATCGTTGAGTTCAGTATCTTGATAGAGGGAGAAGTTCGCGCTGCTTGGAGTATGGCGTCCCTGTCCCGGAAATTGAATAGTCGGGCCAGCACCGGCCGCGGTGCAGCACCCGGCTTCGGTACTCCGCCGAGCACCCTGTGCGCTCTCTCCACCGAGAAGAAAAGCGACAGAGCCTTCGGTTGCAATTTGTTCTTGATAAGGTCTTCGACATAAAGGTCCATGGCTCGCTTTCCCTCCGATTCCGGCCAATCCAAAATACGGACATTGTTGCGCCTCGAGCGCCCTTCCTGGTAGTCCAGCTTTTCCTGGAGCTGTTTATTGACGGCTTCCATATGTGCCATTGCCAGTTGCAATTCCGACGTGTCCTCCACAAGGGATTTAGTGACTACCTCTACTTGTGCCACTCGTTCTGTTATTTTGTTAAAGTCCGCTCTCAGCAAGTTGACATCTGTGGAGATAGAGCCCACCGTCGTTTGGACACTGGATAGTGTCTTCATTATATCTTCTAATGTCACTTTCTTGGTCCCTTCACCCTCTGGGCCTTTTCCTGTAGAGGTGCGGTTATCTGCATGCGACGCATTGTTCTTGTCGTAGGCGAATTTATCCAGTTTCGCCTGCGTTGCATTATTTCACGGCCCTCATCCCGCTATGGTCTCTGCTGCTTACTTGTCACCGGATGTCCTCGCACCCCCACCAGTGCGCGTTGCTGTATCGGGAGCCCTCCGTGCGGAGATGGCGCAGGCGACGTCGCTTTCGGGCCCCTGTAGTTAGCCAAGTAGTACGGGTCACAGTGCACAATGGCACCACTTCCTAGGTTCTCCAGGTCAATCAATGGTCGGTATAGGCCGTCGGGGGAGCGCAGATGCGCCGATCACGGCCGCGCCCTGTGTGTCGCTTCTGGTGTTTATAGTGAGTCCTCCAATCAGTGTGTAGATCTCCGGCCTTGTCTCACACTGAACCTCCCTTACAGCCTCAATTGAGTCCACCAAAGGCCGCCCCGCTGCCCATGCGCCCGCAGGTCACCTCACAGCCAAGCCGGAGATTGTTCATTGAGACCGGTGCCTCGTGACTTGGTTGCCGAAAGGGGCCTTTTCCAAGCAGTGCCGATTGTTAGTCGCATCTAAGTCCCCTCGGCAATTCTTGTTCACGGGACCCACGCACGCACTCACTGGGTCACCCGTTTTTGACTGTGGCAATGTGTCGTTCTAATGCCAGTAAACTGGGGGAGAGCAAAAGGAGTATGCGCGATCGGCACCAGACCCGGCTCCCCTGTCCCGGCTCGGGCGTAACATGTAGCGCCTCTAGGCCAATCGGCGGTGTTGTCTCCGATGTCGGGCCGCGTCCCCCACACCTCGTTCCGCCTTATATGCACTTCCCCAGTCTCCTTTATAGGCGGAACAGCCCCCGGTCGCGCCCGCCATGTCTCCGCACCGCAGGATCTTTGTTTTGCATGGGAGGTTTCCCTCGGCGGTCACTTCCGGTACGCACTCCCGGCCAGGCCTCACTTCCGCCCGGACAGGCACAAATGCAAGCCAGGCGCCGCCACAGCCACGACAGGCCTTCACCGGATGCGTCAGACTTCGTCGGGTTCCCAATGTCGGACTGGCCGCAGAGTTACTTCGGGCGGTGCCTCTCGGTCTCCACACTCGGGATCTGCCGTCGGGGGAATAATTGTGTCGGATAAATGTCCGGATTTATGCGATGGAGCCACCTAGCCTCTCGCGCTCCTCGTTTATGCAGCCACCATGCTCGGCCGCAAGCCACGCCCCCCGAAAAGTAAATATTTAATTGAATTTAGTAGTAGATGCTATTGTGATATTTCAACTATATGTACATTTAGAAAAAGTTAAGTTATAAAACAGAGACCAGAGAAAGAATTCCCTACCTCATCTTCAGTTACACCTTTTTTCTTACAAGCTATACAAACTACTCCCACATTTCTCCTCCTAGTCCCTCCACACATAAATCTCTAAGCAACTTACCAAATCCTTCTATCCTGAATACTTCTCCTTTGCTAAATCCAATTCCATGTACACTATCACCCTCTCTCACACTCCAACACTGCAACAAACCAAAAGACACTTTATGCCACCCATCGACCACCACTCTTCATCCTCTTGCCTCCTCCTACTGATTATATCCCTTCTTTGGGCTCTTCAACTCTCTCCACCATATCCTCAAACCCTCCTGTGCCTACTCTCCTTTCAAACATACTAATTATTACCACTAATATTCATCATAATGCTCCTTCACACCCTCTTATTGCTCATTCTGTAAAGTAATTTCTAAGCAAGCTTGAATATGATCTTGACCTTGAGTCCCTCAAAATCCTCTGCCTAAACCCATTGCTGAACATAATTCTTTTGCCAATCTTTCAATACCCCAAACGTACTTTCCTGTGTGTCAGAAATCTGGATGAGAGGTGATTTACCCCCTCCATTCTGCATAAAACCATTATTTGTGATATAAGATACTTCCTAAGAATTGCCTTTGAAAAGTCTAAAGGTGGGCTAGCCATCATCCAGAAAGCAGACCCAACCAGTTAGAGGTAATTGAGGGCTTTTAATGAATGTGCATCTTATTGATCCAAGGCTCACCATCAGCAACCTTCACTTGTGCCTTCTTCCTACCCTACTGACCACCCTACATTTCATTATTTCCTGAAGCTTTCCTGAACTTCTTTGGACAGAATAACTTAAATCGCTGCTGTTAGAATTCGGGGTCTCTAGTTGGCACAGGTAGGTACTTGTGACAAATAGGGACCCTGGCCTCAAGTCAGGGTAAGGGGGATACACTCTTTAGATAACACCTGCTCACCTCATTGGTAGCTTGGCACGGGCAGACAGGCTTATCAAAGGCAATGTGTAAAGTATTTGTACCAACACTCACAGTAACACAGTGAAAACACCACAAATGGACTCTACACCAGTTTAGAAAAATAGAAGTATATAATCTAAACTAATCAAGACCAAATACGACAAAAATCCAACATACACAGTTCAAGGATATGATTTCAAAAGAGTTCCTAAGGTTGCGTTAAAATATTCCACAGTTGCGTCAAGTTTTAGCCAAAAGTACCTTTAGATGCGACAAAAGTTCCAAGGGAAAGCTGCAGCGTTGAAAAACAAGCAATGCGTCACTCCTGAGACCCTGGGGAGGCGATGCGACAACCACGCTGGATGCAGCCGGCGTGTTGCGGTGATTCCGGTCAGTATGGGGAGGGATGTGATACCTTGTATGGATTCCAGTGCGCAGGTTTCATAGGAAGCGTCTCGCAAAGGTACGATGCGACGATCTTCGGGATGGCAACCATCTCAGGTGCGGCGGCGATGCGCAGCGCAGCGTCGATCTTCTCCTCTTGCGGCCCCTCGATGTGATGGCTCTGTGACAACTCTCGCAGCGACATGATGGGATCCGCAAGCAAGCGGTGCAACAATCTCACCCAGTGGTGCCAGGCTATGCGACGATACTCGCAGCAATGGTACTCTTCCCGCACCGGAGGGGCTGCAACAATCTCAGTCTTTGGGGCGGAGGGAATTTCCTCGCACTGACGGGGATGCGCTCTGCAAGCGTGCGATGTATGAAACTTGGCAGATTGTCTTTAGTTTCTTCTTATCCAGCTTCCCAACAACAGGTACAACTTCCAGTGGCACCTCAACTGGCCCAAGCACTCTAGGAAGGACAGAAGTGTCTCAGTAGAGTTCAGGGGGAAGCTGTGGGTGAAGTCCTTTTGTTCCTGGGACTTCTTAACAGGGAGCTAGCTGTACTCAGGACCTTGACGATCTCTTCAAGCAAGGGGACACAGCACAAAGCAAAGTCCTTCCCCTCTCCATGGCAGAAAAGCAACTGCAGGTCAGCCCACAAACACACAGCAGGACAGTCCTTCCTCTTCAGTCTTCCAGCTTTCTCCTTGGCAGAGGTTCCTTCTTCATTCCAGGATGATCTAATTTTGTGTAGTCATGGGTCCTGTACTTATACCCCAAAAAGTCTTTGTTCCCTTTGTGCAGGAGGGCTCTGAGCCCGGTCTGAACCAGTTCTGGGTGTTCCTTGAGCACTTTGTTTTCCTGGCTTCTCCTTTCCTTTCAGAGAGAGGGGCAGGGTCGTCAGCAGTCCAGCAGGAGGTGGAGCCAGCATTGTGGAAGGCAGGCACAGCCCTATGCAGGCCCAGGTGCTACCCCCTCCCACCACTCTAGATGCAGATGGAGCTATTCAGCCCAGGGATGGCCCACTCAGCCTCCGGGAGCCACCCAGCCCCTGTCATTCACAAACCAGACAGTCAATTCACAGGCCAAGGCACACAGAAAGGTCAGATAAGAGAACAGCCACTTTCTAAAAATGGTGTTCTCAAACACAGGATTTAAAAAACACCTTTCCTAAAAGATGTGTTATTAAATTCTGAGTTCAGGGATACCAGACTTTTATGTCCTATTTTCCACAGAGTGCACACAGGCGCTGCGGTAGCAGGCCTGAGACACCATTTTAGGGCTACTCATGTGGGTGGCACAATCAGTGCTGTAGGCCCCTTAGTAGTATTTGAATCATCAGCCCTGGCACACTCAGTGCACTTTACTAGGGACTTCTTGGTAATACAAATATGCCAATCATGCATAACCAATTACAATAACAATGTACTCAGGCAGCACTTGCACTTTGACACTGATCAGCAGTGGCAAAGTGCCCAAAGCATCTAAACCAGCAAAAATGAAATCCAGCACAGCATCAAAATACAGGAGGTAGAGGCGAAAAGTCAGGGGAAACCACGCCAAAGATGCCAGGTCTAACAGCTGCCTACTTGGAGACTTCAAAACTTTGTTTGACAATTCAAACCATCTCAAGTGAAAGGATTTCTCAACAGCCATGAGTTGATGATTTTTCTACAACTGCATTCTGCACCTACCTAAGATGCAGGACATACACTTCATGATTCAGAACTATTTTATTATGGTTTTGTACAGCAAGTACATAGCCAAATACGACTCATGTTGCCTATCTCATTGCAAGTTCCCAGCGCGGAGCACAGCAAGTCGAGTCTTGAACAACATTATGCATACAGAATAATAAAGGAACAAAAAACATAAAGGCCATAGGGTTATCATTTTGTCCTTTCCCTGTGATAACACAGAGGATATGTCAATGGTATGGAAGTATTTGGTTACTTTAGGGCAGTCCTGTATGATGTGTGTTAGTGTTCTCATACCCCCACAAATCCTCCAGCACCTGAGGGGTGTGTCCAGATGCCATTTATTTATACATTCTAGGGTGTAGTACCAGTAATATGCCATCTTTAGTAGGGCATCCCTTCCCATACTACTAATAGCCGATTTCCGTGTTCTAGTATAAATGTCCCTCCATTTCGTCTCTGTCAGTTGTCACCCTAGTTCAGTTTCCTATCGTTTTTGAGCAGGGGAATAGTCCACTGAGTTCTGATATTGTAGATGTTTATAAATGTCTGATAGGATATGTTTGTCTTCCCATTTCATAATAAGCCATTTCTCAAAGGATGTCAAGGCCCTTCCTGCTACACTTTTCATTGCTGGGTGCATCAATCAATCAACCAGGATTTTTAAAGCTCTTCTAATCACTCTTTAGGGTATCCAGGTGCGTGCAGCTCCTTTAGGTCTATTCGAGCAGCCAAGTCTTGAGGGCCATTTAGAATTCTGGAAGTGAGGTGATGGTCCGGATGTACTTGGGGAGGCTGTTTCAGGTCTTTGCTGTGATGTGGGAGAAGGCACGTCCTTCCCTTCTGCTTCGGCATGACCCATGATCCAATGATGATCTTTTGAGTAGTGCAAACGTTCTGGCTCTGGGTGGTCAGAGTCATCTTTTAATTGTTCAAAGGTTGCAATGCCATCTGCATGGTATAGATCTCCCTCCCTCTTGCAGTTGGCATGTTGCCAGGCCTGGTAGGCAGAACCCGTTACTGCAGGTGCAAAGTCAGGGTTATTCAATATTGGGGTCATTGGTGATGGCATCACTGTTAACCCCTGGACCTTCATGATCTTGTCCCATACTTCCACAGCTACCTAAGCCACCAGGGAGATATAGACACTTTGTGGTCTGTGTTGTTTTGCCAGCCATGGGACTTTCCAAATACATATGTGAGGACACGCTTGGTCTATAAAACACCAGTGCTTTTTGAAGGTGATATATCGGCCACTCACCTATATATCAAAGTTGTGCCACTGCGTAATAGTGTGACATGCAGGGAACTCCTAAGCCTCCCAACTCTATTGTCAGGAAGGTCCGGCATCTCGACATGTGGGGTTTCTTGCCCTCTCAAATAAATTGGTTGATATATTTCTGCAATTTCTCTATTGTTCATTCTAGTAGTGAGATCCGGATTGTTTGCATCACATAGAATATTTTAGGGAGTAGTGTCATCTTAACCTCCTCCATATGACCCAGCCATGTCAGTCTTCCGTTACTCCAATTCTGAACTGTGCTACGGATGGCCATGATTAGTTTGTTGTAGTTAAGTACGACCATCTTGTCGATAGTGCGGCAGATTTTGATGCCTGGATATGGGATATGTTTTTGTGTCCACAGTAGTGGGTACTTCTGTGCGAGGGTGTCTTTAAGTTCTTTGGGGAGTATGAATGCTCATGATTTGGGACTTGGTAGCATTAATTTTAATGCCTTGCTAAATCTTTCTAGCGCATAAAGTAACACAGGGATGGAGGACAGTGGGTCAATTAACATCACCATTGCATCATCGGTGTAGAGAGCTATTTTATGTTGTTGCCCTCCGAACTGCAACCCCTATATGTTTTAATGGAGATATATCTTCTCAGCTAATGGTTCCATACACAGTGCAAACAGGAAGGGAGAAAAGGGACAACTTTGCCTTGTCCCACTCCCCACTACAAAAGGGGCTTAAGAGTTGGCCATTAACCCTAACCCTTGCATAAGGGTCCGTGTAGACGCTAGATATCCATTTCCTTATTCAAGGTCTTCTCCCACTTTTTCTAGTGTCTGCCCATGGAAGGGCCAGTGAACATGGTCAAATGCTTTTTCAGCATTGATAGATGGTAGGAATGTGAGTTGGGATGCTCGTCTCACTTTTTCTAATATGTGGAACAGTTATTTAGTATTGTCACTGCATCACCTTTCAGGGTTAAAATCAGTTTGTTCTGGGTCTATCAACCCCTGCATATCAGGAGCCTTTCGTTGCGCTAAAATCCCGGTGAAAATCTTTACGTCCACATTCTATAGCGATATGGACCTGAATGAAGAACACTGTGTGAGATCTTTCCCGAGCTTGGGTATTACAGTTACTACTGCTTCCCGCATCGAGGGAGCCAGGGTACCAGAAGTGCAAACCTGTTAAATAGCCATGTCAGTGTTGGGGCCAACAACAAACAAAACACCTTATAAAAGGCTTTCATAAGGCCGTAGGGCGCCTTCCCCAGTCGAAGTTTGGTGATCAATGATATCACTTCCACCATTGTACTGTCTGCATCTAGGTGTTCTGCTTGTGCGGGTGTTATGGGTGGTAGGGTGACATGACATCCACCAGTAGGTGTGTTTGTCAGAAGAGGAACAGCTGGGCCACTGTCTACTGACCTGCATAGAAAGTATGGAACATGTCCGCTATGCCAATAGTGTTGTTCACCACATTCATGTAGTGTTATAGTGCGGTCCTGTCATTCAGCTCTTAATTTACAAGCTAGCAGGTGGCCCGCTTTATTGCCCCTTGTGCAATACCATTGCTTAAGTTAAAGTCATGCCAGTTCCATCTTATCAATGCAGGGAGACCCCTGTATGTTTACTGCAACCCTCCCTTCTAATTATTTTCTTTTGTCTCTTTGGTCCCTGTTCGAGTGTGCCGCTTGCAAGATGAATTCCCCTGGTTGACTATTTTTATTGTGTCCCACAATATCGGGGCAGTCATGCCAGGAGTGTCATTGATAGTAAGGAAATTTGTGATGATGCGTTTGATCGTTGCTATCACCTTGTTGTGTTTCAATATGCTATTATGAAGCCTTCACACCTGTGTGGGGGTATCTGTGGGGGACATCTGTAGTTCGATTGTGATGGGGAAGTGGTCAGACAGGTCAGACTTTACCATGTTGGTGCGTATGGTCATTGTGCATGTGTGTGTGGTGCCAATAAAGTTGTCAAGTCTAGCATAGATCTGTTGTGAGGTTGAAAAGAACATGTATTCACGTTATGTGGGATGTAAGTCTCGACAAATATCAAGAAGCCCCAGGTCTTTGATCCATGTGAGGCACCATTTTGAAAGCTCCCCTGTTTGTCCCATCCTTTGAGCGGATCTGTCCATGTCTGTGTGCATTACTATATTGATACCTCCGCCAATAAAAATGTCCCTATCTGCGGATGCTAGGACTTGTGTAAGGGCAAATTTAAGAAATGATTCCTGGTTCTGGTTTGGAGCATATATGTTGACCAGTGTAAGGGTGGTGGATCCGACCAGTGTGCGTACCACTAAAATTCATCCTGGTATGTCAAATAATGTGCCAATGAGTTTACCCTTTAATTTGTTAGCCAATAGGCTAGCCACCCCCCTGATGTTTGGAACTGGAAGAAAAGAGCTGCCTGGAAACCAGAGGTATTAAGCCTCGGCCAATCTTGTTTGATGAGATGTGTCTCATGCAAAAGACAGATGTCGCAGTCCATGTCCATCAGTCAGGAGAGCAAAGACAGGTGCTTAACTGGGGCATTAAGCCCTCTTACATTATATCTTATGACCTTCATCATTGTGGAGTTGGAGGGATAGTGCAATGACCCCGGATGACCCTGAAGTTTGAGGCGTACCCATTTATAGGCCTAATTGTCAACATTGTTGTTCTAGTTAATGTTGCTAGTGGATCAACTTTCCACCCCCAACAATATCCTAACAACGTGCACTCCCCACTCTACAGAGCATCCAGTTCCTTGAAGTGACCCAATCATTGAGCTCAAAGAGTCCGCGTCAAGTCCATTCTCTGTCACTCATTCCAATGCCCCCTCCCCGCTCCTGCCCACCACTCCTTACAGATATCTTACCAAACCCCACATCTCACCCACTCTGGGCATTGAGGTTGAAATGTGTCAGCAGCACTGTGAGACCACTGCCCTGGCCGAGGAGCAGCAGAAGTCACCCCTCAACCTCTGCTGTCTAACTGGCCTGCAGCTTACTCAGGACCACCTGACTCTCCTTGTGGATTTCGTCCTGGGAGGCACAATGTGTAGATTGCTTGTTTGCCACCTTGGTCCAGCATCCTCTTTTACCACATTCTGGTGTACCTGTCTGGTGGGCAGTGTCAGCCAGAGATGGGCTCTCCAGTATGCCCAGCAAATCCAGTATCAATCGCAACTCTGCCAGATTGCGGATGGTATGTGTTGAGCCGGAGATGATGAACAAAAAGGCTGAGCGGAAAACCCCAAAGGTACTCTACACCTTTGTCTATGAGGAATGCCATCACTGGGATGACCCCAGTCACTGGCATTGGAGGGTGTTTAAGGAGAGGTCCTGGCAGAGGTGCAATGTAGCCCCCTCAAAGGTGATTGTTCCAGTTGTGCGAGCAAACACCAAGACTGCGTCCTCCTGCTTAAATTGGTGTACACAGGTGAGCAGGTCCACTGGTGCTTTCCTAGAGTCTGATCACCTGCCAATTACGGGGGAGTAGTCAAGCTGGACGTCCTTCTGTATTAGGCTGTGGAGGACCAGGTGTAAGAGCAGTTCCACCTAGTCTTTGGGCATGCCTGACACTAATTTGTTGGGAATGCTCGTTTACAAATATTTGATCTGTGGGATCTGTTTTCCAAGTCGTCCAGGTGGCACTGGAGGTCGGTGTTTTGGTCGGCCCCCTGAGTGCCTCAAGGTCCTCCTCCCTGGCGTTCCCCGGGGTTTTCAGTGTGCAGACTTGCTATCCTAAATCTGGCGCACCTAAGAGAGAAAGATTTTGAATCTTAGAGACTGCAGAACCAAGCAGCCAGCCTCTGCTTGAATCTGAAGAAATTGTGTCTCATCACTCCCCTGCTAGATTCCGATGGTACAGATGATTTGGTTGAGATAACTTTACATTGCCTTCAGCCTGTGAGGTTTATGATCCTAAGTGCACAGCAGAACTGACCCCACACTTGGTACCTGGCCAAATCCAAAGGTCTAGCAAGGCAAACCCAATCACAGAAACCAGATCCAACCACAAGATCAGCAGTGGTAGACCAGTCCATGAAATTGGCTCTTAGGTCTGAAGCTTGCTATGTATGCCAAGGTCTAAAATACACAACCAAGCTTGGCTAAAATGAAAATGAAACTCCAGACAGGTCTGTTCATAAACGACTTCTCCACTGATGCCCCCTCTCTCCAAATAGAGAATGGACTCCTCCAAGCACACTTTATGCCCCAGCATAGGCCAGAACTGAAGATCTACAGAAGTCTTACTGCTACAGAACGACATGGATTCATTTCTTTCAATTTCTAAAACAAAAGGCAACTGTTGACAATGTGCTTTTCGGAGCTGCAAATGCTTTTCTTCTTATAAGTCCGGCCTTCGCAAAATAAATCGACAATGCATTAATTTACTGGTCGTTTTATGGCACAAACCTCCCTATAGATCCTCCACCACCTCTTTCATCAGTTATCAGAATGCCCGTCTCTGTACACTAAAGGGCACTGCACACTTTTATTTCACTAGTATTCTTATCCTTGTATGAACTTTTAACTAAGGCGCACTATTTCCATTTACAGCTGTTCCTACCTCTTTCGCTAAAAAACGTGCACCGCAATCCCTCCAGAATTAACCCCCAGATACATCAAGCATACATTTTGCGATTCCTTATTTGCGAAAAATAAGGAATCGCAAATAAGGAATCGCAAATTGCAATGCATCAAGAAATTGCAAAATAAATAGCGATTCCCTAAAATTCTTAATTGCGACTCGCAAATTGCGAGTCGCAATTAAGGAATACCTCCCCATTCATTCCTTTGGGCCTAAAGGCCCATAGGAATGAATGGGAAGACAATCTCAAATAGCGATTTGCAAATTGAGATTGCGATTTCAAGGGTGCAGGGGTGTCCAAAGGACACCCTGTTGCACCCCTGAAATTGATCTGTGCACATATGTTGCGCACACACATGCCCTTGCACTTTAGTGCATTTTTCAAAGTTTTTGCAAATTACCATGAAGTTCAACTTCATGGTAATTTGCGCCCCCTATTAGCGAAATCACAAGTTTTTTAACTTTGATGCATTGCATTTAAGGAATCTCAAATTGAGATTCCTTAAACGCAATGGCAATTTAAGAAATCGCAATTTTGCGATTTCTTAAATTGCGATTTTTGCATTTGGGATGATGCATCCCAAATGCAAAAATACGATCGCAAAGGTGCACATTCTGAGAATCTGCCCCTTTCCGAGCGGATTTAAGCTTGATGCATCTGGTCCTAAGTCATTTGTCCCCCTGGCACCCTTCAATCAAAAAAGTTTCCCCCGGGACCTAATGACAAATACCTCCTGGCATACCATTAAAGCATCTTTCAAGAACACCCCCCTCTTCCACCTCCTGGAAGATTCAAACTGGTTATGTAGTTCATCTCTGCTGATTTTACTGGTTGTACCAAAAACCACACGTTGGTCACTCTGCTTATGTTCTCTTTAAGTAACATGTGAACCATTGTGGCCAAAATACTTAACAGTAAAATGTAGCACTTAGAAATTCACACACACCTACTGGTGGTTGTTTCAGTGTCGTGTGTGCACATCTCCATAGTGAAATGGGGTATTGTTTATACGAAATGCGTTAGCCATTGATGCTTTCTGTGGAGGATGGATGAGCAGTGTATCTTATGCATTTGAGCACCTGATAAATCGGAGGGACCCCTGCCTCGTAATTATGTGTGTGGTTGCTAAACTTTTTGTCATAAGGGCTCGTACTTAATTTTGACTTACATATATTGCATTTTCATGAAGTTAAATGTTAACCGAATTCTAGCAGATTATGCAAGATTCATACCCACACATGAATTTACCAGACTGCGCAATAGATTGCCATGGTATTAATATTAAGTAATGATTTTCTATAATGTTTACCATTGCAGCACATCGCCTTTTATCTAGAAATTTAAAAAGCAAACAACAGCGCCATCATTATTGTCTTTTCGCCAGAAACAACGTCTGTGCGGGTAGGTGGGCCAGATATGCTACTCATGATCAATGTATGAACATTAAAGGCCCAGGGAGTCCCATGTGGTGCAGGCTCCAAGGCCAGAAGCATTGGTATCTCCAGGTCTAAGTCACTCTGAAGTCTTATCACTGAGTTGTCAGTAAGGTCGGTAGCATGATGCTTATTTCTGGAAAGGCCATAGCGTCCAGTCTTTTTCCCATAGCATGGGACTTCCCCTCCCATTATCCCCCCCACCACCCCATTTACAATGTACAATGTACACCTGTGTTCTCATTGTGATCGCTTCAGACATTTCAGTGATATATTCTGTGATAATAGCAAGAACCTCTATTAGGATAAGCAGCTATGATTTTTTTTTTTATTGCGGGGCTTAAAATGTAATCTAAAATTTATCCGTAAATAGAATTTTTGTCAGTTTCAAGGACAGTTACCCTCACGCATGTGCTGTGGCGGCATCAAAGCTGAGGCTGAGCACACATTTCTCCGCCGACGCAACCGCGAGGTCTCATCATGGGCGCGCGCGACATATGCCGCTGAAAGTTCCAGAACTTGATGCTGATTCCACAGTACTTAGGAAAGTTTCCTCGATCCATACGCCATTCCTTTAATTGGCTGCTGCTAATGCCTGCTGCATGGCTCAGCTGTTAATGAACTGCTTCCGGATTTAATCTCGCAAATGTTCCGCGTTCGTTGGTGTTTAATCCCGTTGTCTAATGGCCATTTTATTATGCAGATCAATACTGTTTACAAACATGAAAGCCCTCTGTCGGTTTTTGAACTCCAGAAACGATGGCATCGGTTATCAATAGCGAGACCGCCTCAGCAGGTGGCCTGCCAATAAGTCCCCCCCAATTAATATTCATAAAGCGAGGAAGATTAAAAGTTTATGGGGCGTAGGCTCTGTAAGACTTATCTGAATTTTGAGTAGTTGGGGGACGCGTGTGGTCTCTGATATCATTAACCCTATCTGCCTCCCCAGGCAAATGACTTTAACTTTGTACGAAATGAGTTTTAAAAAAAATTTCAACTTGCAGACCATATTAGAATTGCACTTTTAGAATGCATTTAAAATGCTGTAGAAATGTTTTTACATAAAAAATGTCATTAATTCGTTAAAAGAATAACTTAGTAAATTACACATAGGAAAAATTTGCTTGCTTATCTGTAAATCAGAAAAACGTGAAGATTTTTTTTTGTACCACGCTATCATACTTAAATGTGCCCTTGTGCTTAGGGCCAAGCCTATTTCTTTTGCTTTTGCTCATAAGCTAAATATACATTTATTTAGGACATTTTGCCTGGTACAAAAATCCTGCTAGAGAATGTGCTGACTTTAAGATTATGTTTCCTTAGCTTCATCGTGCCATTTTAGATCATTTTTACAGAACAATAAACCTTGCTGTGAATTCAGAATTAATAGACTGATAGAATGAACAATAATGTAGATATATTTTAATTATGCTTAGCTAAAACATCATTGATATTTGTTTCAGCCTCTGACTAGCCATTGTATTCACATCAGACACAGAATGCAGCTTTAGCTTCAGTAAGAAGGTTCTCAGGAGAACTTTCTTCCATGTTTCCAGCAATGGCTAGTGTTTAACCATGTATGGGCATAAATGCTTACCATGGGAATAGGAAAGAGAAACAACGGATGTTGACGACACCATCGGATGAGCGGTTTCCATTGGAAGAAAGTGTCGAACATCTACAAATTTTCGTTAAGTTATGGAGTGATTTTAGAGTAAGTGTTTTTAGTGAGTTAGAAAGGAGATCACTTATGACTCAGCTGCAGGAGAGTCGCTTCCTATTCTTGCTCTTTGTCACTAATAGCTATTGTTTAAGGTGACTTTATTCTGATTTCTCTGATCAATGCTACTGCAACGGTCATTCTTCTGTCACTGATAATCAGACAGTTGTTACTGCAACTGTGGGGAACTTGGCTGAGTTTTCTAGAACAACTCTTTATGGGAAGTTCTATTCTCTAACTATGCTCCAAAATCTGGCTCTTTACCAAAAGCAACTCTTCATGGGCTTCTCTGCATAGGGTAGGTCAGCTCCTTTAGCTAGTTTATTGGCGTCATGGAACACTCTGTGTTGACATATGCTGTCACTAAACAATCTTTTATTCAATATTTCTGTACATTGGATTATCCTGAATAAAGATGCTAAAACTATACTAATCCTTTAAGACAAATGAAGGTTTTGAAAACTTCAACAACCTCTCATCATTAAATGAACATTGAGGATCTGGCAGTTGATGATTTATGCATGACTTGTGTTTGTTCCAGCTCCATTAGCATCACGGTGGCAAAGGACCATACGACCTATCAAGCGCCATCTTGATTTCCAAACAGGTAAATCTGTAAGACGAGGTGTTTATTATTAAATAACATTTGGCCAATACTATCAGGCGCTAACAACTTGAATGTGGAATATAAAAATACAACATTTGAGATCCAGACAGAGCAATGCAGGCCTAAAGCTAAGTCATATGTGCATTACGCATTCTGAAACATGTCAAATAAGAAGTTCAGAGTGCCTGATACAGCCAGTTTCTCTCGTGCTCCATACAAGTGTAAAATGTGGGCATACCCCACAATTTTACACTAGCAATTTTATTGTTTACCAAGATGTTTCATATAAGTGATTAAAACTTTATGGACATCACAATCCAATTTCCTACAATGTAATATAATATGATAAATGAAAATAAAAACAGAAAATATTATCCATTTCAGTAAAATGTACTTTACTCAAGTGTTCATCAATGCAGTAGAAAGCCTTCTACATTCTACATTCAAGAGATAGTTTCACATATTTTCACAAGAAATGTATATAATTTTATGTTTCCATCAAATATTGTACCACTTTGGAAAACTCACCTGCATTTTACAAAATTAGAACTATTTTATCACAAAGCTTGCTTTTGAAAAAAGTCATTATTTCTGAAAGTAACAACCCCTAGGAATTGGCAACCAAGTTGCGAAATTGCTTTTGTAGCGAGGAACCACCACTACCACAGCAGTTGCAGCCCGGCCACTAATTTTGAAGTATCTTGGATTGGAGGGGGTGCGGTTATATGTCCTCTGAAGTGAAGCAATTTCTGGTGGACACACCTCTATATTGGCATGGAGGAACTGCCGTCATCAGTTCCAGGAATCACACAGAGAATATCCCTGATGCCCCCTGAGCTTTCTCCAAGCATGTGGAAGACATTTGATAAGTATTCAATTACTTTCCCAGATAGAGGAGACACCATCATGTATGGGTTCCTCCTGGCTATCCTAAACTGGGCAGGTCATTCAAGTCAATTTCTGAAGATGTCAGAACTACAAAAAGGTGTTCAAGATGGTGGAGACAACTCTGACTCCACCAAAGGAACAAAGTCTTCTACCATTCTGTAAATAGACATCAGCCTTTGTCACCCTCCTCTTAATGAGTCTGTTAGCACCCGAAGGAGAGGTTCAATACACCATGGAGATATACCCAACATCTGGACTTCTGTGTGTTGGTCTCCTAGGGTGGATAACACTCTGTCATGCAGACTCTAAGGCCCGTATTACAAGTTTGATGTAAATTACTATTTGGGTGTAAACTAGATTTTATGTGCCATGCTGTAATACTGCATGCAGTTATACCACATAAGACATTACCGGATTGGTTTCAAAGGACAAATCCTCTACGTCAAAATGGGAGGACTTTTTCCTAGGAAAAGGCCTAGAATTATGGACACATGTTACTGCAAATTACATAGGAGACCAACACTGGATACTTACTTAGAACTCATGGTAAACTTGCAACCTGGAATTACTTACACCCCTGGACTTGTAATTACGGTGGGAGATGTAAATATGGATTTTGCTTTAAAACTTCGTTGCTTTTAAGAATTCTCCAAATTCTCTTTGGTCCTGTATGGTTTGTGCAGAATTGGTCTTTGCACAAGTCCCTGACTTCATAACAAGGATATTAGCATTTGCGGGTTGCCAGTTCCATGGTATATATATTTACAGAGCCCACCCTCTAGTCATACGAAAGAGTCCGGCGCCTGCATATTCATTGATTCTCAAGTGACGGAGTAACAAAAACTTTCTCAAAGAAGAAGGGCTCAATTGCTGCTAAGCAAGAGGTGCTTGTCCTGGCGAGTTTAAAGGCCTTCATTCATTCCTTTTACAGGTATGAAAATCAAGGTTTCAAAGCTGTCATCATTGTTGAGAAAAAGTGCTGGTGAGGGAGAGATAGTGCACAAAGATGACAGGATTGGCCCCTGTGTGCGGTGCGCATGCAATTTAATTACCTGAAAGGATATGTGGCTGGGTGGGAAGCTCTTGCTAAATCAGGGGCGCACAGCAATCTTTCTGCATTAACCAAGATGTGCAACTGTGCAGACTCAGGGAATTTTTGAGGATATGTGCCTTCACACAGCATATGATTTATAAATTTACAATTGTTAAGTGGATTTGTACTCTCTTTCTTGATAATGTACACTAACGGAATAATGTGCACATGCCTGGACATGTCCTTTCACACACTTTAGGCACACATGCGGGCACACAGTAAAACACTTGTAAGAACCCACGCTGTGTTATTAGACCTGCTCCAGACGACTGTGTACGAGCTACGTTCTAGATGCTTGATTTCTGGTGGGCAAAGCCAATAGGTCGGGTCTTTTCAAGTATGCATTTTTTGTTTTTTGCAAGCATCTGCAATAGAAATGTAAATTGTTTTAGTTTATTTTTTTTAAAAAAAAGGAAACAATCCACCCTCTACAAGTGAGTATTTGCCTCCAAATCAAAAAGTAAACATGGAACCATCACGGCATTTGGACCATAACTACGGAAGAGGTTCCAAAAGTTCCAGTGTACTCAAATATTTCAAACTGCTTGTTTCTGCCGGTAGCCTGTTTTGCAACAGTTTATTTTGCACAAGCTTATCATATTTAAATATTGTGGAGGAGAAGAAGGCCAAGCTGGGTCTTACGTCCTAAGGAAAGGATGGAGGCAGCGATGATGGGGCGTTCACACACCTCCTACTTGCCTAGGGATGTGGTGACTAGCTTTGTGGTGGGGGATGACATTGATAAGTGGTTCACTTGTTATGAGAGGCCACTGAGCAAGCACAGGGTAGACAAACAGCACTGGGTGGTATTGTTGTGGGAGTTGGTGCCTACACTGGTGAGGGATGCACTCCTGAATCTAGAAGAAGAGGTAGCAGGTTTGTACACCAACATGAAGGAGGTGGTAATGCAGATGTTTGGTCATACTCTTGAAGAGTACCATAAGAAGTTCAGAGGCAAATTCAAGGAGTCACAACCATCTTGGGCTGAATTTGTAGAGATCTTATTGAAAACACTGGCAGGCTGCATGAAAGCCAATACAGTAAACACTTATGATGGACTAAGGAATTTGGTTATGAATGAGCACATCTTGAGTAACTGTTTTTCAGAGCTGCACAGGCTTCTATCGGATTCCAAGCTGAATGACTCCAGACAGCTTGTTAAGGCTGCTGATGTGTGGAAGTGTCAGGTTCCCCCGGGACACTTTTGTGTCAAACTTCCCGGGGTTTCCTTAAGAAGGGAGGGTTCATCCCTCTGAAGTGATTGGAAGAGAACAACAAGACTCAAAGATATAACTACTTAGGATCCAAAATCCTGACAAAGGGAAAGAGGACCAAATCACTTCTGAGAAGTAAGAAGGTGGAAACGCAAGTGGGAAGTGTCCGTTTGAGAACACAGGGTGTTTTGACTACCTGCAGTCAGGGCACATGAGGGGTGAATCCACATGCCTGAGAAAGAAGTTACTCACAAGTAGACACTCCAGATGGGTGGCAATTATATTACAGGGGGAGTACAATTACTCAGGGGGAGGTATGGCCCATGTCCTAGTGTCCCTAAGTTGGGAGTGAACACAGAAATAAAGCTGAGGATATAATAATCACTTCCCGAGGGTGATAGTGAATGGGATCCCTGTCCCTGCTCTTAGAGATACTTGTGCCAGCCAGACCATGGTGGTGCCCTCACAATAGTATGTGTGAGGAAAAGTCTGTAGTTTAAAGAATGTCCATTGGGGGAATCTGACTGCCCTGTGGCCATGGTCTTCTTAGAGTGGTGGTAGTTGCCAAGAGTGTAGTTGTATGCCCCCACTTTTCCATAAACAGTATCCTTAGCTGCAAACTACCACAGGCAGGTAGGGAACCTAGGGCTGGGAGCCCCCAGGGTTTCCTACCCCAGGTCTCTGGTGGTACTGTCTTATGGTTAGGACATAGAGACCCAGAAGGGAAGTAAGGGGTATGAGGCAGGTACCACCAGCAGTGGGGAGGTATGACAGCCAGAGGATACATGCTATGACAGGAAAGGACCCCAAGACTGGCACTGGTGAGGGCACTTCTGTGATTGAGGTGCTGTCTGTGCTGCTCCAGAAACAGGAGGCCTGGACCAGATAACCCCTACCTGATACAGAGTGTGCCAATCTTGAGGGAGGCTATGTGTCTACCCTAAAAGTCCTGGGCTACCAGGCAAGTGTACAGCCTAGGGGTCTCACTTCTGATGTGGTAGGAGTGAGCATTTAAATGTAAAAATGTAAATGTCATGGTACTTATAGAGCGCACTGTCACCAGACGGTCACCTTGCGGTGTCGCCTATTCGGCTTCCTGGCGCTGATACTCATATCGCTGTGGAACCCCTCCTGGCTTTCCCTGTGAAGTGTCCACTACTGGGCACCCCCAGGGTGAAGCCAGACATCCTTAGCGCTGTTGGGGCCGGTGTGGAGGCTAAGCAAGCTATTGCCCAGAGTTGCAGCGTGGGGCCCGTGATTAGAATAAGCACCGAGGCGAGAATTAACAGGTCCAAAGAAATTGAGCCCGAGACCCCGCCGAGGCGGGAATCGAACCCTGGTCCCTGGCCAGAACTCTGCATCAGGGTCTGCCGCTCTAACCATTGAGCCACACTCCTCCACAAGAAAGAAAGAAAGGTGTCTGCAGCCTGGGATGTAGCCCTCACTCTGAGTTACCTAGGAGTTTCATAGGAGGCTTGAGAGACCTGAGGAAAATGTGGAAGACTCCTTGCCAGCCTTCGGCTGCGAGTGAGGCCTGCCTAAAGCACAGAAATTAAGCATGCACCTGTCACGTCCGGACAGCGGTCAGTGGCCTATGTTGGTTGCTAGCTTTTTTAGAAGAACTGATTCCTTAAGTAGGCCAAATCATCTTGTTAGCCCTTGTGGTACTGTCCACCTGCTGGGAAGCATATGTCGGTAGGCTATGAATAGTCCTTTCCCAGTTGGGGTCTGCATATGAGAAGAGTTCTCCATGGGTCAGATTAGTGGCTGAGCTTGACAGAGTGGCAGTACTCTCAAAACCAGATAATGAGGGAATGTGCACAACTGCTGAGGTGGTCCCTTTTCCTACAGGTAGTGCTCTTGACAGTAGAATGTGAGTCTGCAACTGACCACGCCAGTGCAGATGGCTTTCCACATCCTTTTTATTCTTCATCCATTGGTCAGTTAAATTGTCATTCGCATTTTGCTTGCAACCAACATAGCATACAGAATGGAGCAAGGGTCAGCCTACTTCAGCCATTGTGACTGATGGCATTTTGTTTGTGCACAATGTGCACATCTATAATAAAATTAGCCCTCTTCAGTGCCAGAGCTGGTGAGCCAGTGTTTCATAAAAAAAAACATAATTTACTTTTGTAAAAAAAAAGATTCTTTATAATGTAAAGAAATGAAGCACAACCTACAAGCAGGCAGTCCCAGAATTTGCAACCTCAATGGTTGAAACATGAAAACAGACTAACACAGAATCTGCTCATCCAGTCCATAGAAACGACAATACAGCTGCCATATTGTTCTGCTTTATTCTTTTACTTAGTTTAATGAAGTTCAATGACAATTCCTGTCATAGGGTTTACATGCAGCTGTAATTCAGTTTCATTTATCCAGCGGCGGCCGCCGTAAGTGAAAGGTGGTGGGCGAGTGGGGTAGAGGCATCATATGGGGGGAAACAGGGGAGAAATACAATATAAATAAATAAATAAATAAAACGTACCTTTGGCCGCATCCAGCATCGCGTCTCGTCGCGCCGTCTCTCCTGTTCCTGCCGGCTGGTCCCAGCAACCCCTGGAACAGGCTCCCTGTCCAATCCCCGTGCTGCACAGCAGTGTGGGGATTGGTCTGAGCAGGCAGGAAAGACGCCCTGCTCAGACCAGAGAGTCTGTGGGGTTTCTCCAACCCGGCTGCTCATTGCAGCTGGGCTGGAGAAAACCTAAGTGTGAATGTGTGTTTTGGTCAGCCTGAGAAGGCTGGCCAAAACACATATGTGCACTTAGGGAGTGGAGTGCACGTAGCACTCCTCCTCCCCACTCCCATGCCTAGGCCCCGCCCCTCCCAACACCGCTGGGTAAGAGCCGACAAATGTAAAATTAAATGATGCAAGAACATCGTTTTATTTTACATTTGCTGGCTCTGAGCCAGGCAGTGGGGCAACGCTCCTCCACCATTGCGGAGGAGCCACCACTTGATTTATCGACAGTCTGCATTCTAAATATTTCCAAAGATGTCTGTACAAATACTTTAGAAAATGAAGAGATCTGTGCAATGACATTCTCCTGTGGCGCCTACAGCCAAAGATATCAATGCCTGTTCACAGAGTGAAAGGCATACTGAGCAGATATGTGCTAATTAGCCCTGCCACCACCTCTATTTCCAGCAACAAGGATATGCAGGAGGTTAATGAATGTTCTATATGCTGCCACTTTCCCGGTGAGTAAAATATCCATTCCTGCGCCAGCTACACGCTTTTGGGGAGGAGAGGAGAGTGGCCGGATATCCAGAGACACATGACTTCTCGCTTCAATTTTTTATTGGTATTTCAGAAATAAAACAGGCTATGTTCAGTATATAAATATAATTGTACATAAAATACAAATAATACATTTGAAGATAAATCGAGTAAGAAAAGGGAATAACAAAGAACATTGAAGTATGTCAGTCACATGTATGGGAAAACAATCATTTCAACATATCTTTATGAATATATCAAATAGGATTCAAGTGAATACACCTTTCAGGATAGCTATGTTCCAAATATATATGAGGCAACAATGTTATGACTGTTGTAGGTCCAGAAAAGGGCCTTGAATACAATCAAATTGTTGCAAGTTATTAGTTAGGTTATAAATCATTTTCTCAAATGTTACCACTACATACATATCTTCAAGCCAGGAGTAAACTGTCAGGAGTATATTTGTCTTCCAAAAAATGTAGTATAATAACTTTAGCAAGACCAAGGGCTGTGGAAAGCCAGTTATAAGCATTTATAGACATGGGGGTGGGGGGTACGCCTGATATATCATGCAAAAGTGACAATCGTGCCCATAGGTCAAGGTTAATGGGAAAGCAGTCATTTAAATATTTCTCAATCTGAAGCCAAAAAGTATGAATTTGTTGACATTCCCACAATATATAAACAATGTCACAATCAGGTTCCTGGCATCTCTAACAGAGGGAGTCGGGCTGTGTTTGGCTAGATATAACTCAGAGGGTGACTAGTGCCAGCGATGCAATATTTTAAAATAACTAGATTTACTACGAGAATCTCTGAGTCCTCTATTGTAGTTTTCCAGTAATGTGTTCCATCCCTTCTCCAACAATTGTATATTTAATCCTTAAGACATTCACTGTTGTAATGAGGAAGAGGTGTTATTGCGTGAATATACTTTTGCAGTTCTCTCTATGAGCCTGGTGATCATATTTTCCACCCCACTCTAAGTAGGGCATTAAAGAATATGCTGTGTACTCAGAACCTTATTATGATGTTGGTCGGAAAGCAAGGCGACCGACTCCTTGTCAGAATCGGTTCCGACCGACTCGCGTTCGGCGAGTACGACTGACCAATTACGATGGTTCCGAACACCGTTCGGAAAGTCTCCTATTGACTTCAATTGGAGTCTGTGTTCCGACCATCAACACAAAAAGGGGGGGTTGAGGAAAGCCTTGCACCCTGTGGCGGGCACCACATGGTGCCTGCCACACTGTGCATGGTTGTAAAGGAAGGGGTCCCTTTGATACCCCAACCAGAGCCCTCAGGGGGAAGGCGGGCCTGCTACGGGCCCCCAAAGTCAGTTTTGACAGCCGTTCTGTGTCAAACAGACCGATTCGGAAAGGCTGTCCGAATCTGACATCATAATACGTAGGTTGGAAATGCGGTTCGTAGAGCTGTACAATTCGGCTTCGACTGACTAGGGGTCTCCGAATGCCAGTTGGAACCGATTCAGGCTGAGCATACAGTTACCTTTCCATCGTAATCGGTTGGTTGGAAACTGTTTCATGATGAACTAAATGTATCTTGCTGTGATTAAAGGTAAGAAGGTCTCCAGCAGGGCACCTCTCTCTCCCATTGTCCTCTCACCAGAAAGAACAGCAATACGTTTTGGTGTTTTCTGGAGCCTCTAAAATGAAATACTAGTTTGCATATATGTTGAAATTATTGCACTACCGAAAATAATGCATTATTTTTGGTAGTGCAATAATGTCAACATATATGCAAACTAAGCCGTAGCGACTAAGTTGTCGCGACAGAGTAAACTTTTAGACTGGACTAACCACATACTTCTCTGCCAGTGTCTCAGGAAAATACATCTCCTATTTAAAGTGCCCATGGCTTATGTGCAGTAGCGGCTGACACAGATAAAGACAGGAGTGGCAGGTATGCTGGCAGAGCCGGGGGCGGGGGGGCGGAATGGGCACTAGGGGTCACGAGAGGTAATACCATTTTTTTTGCAAATGTGCCTTCTGCTGTCCCTGTTGAGCTCTTCTGCTCCTTTTCACCTCTTCAGGAAGGCACAGGCTCCCAGAATGCCCCGCAGCTAATCCTGAAGCTGCTCTCACGCATGAGAGAAGATTCAGGATTGTCCTGAGTGCCCTCAATTTGTGTTTCAGGACAGACAGTGAGTCTGTGCCTGCTCTGTCCAACCCAGCTGCATTGCTGAGTTGGATAGAACTTTCACTGCGCATGATAGTTTGACAGGACTGAGATGGCTGGCCAAACCATTTTGCACAGGGATGGGAGTGCACTACCACTCCCCTCAGTGCCTGTCACTACCAGGCCCCACCCCCAAGACTCGGCAGAAAAGGAAAAACAAAACGAGTCTCATTTTATTTTTTCTTTCCTGCCGTTTTTTGGGGAGCAACCCTCCTCCGCCATAGCGGAGGAGCCGCTGCAGGATAAAGAGTGGTGGGGAGGGTGGAGGTGTCCTGGGGAGGGGCAGAGGAGCACACGGTGGGGGGGTTTAATAATTAAAAAGAATTAAAGTCTTACCTGGTGCTACCGGCCACTTCGCACTCCTCTGCTATCAGTTCCTGGACCCAGCTGTCCCTAGGACAGCATTATGTACAACCAGCCAATCCCTGTGCTGCTTTCAAGCATGAGAGCAGTACAGGGATTGGCCTGAGTGGGATGGCTTAAGGCTTGCTCAGGCACAGGGAGTCTGTGCTGTTTCTCAAACCTGGCTGTGCAATACAGCTAGGTTGGAGAAACCTGAGTGAGCATGTCAGTTTGGCCGGCATAAGACGGCCAGCCAAACTGACACACGCGCTGAATAGTGCACCTACCGGGAGGGCCGGCTCTAGGGCGGTGTGATCGGGGCCACTGCACCGGGTGCTGTCTTGGGGTGGGGGGGGCATCATTTTTGCAAGTATATTAACATTTTTAAAGCACCTACTGCTGCATTCCTGGCTTCCAGTAATGTTCAGGCATCAGTTAAAATGTCAAGATAACTCCGGTGATTAATCGTCTTCCTGAAAAGAGACTGGAGGTTTGTCTAGTGGAAGTTTTGACTCATCCTAAGGTAGTGCAGAGGGTTAAAATGCCTGCTGCTAAGAACGTGTACATGCAGATAACAAAATGCATATAATGTAAATAGATGAGTGGGCTATTGCTTCTAAGAGAGAGCACTTTTTGTTACTTGTAGTTTATAAGTCAAAATCCTAATATACAACATTGAATTATTAACTGTCATCAAAGAACTGCATGTAAAGTTCAACGTATATGTTAGAGCTATATTTTTTTTGCTGCACAGTCTTTCATTATCCTAATCTTCCCAAAGGGGTTCATTTGGGTAGAAAACTATCGTTATTATTAAAGAGAACCTCTAACAATGGTGTTACGTTTTAAATTCTAAATATGTGCGTTTCTAGAATAAGGACTCTTAAACTATATTGCCTACCAGTATCGATGACATGTTACTCCCACACTACACCTTGTTGTCCTGTCTGATGTAACATTTCCTGTACACTGATTTACACACATGATTGTCTCTGTGCAATGTGTTTGTGTGATGTAAATGGCTCTAACACTTTAAACTGTTATGAGTGGTGCTATACAACTACATGAATCTGAGAGACATTGGTTATGAAGACTTGAGGGGCACTGTTAAAGGGTGCTAGTGAGGGAATCCGTAGCAGAGGTGGCCATTGGGGGGGTGGGGGGGCGCCACCTAACACTGTCACACTGGGCGCCACCAGTGTTAAAGCCGGCCCTGCCTACCACTCCCCCTTCCCTCCTCTCATGGACTCTCGTCGCCCTTCTCTGAACACGCATCAGCCAACAGAAGCAAAATAACACAATTGTAAAATATTGTTTTTTTTTCAGCTGCTGGCTCTGAGCAAGTGGGGCTGTGCTCCTCCGCCATTGTGGAGAAGCTGCCGCTGTTTATGTGCCTGTGCAGGCATTCGCTCGAAAGAATACAATCTACTCAAGATCACACAAATTGGTCTGGGAGGGACCAAAGATTACAGAACAGGCCTCCCACTTCTACAGTCATTGATTTATTGATATAGCCACAAAATGACAGAGATTCCTATTGTAGCGCATAATAAAATAAAGGCAGTGCACCTTGTTTCTTACCTGTTTCGTTAGTAGTGTAAATAATCATCGTTTAATTGCAGCACACAATAAAGTAACCTGTTGCTTCTCTCCTGAAATTGATGATCAGGTATCTGAAGCGCGCCTTCCACATGGTGATATATCTCAAATAGACATAAGTCCTCGTTTTCACGTAAATTATATTTTATTGCCATAGCAAAAAAAAAAAAATATTTTTCTTACAGCTTTCTATTGCTGTAAGTCCCATAAGTTGCTATCACTCAAACTAATCGCAGTCTCTTATCGACATCATATGATTGAAACATTAGGACAGGTCTGCAGAGATTCCAGCCTGTTCCAATGCTTACATAACACTTTTAAAGCAGGTGCATTTACCATCTGAGCTACACCTCCATTACATTCTTGCTTAAAATGTGTATGGTTACAGTTTTTCCAAAAAAAACTAAAGCTGCCCCCATAAAAAGAATCACTGCTGCTTGGACCTTGATGTAGACGTGGCACAGCAGACAACGTGTTAAAAACTCACTACTGCTGCCTGCTGCCATTAAGTGGCTTTTTAGTGCTGGCTTTTGAGACAGCTTTGGCTCTTTCGCCAGACTTCTATATTTCAAGAAAGTCATACATAATGTGCTTACAGTACAGTATACGTAATATACTTTTGGTTAGCATGCATCACACATGGATCTTTAAACTGTGATTCATAGTTTGCTTTGTGCATCACAGCATACAACATGGGGCAATTTGTCAGAACACTGTACCCATTGACGGCTTTCACTTTGACTGACTAAGTAACACATAAGGTTAACATCCATGTACAAGTAGTTCCTTTATTTTTATTTACAACACTCTTTTCAAACGTTTCATTGTGTCATTGCAACTTCTCGTGACTTGCCTGCATGGTTAGGTGATGATTTATTAATGAATCCTTTATAAAGAATAATAATACAATGCATGGCGCACACACAACAAATGGTTTGTTAATTTAAAAATATCACTTATAAAACAGCAGCACTTGTGAATGTTTTTCAAATTAAATATTTTAATTGACCTCATACTGTGGACTGTGGCCATGTTTAAGTGGTGTCTTCTTTTCTTTTCTTTTCTTGCATAGCCCTGAGAAAAAAAAGAAAAAAAGAAATAACCATGGCACAATCCTGCAAAGGGCTGACCTATTGGCTTTGCCATTGCTTTGCTGACTAGCATTGCTTGCGATTGAGCTCTGCCCACTGGGGCGCAACTGTCCAGGCCCCAGTGTATGTGCTCTGATCTTTAAAAAATGGTAAAATTGGATGAATCCTATTTTCCCTCCTCAACTTTCTATGAAATGAAACAATATTTGGTGCAGGAAAATACACCAAATTAATGGAAAGTTAAATGTCACCTGTTGACGCCAGGAATGATTGTGCCGTCCACTAGAGTGACAAAGAAAATATGGCTAGCTGTTGGCCTGCCTGTGTAAACTGACTCCTGCAGCTTTTTGGACCTGAAGGCGAAACTGTCAAAATAAACTTTTTGAAAAGGAAAGCTATGTGATTGACCTATTGATTTATCTGTTAACCATGCTCCCCCATGTACTCCTCTTTGTAAAGCGCTCTGATATCTGCAAGGATCTTGTCCGCGCTATATAAAACTTTCAAAATAAATAAATAAATAAATCTGCAGTTCCACCATGAACGGGAGCAACATTTTCCAAATGCAAGCGACAGTTGGTGAAGAGACAGAATATCGAACTAAAAATATCAGTTGTACAAATATCGAGTTGCAAATATCGTGGGTCAGAAATATCGACAGCAAGAAAATCCTGGTCAAGGATATTGACTTAAGGTAAGTAATATCATTTTTAAAAATATCAAAGTGTTTAATATCGTTTGCAAAAATATTGTTGTTAAAAATATTGTTTGTTTATTAATATTATGTATTTTAGTATGTATTTTACATGTATGTGTTGTATTTTTTTTGTAAAAGAAGTGTTTGTATATTTAATATGTGTTACATTTTTTGTAGTTATAATTTTTTTTTTTAAATTATGTGTTTTTAGTTCCTTAGCGGGTTATGGGTTTATAGGGGAATATGGTGGGAAGTAATTTATTTATATTAAATGTATTGATTATTTTTTATTCATTAATATTTGTTTAATTGAGATGTTATAGTGTTAAATATGTAAAGTAATTAATAATTGGTTGTTAATTAATGTAAAATAATTAATTGGTAATTATTTCTGGTAATTAATTTTAGGTGTGTGTTGTGGTGTTTATAGGTGTTAAGGGTGGGAAGTAACTTATTTTTGCTTGGTGAATTAATAATTGCCTGTTAATTTTAATGAATTAATTCATAATTAATTATGGTAACAGTGTAATTACTTTTAGGTGTGTGTGGTTTATATGTGTTAAGAGTGGGAAGTAATTTATTTTTAATTGATGAATTACTAATTGGATATTAATTAATTTAACAAATTAATTGGTCATTAATGATGGTAATTGTGTAATGAAATAATTTGTATCTCATTAATTAAGATATAGTTGTTAATTGATATTAAATATTTGATATTTATTTTGGGTAACTTTATTTTTTTGTCTGTTGTTTTTGCTTATAAAGGGGTAATGATGAGTATTAAATACATTTTAATCATTTTATTACTTGTTAATAGTAATAGTTTTTAATGTATAAATAAGTTTTAATTGTGTTATATTATTTTAGAGTTTAATTTAGGTGTATGTTGTGGATATCATAGTGTTAAAGTGTGTGTAGTCAATTAATGTTTATTTGTTTTTTTATTAGTAATATATTTTAAATTGATTATTAATTATGTTAATTTTGACAAAAATATGTAATAAAAAATATTGAAGTGTTTTGTGATTGGTGTGATGTTATAGGGTAGGAAATACAATAAATACATTTATGTATTAATTAATTTATTTGTTTGTAAATATTATTTAGTTCAAAAGATTTTTTTATAAATGTATTTATTATTTTATATTATATATTCTTTGTAGGTTTTTTATATGTAATGAATATTAGAATATTTTTCTTCTTATATATTTAGTATATTTGATTTTTAATTTCTAAATATTGTTTAATTATTTTTATGATTTTTTAAATAATAATTTTTATTTTCGTTTTAACTCTTTATGGGTGAATTGTAATTTTTGTCTCTTCACTATCCAACATTTTCCCTAAGGTTGCACTCACTGGAGTGGGAATAGTTATTTTTTACCTCTCTGCTATCCAGCTCTTTCCCTACTGTTGCACTCACTGGAGTGGGAGTAGTAATTTTTACCCAGCTGCTATCCAACACTTTCCCTACTATTGCCCTCACTGGAGTGGGAGTAGTCATTTTTACAGGCGCGGTGCGTCCATTGGGGCGTAGGGGCGAAGCCCCACTAAGCCCCATGGACCCACCACTTCGTCACTAGAAGCCAAACACAATTATTTAAAAAAATCGCGCTATCTGCCGGCCGGGAAACAGGGAGACACCCGACCTTCCCGGAGTGCGCAAGGGGGGGGGGGGGAAGGATCGGGCTGCTGCAGCTGCGCAAGTGTATTTTTGGGCACAAACATGCCCGCGCATGCGCAGATCGTTTTCTTGTGAATTCCCCCTTAGAGGGAGGACCAGGGGGCGGGCCGCAGCCCCCGGGGTTACACAGGGCGACTGGGCGAGGAGTCATGGTGCCCCCCCAGCCAATCCTGGCGCAGGATTGGCTGGTCACTACATAGCCCGGTTACATAACCCCTGACGGATAGCACGGCCGACTTTGGTGCTGGGAAACCAGGTTCGAGCCTCTTATCGAACCATAAAAATGTATACATGACTTACTTTGGTGTTAAATTAATAGATATTTTAAAAAACAAATAAAAATGATGTTCCGACTAAGGTGTGAAATTGGTGTCGAATAAATACATGTTTTTAAAAACAATTAATATTAATCATGTATCATTGGTGCTGGAGTACAAGGTTCGAGACTGGTATTAAACACTGACAAGCTGTGTGCAAGTTATATGGTCATAAAAATACATGAATGATGGATGCAGGATGGGTGGATGCATGAATGGATGCAGGATGAATGATGGGTGGATGAATGGATGTGTGGATGCATGAATGAATGATGGATGCAGGATGGGTGGATGGGTAGATGAATGAATGATGGATGCAGGATGGATGCAGGGTGGATGGATGGGTGCATGGATGAATGATGGATGCAGGATGGGTGGATGGATGGATGGATGATGGATGAATGATGGGTGGATGAATGGATGGGTGGATGCATGAATGAATGATGGATGCAGGATGGGTGGATGAATGAATGATGGATGCAGGATGGATGCAGGGTGGATGGATGGGTGCATGAATGATGGATGGATGGATGGGTGGATGCAGGAATGGATGCAGGATGGATGATGGATGGGTGGATGGATGGATGCATGAATGAATGATGGAGGCTGGATGGGTGGATGGATGGGTGGATGAATGAATGATGGATGCTGGATGGGTGGATGGATGGGTGCATGAATGAATGATGGAAGCAGGATGGGTGGATGGATGGATGGGTGCATGAATGAATGATGGATGCAGGATGGGTGGGTGGATGGGTGGACACATGAATGGATGCAGGATGAATGATGGGTGGATGAATGGATGGGTGGATGCATGAATGAATGATGGATGCAGGATGGATGGATGAATGAATGATGGATGCAGGATGGATGCAGGGTGGATGGATGGGTGCATGAATGAATGATGGATGCAGGATGGATGGATGGATGGGTGGATGCATGCATGAATGAATGCAGGAATGGATGCGGGGATGGGTGGATGGATGGATGGATGCATGAATGAATGATGGATGCTGGATGGGTGGATGGATGGGTGGATGAATGAATGATGGATGCAGGATGGATGGGTGGATGGATGGGTGCATGAATGAATGATGGATGCAGGATGGATGGATGGATGGGTGGATGCATGAATGAATGCAGGAATGGATGCAGGGATGGGTGGATGGATGGATGCATGAATGAATGATGGATGCTGGATGGGTGGATGGATGGGTGGATGAATGAATGGTGGATGCAGGATGGATGGGTGGATGGATGGGTGCATGAATGAATGATGGATGCAGGATGGGTGGATGGATGGGTGGACACATGAATGGATGCAGGAATGGATGCAGGATGGATGATGGATGGGTGGATGGGTGGGTGGATGGATGGGTGGATGGATGGGTGGATGGATGGGTGGATGGATGGGTGGATGGATGGGTGGATGGATGGGTGGATGGATGGATGCATGAATGAATGATGGATGGATGGATGGATGGGTGGATGCATGAATGATGGATGCAGGATGGATGGGTGGATGGATGGATGGGTGGATGCATGAATGAATGATGGATGCAGGATGGATGGATGGGTGAATGCATGAATGAATGATGGATGGATGGCTGGATGCATGAATGAATGATGGATGCAGGATGGATGGATGGGTGAATGCATGAATGAATGATGGATGCTGGATGGATGGGTGGATGCATGAATGAATGATGGATGCAGGATGGATGCAGAATTGGTGGATGCATGAATGATGTATGGATGGATGCAAGGTGGTTCGGGCTCGCTCGCTGCGGTGCAATATGCAAATTAGTTTACGCCCCACCACTTTCAAATGTCACCAGCCGCCCCTGCATTTTTACCCCTCCGCTATCCAACACTTTCCCTATTGTTCCACAAATTACTAGTCCCACTGGAGTGGGACTAGTAATTTTTACCTCTCCGCTATCCAACACTTTCCCTACTGTTGCAATCACTGGAGTGGGTATAAAAATTGTTACTCCTCGTCTATCCAATAGTTATTCTACTGTTGCATTCATTGGAGTGGGACTAGTAATTTGTATAAATTATTATGTTTGTGTATTTTTTTAATTCAGTTTATTTGTTATATTTTGTTAACATGTATATTAAATGTAATTTATTTTGCTAAAATTAATATTAATTTTTAATATAATTACTATATAATATTTTATTTTATAAATATATTTAAATCAATATTTTTTACATCTATATTTTTTACATCAACATTTGTATTCAATATTTTTGTACTTACTTGTGTAGGTATGGGAGTCAATATTTTTGGAGTCTATGGGGTCCATTAGGATGGCGGGCGGATTGCCCCCGCCAGGCAGGCGGTAGCCACCGCCGGCCTGGTGGGGGCAATCCGCCCGCCATCCTGACTCAAAACACCCCCGCCATATTATGATGGCATGTTTGGCCACGGCGGACGGAAAGACCGTCTGCCGCTTTTCCGCCCCGGTCGCCTTGCGGCCGGGGCGGAAAAGGGTTTATATGGTGGCGGTGTCTATTAGACACCGCCAGACATATTAGGATAGGCATTTGTGAATTAGGAAAGGCATGCGGAGTCCCCCTGCGGGGGCCCGTTGCGGGCCCCCAGGAACTCCGTGGGCATGGGGGGTGCACATGGGGGGTACCTACAGTACCCCCCTGCATTTCAGTGCACAACATGACAGGCCCCTCACGGTGCCTGTCATGTTGTGCATTGAAATGCACAACGTGCATTTTTAGCATTGTGGCGGGCGGTGCTTTCAGCACCGCCCGCTGCAATGCTACAAATGCGGGAAGCGCCCGCCACTGTGGCGGGCGCATCATAATATGTAGCACGGGACCCCCGCCCTTATGGCGGGTGGTCCCATACACCGGTAGGATGACGGGCGGACAAAGTCCGCCCGTCATCCTAATGGACCCCTATATATTTTGTTTCGATATTCTGAACATCAATATTTTTATCATCGATATAGTGAACCCGACAGTTGTTTAACACGGGTGGTCAACATACATTTCACGTTGACTTTTTACCCGAGTGGACTATTTAGGTATTTTTCAGAGTGTGAAATTGGGTTTCTGAATGTGAAGGAAACTCTTTTAATGCTAATGCCTGAAAATCATCCCAAACATTCATTGTTTACATTAATTTGTACATGAGCAGACCAGAGTATTGTTAGCAATTTTTTTTTTTTACAGGAGGAAAGTGCAATAACGATTGGGGGTGACTGTACATAATGTAACAATTTCCTTTTGTAGTACTGAAGGCTCCTCCCTCTGTCTTGTTCAGCCCCTGGCCACTTGGAGCTTGTGCTCTGCCACACTGTACAGCTTTCCAGGCCTGATGCCTGCTGCCATCATAAGGGCAGGCGGCTCTGTTCATAAAAAATCTGCACTAAAAATGAGACAGAGCATTACACCCTCAGACCACTGAAGATCATAGGGACTCTGGAAGGATGAGACAGTGCTGCCTGTCTCTGCCATAGATGGGTTAAAAAATGTATTGATACAAATACAAACACACTGAAAACAGACAATGGAACTAAAGATGCAGTCACAAAGTTACTGAAAAGTGAAAATATAATTAAAAAACTGAGAGTTGGAAAGAATGGGGTGGATGGAGGTGAATGGTACTAAGAAGCAGGAAAACACAAAGTACAGCTAGGCAGGAGCAGGCTGGAGTAAACAAAATGGCAGCACACTTACAGGACAGGGTTTGTCATTTTGCTCTATGATTTTTAATGTGAAATGCATCTCTGGCGTCATTGTTTTAAACTGAGGTGACAGGCATGCATTTCACACAATTAACACTGTTTTGTGCAATTATTTGGAAATTGTACCTAGTTACGGCAAATTGCACAAATTCTGCACACCCATACTTGTAGCCCATAAGGTAGAATGCCTAATATTTAAAAACTGTACACACCAGAATTTACTGTTGGCATGTACCAGCAGTAAATACCCCCCAAGAGGTAGTTTCACTGTGAAGGGCTATAGTTGTTCTGCAAGAAAAAATCTAATTTAGAATAAAATCCTAACTGCTATCTCTTCTTTGGGACAAGCTACTAGAAAAATTCAAACACCATTTTTGATGTTTATTAAAATCCAATTGAAGTGGTGAACTTGGATTTTTAATATAGCCTTATAGCCCGCCATAGAGGGCTATACCGGCTATTAAAGGTCCTCTCTAGCGTTAAAGGACCCGAGCCGAAGGCGAGGGCCTTTAACAAGGGAGAGGGACTTTAGTAGCGGTATAGCCCATCTACGAAGGGTATAAGGCTATTAGAACATTCTGTCACTAGAGGACAGAATGTTCTAACAAAAAAAACAAAGCCTTTTGGGAGCGTGAGGGGATTGGAATCCCCTCAGGCTCCCTGAAGCCTTTGTTCACAGCCAGAGCTGTGAACAAAGAAACATTGGAATGTTGGAGCTCCAGGCTTATACCAGCCATTATAAGCCCAGAGCACTCCATTGTTTTCAATGGAGCTCCCAACATTCCAATGTTCTAATATTCTTTATGTAGGAAAAGTGACTTGAAAAATTAGACTTTGTCTCTCTTTAACCTCCGGTAGGCAAATTAGCATTAGCCTGCTTGCAGATGGCCCTATCAGTGCTTCCCCTTAATGAGGTAGGAATACTGCTCCCAGCTGTTAAACAAGGGCTTAGGCCTTGTAGAAGGGAGACTGGGTGTGAGGTATGTGACACATATCAGCTCTGGAAGGGTAGCTAGAGACAGTTCGGGATGGTCATTAACTTGCAGGACCAGAGTGAGGTCTGCCTAAGTGTAAAGGGAGACCTCGGGAAAGAAGCCTTTTGTCCCCTTGGCTTTCTGTAAACAGTTTGGCACCCACCAGTGGCGGTATGGGGGCGAAGGTGGTCCCAGAACCGGTTTGGTGTGGCTGAGGAGGAGGGGACTGTTCATTACCCTAAACACAACTCTGGCTTACTCCAAGAGCAGAAAAGATTTGCCGTTTTGTATTTTACTTAGAATAGAACACTGTGGGATAGTTTAGAGTAAGGTAAACAGGATATGCTGCAAACGTGGGAAGGTTTGCTCTTGGGAACCTTTTCCTCATTGGTTAGGGAGTGTCCAGCAGGCACTCCAAATTACTTGCTAGTAACTCCCACAATAGTAGCACCTCATCAACAACTCATCAGAACGCATTTGGACTTAAGGAAGAACAGAAGGGGACTGGACATACTGTCTGTGACATTTGTGGAGTTCCGAAGGGTTGGACCCACTCCTTCTGCTTGCATGACCCTCAGCCCTTAAGTGCCATCCGCGAGGTCCTGTGAGACCAAAGGAGTTTTTCCAGAAACTCTGAAAAGTTGGAATTTTGAAAATGTTTGAACTTCCAAAAACTGTGGAGCTTCAATGGGGTCTTGCGGCAATAGTTACCGGTTTCAAGTGAACTTCATCAGACACACCTCAAGGCTTGCTCTGGTGAAGACTTTTGAGCTCCATAAAAAAAGGCTAAGGGCCTGATTTAGATCTTGGCGGATGGGTTACTCCGTCACAACAGTGATGGATATCCCATCCATCGAAATATAAAACCTATAGAATATAATGGAATTTCTATTTCAGCGTACAGGATATCTCTCACCTTTGTGATGAGTATACCCATCCGCCAAGATCTAAATCATGCCCTATGCCTTAAGGTAGACATCTTGTCAGGGCACAGAAGTGAAAAGCCTGTGCCTGACGCAGGGCACTTGGCAACTGCTAAATCTTAATATCTCCTGCTTGGAGCTTCTCCTACCAAAATCATCAGCTTCTGCAAGGTCTCATTCAGTGGCTATCTGGGTAAGTCAGAAGGAAACATTTTTGACAGGGATTAACCTGCTTGTTTTTTCTGCCTGCCCGACAAGACATTATGGTTAGCCTAAAATCTGGCTGTGCATCAGGTCAGGGAGTAAATGTCTTTTACTACCCGCTCTACTAAGGTAGCCTAAAATCATGCCTGGGTCCCTGTCAACTGTGAACAGTGACTACTGATTGGTGCTTTACTTTTTCTTGGTACTTTTTGGCTTATATCTGAAAAATTCATGTTTTTGGTTCCCCTTATTCAGACTTTGTTACTTTGGTTTCCTTTTGCTCTTTAATATATATATATATATATTTTTTTTTTTTTTTAATGTAGTGTGGGATTTATGTTAGTTTGTGTGAATTTTTAAATATTTTCTAAGTTAAGCCTTTTGGCATTGTGCCTTGGCTGCCATGGGTTTGACCCAGATTTGCAATACTGAAGCACTGTTTTACCCTGGTAAGTTCGTGGGGTTATTCCTTGTTGTGGACTCACACCCATCCCCATTAATAAACCACTTTCATACATGCGTCATTTGATTTCTGCCAGAAGAAATAATTTACTATTTATCTTCTTTTTGGCTAACACTACACAAAAGCTGTACTTTCTCGGTCTTTCTATTTATCTCACACTCGCTCTGTATTTTATATATATATATATATCTATATATATCTATATATATCTATATATATATCTATATCTATATCTATATCTATATATATATATCTATCTATATATATATATATATATATATATATATATATATATATATATATATAGATATATGGATATAGATATATAGATATATATATAGATATATAGATAGATATATATAGATATATATAGATATATTACCTACTGGCGGTCGCCAGTAGATATATACAGTTAGGATCGATTTCCATAGGGAAATCGCAACATTCTATTTGGAATAACTTTGGCGCAGGTTGAGGAATCAGCCTGAATTTTTCAGCAACTTTGCCTCACGGCGCTCCGCTCCTTCCTTGAAAGTTTGGGGGGGGATTCGTCAAGCGGGGGTTGAGATAAAAGGGGGGTCCCAAAACGTGTTTTCCCCAAGTTAATTTCCATAGGGCGGTCTGTCGCACTTTTAGCTCGAACGGCTGAATGGATTTTCACCAAACTTGGCAAAATTGTAGGGACTGGTAGCCCGATGTGCCTTTGCTATGTCTCAAGATATGTGCTCCAGAGGATTTAGAGTAATTTAGGTTAAAAAAAATGTATATATCTGTAAGCGCGCCCCGGTGCGCGTACCGGGGAGCGCTCCGGGCGCGCCACGCGACTTGCTGATTGGCTTTCGGGTGTCTGTAAACATTCGAAACAGTCCGCAGCGGCCGCCATCTTGTGTCTCGGTAGGATCGAGACACAAGAGGTGGTAAAAACAAAAGGGAAAATAATGAAAAGGGGGCAGGGTAGACCCCCCCTGACCACCTAGGTTTGATGTGGGGGCCATAAAAGGGTTGCTCGGGTAAAAAAAAAAAAGTACTTTTTTTTTCGATTTTCGCGGGGGGAGCGCCCAGTACGCGCACCGGGGAGCGTACCGGGGAGCGTACTTTGGTGAAAAATAGTGAAAATAATAATGTAAAATAATCATTTTGAGTGATTACAGGTAGGGTAGCTCTGAAAAGAGCTTTTGGGTTGTGTGGCTGTTTTAGGTACCTACAAGTACGTCCCACACACACCCACACGCACACAACCCTACACCCCCACAGTCACACACTCCCCACACACACCTTACACACGCACACCTCCACCCACACCCAAACACCCCACAGCCCTACACCGACACCTTATACATCAACACTCACAACCACACATCCCACACACCCAGACACACACACACACCTCACCCCCCAACACATACACACGCACACACAGATACCTCACAGACACACCTCACACATCCCACACACCTCCCCCCCACACACACGCACACCTCACAGACACATCCACACATCCCACACATACACACACATCCTATACACATACTCCCCACACCCACATACACCCCAAACACACCTCACACACCCACACTTCCACCTACACCGAAACACCCCACACACCCACACCCACACACACACTTTACACACCCACATCCCCACCCACACACCCAAACACCCCACAGCCCTACACCAACACCTTATACATCAACACTTACAACCACACATCCCACACACCCAGACACACACACACACACCTCACCCCCCAACACACACACACGCACACACAGATAACTCACAGACACACCTCACACATCCCACACATCTCCCCCCACACACACACGCACACCTCACAGACACATCCATACATCCCACACATACACACACATCCTATACACATACTCCCCACACCCACACATACCCCAAACACACCTCACACACCCACACTTCCACCTACACCGAAACACCCCACACACCCACACCCACACACACACTTTACACACCCACATCCCCACCCACACCCACATACCCCACACAGATATACACCTCATCCCCCCAGACACACACACACACACATACACACCTCACAGACACACCGCGCACATCCCCAACACACACCTCCCCCACCCCCACACATGGGGAAAACTCAGTGAAACACTAAAATAATAATTTAAAGTGCTTAGAGGTAGGGTATCTCTGATTAGAATTGTTGTGTTGTGTGGGTGATTTAAGTACCAACATGTAGGTACCAATGCAGAGTCTTAAATTCAATGTACACCGTTTCCTCTGTAGATAATTTGCATGTTGTTATAGAAGTTATTGTGGTATGTGAAATGCATACCATAGTCTGTCAGGAAAACATAAAGAACATGGAGGCAGGAGATGAAAAAGAGATGTCAAATACACTTTGGAGATAATATAGTGGGAGAAAGGAAGTATCTATGAGCAAATTTACTATGTAAAACAAAAAAGTTGCACAGTATACTATTAGTCTCATATTATATTATATTCATTTTGGTACTATTTCATTGATTACATATAAAAAAGAATAATGTCTGGAACAATTTTTAATTATTAAATATCAATTTATTGCTCTGATTTTTCAAAATTTAAATAAGACTTCCAACATTATGTCGTCGGGAATGTCCTCATTTGGATTACATGATTCCATTTCTTCCACATATTTCAGAAACTCTTCATCAAGAGACTGATCCAAAAAATCTGAATCGTTATTCTCTTCCTCTGGGTTGTCCTGAAGATCAAGTTTGAATGAAATATTACATTTATTTTGATCTCCTTCCATTATGTTGCTGTGAATTGCATAAAAACCAAATATATCAGTAGAGATAGGGCACCGTTGGGTTTAAGTTCAGACAGGTAGTTTTGATTTTTTAACAGTGAAGTTATCTTTGGGCAGTGTCTGGTATCAGGCTGGAAGTAGAAATATAAAAAAGTGTATGTGATGAAACCTAAGTAAATTCATAATTATACAAGACAAGCCTAAATCCATCCATAACTATAACAGAGAAGTCTATCTAAATCTATAACTATTACAGAGGGATAGTATATAACTATCAGAAAAAGTTTTCCATATTAACTTAAAGTGCACAATATACTTCAGTTTTTAAAATAACAACTTACCTTTAAAAAGAAGTTGAAGTTATTAGTGAAAATCCTTTTGAAATGTACACCAGGAAGTAGTAGTCAAAATGGCTGTGTTTCCCTCTCTTTCTTTATATATATTCAGGTACATAACCAATCAAATGTCAGGTAAAAAAAGTAGAAAATGAAAGTAACATTTTAATTGGTTGTCAATTCTAACACTTCAGATGTGTTTTGGTGAAGTAATTTACCTCAGGGTATTTAGAGAGGTCTACAGGCTAAATGGCTCAATGGAATTCCATCGAATTTGGGAAAATGGTAGGGATTGGTATGTAGTATGAGCTATTCTATATTTGGTGAAAGTGTCTTCAGTGGTTTTTATGTAAATTAACTTTTAACATTTATTTAGAGCGCTTCCCGGTGCGCGCCCCGGTACGCGTACCGGCAGCGCTACGGGAGTCCTCCATTTTGTGTTTCGGTAGATTTCAGACAGAAAATGGAGGACAAACAACGTTGGGAATGGGTATAAGGGGGCATCGTAGGCACTGCTTGACCCTCTAGGTTTTCTGAGGGGGTCTTAGGAGGCCGAAATAGGCAAACAAGAAAAAAAAAGGTTTTATTTTTCGCGGGGGTGCGCCCGGTACGCGCACCGGGAAGCGTACCGGGGAGCGTACTATAGTGAAAAATAGTGAAAGAAGTTAGAAAAAGATAATCATTTGGAGTGATCAGAGATAGGGTAGCCCTGAAAAGGGCTTTTGGGTTCTGTGGCTGACTTCCGAGTGCGCTAACGCGGCGCGTCATAAGACGCATTACGCAGCAACGCGATACGTCGCACTTACGCGACGCGTCACGCTGTTGTTCTCGAACGCGGCAGTTGTGCAAACGGAGCGTTTCCCGGTGCGCGGACCGGGTCGCGGCATAAAATTGAGCTAACGGGAAGCTACCCGGTGCGCGGACCGGTAGCGAAACTAAAAAAAAAATACAAAAAATTATATACATAAATTTCTTTTATATAAAATACATATAAAATATATTTTTCCTTTAAAAGAAGAATACATTTAACAGCTTTTAATATTTGCTATTAAAAAACCATTGAAATTCACTGAAAAAAACATAGGTTATAGACCATATATAGTTAGGAATTAGCATTTACAAAACCTTGAAAATTCACTGAAAAAACCATAGGTTATAGACCATATATAGTTAGGAATTAGCATTTATAAAACCTTATTTTAACACAAAACCATTGAAATTCGCATATATAGTTAGTTGCACTAACTATATATTTCGCGCACCCGCAATCCACTGCTGATGACGTCACATATTACATCATTCATGACATGGTCAGTGACATCACTGATGACATCACTGATGACATCTCAAATGACATCACTGATGACATCACTGATAACAACATCCAGTGACTGAATGTTTCTGTAAAGTTTAAATATGTCTTACATATTGAAGAATGAGTGGATGTATAAGTGTCTGGATGAAGGATTTAGTAGGTGCATGACTGACTGTATGAGTGAGTGATTAAATGTGTCTCACTGAGTGCATGGGTTAGTGACTAAACTGTCTTAATTTGTGCATCATTATGTCTGTTGTTCTGTAAACTGCTGCATGTGTTGATCAGTAGCTATATGAGTAACTATATGGGTTATTGATTGGTTGCCCAAGTATTTGTATGGGAGACTGAGTGTGTGTGTGGGTGGTTGGGAGGTGTATGACTCTGTGCATAGATGTGTGAGCAGTTGATTCACTAGATGTATGGGTTCAAAAGTGCATGTGGAAACAGCTGTATGGGCGGTTAACTGTGTGCATGAGTGTATTGGTGAGTGAATGGATATCTCAGTGCTACATGTCAAAGTAAGAACATATGTAAAACACAGTTTATGTGAGAGTTGACATATATAAATAACTGTGCATAAGAGCCAGTGAATGTGTGAGTGGCTGTATGGATCATTCTGAAATTGTATCAGGGATTGTATAAGAGAGTAAATATGTGTTAGTATCTGTTTGAATAAGTAAGGTGTGTATAACTGTATAGTTGAGGAAATGGTGGTGTGATTGATTCTTTGCATGACTGACTAGGTGTGTGAGTAACTCCATGGATGAGTGACAGTCTGTGAGTGTCTGTTTACACTGAGTGTATATAAGGTTATATTAGAGTCTGAAGAAGTTCATCGTATTATCACATGAATGATGTCATCAGTGATGTGATCAGTCATGTCAAATGAGATGTCATCAGTGATGTCATTTGAGATGTCATCAGTGATGTCATCAGTGATGTCACTGACCATGTCATGAATGATGTAATATGTGACGTCATCAGTAGTGGATTGCGGGTGCGCGAAATATATAGTTCGTGCAACTAACTATATATGCGAATTTCAATGGTTTTGTGTGAGTAAAATAAGGTTTTATAAATGCTAATTCCTAACTATATATGGTCTATAACCTATGGTTTTTTCAGTGAATATATATATATATCAAACAAAACCCTTTCAGGCATAGAGTGACGCATAAATTATGCAAAAAAGAAGGAGAGAACTCTGGGTAGTTCTCAAGTTTAGGTGGAAAGCAGCTTCTGTTAGAGCGCTCTCATCACCAGCGACACTCTCGATCTGCTCAGGTGAGCAGATGAATGAATGAATGAAAAAGTATTTCTATAACGCCTAACTACCCAGAGGCCTCGTAGCGCTGAGAAAAGGAAGAGCAGAGTAAAGCCAGTCCGCAAGCTACACAAGCATTCCAAACAGATGCGTTTTTAGAAGTTTACGGAAAACCAACAGATTGTTGTTCCCCCGCATGACCTGGGGGAGGGAGATCCACAATTTTGCCGCAGTGAATGAGAAGGAGCGTCCGCCCTTTCTCACCTTCCTTATTTTCTTAGAAGTGGCCACATGTAGGGAGCTAGAGCGTAGAGTTCTATGTGGGAGGTAAGGTGTTATAAGTGAATGTAAAATGGGTGGACCATTCTTCCGTATGGCCTTATGTGCCAGACACATAGCTTTGAACTGTATCCTGGCGGAGATCGGTAGCCAGTGTAACTGTCTCAGTGCTGGTCTCGCCGATTGCCATCATGGGATCTGGAGGAGCATCCGTGCGGCACAGTTCTGGATCACTTGTAGTTTATTTATTGTGGCCTGGGGAGCTCCAAGGTACAGAATATTCCCATAATCCAGGCGGGACAGTATCAGTGCTTGATCTAGAGTGTCGCTGGTGGTGAGAGTGCTCTAACAGGAGCTGCTTTCCACCTAAACTTGAGAACTACCCAGAGTTCTCTCCTTCTTTTTTGTGTATATATATATATATATATATATATATATATATATATATATATATATATATATATCATACTGACGGTCGCTATAGTTAGGACCAAGTTTCCATAGAAAGAGCACTTTTTGTTTTGCTTATAACTTTAGCGTCGTTTGATGAATCTTCATGAAATTTTCAAAACGAATTTTTTTTTCATATCAGCTCCTATGTTAAAAGCTTGGGAGTGATTGGTCAAGGGGGGGCGGAGATAAAAGGGGGGTCTCAAAGCGTGTTTTCTCCATGTTAATTTCCATAGGAAACTTTAGACAATGCTACAGGCCGAATGGGTGAACGGAATTACCCCAAATTTGGCAGGGAGAAGGGTCTTGGTCTAGAAAGCATGCTTTCGTTTATTTGGTGTAAATCCGTTCAGTAGTTTTGGAGAAATATCAAAAATTACAGATATCGATATTTTGGAATTCTGCCATCTGATTGGGTGAGGCGTTATGAGCAGGAGCTTGCTGCTTATTGGTTGAAAGCACTTCGAGCGGTTGCAAGTAGGAGTGTTGGCTGCCATTTTGTGATTCCGTTGAAGGGAGTAAGGGGAAAAAAGTGCAAAAAAAGTAGGAAAGGAGGGTGGGAGCACTGTAACCTCTGTGGGGGAGTGTGAAGCGAAGTAGTCACTCCTACCGGTCTGAAAGGGCGCTGTTGCTCAGAGTGACATGGTGCTGATAGGATATGCTGCTACACTCGGGTATGAAGCCGAGAGCTTAAACCGTGAGCTCATTGCTGTAAAGTGATGTGCTCTGGTCTTTGTAGCATACGTGTGCAAGTAGTGTTAGTAGGCATTTATACTATACAGGGAGTGGGAAGCAAACTACTGACCGCTATCGTGCATTTATACTATACCGGATGCGGGAAACGAAGTACTCACCCCTACCGGTGTGAAGACTTGGGGATCAAACCGAGGTGATTGCTGTAAAGGGATGGGCTCTGGGCACTGTAGAATACGTGTGCAAGTAGTGTTAGTAGGCGTTTATACCATACAGGGAGTGGGAAGCGAACTACTGACCACTACCGTGTGTTTCTACAATACCAGAAGCGAGAAGCGAAGTACTCATGCATACCGGTGTGAAGACTCGGGGATCAAACCGAGCTGATTGCTGTAAAGTGATGGGCTCTGGACGCTGTAGGATACTAGCCGCTGTAAGTAGTGTTAGTATGCGTTTATAGTATATAATGAGTGGGTAGCGAACTACGTTCTCCTACTGGTCTGAAGACTCGGGGATTAAACCGTGAGCCTAAATCATGAGCTCATTGCTGTAAAGTGATGTGCTCTGGGCGCTGTAGTATACCTGTGGAAGAAGTGTTAGTTTTCGTTTATATAATACAGGGAGTGGGAAGTGAACTACTTACCCCTACCAGTCTCAAGACTCCTGGATGAAACCATGAGCTCATAGCTGTAAAGTCCTGTGCTCTGTGTAGTATTCCAATGTAAGTCATAGTAGAATGTTAGTATGTAATTCTACTAGAATGTATGTATGTAATGTTAGAATGTAGGGCTGTCATGAGGGGAACCTTGGGGAGTTTGTACAAGGTGCTGGAGAAGACGGTTGCCTTGCTGTCTGCTCCTGTTGGTGGGTGTTTGAGGTGTCTTGTTTCCCTGCAATAACTCTACTTATCGGATCCACTGCTGTCTGCCTCTTCACTACATAAATTTGGCGACGAGCGGGAGAAGGTAAAAAGAAGGCAGCAGTCACCAATATTTCAAAGTTGCTTACGTTGTGCTGAAGACCCGTTTTCTTTGTGTAGCTGTTTCTACTTATCCCAGGGTCGTCGGCTCATTGCAGTATGTCATCCAACCTCTTGTAGGATTTATATGTTTAGATTTTGCGCTTCCTCTGCCTCTTCACTACACTCTGGTCACTGTACTACACGTGTGTAAGTAATGTTAGTATCCGTTTATGCTAACCAACGCATCATGGTCCAAGGAAGAGCGACCTTCCAGGCGCAGCTCATACAATGTCCCGGGGTGTGCATCCGGGGGACATTTATGTTTGCTATTGGAGGGCGGGTACATGGCTTCCACCCTTTGATAGCAAATCCTTGTTTGACTAGTTGAAGCGAGAGGAGGAAAACCTTGTATCGCTTTAATAGAACGGGTCTGGATGGTAAAAATGGAGGAAAAAAGAAGCGGGTCTCACCCGTTCATTTGAATGAGGCCCCTGGTGGGTAATTTTCCGTGGCCAATCCTATTATTATATTGCAGGGTCTCTGTAGGACTGGGGATCTTAATGTCACATGTAAATTAGGCACAGGAGGGTACAGAGACGTTTCCCAGCCTAGGGGATTGCCACCTTCCCAGGTATTGTTTACTAATTGTTCGGGGGGCTTCGAGGACAACTGAAGTCCAGGGATCGCCACCCTCCGGGGCTTTACTTAAATATGCAAGGTGGGCCTCGGCAGTCCCTGAAGCCTCGGTGGTCCTAGGCAGTGCCTTATTGGTTCTGCATCGTTAAACAAAAATGGAGTGACCCTCTGACCCTCAGAGCCTGGGTATAAATTAGTAAACAAGAAATGGTTCTGTCGGGTTTCCGTAAATTACTTTTTAGCACACTTAATTACACAGCAATATGATTTTTACTTTTACAACAGTATCTCAACCTTCCTGAAAAGAAACCATGTATAGACAATAACGGTCGGGACTCAATAGTAATGTCTACTTTTTTATGTTGTATCAGAATTAAATCATTCATCAATTTTTACATATGTGTTAGATGACGGCTGTCAAAATACAATACAATACATACATAAATATTAAACATGTGACAAATGTGCTCAGTGCTGAATGAGTGTGCAATATGTAGTGAACAGGACTCATATACATAGAAGGGGAAGGAAATAACAAAAATTGGCCAGACAAGTCTGTTGGACCAGTGGCTCTGTAGGCTACTACTGTTCCTCTGGGTGTGCAGAGCCCTGGTCGATCTGAGCCTTATAAAATTGTCGACGTTTCAACCCGTGGTGTGCCACATTAGGTGGTCATGTGGGTCTTCATCAGGACAGAACTGGGGGATGGACAATGACAGCCCCTGGTAGACCAGACGACGTCCTGGCTATGTGGACATCAAAAATTGGCAGGCTCCTAGCGGTGAATTCGGTGAAGGCCCTGGAGTGGTGAATTCTTAGGTTTGTAATTCTGTATGTAACAAGCAGGCATCAGTCCTGCACGGTCGTTGCATCTGGCAGATCCATGTGACCACCTAATGGGGCACACCAGGGGTTGAAACGTCGACGATTTTATAAGGGTCAGATCGACCAGGGCTCTGCACACCCAGAGGAGCAGTGGTAGCCTACAGAGCCACTGGTCCAACAGACTTGTCTGGCCAATTTTTGTTATTTCCTTCCTTCCTGCACGAGAATACACAAGGGTAATTAATAATATGTTATATCAACGTTCACATATAAAGGAACAGAGCGCATGCTAGAAGCATAATGTACACGTATAATGCAGTGACGGAAGCCTGTGAGCATGTACACTTAGTAATAAACTCACTACAGTTCCCTAAAAGCCAGCGCCACGTGTCTGTAGGGCAGCGCTGCCCGCTGGCTCAGGCCTACAGTATGGTCCTGCAGGTCCTTAAAATGAGACAGAGATGTGACTGAATGAGGTCAGAGATCACAATATTAAGGAGGGCAACATTGCTTGTTCGCAACTGCGCACTCAGGCTGATGCACCCCACCCCTCCCGCGCACTACGCTCAACAAGTGTCTGTAGGGCAGCGCTGCCCGCTGGCTCAGGCCTACAGTATGGTCCAGCAGGTCTTTAAAATGAGACAGAAATGTGACTGAATGAGGTCAGAGATCACATCATTACGCAGGGCAACTTCGCTTGTTCGCACCTGCGTACTCAGGCTGATGCAGCCCACCCCTCCCGCAGCACCACGCTCAATTGGAGCCGCTGTGCACCCAGGCACCACTGCTCACCTGCTGTCATTGTTGTATGTGCAAACACTACGGGCAGCAGTGTTCACAATTCAGTTGTAGTGTTCATTGCAGGATGGTGTACACCTCATGGATCCCTTTCGAAACACGACAGGCAGTAGGGTTCACAATTTAGAGCCAGTGTTGATTGCCAGGATGGTGTACACCTCATGGATCCCTTTTTTTATTGCACATTGTGATATGCGAGGTGGATGCAGCCATATCACCTGAGGCAGTGTGGAAGAACTGGGACATGTGGCATCGTCGTTATCCTATTTATACGTACGCAAAGTGGGCTGGGCTTGTGTACACCAGGCCAGCGGAGGGGTGTGAATAATTGTTCTGGGGATCTGGGCATTGTTCAGTTCCTGCCTGGCCAGGAAGTGTGCTTCTGTGTGTTTCTTTTGCAGTTTGGACATCGCAGAATGCACAATTTACATTAATGTAGCATGTATCAAGAGGGCGGCAACTATCGCTAATGAGATGCTGTTCGAAAAGATTGAATAGCGAACATCACATGTCGTTGTTAAGGTTGTGGATATGCACAGACACGCATGTCAATGGTGTGCGGTATTATTGAAAGTGAAGCTATCGCGAAGCATACACATGTGAATGTGCTTGGCTGGAGGGAGGATCAGCAGTGAGGCTACGTCATACACAGTGATAACGCTCATTCTAGTCAAGCAATGTATATCAAACGTGAATCTGAAAGTCTCACATAGAACACACTACTATATTGGTAAAGCCTGACAACAGAGCATATAGCAATACAAATCTACACATTAGTGTTTACTGTTTGTCACATGTGATCTAGGATGTGCACTCTGCCCGTGGCTGATGATACTTCTTAGAGTCACCAATATCCAGGCCAAAAGGCAGCACAATAATGTGCACACACACACACCAGGGGCATCGTGTAACACACATTTGTTTTTTGATGTAACGTTTGAGATGCCTGGCCATCACACGTGGAAGGCTAATGTACAGACCATGAATATTGATCAAGATGATCGTTGCATGTTGTGTGTAGTATAAGATATGTGTATACAGCAAAAAACTTCTCATCAAACGCTGTAGAAAGAATGACTAAAATTGGTGGGGGTCATCCAACTGTTACAATGGGAAATGTTATGAAGCAATTAAATGCTTTTTTTAAGGTCACATGGCAATCACGCACCGAACGTGCAAGGAGGCCGCAGCCGACACAATTTTGAGAAAATATATTTATCATAATATAAGTTTATTACAGTTAGAAATATATAAATGTTTAAAATATTTTAGATTATCGCTTGCTCTCATATACTGTTTAAAGTTATTAGAGATATAGATAAAAGAGGGAATGGCGTACCCGGTGCAACACCATACCTCTATGACGTAACACAGGGTCTGGCGGCATGCACTCGTCGCATACGCAACGTGCAGCGGGCGCGACCCCATACGTACTGCTTACCCGTCGGATACCAAAGTAGCAGCTGGCGTGACCACATACGTATATAAGATGTTACGCGGGACGCGGTGCCACGAAACCGATACGAAATGCGCATCATTTACGAGTTTAGCAATATGGTGGATCGGATTCGCGTGGTGATGGAGCTTGGTATGCTACCGGTATGGGAGTGCAGTTTTCTAAAAAAAAAAAAAGAGATACATATTTTTGGGGGAAGATATAAAACATTACATAATTTTTAAAGTGAAAAATCAGAAGTATAATAGAGTTCCAAAATATTTAAAAATATAATAGAAAAAATATAGGTTTTATAAACATTAAAATATGAAATTAACATTTAAAAAACCTTTGATCAGTGATGTCACTGACAATGTCATGAGTGATGTAATGTGTGACGTCATCACCGGTGCATTGCGGGCGCGCAAGTTATAGTTAGCTCAACTAACTATAACAGGCGAATTTCTCAGGTTTTATATGAGTCAAATGTTCAACAAACTAACATCCGTGAAACCTATGTTTTTTTGGTGAATTTCTAAGGTTTTTTAAATGCTAATTCCTAACTATAATGTATGTAAAACCTATGTTTTTTCAGTGAATATATATATATACAGGAGTAGACTAGTGGCAGCATTCTGAATTCTTTGTAGACTTCTCATAGTTGACAAAGTAGAGCCATGATAATGACCATTATTGGAGTTCAATTTTGATAGGACAAGAGAGATGGTAGCTTGAGCCTTGTTTGGGAATCCTTTGTGCTGTAAGATGCGTTGCCATGTACATAGATTATGGGATAAAGATGAAGAGTCATCAGGTATCACCTATGTAACCAGGAATCAGCAAGGGTATAGATTAAGGATCACTGCCTACGGAAACCGTAAGGTCAAGTGCACAGTGCGATAAGCAAGATCACAGCAGGGAGGGCCAAGCCAGCCATTACTGTAGTTGCACGCCTTGGTGGACACACAAACCACTTATATTTATACTAAGGTTGCTATCAGTTGGATGGGTTTCCATCATGCGATTCGACTAAGTGGACTTCTCCCCTTCTGGAGTTAATCTTCAAGTTTTAGTCAGGAAACCGTAAGGAGAAGGGAGTGCATGTTTTCGTGTCACTGAAATAGTATGTTAGGCCTCCTGATAACTTGTTTTCAGAACAAGGATTTGAGCCTAAATGTAGTCATGAACTATATACTGTTAACATTTTTAATTTATTGTAAGAAACAGGAGTGTCAATTTAAATGCGAAGGGTATTACAGCTAGACACGAGAGGCGTTTGCTGCTTTAATCACACCTTATGTCAGCAATCCAAATACCTACTGAACTAGTTCTAAACTGTCAACTCTTACCTTTGACTAACACAAGTGGCGCTCCGACATGCTAATAAAATCAGTTGTCTTAACCTTGGCACAAACGAGGCGCATGACGTGGCAGGGTTCAAACCAACACCGAAATGCTGCTAATTAGTCAATGTGTGGTTGTGTTCAAGAACACCTACATGATCTATTGGTTTTGGTGCCGTTGCTATTCTGGGACAGTGAATGCTCCGTTCTGTCCAAAAGCTCTGCTGATGAAGGTGACAAGAACTCTGTGAACTTTTTAGAGCCGTGTCTATTAAAAACAAATGTGGAAATGCTAATATGAACTTCCGCTTGCTTTTTTTTTTTTAATAGCACTAATTGGCAGAAAATTAATGAGCCTGCATCCACCCTGAGCAGATGTCGTAATGGAAAAAATGGATTTGGATTTGCACTAAACTGGTTTTCTTTAAAAAAAAAACACACACACGCACAGACACATCAAGAAAGTAGTAACATGTGGCAGGTCAGAAATTAAGGAAAAGGCACCCACACAGGCTGCCAAGAACACAAAGGACCTGCTTGGGATTTTCTCTCTCTCTCTCTCTTTTGTTTTAACTTTGCATTGCATCGGGCGTTTTGCCCACACTCCGCGCCAGCTCCTAATTAGCAGGCATGCCTCTGGGACCTAATTAACCGAATCAATTAACGACACAAAAACAAAAACACACACGCGCAAAAAGAAACTCCTCCAAGTCACCCTGACATTTGTAAGCTGTTCCACGAGGGCTGGTGTCGGCGCTGGCAGGGCCTGTCGAGGCCGACTCCTTCGAGGCCTACTTTTTCTGCTAACCCAGCTGGCCCACCTGTAGGCCCGCGTGGGCAAGCACGTGGCAGGGAGGCCTCTGGGCGGGAAAGCTGACCTTTCCATCCAAGGCTCGATCAATATTTTTCACCTGGGCTCAGACAGAAAAGAGTGCGCTGTCCCTTTTGCGATCTGACGCGTTCTCTAACCTTCAGAAAAAGTGTTTGCCGGAGGGGCCGAAAGGAGCGGCGGGAGAAGTGGGGAGGCGGTGGACCTGTGCTGCTCCGGGGGCCAAGAACACTGCGTTTTAAACTCCTTTTCTGTCGATAGCAATGTTTACTTGCTTACCTCAGCAGGGATCCGTCTTCTCTCTCAGTTCCAGCTCAGCCTTTGTTCTGCTGATTGATTAAATACTACAGGGCCTGCTTTTCTGAAGAGGCCTACTGCAGTCACCCGATAGGCGGGAGCTTTCTGTGAATAGGACGCGGCATATTTATTTTTATAGAATATTTCACATGAGCTCATTCTATGTTGTTTACTGATACACAGAGTAGAGTACAAGTATTTATAAAATTATCGGAACAAGTACCTCTTGGACAAATGTTGACCTCATGAGGCACTATATTACCTTTGCTTCAGGGTAATATAAAATGGAAACGGGGGTCCAAACTCAAGGGAAAATGTCCAGCTTGATTTTGAGTGCTAAAAGTTCCTCGATTTGAGTGTGTAAATCAGTCAACTCATCCTCGTTTTGTGGGTATCACTTTCTTTTCATTCGTATTCTCCTTTTTGACTAACAAAATGTGATGATTGGCTTCGATGGTGCCACCCTCTTTTCAATCCTACTTTACCTTCTATTGCCTTTAACGGATCACCGTCTTAAAATAAAAATCCACTTTGGCGTTACAACAGGCTTTCAAGTATGAATGCTTGCATGGTTTTCACAGGCATTTGTGCTGCAATGGTCTGTGTCTTGTGCACAGAGTGTGTAATGTGGTCTAGTTCGTTGCTTTTGGCTAGTTGTTAGGTTGCTGACTGTGGATGGTGCAGATCTACATCCTCATTCTTACCTCCCCAAGTGAAGGTATTTTGTGTTGCTGGGCAAATTACATCATCTGCATGTGCCTTCCTACACACTGTTTGAAATCAGTTTTTTAGTGCTAAATCTGCCAAAGATTTTGTTGGGGGGGGGGGTTGGATGAGTCAACTGAGATAATAAATTCCCTCTCAATTCGTTGATCCTGTTTAGTGTCCTACCACTTTGTTGCCTTATCAAATAATTATAAACCAGCAAAATGGTAAGTGAAGAGCTACACCTATTTAGATCTACAGGGGAAGCCTTTTGGAATGTCAGTCACAGAAGACTAAATTGCAATGCTGCAATAAACATTTCCCAACCTGGGCACAGACAGAAGAGACGTGGAGCCACGGATTTGATTTCTTACTTAGTTACAATAAGTAGGTTCTGCTGGGCTGGTGACTGCTAGTGTGCATTTGATTACCTAGCCTTCATGGATAATGTTAGTGAAGTTTTGGCATGGTGTGCATTAGAGAATGATAATTTGCCCTACGGTAGTACACACTGAGTATTCCAGATCTAGTAATTGAAAGGCTGAGGACAGTGGTTTCCTCTCCAGTGGTATTTATCTTTTCTTTGGGAGCTCTGTGAGTGCTTTTGGCGGTACCCTCCATTATCCAATGGAACTATTTGGTTTGACTTTTTAATAGTTTACATTACAAAAAGGTAAAAGGACTGCTACAGGTTAGAAGAATTACTTTTTCATTTTAGGAGGAAAAAGTGACACTCAACCTGTATGTTGAACAATTCAATTAAAGTGGGCATCTACCAATTTCTATTAAGATAAAGGGACAATGCCTTTTATGGAACTTCTTTTTAAGAGACTTAAGCAAACATGTACACGGATAAATCAAACTCTGATATTAGAACAAAGTTGAGTTGCATCATTGAAAGACGACAGCAGCTCAAACATGTGCAATAGTTTATCAAGCCATATAAAATAAAATAATGAATCTTGAGTGGGTATTGCCAGAATGCAATGCAATTTGATCTAGGTGTCAAAAGTTGAGACTTTGAAGATGCGAATTAGAAGTGTTTGAATGGCATAACCCCTATTTATATTTATGTATGATAATATGTTGTTTTCATTTTAATTAATGCTATAATATTAAAAAACTCAAAAACGCTATATCAAAAAGAAGAAACTGGATAGTTATTAAAACATCAGATCCTGCAGTAAGAGAAGCCCAATTTTCCAGTATTGCACACAGGCATAAACTTCACACATGCAACATTTTAACCAACTGGAAAATTCTGCTTATGGAAAGCTGACACAAATATGCATTTGCACATTTTTTTTATGTTCCTCAACAGGGAAGACATTTTTCACCATAAAGTAACTACTTCCCTTCTACGAAAAATAAACATGAAGATTATTTCTTTCACTTATGAACCTAGAAACATACTTAGTTCTGATAAAACTACCGTGGATTGGGGGTCTAAAGGGACAGTTTAAAGACCACTAGGTATATGATCCCATTAACAATCTAAATACCAAATATACACCTATGGTCTCTTAACATGTGTGTATGAGCAAAGTAGGTAGTGCCTCTCTCAAACCAAACTCCTTCAAAGAAAGTTAATTGGGAAAGACATCCCTTAAGGATAAGAACCCTCACTCACCCGAAGGTGACATGCTTCATCATATGGGTCCTCCTTACCAGTGTTGAAAACCTAGTCAACACTGGGAGCTACTACTTCGGTGTTTTAGGAAGGAGCTCAGAGATGTTTTGATAAAGGAAGGATGGTAATCCCATAAGTGAGCTGAAGGGTATAGTGAGGTATGCAGCGCTGTATTAAGGAGTGAAAAGGTGAGATTAAAACTGGCTAAGTAGAATCACTACATCACTTTTATTAATGTGTTCTACTTGTCAGGGTTAAAATGAAACAGCACAGTGGTATGGATATAAAACCACTGTCACTTAATGGTCGACATGTTTCAGCCTATAGACCTATCCAAAGTATCATCGGCTTTCTTCAGGACCAGAATATTATGTGAAATTGCTGCTGCAATAAAGTGAAAAATATAATATAGAAAAATAAAGTATTATACAGCACCGGTATTCCTGCGTTTCATTTGTCTGTCAGGTCATACCCAGGTATCTATAAATTTAGAAATAGAAAGGGAGAGAGACACACACATAAAATGCTGAATTATCACATGTAGTACTATGCATACTATATGCTTTGTCACTGTATTGCATGTTTTATATGCTGTAAGAATAGTCATAAGTAACGTTGACTTACCCTCAATTGTAGGATAGTCCTGTCTCACCTCTACCTGGCTGGCTGCTCTGGAGGGAGGCCCCGCGCTGCGGGAAATAATTTTAGTGTCTGAATGAAGTACACTATTCCCAAATCTCAGAAAAATAGAAGCTTTCTCAAACAGGAGAGCAAAAAAACCTGAGTATGGCATGGACCCACATTTGCCTCAGAGATTAACTATGGTTTACAAGGTAAAGACTAAGTTGGAAAACAAGGTGAAGTACCCTATAAAATATCTCATCCATAGTGATATCTCAAAAAACCTGAATATGGCCTCAGAGATTAACTATGGTTTACAAGGTAAAGACTAAGTTGGAAAGCAAGGTAAAAGTACCCTATAAAATATCCCATCCATAGTGATATCTCAAAAAAACGATTTCTAGAATTCTCAGCAACACAAAGTCTTACCTGTCCGTCGGTACCTCGATGCCTACGAGAGCACGCCCCGGGAGGTACCGAACGGGAGGTAGACTTCTTTATTTATAGTTGCTTCAATGATTGATTACAGCCGTGCACGGGGAGGACGGGGGCCTCGAGATAGGTATGCTCGAAAGGCGCCTGTTTCCCTACATCGCATGTGTCAAGGAGTAGCGCTCCCGACCTTGCACATGCGCGAGCGATCTACTATACTTTTGCGCATGCGTGGTAACCAATAACATATATTTGTACACGAAATCAGTGTTCCTGGCAATCCCGATATTGTGAGGCTGTCCGTTTAGTATAGATTGTTAAGAAATCACATGTCTACCTAAAATGTCGAGGACATGATGTTTGGAATATGCTATTTATATATGCCCGGTACACTATACATTTGCACATGCGTGGTAACTCAAAAAACATATCGAAGCACGATGGCCAGATAGGTATTCCAGCATTCCCGGTCATGTATGGCGGCTGTTCTATATGGTCAAGAGGTGTGGTCAAAATATATATATTAAAGGCCACATTCCTGCCCACAGTCTCAAATGTATGGAGTATTTTAGGTTCCTATTTATAAGTGGAAACTAGTGCTCTTTATGATAGTACTACGTATTGTTCATGACAGCATACTATAGCTAAATACCCGAAGGTAAAGAATAAGACGGTTATATTTTGTTATGTATGCTTATAATACACTTGGATATATGTGCTCATGCAGTTGTTGTAAAAGTTTAGGAGCCCACGCGTACACCAGTGTCTGAATCACTGGAATATATGTGCCATGCACAATGCAAAGTAATAGATAGTGTGCTAGTAATTTGCATGTCAAACCGCAGGGGTGGTAAAACAAGGTTTTCAACCCTCATGTCTTGTTAATTATCAGCCCGTTATAGGCAGTTATTTATATGGAAACCCAGGGTATATCATCATTAAGCCCCATATCAGCAGTTTTAAGTTTGTATACCCACTGTTGTTCTTTGCGAAAAAGAAAACTTGAGGGGTCTGACAAGTGTGGTGGAATCCAGGGTTTTTCCAATACCACCCAGTGTAGGTCAGTGTCAGCATGTCCTTTGTCATTGAAATGATTGGTCAATTTCGTTGACCGTTTGCCACATCTTATAGTGCTCATGTGTTCCTGGATGCGGATCTTAATTTTCCTAGTGGTCATTCCCACATAGCGCAGTTGACACGGACACCATATCAAGTAGATCAAACGATCGCTGTTACAATTTGTGTGTTTGTCAATTTGCCACGGGCGTGAGGTGCCTATGTCTATTTCCAGAGTTTTCTCAGTTTGAGGGCAAACTGTACATGTCCCACACGGGAAATGACCAACTACATGAGGCATGTTCCACAACGTGGTCTGAGACTCTGTTTTCTTCAACCCACGTGGTCGAGTATGGACCAGTTTATCTCGAAGGTTAGCACTACGTTTATAAGCAAATAGAGGCTTTGGGACGGTGTTGTTTGCTAGATCCAACAACCCCCAATGTTTGTTGATACTCTTCTTCACAGAATAAGAGAAGCTAGAGAAGGTGTTCACAAATGTTAATCTCTCGTTTGTTGCTCTAGTGGTACTTCTTTCTAGCAACCCTTCTCTATTATTGTTTGCTGCTCTTTTCTTTGATTTCTTAATCAGTTGTGTGGGATAATTCTTTTCTTTAAGGTCAACCGACAATGCTTCAGCATGTTTTTCATATTGTGTCATTTTGGTACAATTACGCCTTATTCGTAGAAACTGCCCGAAGGGCAAATTTTCACGAAGCGCTCGTGGGTGATAGCTCTGAAAAGGCAACAAAGAATTGCATGATGTAGGTTTTCTGTACAATTCTGTCTCTAGAGTTCCATTGTTAGGTTTGATTAATAAATCCAAGAACGGCAAACTGGATCTAGAGAATTCAAGAGTAAACCGTAAGAACTCATCCTGCTGGTTCAACTATTCGTGGAACAGTTTGTGGGTTTCTTCGTCTCCACGCCAGATGACAAAGATGTCATCTATGTACCTTTTCCAGGTACATAGGTGGCTGGAGAACGGGTTGCTTGATGTTAATATGATCTCCTGTTCTACTTTGTGAACGTATAGATTTGCCAAGCTCGGGGCACACACACTACCCATGCACGTACTCGAGGTTTGAAGGTACAACTGATCCTCAAACTTAAAGAAATTTTCTTTCAGCACTTTTCTGGCACAAAACATCACAAAATCTATTGGTGTAATGCTTTTCCCAATTAAGGCTCTCTAGCATGGTTCTGATTGTTGTCAGTGTCTCATCCTGTGGAATACAGGTATAAAGAGATTCCACATCTAGGGAAACCAGCCAGTCATTTTCCGTATCAAATGGTAGCTCTTGGATTTCAGAGAGAAGATGTTTGGTATCTTGGACAAAAGTCGGCATCTCTGATACTATGGATAGGATATTTTATAGGGTACTTTTACCTTGCTTTCCAACTTAGTCTTTACCTTGTAAACCATAGTTAATCTCTGAGGAAAATGTGGGTCCATGCCATACTCAGGTTTTTTTGCTCTCCTGTTTGAGAAAGCTTCTATTTTTCTGAGATTTGAGAATAGTGTACTTCATTCAGACACTAAAATTATTTCCCGCAGCGCAGGGCCTCCCTCCAGAGCAGCCAGCCAGGTAGAGGTGAGACAGGACTATCCTACAATTGAGGGTAAGTCAACGTTACTTATGACTATTCTTACAGCATATAAAACATGCAATACAGTGACAAAGCACATAGTATGCATAGTACTACATGTGATAATTCAGCATTTTATGTGTGTGTCTCTCTCCCTTTCTATTTCTACATTTATAGATACCTGGGTATAGCCTGACAGACAAATGAAACGCAGGAATACCGGTGTTGTAAATACTTTATTTTTCTATATTATATTTTTCACTTTATTGCAGCAGCAATTGCACATAATATTCTGGTCCTGAAGAAAGCCGATGATACTTTGGATAGGTCTATAGGCTGAAACATGTCAACCATTAAGTGACAGTGGTTTTATATCCATACCACTGTGCTGTTTCATTTTAACCCTGACAAGTAGAACACATTAATAAAAGTGATGTAGTGATTCTACTTAGCCAGTTTTAATCTCACCTTTTCACTCCTTAATACAGCGCTGCATACCTCACTATACCCTTCAGCTCACTTATGGGATTACCATCCTTCCTTTATCAAAACAGCTCTGAGCTCCTTCCTTAAACACCGAAGTAGTAGCTCCCAGTGTTGACTAGGTTTTCAACACTGGTAAGGAGGACCCATATGATGAAGCATGTCACCTTCGGGTGAGTGAGGGTTCTTATCCTTAAGGGATGTCTTTCCCAATTAACTTTCTTTGAAGTAGTTTGGTTTGAGAGAGGCACTACCTACTTTGCTCATACACACATGTTAAGAGACCATAGGTGTATATTTGGTATTTACATACTTAGTTCTGCCTTGAGAGGAATACACATGTATGTGTTTCCAGAGTGGTAAACTACCTGCGAGCAATATGCAGATACCCACAAGCATATGTGTTTGTGATTTTTCACCTATTTTCTTGGAACAGCTACATACCTGTCCACACCTTAACTTTGGGAAAGCGGATGTTTTTCCTCGCTGGTAGGAAATGAGCGACCTCAAAAAATGAATTGTGTGGAGTTGTATTTTACTACCCCTGATTCTGTGAATTCGGATTTCCATTTTTTCCTTCACAAATTGGTTTTTGAACACACATATCTTTGTGTATCAGGTTATGTGACGTAGAAAGACTGCTACAATGGGGATAATATAGCACCATCTATGTGGCCACAATATTTAAAAAATCTGTTAGAGTCATTCTGATTTGGCCAAAGTAATATGGATGGACTCAGTGGATCCTTACAGTGGCAGGTGTGACTAATCCGGTTTATTTGAAAACAAGAGGCTGATGTGAAAATAGTGCCACAAACCTCTTTCACTAAACACCAACACTGATATTAGAGAACATGGAGTGTGGCAAGCATGAGCTCCACGATGGAACATGCAATAGGTAAATAATTAGGACACTGTGGAGGTAAAGAATCAGATACAAAAATTGGGAACTATAAAAAAAGGATGACCTCAAATTATAATCTGAAAAACGGTTTCAAAGAGCACTCCTTGATACAGTTAGCAGTATCACGATGATATGTTTATAATTAGGTGAAACTGAGGTAACCTGGAGAAAGTGAAACGTTCCTGTATTTCCCACATCCAAATACAGCGAAAGTCCTTCATTAGAGGACACAGGTCAACATGAATATAGGATGGGGGATACGGATAGGAACCGATGTTTAAAGAATTATTCTCTGAAACTTAAGTGTCACCTTATCTACAGACCCTGATAATTAAATTGCAAATCCCTGCGGGGAAGTTTGGACAGCTACACCAAACGTTCGGATATGTTATTTCCTTATTACTGATTACAACCTTCCATAATAAAACAGGTTCAGGAAAGGGCAAATAAATTCCTATGCAATGTAAATGCAGAATAATGCAGAAATGTCCTATTTATTTGGCTACTTTGCAAACACAGCTAGAGGGAAAGAGGACTCGCTAAAAACACAAAAGACACACACTATCATGCTGATAATTAAAACAAAAAGTGCTAATCACCCACCCTGGGGATCCCTCTTCTCAGCACCAGATAGCACTCACTTCATTTCTGCCTGAAGTCCTTTTTGTTACATTAAGCTAGGGTAAACCTAAAACTTTCTGAATATTATTTCAATAGCCCCCTTTTTGGGGAAAACATAATTATAGCGGACAGCCTCTGTTTGACTTTGTATCGAGATTAAAATAGCCACTAACGCCCTTTAAGCCTCCTTCCAGCTTCCAATACAGGAGCAAGGTGGAAACTCTTCTAGTTGTTTTACATATTGGGGCAATATAATAATACAATTAGTAACTGAAGCGTGATAAGTAAAAAAAACCTGCATTCTGATATGTGTGCTAAAGGTGTTATGGCGCATATCTGAAATTATTGGTCCATTCATAATCAGGGCATTCGTTTTTCAGTGTTACTTAATTTAGGCAACATTCACAGCAGCATTGTTTTATTCATTAGGATGTGTATTTCCCATTGTTTACTGTTCATTCCTCTGTATGACATGTTTGTGTGTGTGCTGCAGTGCACAATGGTCCAGTGCCGGCAAGAGCTACAGGGCCCGTGATTTTACCACTGTTTCGTCACTGAGCAGGGGCTGTTGTGAATAAAAGGACTGGGACAGAAAGTCTGAATAAAGAGGGGTCACAGGTTGACCAGAGAAGGGATGGAGGGCATGGGGCCACAGCTTCATGCAGATAACCCCGGTGGGAGCCTATGTACAGGTGGACTCTGGGGTAAGTCACAGGGGGAGTATTAACTGGGGACTCTGAGGTTTATTTTGAGGCAGGTCCCAGATCACCGAACACACAACTGGTTTTCCTCAACAGAAGGTTTCATGGGGACCGCCATGATTCCATATTTTGGAGGCATCGAGGTAGCACTTTTCTTTTCCCTTCATATTTTTATACAGAGTTTTATAGAGCGCCTTACATGGCACCAGTTGCATTAAGGGAGGTCACATTCATTTTTGTTAGGTACGGGGAGATTAAGTGATTTACACAGAATCACAGGATGTTGTGTGCCCCTACCAAGACTCGAACCCAGTTCCCTAGATTCGAGGTCGACCGCCCTAGCCGTTAGGCCAACTCCTCTCCTTCTTTCTCTAAGGGCACTTGGTGGGACTCATAGAAAGTAAACACGAGTCAGATGTTAAGGGTAGTCCCGGTAGAACCGGAAAGAAGACAGTGTACATGTTATATACCTTTATATCAAAGAGTCACATCAGCCTCAAGGAAAAGGATATTTGTGTCCGTCTTGCAAATGCAGTGAACACATAGATCCCGAGTCACAGGTTGTAAATGTGGCCAAAAGGAGACATTTTGAAAATATTATATTTGAGCAGAATTCATACGGTAACACCATCGGGTAATTACCTTTGATAAACATGTATATACGGAGTTTCCAAAGAGTTCATGTCAACTGGGCCCCAGATACATTTCTGACAGGGTGAGACTGCAATCATCAGAGAGTAAAATAGGAAAAATCTCTTTATTTTCACCTACAGCTGTATACATGGGAGTTGCTAGCATAGTGCCTAGAAGCAATTTGGAAGCAAGTGACAACATTGGTTCCACTATCATCCTGGGCAACAGGCCAATGGCACACACAGCAGTAAGTGACCTGACGACATTACACGTGTGCCTAAATGTAATACACAACCTGGACATTTGTCTAATATTTAAAAGGTTTTACAATGTACTAGCCATATCATGGACCTGAATAAAGGTACTGTAAATAGTTCGATGCCAAATTATATTTGTGAATAATTTATATAAACTGAATGTAATTGCGATTTATAAAGATTTTAATCTGTCATTTGTGTTTTTCTGACTTTGTGAACGGGCTGCTAATTATTTTAAGTATGGTATTGCTGTGTAATGTTTTTTTCTAAATATTTTATGTAAAACAAGAACAAAAAAACTAAACAAATAAACTAAAAAAATGAAACCGAAAAGGAAGTACAGTGTCTCTGGATTTTAATTTCACACATCCCTGGCTCATGTTTTGTAGTTTCATATCTAGTATCATAACCACTAAATCACATTTCATTCCTTTATCCGCTGTGAGCTATATTCTCTGTCCCATAAATTGCATTAAAAAACATTCCCGGTGGTGGGACTACTATAGAAACCATAGAAATAAAAAACAAATTAATACTCAAAAAGGTGAACACAAACATGTGGAACAACATTTCTAAAGGGGTCGTTTGGTAGTGTATCAACTTCACCACCAATTGCGATTGCTCCACCAAACCTGCAGTTCCCCTGTCCCACTGACTCTGTGGGCAGAAATCATATGATAGTAGAGCATCTAACAGACTGTCTCTGCTTACAGAAAGGACCTTATTACCAGTTTGGCCGTCCTCCTGTCGGCCCGCCACCGCTGCACCGACAGGAGGACCACCACGCCTGTTGAGCGCCCGCCCACTGGATTATATCTGTAAGGCAGGAGGGTGGTGCTGTGGTGGCTGTAAAAGGCTCATAGGTGAGCCTTAACTGCAGACGCCGGTAAACAACGACCACCACAATGAGTTTTCCCTGCAGGGAATTACAACGCGTTCATTACAACAAACGCGTTGTAACCACGTATACCATTACTCGGCAAGTTAGAGCAATGATTTGCGGAGGGGGCAGAAGGCGTTGGATTTTAAATTCAACACCTTCCCTACTGTCCGCACAGACTGGAGTTGGAATAGTGAATTTCGTTGTTACGACTTGCGGAGTAAAGGTATGCGTAGTTACAATGTAGTCATTGTAACAACCGCGTTGTAATTCTCTGCGGGGAAACATAATGCATGAAAAAGAAGTATATTTGCAGACAGCACCTGTAGTACGTTCCATTCATACCACACCGTGCAGGAACTGGGGTGCAATTCCAGGGGGCATAACATGTGCCCCCCCTGCAAGCACCCCCATGCCCAGGAGCAGCAGGGGTCCCTGTAAGGGCCCCCTTAGTTGCTTCTCCACCACCATTTTCATCGCAGGCTTACCGCCATAAAAGCTGCGGTGGACAGGCAACTCGAAATATGCATGGCGGTGCTGTAGCGGCACTGCCAACATATTGCTGCCCCCCGTCTACTGTGTGACTGCAATGGTATCTTGGATCCCTGGCGGATGCGGTGGTCCTGTGGCAGTCTGAACACCACACTCTGAATACTGCTGGCAGATCCGCAGTGGTGGCAGTGGTCGAACCCCCACCACGAGTATGGAAGTCCTGTTGGCCACCAAATTCATAATAAGGCTCTAAATCTGGAGACCTGCCTTATTTAGAGCTGACATTCCAATGCAAATTTTTCCTCCCTGTGTCAGCCTGGAAAGCACTTTGGACCCAGACATGAAAAATCATCACTGAGCCCCACGTGCAAGGAGAATTCTCTGTGTGCATCAGTAGCATTGATTTTTTGATATACATAAGTACTCCAATTTGCAGGTTTGTTTATGCAGAACAAAAAAGTGCTGGCTGCCTTGACATGAAAGTTGGCTTGCATTACATTTTAGCCAAAACTGCTAATGTTACATTGGAAGGAGCACTTTTGGCAAAAATAATCTCCCATACGCTATCTGGGGTCACTAGCTGTTACATGTAGTTCCTTTGAAGGCCAGTAGAGGCAGTGCCTCTGTCACACCAGCCAAATAGCATGTCACCCAATAACGTGTAAATAAGTCCTTGAAACAGGAGTTGATAATAGTGACTAGTGAGTGCAAAACAGTAACTATACTTAGCTAGGAAAACACCTCTGGTGGTCACCACTGAAAATGGGCAAACTCAATCTAATCTACTCTCCTCAGTTTTTGAAAATGTGAGCATTCTCCAAATGGCTATGTCTTCAAATTTCTAAAATGCGAAAATATTCTGAACTATAGGACAAAAATGAGAAAAAGTGAAAAATCTAAAGTAAGAAGTATGTAGTGAAGATATCTATAGTGCAAAAAGTGAGCCACCATTTAGTGAAAATACAAGTATACATTTAAACATCTATAGTTTTCTTCAATGTAACATAAAATCTGACTTCTAATCCTAATTGTATATACATTGTTTCCCATACCTCGTAAATGATTGCTTAACTCTACTCCTAGCCCTAAAACGAATCCTCTGCTTCAAAAATTCCTTACCCTAACCTGAGTTAAATGGGTTCCCTTTCCCAATTCCAATATTTAAGCATATCATAATGCTTATCCCTAATTCTAGATATTCAATTTACCCATACCCTTACCTTCACATTGCACCTAAATTGAACCTTTATTCTAAAGCTAAACTTAAATCTAAACATAACCCATTGCCTTACCCTAACCCTAATCCTAAACATTTTCCAAATGCTAGCTAGCCTACTCCACTAAATGCTTAACCTAACCCTAGTTCTAATCCTAATCTAAGACCTAACCATACTCTAGCCCCAGTTTAAGGACTTTCCATTACCCTATGCATCATGCTGATTCTCTCTTTAAAACCTTCCATTCTGTTACCCTAACCTCTATCCTTTCAATTTATTTACAAACTACTTTTCCCGACTTTGCTTTCTCACCGTTTGTTTCCAACTTTTGATCTAAAAGGAAAATCCATCATTTCTGGTATTATAAAAAAAAAAGGATTTTGCTTATCTCAGTAGTTAACATCGCCTTGGTTTAAAAAACAAACAGAACCACTTATATCATACTATAAAATATACACACATCATCACTGAATGTCAAAAGTCTGTGTGATTGACAAAAAAATTATAACCGTGACAATTTTCAAGGGACCACCAAAATCTTTAGCAGTGGATTTAGCATCTTCGTTGGAGAGATAAGAAGCAGGCACGCAGGTGAACTAATTTGGAAGGCTTATCAGGATTTTAATCATGAATCTGTGTAAAACGTTGTTCCATCCCAATTCTAGTTATTTAAATGTCACTAACTGAGATAATATGTTGTTTATGATGTTATAACAAGTTATGCGCTGGGCAGTAAATAGCAAAAAAAAAAACATTTTGCGCTGGTTAGCGTCACTTTTGTGACACTAACCAGCGCAAAATGTTTGTAAATCTCCTTATATGTTTAGACATAATTTGAAACCGTTTCATGTCTTTTGTGTAGTACAGCACGCACGCAAAGTTAGAAAAGTTCGGAATCAAAACAATTCTTCCAGCTTTATGTTTGCCTCGAGGATGCGTAAAGTTTTTACTCAAAGCCCTGTCTCCAAGTGTTAGTAGATAGGGGTTTGCATCAAAATCAATCAGTGATTGCATGAAATTGCCCATGTACCAGCCATGGAATCTACCCTCGATGCAAACCAGCACATAGCGCTACTTTGTGTTACTTTAGGGCTGCTTTTTAATGCAAAACAAGTTTTGCACTGTTAAGGAAATCCCAATTCAACACTTTATTTAATGCAAATTTATATAGCGCGAACATTACCCAAAGGTGTCAGAGCGCTTTACAAAAGAACCAGTTGCGATACATAAGGATTTAGGATTACATGAGTTACATAAAAAATACAAACTGAAAAAAATGCAAATGTACAAGCTATAAAGTCACTCAAGGAAGAGATACAAATGGATAAACTCTAAGAATCACATAGGAATGGTGTGAGTCTACTACATATACTAGTGGTTAGAGTTATCTCTATATACATATAAATACAAATAGATTTTCTCAGGATTCCATTTTAAAAGCGATTAGGCTTGGACAAGTATATATCAGCACCTTTTTGCTGCACTTTTGTTGACATTGCACTGGTGCTAAACATTGATAAATTTGGCACTATAACCTCATTTTGACTTCTGAAAGGAAGCAGCGGATCAGTGCCTGAGACAGATCCACCACTGTTTGGTTCATCTCAGTGGCGCTGGTCGCGTCTGTGTTGGAAGGAGAGCGTCTCTGCTGCTGCAATGCACAGAACACAGCAGCTTTCATTAATGCTCCCATTGTCTGCTTAGAAAAAGGGGACGGGGCTGCAGATGAAATCTTTTGCAGCTCTTAAAGCATGAAAATATTTCCTGCCACCGCACATTTGATAGTGATCAGAGCGTCACATCGGGGGAGGATAGCAGCTTAAAAAGCCAAAGGAAGCTTTATCTCTGAATGCAAGGGATGACATTGTCGCCTCTAGCTTTGGCTCCCCAAGCGTTAGTCCCTTTAAGAAGACAAGTCTTTCTTCCACCTCCAGATCATGCTGCTCCGCGTGCGGCTCAATGTGAGAATCCATCAAGGAAAGCATGGCGCAAAGAGGGGAGCGAGAACGGTGGAGGAAGACCTCCCCAGTGCCTCTTTCAAAAACAATGTCTCTTAATAGTGCTCCTGAGGGAAATCAATGCTGGATTCTGGGAATTGCAGTAAAGGGGGCGTGGCCTTCCCTTATTGACAGCTCTTTGGGCTCTGCAGAGTAACACTACAGGAGGAAAACACAACTAAGAACAACAAAAAACTGGCCTTCATTCTTCAGAAGATCCGACGGCAAGGTATGGTTGCACAGCGTATTCTCTTCAGCTGTGTTGGGGTGCTGGGGGACATAAGGTCACTTTTCTAGGAAGAAAAGGAAGGTGGCGTGATATCGAGGTAGGTCGGTATTCTGTAGGGCTACACCACCCCATTCACAGCAGGGGTCCAGGTATAAAAGAGTGCCTACCTGGACCAGGGTCTGCAGAAAATGAACTAAATAACATACTGAAATGGTTGTGGATGGTGATAGGTTTATTTTAATTTGGAAAATTCCAGTTGTTATTATCATACATATTCAACTGTGCAGAGGAGTTGCTTCCTAAAGGTAAGGTAAACCATTGGTGACACCTAATGGTGTCACCAAGTAGCAGCAAATAGACTAAAAATGATCTTCTTTACTGTGCATGGACACCACTTCAGAAGCAGGTATATCATTTTGCCTAGTGCGCTGAAAATCCTTGCACCGACCATATGACTTTGGATCATGGGGTGAGAATAAGAAAGTAGCATATCATTTTGTGAGAAACTTTACATGCATAGGACTCTCTTAAGATCTCAATGTTTTGCAATAAATGTGAACGAGAATTGCAAAGAAGGCAATCATATGGTGGTGGGGTACTCCTCTGAGTACTGCTCAGCCAAAACATATGCAAATTTAGCAGGCCTCACCTGCTGCGGTAAGACTTGGGAAAACATATTTTAAAACGAGCCTTGGCAGGATGGACTTTATCTGTTTATTGTAACAGGATCTGAAACACAAACATCAGGCACACAGAAATATTTAGGGTATCTATGCCTCCCTCAAAATAATAAGAGCGTACCACAACAACCGGGTTTAACTTGGTTGCAACCGGCCAGTATGACATCACATGGTGTTGTGATGTTAGCCTTGGAGGTATTCACATATCCCCTCCTATGTGTTAGGATTGTGGACATATTCTTCAAATTACTGTCTGGTTATGTCTAGAAGCCTTCAGTCTATCCCCATCCAGGGGACGGCCCTAAGCATCCTCATGGCTGTAACAACCGTTGCCATGCAGACAGCCCTTGGTTCTATCAAGTCAGAAGCTGGAACTTCCACAGCCTGACTAAATCATCAGAAGGGGTGGGCATCAGGGCCATTGTTTTTTATTTTACTAAAACAAACTCCCAACTTGAGAGATTGTTTCAGTAATGCAAACATGCTCTGAATGTAGGGCCAAAAAACATGGCCTCTGCTTGGCCAACCTTTTGGCTGTCAGTGCATCCCCAGTTCTGTCTGTAACATATTCCAGGCATAGAAAGCAAAGAGATCCCCATCAGGAAAGGTGGGATATCTACTGTTGGTGTGCTGTTCTCCACTAAGGGGGTGGGCAGGCTTGGTGGCCTACCCAATGCATGAATCACCTGTCCAGTGCTTATGTTACTGACTAACCATGGCCTTGACACAATTTGGTGTGCTAGCATTAGAAATATATTATCACAGGCATTACCACTGAATAATTCTGAGATTAAATAATTCTGAGATCAGTAAACTAGATAATTTAGACATTTATCCATGTGTTGTATTTATTAGGAAAGCATGTCATAAAACACATGCATCGTTCCCGCCTATAATACCAAACATGTTATGCAGAAAGAAATTACAAGTTCTAATTGTGATAGAAGATACGAAATGAATAACTTTATTGAAGAATCAATACTTAAAATAAAAAATATGATCGCCAGCAACACGAGCACAGCAGGGTTTCATTCTTCCCCATAAACATCCAGACAAACCACAATTTCTCTACAAGGAGCCCGATTAATAGTCAAGACTTAACAAATACAGCAAGCAAAGAACCCATGAGACTGAAAGGAAGAGGATGAAGAATCTGACCATGGTAAACATGCAAAAACGGTGAAACTTTAGGATCTATGGTACAAAAAGACTCAGCACATCATCATCATCAGGGAGTGGAGTTAACCCACTTGTAAGAAGTACGCACTTCACAGCCGGTTTCCCATCACTAACTAAATACCTATCACCTCTTCTGATACATCTGGATCTGAGACTGACTTCCAGCAACAGAAAAGCAATTGAACATAGGAGAGGGGACTGGGTCAGACTGGACTACAGGGCAAGCAGACAGTGTCCAAAGGGCCAGTCTGACAGATCAGGGTGAGGGATGTTTTTGACTCTTTGTGGGCCTGTTTAATGGTTTGCTGGCCCTGATTTTATTTTTAATTTCCCTGGTATTACAACAAACATTTCCAGCAGCATGCATAAATCCATGCAATCTTCTATACCTTGCAGACTATGCATACAGTGTGTCTTTATAAGTTCAAAACTGCCCCAATATGTAAACATGGACCTCTTTTTTAGCTCTCCAATTCACTAATGGGGGCTATTTTGATTTTGGCACCCAGGTCTATTTTCTGTCCCATTCTGACCCCCAGTTGGGTACTTGAGACGTGTCAAATAAGTGTTAAGGTAATTTGAGATTTCACTGAAGATTAATAACCTGTTCTGAAAATATTCTAAAATTCATTATACCTCTCAATGCTAAAGAAATGGAGAGAAGCTGAGTTGTGCACGTCCTGATCAGCACTGGTTAATGTGCCCACCGTGGGGAAATGGCATTGATATGTACTGGTTACTAAGAATCTCTGGCCTCAAAGGATCAGTGGGGGCTCCTCTGCTCTGGTGGAGGAGCGTCGTCCCCCTGCCGCCTTCAAACCTTGAAAAAGAAAACTATAATAAAACAGGTTAATTATCATTTTATTTTAAAGGTTCTGAGTGCTGGGCGAGTCTTGGGAACGGCCCATCATGAGGGTAGTGGCAGAGGGAGTGGTCGCACTGTGATCACTGCGCATGTGTGTTTGGCTGGCCATCTCATGAAGGCCACACCCACATGTGCAGTTGCTGGGTTGGAGACAGCAAAGCACAGGCTCCCAGTCTCTCTGGGAGCGCAAATTCCCAGCACTTAGGCCAATCATGACGTTGCTTTCTGTGACCCGACCAAGACCAGTGACAGGATTCCTGGACCTCCGCACCGCCAACGCTATGACCCAGCGGCACTCCACTCTCTCAACCGAGGCTGCAACAACAAATGCAAGCTAGCATCACAAGCCGACACCCACGGACCCCTGAGCTCTCACAACCGAACCAAAGCCCTGCAATGCATCCTCCTCAATGTCTGATCCCTCCACAAACATGCCACCGAAATCTGGGACCTCCGCGACAGCACCACCCAGGCGTAGCTTTCCTCCCCGAAACTTGGACTAACACCCCCTCGGGACCAGACATTGCCATCATCATTCCCCAAGGATACAAGTTCTCCAGGAAGGACCGCCCCACCTGCCCGGGAGGAGGAATCGTCATCGTCTAAAAATCTAGCCTCTCCCTGAACACACTCCCCGACGAGCCCACAGACCTGATGGAACAGGTCCACTTCCATATACTGGCCGGCACTACCTCCACCCTCTGAGGAACCCTCATCTACTGACCCCCTGGACCCCTTGGACCTTTCGCCAACTCCATCCCATACATCATCTCCCCGCATGCCATCGCATCCACCAACTACACCCTACTGGGAGACCTCAACTTCCACCTCAACAATCAACTGGACCCCAGCACCATATCCCTCCTGGACAACCTCCACAACATTGGACTCCGCCAGATAGTGACAGAACCCACACACTCAGGGAGACACACTCTCAGACCCCTCTGCACAACAGGAAACTCCATCAACTTCAGCCACATCACCAAACTACAATGGACTGACCATCGATGCATCCACTTCACCTTCAGAACACCCACCATCCACAGACACCAGCACCAGCTCCGACAAAGAAACTGGCCAGAATCACCGATGACCAGCTAACCTCATCACTCAGCAACTCCACCCCAACCATCACGGAAAACGACTACCCCAACACCGCAGCCCGAACCCTGCACAGATGGATCTCCTACAGTGCCAACACCATAGCCCCCTCAAGAAAAACAACAACACACATGCCAAGAAAGCTACATGGTTTACCACCAAACTTCGAGAGTCCAGACACACTTGCCGCCACCTTGAGAAGGCCTGGAGGAACACCAAATCCAGAGAAGCCCACAACACCTTCAGAGCCGCAACCAACACCCACCACAAACTCATCAGAAAAACGGGAAAAAAGTGATTGAAGACAGAATCTCCACTCATGCACACAACAGCAAAGAAATCTTCAACATCATCAAGGAGTTTGCCCAACCCACCAGCGAGTCCACCGACATCCCTCCCTCACAAGACCTCTGTGACAAACTCAGCACCTTTTTCCACCACAAAATCAAGAGCATCTACGACAACTTCGACGAAAACAACCAACACACTGAAACCTCACCAACCACCCCAACACCTTGAAGCCAGCGATCGACAACTGGACAGCCCTCACCACCGAAGACACACTGAAGACGATGAAGTCAATCCACCCTGGGACCCCCACGGACCCCTTCCCCCACCACATTTTCAACAGAGCCGCCAACACCATCACACCCATGGTCTGCCACACCATCAATCGCTCCCTGGCAACTGCCTCTTTCCCTGAAGACTGGAAACATGCCGAGATCAACCCCCTTCTGGAGAAACCATTGGTTGACCCCACCGACTCCAAAAACTACAGACCCATCTCCCTGCTCCTGTTCTCAACGAAAGTCATTAAGAAAGCCATCAACAGCCAACTGCCACATTAATCGAAGAGCACAGCAACGTCGACTCCTCCCAATGCGGCTTCAGAAAAAAACACAGTACGGAAACCACCCTCCTCGCCGCAACAGATGACATCCGCACCCTACTGGACAAAGGAGAAACCGCAGCCCTCATCCTCCTCGACCCCTCAACACAGTCTCCCACCGCACCCTAATACGCAGACTCCATGTCGCAGGGATCCAAGACAAAGCCCTTGACTGGATCCGCTCCTTCCTCTCCGGCAGAACGCAGTGGGTCAGACTCCCTCCTTTCCTACACCAACCACCTGCAGATTCCCCCAGAGGTCCTCCCTCAGCCCTACGCTCTTCAACGTCTACATGGCTCCGCTCACCCCCATCGTCATAACCTATGGACTCAACATTGTGTCATACGCAGACGACACCCAACTCATCCTCTCCCTATCCAACGAACCCAACTCCGGCAGACACAACTTTCGAGAAGTTATGGAAGCCATCGCCAAATTGATGAAAAACAGCGGCTTACGACTAAACACCAACAAAACAGAAGTACTCATCATGGGTCCAAACCCCAACACCTGGAACAACACCTGGTGGGCCCCCACCCTCGTAAGCTCTCCTACCCCCATGGACCACACACACACAACTTGGGAATCATCCTGGACTCAGTGCTCAAAATGGACCGCCAGATCAACTCCGTCTCATCCTGCTGCTTCCACACCCTCCGCCTCCTATGTAAGACCTTCAAATGGATCCCCCTCGAACACAGAAAGACCGTCACTCACACCCTGGTCACCAGCAGACTCGACTACGGAAATGCAGTCTATGCTGGAGTAAACAAAAACCTCACCCGCAAGCTACAAAACATCCAAAACTCCGCCGCAAGACTGTTCCTCAACCTGCCAAGACACTGCCATATCTCCCAGCACCTGTGCACACTCCACTGGCTCCCCATCGAAGTTAGAATCCCTTTAAGATGCTCACCCATGCTCACAAGGCCCTCCACGACACTGGACCAGCATACCTGAACAGACAACTCAAATTCCACGCACCCCAAAGGACCCTAGGATCAGCCCAGCTCTCCTACGCCGAAGTCTCCAGCACCAGAAAGACCAGATCGGGAGGCCGCTCCTTCTCCTTCCTTGTGGCCAAAGCCTGGAACGACCTTCCGCTCCACCTCAGACAGACAACATCGCTCCCCATCTTCGTAAGAAACCTCAAAACCTGGCTCTTTGACAGACCCCCCTCCTTGATGGACTGGAACCTGCAAACCCTCCCCAATGCCTTGAGACCCTTACGGGTGGGTAGTCATGCTTAACAAACACCTGATTGATTGATTGATTGATTGATTGATTGCTTTCAAACATGAAAGGAGCATCAGGATTGGTCGCTGGAGAGGCTGGGAGCCTCTGCTGCAGCGAGGACTGGAGAAGAGAGTCAGGTGGCAGGCGGAAGGTATTTTTTTTTATTTTTTTTTTTAAATGTTTATTTGTTATCCATTTACCGCCCTCCTCTGCACCTCCCCCTCGTTTGTCGTCGCCCCCATCCCCCACCTCGCCTCGTCACTCCTGCTCACCAGCCGCTACTGAAAAGGATTATCCACTTTAGAAATGCTTTATAGATCTCCAGCTTGCGTTCAGTGTGCTGTCCAAAAGTACGATAAAATACTCCATCTGCTGCTATTTTTTCGAAGATCTCTAGGAGGAAAGTTCTGCATATTTCCTTTACTATAATACGACTTTCTTCCAAAAGTTTTGGGGGAGAACACCCAAGTTCCCTATCTGTAAAGTTGTTTTAGAACCTGCCGTACGAAGTACATTTAACTCCACATGCTGCATTTCATTTCTGCACAATAAGTAATTTGTCACATTTTTAATATATTTATTGGTGAGACTGTGCACACTTTCCGTTGGTGTTGCCTAAAAAATCCCATGCAGTTTTGATCAATTTTACTGCCTCAATGTACTTATAAACCCTTAATTTGGCAATGAAACCCAGGACAGGGTTACCATATGTAATTTTTTACCAGAGCCCCAAGCATTTTCTGACTCAGCTATTGGCTTGACAAATTATTCTAAGTATATGCGGCTCTCTTCTCGTGTAATTGGAATGTCCCTTCGTGCACGCTAGGCTCTTCTCCCAGCAGCTGGGTCACAGTTATTAATTAGGAGGCAAAGGGTTAAAGAAAACTGCTAAATCAAATTATAGCTCTTCCTACAATATACGTGTTGACTCCACGTTCTCTGAAATATCTTTTTTTAATGGATTGGCTTATTCACTGAGGAATAATTCAATTTAAATGCATTATCATGAGTTTCTGCGGTGCACAAAAACACAAGAAATGGCTTCACCTCGGGCTACATCTGTTTTAGAAATGTTTACTCGACTCCACTAAACACAAACCAGCCATTAGAAGTGTAAATCTACATAAAGGGCTCGTTTTTGCTGTAGGCTAATAGAGAAATTACATGGAAGTTTACAGAAAGAAATCTCCTTGGTGGAGGTTGGGGATGGCTGACAGGCAAATGGAGAAATGGAACCAGCACTTGAATAAACGGGTGCCCACAGAAGTCTCCTGATGGGGCCATTTGAAGAGAAGCAAAGAAAGATGTAGATTCTGCAGCATACATGGCTTTTGTAAAGTCATTTATCCTTACATTAGGACCCTCTGTGGAATGCTCAGATAGGGTCAGCCAATCAGGAGGTTAAGAATCTGGGCATTAACTACACTTGTACGACTGCTTTTTAAATTAAATACATAGTTTGAAACAGAAACATAAGAGTAGTGAGTATCGAACGAGTTTACTAGATAAATCAGTGTTACCCGTGGCACTTGTTTTACTGTGACTGGCTTTCATTTTCAAGATCTCTTTCTTGTAGGAATTGTGATTTTGGAAAAGGCAGCTAATCAATAATGTGACTGGATACGATAGGACTATCACAATGGGAATATGTTTAATCCGCTTTTATTTAAATTCTGGTTTATTGTACCATGGCCTGGGACTTCTGATATTCTATTGTGTTTTTAAATGTGTTTTACATTAACTTATTGTATATTTGTATTTATTGATGGATCAATTATGGGCTTATTTTTAGTGTAATTTTGGTATTCAATGAGGATGGAATGTTAAGACAATATTGTTTTAAATGTAAATGTCTTTTATGATCATGTATCGAATAAAGACTTTCGCATCGAATCGATTTTGGAAAAGGCAGCTAATGTCGTGCCTGTCCACTTTTAATTTTTTTTGTTTAAGAGCACATTTGCCATAAAGAGAAGATAAGACCTATCATGTCCATTTTAGCAGAAAGCATGTGATATATCAATGAGAAATACACAACCAATCTATAAAAAAAAAACAAGCAACAACAATGCAGGCTTACATGACTTTAGAATCCAGATGTTGTGGGTTACCATATATGCCAGCTGGTGCATTTAGTGAGAAGAATGCTAAAGCCTTTCAGTCTGTGAGTTCAGGGTTTGATAACAGATAGGCACAGAGTGATTGCCAAATGTTTTTGGGTTGGGAGGCGAGGGGTATCAGTGTTTCATAAACATCACTAGTGGTATCGCAAAACATCAGGTCTCTCAACCATGCCTTCACAATCGGGGGTGGAAGGACCCCCAGTGCAGGGATGCCTGTCTCTTGGACAGCAGTAGGGCTATAGCAGTAAAGCGGCGTATTCCAGTCCCCAGTGGGTGGACATATCCCAACAATGCCAACAGTGGGGAGGGTGATCTCTGAGTCCACCATCAGTGCTAGCTGATCGAAGATTGCTTCCCAGAACGCCAGGGCCGGGGGGCAGTTCCACGCTACATGGATGAAGTCAGCCAGTTGTGCCGCACAACTCCTACAGCTGTCCGGTCTAGTGGGATCCATTTTAGCAAGGAGATTGGGGGTGATATAGGCCCCATGTATGTATTTAAAGTGGAGCAGTTTATGCCTCTAGTTGTTGGAAATATATCGAGTTTGCTCGCAACAAAATGTCCACATTTTGTTTGTCAGCGGATGCCCCAGTTCCCCCTACCAAGCCGCCCGCGCCCACGTCCACCCCAGGGCAAAGAGTCTGGGCAAGGTGGTACAGTCGGGGAACCAAGGGGGTCATTAGTATGGCGGGTGGACTTTGCCCGTCCGCCATAGCAGTAGGAATCTGGACCGCCCTCAATGCTTGCGGTGGTCCCGTTCCCTGAATTAGGAAGCTCCCGCCACACTGGCGGGCGCATGGCGCATTTGTCACATTGCGACGGGTGGTGCTAAAAGCACCGCCCGCCGCAATGCCACAAAGGCAAGTTGTGCCTTTCATTGCACAACGTGACAGGCACTGCGCGGTGCCTGCCACGTTGTACATTGAAATGCAGGGGGGTACCCCCCCATGTGCACACCCCAGAGTCCCTGAGGGCCCGCAATGGGCCCCCGCAAGCAAACACCGCATGCCTTTCCGTGGCATCAATGCCGCCACGGAAAGGCATGTTTCCGCCCCCATTATAATATGGCTGGCGGTGTCTAACAGACACCACCATCATATTGAACCTTTTTCAGCCTGGTCGACTTGTCGACCGGGCGGAAAAGCGGAAGACGGTCTTTCCATCCACCGCGGATCCCCCAGCCATAGTAATGTGGCGGGGGTCTTTGCTGCATGGATGGTGGGAGGATTGCCCCCGCCGGGCCGGCGGTGACTACAGCCGGCCCGGCGGGGGCGATCCGCCCGCCATCCTAATGGTGCCCTAAGTGTGTTCCATCGGACGATGTAACTATTGTGGATAAGGGAGGAAAATACTGTGGGTCCAGCACCGAGGCAGCAATTAGGCAGCAATTAGGGAGGCCCTTGTCCTGTGTATTAGAAATTTGTCCAGTATGGATATGTCCTGGTTCTGAACCATGTCCGCAATCGAGCTCACCTGATGCTCCTTAAATGCATCTCCAACCACCCGAATTTGGCAGCGTGTAAGTGCATGCTGAACTAAGCTCTCAGTGGGCGGGGATATCCATGGATTGTTAGATAATGGCAAGTGCAGGGAATACAGGTGGTCAGTCTTCAAATATTGACAAAGTCTCTCCTGGGCCCAACAAGTGGTTTGTAATGTATGGATTTTTGTTGGCAACCCTGTGAGGTCCTTCAGTAAAATAGCAGAGGGGGCAGGGGTGAGCCTGAGAGTGCTCAGGCTTTAAATACTGCAATTGTGCATCAGGGTGGTACCAAAAATAATCAATAATCACACACTGTGGGTCAGAAACCTCATTTGAGGCTTTTTTAACGAAATGCCTAAGAGTGGTTTGTTGGTGGAGTGTGTGTGGGTTCATGGTGGCCCAGGATTTGGGCTGGGGCGCACGAATGTGCCACTTTGTCTATTACTATATCGCTTAGCGAATACTCTGAATCAAGATTAAGTGATTACAATCATTCACCTTGAATGTTTTAATAAAATCCAGGCTACATTAACATACTATTAGTACCGATTGTGGAACGCTGGTGAAGCACAGTTCATTCATTAAATTGGATAAACACCCTAGCTAGTAATACAGAAAGTTTAGGGAGGAATTGAATATAAAATAATGGGGGATCAACACCCGCATCCCTCTCATTATGTTTAACTCTTCCATTGAATGTATTTTCCTAATCTTGGGGATCCTATCTCCACTGAATGATCAGAAGACCCGGAAGAGTACGGATTTAAGAGACCTACTCCATTCGGGAAACCCCGTGACCGTATCACGGCATGGGTAATAAGTGGATTAGACTGCGACAGTCCTGAAGAAGACCGAAGTGACCTCTCTAGGCACAACTGAAGCGGTCGAAACATGTTGACTACAGCAGTGGTAGGAGGGAAGTCTTGAGGAACCTTGATTTCACAATAAGACATTTTCCCATCCTCTTTCTTAATTTTTAATCCTGGTAAGGGTATCAAATTAGGTCTAATAAAGTAATTCTTTCTATTGGCACCCTTAATCAGTTTTAACACACATTCTTACTGCACTTTTTTGTTGCATTAACAGTTTATCCACGAGGTGTCCACTGCACATTGCATCACTTATGTATGTTATTCGATGTACTGATTGAGTGTGTAGTACGTCTGGTGGTGTGGAATTTATTATTTTCTTCCCCCTCCCTAATGTTCCGCCCTGGATGTGGCTACACCAGGGCGTTTGTAGCAGGCCCTATGATGAAGCTTGTCACATACCTCGGCATGTGAGTGAGGGCAGTTTTTTCAAATTGGAGAATTTTCCTTTGTTGTAATCTTGTACTCTATATACCCCTTGTGTGTGATTATTTGGTTCATTTCAGGGGGCCTGGGGTATTGGAGTTTAAACAATTTGGGCCCTCTCCCCCTTTCATGTGTTGATCATTGGTACCAAAAATAAGCATCTGTGCCTGCGCTATGAGATGATACAGGAAAAAATCCAGTACGCCATCCCACCCAGACCCGTCCCCCAGCCCAAACCAGCTGAGTAAACAAGCCTCTAAGTGTCGCAAAAAAATAGTAGTGGTAAGTGGAATGGTAATATTTTAAAATAGATAGACCCTTTGCAGCAAAATAACCATCTTGATAATGTCTATCCTGCCAGCAACTGACAGGGGAAGTGTTATCCAACGATCGATCTGTGTGGATAAGCAGTCCATGGCATGGCCTTAATTAAAATGGATCACTTCAGAAGCTGTGCGATGCAGCAGGATACAGAGATATCTGGGGGTTCATCACAGCAACGTAGCAGGAAGTCAAGCGCAAAGGGCAGGGTATCATCAGTCAATGGGAAGACCTCTGATTTGGCACAGTTAATGACATGTCTGGGGAAGTCTCCAAAACGGACCACCTCTCTTATTATTGGAGAAAGATTAACAACCGGATCGCACACGAAGAGCAGAACGTCATCCACATATTGCGAGGCCCGGAGGGGACCCTGATGAAATCTAATCCCCGCTGAAGATGGCGCTCCTGTGGGTGTCTCACTAAAGGACCCATGGCAATTATAAATAAAAGTGGCGAGTAGCCAGCAATAGGGGGAACGATTCTGTGAGTTCTCCATTGAAACAGAGCAGCGCCACTGGGTGGGGTAAAGTAGGCGGGCCAAGGCACTGATATTGCCAGGGAAACCTAGTTTGTTGAGTGTTGCATACAAAAAAGGCCACTCCAGGGATTCAAAAACCTTTTCAGCATTCAGCAATATCGCTGCGGCTGGGAGTTCTGGGTTAATCAGGTTGATGACTGCAAATATTGTGCGCAAATTAACTGCAGTCAATCTGTTGGGGACAAATCTCGTCTGAAGCTGGGAGATTATATGATTGATTAGGAGCGATATACTTGTCGCAAGCATTTTCGCCAGGATTTAATAATCTTGATTTAAGAGGGATGGGGGCCTATAGGAGGCGCACCTATCAGGCGGTTTACCTGGCTTGAGCATCAGCAATACAATAGCCTCACGCAAAGTGGGGGGAGCGTTCCCACCTCTAGAGCCTCAGCATAAACCTCCAATAGATGGGGAACTAGCAAGGTTTGAAAAGTCTTATAGAAGACGCCCGTGAGCCTGTCTGTGCCAGGGGCACGTGATCCATCAAGGTCATCTACGGCTTGGGATATCTCGCGCTCTCTGATAGGAGATAGAAATTGCTGATCACCGCCCTCAATCCACACCATAGCAACTTCCTCCAAGTAGTCAGAGAGGGAGTGGTTGACCGGCAGGGCACTCGTCACATAGAGTCGGGTGTAGTAGGAGAGAAAAGCAGTGCGTATGTTCTTGCCCTGAGTGATATGGGCACCATCATCCAATTTCAGTTGCATGATGTATGTGGCCTGCTGCCGGGGTTTGAGCAATCTAGCTAGGGTCCGCCCCAGTCTTGAAGGACTGGACTTTTAAACAGTACCAGCGGTGCCAGGGAACAACACCTATAACCTTCATGGGATACCTGTTTCGGCGCACAAACTACAGAGACACGGGACACTTCCTTCGGCGTCAAAGATTTAAGGTTTATTTACTGCAGGGAACACAGAAGTCACAACAAGTACAACACGTGCAACTTGGGGAGACTGCTTCAAATTGGTTCTGTGGATCGCTCCTTTTATACAAAATTAACTCATAGGACAACATGGTACACAAAAGTTTACAACCTGGTTCCCATAATTATCCCCCAGAGGGGTCGCTTTGGTCACTTTGGTACACATAAGGTCCGGAACATAAGTGCGGAAACATTTGGCGGTTCCCAACTGTAAAAATCCATCTTCCCAACATTAGTGAATTCCAATCGTCAGTAAAACAGATCGAAATAGGGACAAAGACAGGTGCAGAGGAAGAAGGAGACAGTGGGAGATCGAAAAGGGTGTAAAAAGGGGAGGTATCGGGAAACACGAGATACAGGCATCAAAGGGACGTGCCTAATGAGATGCACGGCTGAGACAATAAACCGGACGGCAAGATGAGCCTCGAGCGGGGCCATCTGCCTTACAGTATCATTCCCCTCATCGTAAAAGATATTTACAAAGTACATGTGTCTTCCACAAATATCCTGAGAGTCCCAGGGTGACGAAGCGGACAGTGTCCGTTCGCTGGCTACTTGAGGGCAAGAGACAAAATGGATGCCGTATCTAAGATGGAACCCGTGGGTACAGATGAAAAACCCACATATCAATGAACGGTTTAAGTTAGTACAGCGAAACTGCGCACACTTACTAAACTCGTCATTTGCGGTTCTTAGATACCAGACTCGACCATATTCGTGCGAGTCGAAAACATCACTTAAAATTGTCACGGAACCTCAGACGCTCCTTTTGCCCTCATGTAGGCAAGCACTAGTCGGAATCATATTCGATATTCATCAGACCCTCGAGATGTTGCTGTAGCATAGCTCTGTCCAACCGAGACCCTTTGGTAACAGGTGGCTGTCTCATACACGTTGTAGCACAGAGGCCACATAAGGCAGGACCGCACTGCACGCAAAGGCAACACGTGAACAGGAACACTACAACGACTCCAATGATCGTCAGAATTTTCCAACCCCAAGTCGACATCAGGCCCCAAAACCATCCAAGTAGCGTCCAATCCCCTACATCCACGTGTATGGATTCGGAGATCTTATGCAACTTTGAGATGGCTTGATAGACAGTCGGAGCGTTATCAGGAATGAAAATACAGCAGCTCGAATGGATCACCTTACATACCCCACCTCGATCTGCTAAGATCACATCTAAAACCATACGGTTTTGTAACGTCATAAGTCTATCCGCCCTTAGTTCTGTGGTGATATTACCAAGGGCACTGGCAGTAATATTAGCTGTCGATTCTACCACTCGAGTCAACTGTCTTAGGTTCCTACTATTAACCATAGGTCCCCAAAATGGGAGAAAACCCTTGAAAAAGTCTCCTGCCTCTTGACCGGCAGTATCCTCTTCGCTAATTACGCCTCTCACAACTCTAATTTTGTGATAATCTGCATCTACAGTAAATGTCGGAGGCAACAAGTTTGCGATAAAACATGAGCCCATGAAGACAGAGGGCAACCATGCATATGCACGATCATGACAAATAAAGTATGTACCCTTGGCAGCCAAAAATACAGGGGACGAGACCATTGGCAAAATATAATTTTCAGTGCAAGCACTCTCTCCAAGTCGGGCTTTCGATCTACGGCCGCGACCTATTAAACAAAAATTACCAATGTGGGGTACGACCCATATCGGAGGCGAGCTTTTAAGCTGTTTTTCACCAGTGAACACACTATATTCGCCTCTACTTAGGACCCTATAGGCTTGTACCTCTTCTTCAGGGATAAGCGAGGGATCATAGATATCGCTATCTAAATCCTCTATTGCTATAGACAAAGATTTTTGGTACGAGGTAGGACCAGAGTAGGGGGAACGTGGTTCTCGAATGGGGTGGAAACCCAGTGCGCTTCGAAACATTGTTTGAAATGCTCGAGCAGACCCTTGGGAGCTATACGGTAACACCAGATATGGAATTCCCTTATCCGTAGTATGTGGCATCAATCCACACACCCAACAATTAGTAGTGTTAACCACTAACTGATGCTGATGAAGGAGCTGAATAAAGGAATTGTTGCGGAATTCTGCACGTCTAGTCTGCTCGTGTTCAGGTAAGATGTGAAAAGAATGAGGAGAAACAGTGGAGGTGAGTTTAAGGTCAGGGGTAAGAGTAGGTATAGTAGAAGGCAAAAAGTAAGACATTGTGTAATACACTCCACCCGCCAATAACGCAGAAACAGTCACAAACAGTACGAATATTTGGAACACAAAACATTTGGTACGACTGAGTTGCTGCAGCTTGAATCTTTGTGCTTGAGCTCTTTCCAAGTCCATCAGCTTCGAAAATGCCATTCCCTATGACCGTCCGCAACGTTTCTTGACGCACTTCGTTCTGTGTAGCAATAGTCAATTCCTAGGAGTTCCCAGAAATCGACGGTCTTTAACCTAGCGTCAAGACCTGCTAACCAGGAGGAAGTACACGCGCGGCCCTACAGCCTTTATTTCACAAATATATATATATATATAAAAGCAAATGTCTCTCAGCTGTGGAAACAAAAATGTAAGGAGCGAAGCTCAATGAATATATACAAAATAATTACAATAGTATGAGTGTTCAAACTGATCATGGAAAACGGGATAATGCACTTGTCAAGGGACAGAACGGGGTTTTTTTTATTAGTCTTTAGTGCTGGATCTTAAAAAATATCGGGTTTTCCCAGGACGTGTCTGTTCGTTAAACAAAAGATCCGTTGAAGGGACAACGCCCTGTTGATCAGCTGAATGTTCTGGTCTTGAGTCTTCTGATGACAAGTGTTCAATAATGCCTTTTTGCTGCACTGAGGATTCTCCGACAGGTTGTGCGTCGCTGAAAGGTACAAACGCCGACAATCTTTCGGTTTCAGTTGATGCAATGCCTTTCCTCACCCACGAGTCTGCTGGCAACGGAATGGGGACTTTCTTGGTATGGGTGGCATGCACCCAATTTTTCCGCCCCTCAAGACGAACTGCAGTTCTCGTGGCAAGGAGGACCTGATAGGGTCCAGTGAACCTGGGATCCAAATTGTTCTTGCGCGAAAAATTTCGCGTTACCACCCAATCTCCGGGCTGGAGCTGGTGGCCTGGACCCTCCGTCTGCGTCGGCAATGCTTCGTGAACCTGTTGGTGAATTAACCTCAGTTTAGCAGTCAAGTCATAAAGATAGTCGATCAACATTGGATACTCAAGATCACAAAAGGCACCCGGTCTAGGGACCCCCCAAACATTGGCAGGGCGACCGAACACTATTTCATAGGGACTGAGCCCTACTCGGGAGTGTACAGTTGCCCTTGTTGACAGTAATGCTAAGGGTAAAGCGTCAGGCCACGAAAGACCTGTCGTAGCCTGAATCTTTGCTAGTTTTAGTTTAAGGGTGCCATTGTACCCTTCAACCAAACCGGCTGACTGAGGATGATTGGCACTATGAAATTTCTGAACAATCCCTAACCCGCGACACACACTCTTCATCACGCTCCCAACAAACTCACTTCCGTTGTCTGACCACACAACCCGAGGCATTCCGTAGCGGGAAAAATACTCTTTGAGTAAAATTTTTGCCGTGGATAAATCCGTATTATCCTTAAGGGGGTAGGCCTCGATCCACCTAGAAAATGCACACACCACAACCAGCACATACTTCAAATTATTACATCTCTCCATGTGGATAAAGTCCAACTGGATAACTTCGAAAGGGTACGCAGGAGGGGCAAAATGGCCAGGTGGAGTGGGAGTGCCCTTACCAGGATTGTGCATCAAACACACCATACAATTCTTAACCAAGCGTTCAGCACATTTCGTAATACCATCATTCTTCCACACAGAAAACAGCAATTTACAGATACCTTTCGCGCTAATATGTGCTAACCCATGTGTCATAGTCACAACAGCCAGCACATATGCATCAGGCAACATCCATCTTTTCTGTTCCGATAAGTCAGTCCAACAACCATTCGCATCCAACTTTCCCGTACTTTCTTTCCACTTCGCCTTTTCAGTCTCGGTGGCCTCATTCTGAATTGCTTTCACACTCTCGATAGTGTTTTCACACATACTTGATTCTGCAGGCCACCTAACCGAACTCGTCACATACATTCGAGTGCTAAGGTTCCGGGCAGTCTCCTTAGCAGTCTCATCCGCAAACGCATTACCATGACCAACATCATCCATCACCTTACGATGCGCACTACATTTAACAATTGCCACTTGCTTAGGCAACGTAAGTGCATCCAAAAGATCATTTACAAGCTGGCCATGTTGAATCTTCGTACCATGTGACGTAAGGAATCCTCTCTCTCTCCACAATCGTCCAAAACTATGTGCCACACCAAACGCATACTGGCTATCTGTAAACACATTCACCCGTTTATCTTTAGACAACACACACGCTCTCGTCAAAGCAATTAACTCAGCAGCCTGAGCCGAATTCTGACTTAACCTTGCGCTTTCCACAATCGTTCTCAATGTAACTACAGCATATGCAGTTGTCACATCACCATTCGGTAACTTGAAACAAGAACCATCCACATACAAAGTACCATCGGGATCTGTCAATGGAGTATCTTTTAGGTCAATGCGACCCTTGGTTTCCTCTTCAGTTCTGAGATAGCAGTCATGTACTGCTTCATTACTTGATTCTGTGTCGATCGGCAGCAATGTTGCTGGATTCAACACATTACATCGTTTTATCCGTATATGACTGGCCAGCAACGTCAACTCATATCCAGACAATCTTGCGCTCGTCAGATGTTGAGTTTTCGTTCGGTTCAATAGAGTGTCGACTGCATGCGGAACCATTACCGTGAGCATATTATCCATGACTAGACCTGCGGACTGTCGAATGGACGCCGCAGCTGCCGCTGTTGCCCTTAAGCAACTTGGCAAGGCTCTTGCTACTGGGTCTAAAGTCGAAGAAAAGTAGGCACATGGGCGTTGCTTACCACCAAAAGGTTGTGTCAAGACACTCAACGCGCAACCATCCCTCTCGTGAACGTATAGTGTAAATGGCTTACTGTAGTCAGGAGTGCCCAACACAGGAGCCGAACACAACGCACCACGCAATTCAGAAAAACTTTTCTGACATTCTTCAGACCAAGGTACTGGGGATGAAACATCTTTGCACGTAAGGGCTATCAATGGTTTCGCTAACAATGAAAAATTTGGAATCCATTGTCTGCAGTAGGACGTAATACCTAAAAAGGCGCGAACATCTCTTTGGGTTTCTGGCACAGTCATTCGGGAAATCGCTGCAATTCTCTCTGGGGTCAACCTTCTCCCTTCTTTTGACAATAAGTGACCTAGATAGGTAACTTCTTGACAACAATACTGTAGCTTTGAAGGCGACACCTTGTGGTGCAAGTCATGTAGATAGTACAACAATGATACTGTAGCCGTTTTGCAAATAGCTTCTGTATCAGCTGCCACTAAAAGATCATCCACGTATTGAATCAAAGCTGCACCCGTTGGTAATACAAAGGTATCAAGCTGACCTTTAAGTGCTTGGCTGTAGATTGACGGACTCTCACAGTAGCCCTGTGGAGCGCGTTTTAGCCTAAAACTGCGACCTCCTAATGAGAATCCAAATAGGTCTCTGCTTTCCTCTGCAATTGGGATGCTAAAGAAAGCATTCTTTAGATCGATCACTGTGAACCAGGAGGCAGATGCCGGAATCATTGTTAATAAAGCTGTAATGTCAGGTACCACAGGAAATTGTGGAACTACTATTTTATTTACCTCTCTCAAATCTATTACAAAACGATACACAGGAGGTTTAGTTGGGTCAGTTCGTTTCAAAATTGGCAATACAGGGCTATTACATACATTTCCACGAGTTTCTTCAACAACACCCTTTCCAATGAGATCATGAATGATTGCTAACAGCGCTCGTTCGCCCTCCAGAGAAATACGATATTGAGGTAAACGCGGTAATCGCGCATTTGGTTTCAATTGAATCACATAGGGTGGAATGTCTAACAGGCCCACGTCATTGGGACCTGTGGCCCATAGAGACGCAGGGAGGAAACTCAATTCCGGTGGGAATTTATCAACCGATAAATACATGGGAGAGATCACTCTCCGTCCCAATGTAAGTTCCACTCCTTCGGGGGAACAATACAATGTTGCATATAATCGTTTCAACAAATCCAGACCCAAAAGATTTTCACCACAACCTGTAGATAGAATCAGTGGAGCGGTTAGCTCACAAGGTCCAATCATAAGAGGCAAAGGATTAGAGACTGGGTTACTAACAGGAGCGCCAGAGAATCCAACGGAAACATTCGTTAAGCCAGACAAAGGTGCGCCAGGGAGTTTTGAATGCATGATGGAACTTTTCGTCGCACCAGTGTCTAACAGAAAAGGCTCAACTACACCCGATGTAGCCACTGCAACGTAAGGCCCACTCTGATCGACCGGAACTGACACTACTCCCTCTCTTTGTCGTTGGCTGTCCTAGTAGTGGTCATTTACAACAGTCTCGTGGTTTACATAATAATCATCCACATTATACTGTGCAGATCGAACTGACCCCGCATTTCGTTGGTCAAAGTAATTATTTGCATCTGATTGATTTTGATAACGATCACTCTGATTGTGGAATGAACCACGACCTCTACCACGTGGTGCCTGTTGAGGACCACCACCACGGTTTCCACGTGTCGACACACCATTCAGGCGGTCCCGTAAGGCAAGACAATCATATTTTAGGTGTCCCTCTTTCCTACAATATGCGCACTGATTATACCCAAGTGAAGATCTGGAATCAAAGTTGTCAGAGCGCGGCTGTGTCCTATCGGGCTGTGCTCGTGGTCGATACTGCTGTTGCGAATCATTTTGGTTTGATCGTGGAGGGTATGCTTGTTGCAACAAAACCTTTGTTTTGAGTTCTTTCGTTTTCTTTTCTACACGATCACTTTCTTCCTTTTCCCTATTCTCATAATACTGAGCCGTTGCTAGTATTTGCGCAGGGGTTGAAACTGCCCACGCACTTTCTGAATTCTTCAATTTGTTGCTTAGTTCAGGCAGCAAATTTGACACGAATTTGTCAACGAATAACCGCTGGCCTCCCTCAGCGCCCATGTCCTGGCCGCTGTGGTCGACAAACGCTTCCTCAAACCTTGTAAAGAAATCTGAGACACTCTCGTCTTTCTTTTGCTTACAAGCTGATAACTTATCCCAGTTCACCTTCATCGCTGGCATGAGAGTTTTCATGAGCGTAATGATTCTCTGAGGCAAATCCAAGATCAACTGTTCAGGTTTAGCCCCACCAACTTGTAATGCATCAGCTGCTAGTAGTGCAGCCCAATCACCCCCTAATTCAGCTGCGTGATTGGCTTGACGAATTTTAGCCCAAACTGGTTGCGGTACAACATTGCCAAACAACATGTCGATGTCGGCAATATTCATAATAGAAGCTTCTATCAGTTGTGATAACTCCTTATAATAACCAGCCGGATTTTTACGCGGATCGGGTAAGGATTGCTTCACTTGCAAAACTTCCGATCGTTTCCATGGAAGATGTATCCACACCCTTCGAAAATGTGGTAAAACCGCAGGGTTAGCTTGCGGATCTCCAGGCACCCACAGTGGCGGGACTTCTCTCATGGGATACTGACCAGGAACCGCTTTCCAGTTCTCAGTGGTATCATCTAATGTCACCCGAGAATGTGCTGTGGATCTGAATGCTAATAAGCGTTCCACTGCACGTCGTACATCGTCTCCTATAATCATACCGTTCGAAAAGTGACTTTGAAGTTCAATTATGTCGGACGGTACATCATCTACATCATTATTGTACCATTCTTCCCTCAAAAAGTTACACATTTCCTCAAATACGAATCTCTGCGTAGGCTCATTAAACTGAGAAAACGTATCAAAGACTACCCGCGGAGTGTAATTAGCAGGATGTCTTATCCACCTATGTGCCATTGTTACTAACGTCTCTTTCTCCCTACCACTAGGGATCTGACTCCGTCTCTGAGGAGTGTCAGATGAATCAGACGAAAATAACGGACCAGAAAGAGGTGAATAAAGGGTAGCAACAGAGTTAGGAACACGCTTACGAACAGAAGGAGAAAGAAAAACAGGGGCAACAACACTAGAGGTGAAGGAAGGCATAGTAGGAACGGACAAGGTAGTTGGAGTAGCAGAAACAACAGTCTGCGAAGGTACAGGTACAGGAGCAGTAGGAACGAGGACAGGTGGTGGAACAAACGTAGGGTTAACAGCGGGCTGGCCCGCAGCCGCTGGAGCGACAAGAGGAACAACAGGAGGAGCTATAGGAGGAACTACAGGAGCAGTAGCACCCTGTACATAAGGAGGTGGTGATTTCATCAAGTATGATAACAAGGAATCCTCCTTCAAATCTTCTTCTTTCTTTTCTAGATTATTCGGTAAAACTGGGTAACATTTATCTATTTTCATGTGATGCAATCTAGTAGCGATTTCCATGTCTTTTTCTTCTTTGTCTTGTCTACATTCTTTTATAGCTTGCATTACAGGAACGAACTCTTGCTTTTTATCTTTTTTAAGTTGTTTGATTTCTTTCTGCTTGGCCTCTTTACGCCATATCCGAAAGGAATCAAACATAGCTGGCCTAGCCTTCTTTAAAAATAATTTAGCCTCAAGATTATCTAAAATCGAAAGTTCAAAAGTTCCGTGTGGTGGCCATCTAAGGTCACCGTCTTTCTTTGTATAGCGGATCCAGTAATCATTATATATTATAGGACCCACCCCATGTCGACTATAAAGATCATGTATCGGAGTTCCAACTGGAGGTATCGGACACGAGTCCTCCAACCGGGAATCCATTGCGCAACATTTGAAAATACAAAACAAATCACTATGGCTAGGCATCGTGCACACTAACCTAGTATCAAACTTCAAGGATTACCGAAGCAATAAAACCTCGTGTAAGTCAAAACCCTCGGTTTTTGGCAATTGCAACTGTCAAATAATACTAAGGACCAATACTAAGAACCACAAATGCAATGGAACCATGCAATACAACAAAGCCTTAAGGCTATTACAAAGCTCGGAGAGCTAACCACAAAGCCTGAGGAGGCTATTACAAAGCTCAGTGAGCTATTACCACAAAGCCTTAAAGGCTAACCACAAAGCTTTCAAAAAGCTAGAACAACCACTAAGGACTGGGAGCGACCCACAAATACTTAACTCAGAACTTCAATGGCGTCACCAGGAAGGCCCGTCTATCGTCTCGCTTGTTCATAAGGTCTACGCCGGGCGTCGAAGACAGGTCGACAGTCAGGGCATCGGTCCGTTGCAGCCGTCAGGAGGCGGGAATCTTCGCAGGGAAAAACTTCGGGCCACTTATTTCGACAACAGGATCGATGAAGCGGGGTGCACCTTCCCTCGGAGATTTCACACGAAGTTCCTCACGATCATCAGGCTTTGGACCGGACCGGTACCGCTGAAGTCGCCCCACGTTGGGCGCCAACTGAAGGACTGGACTTTTTAACAGTACCAGCGGTGCCAGGGAACAACACCTATAACCTTCATGGGATACCTGTTTCGGCGCACAAACTACAGAGACACGGGACACTTCCTTCGGCGTCAAAGATTTAAGGTTTATTTACTGCAGGGAACACAGAAGTCACAACAAGTACAACACGTGCAACTTGGGGAGACTGCTTCAAATTGGTTCTGTGGATCGCTCCTTTTATACAAAATTAACTCATAGGACAACATGGTACACACAAATTTACAACCTGGTTCCCATAATTATCCCCCAGAGGGGTCGCTTTGGTCACTTTGGTACACATAAGGTCCGGAACATAAGTGCGGAAACATTTGGCGGTTCCCAACTGTAAAAATCCATCTTCCCAACATTAGTGAATTCCAATCGTCAGTAAAACAGATCGAAATAGGGACAAAGACAGGTGCAGAGGAAGAAGGAGACAGTGGGAGATCGAAAAGGCTGTAAAAAGGGGAGGTATCGGGAAACACGAGATACAGGCATCAAAGGGACGTGCCTAATGAGATGCACGGCTGAGACAATAAACCGGACGGCAAGATGAGCCTCGAGCGGGGCCATCTGCCTTACAGTATCATTCCCCTCATCGTAAAAGATATTTACAAAGTACATGTGTCTTCCACAAATATCCTGAGAGTCCCAGGGTGACGAAGCGGACAGTGTCCGTTCGCTGGCTACTTGAGGGCAAGAGACAAAATGGATGCCGTATCTAAGATGGAACCCGTGGGTACAGATGAAAAACCCACATATCAAACGAACGGTTTAAGTTAGTACAGCGAAACTGCGCACACTTACTAAACTCGTCATTTGCGGTTCTTAGATACCAGACTCGACCATATTCGTGCGAGTCGAAAACATCACTTAAAATTGTCACGGAACCTCAGTCTCCCTCCCCATACACACGGGCGTGCGTGTATTTCCCCATTTAAGCTGCCTCACGGGTGGTGAGGTCCTGAAACTCCTCCAGAAACTTTGCGTGCTGGTGCAGCAGATGTGGCAAACCCCCCAAGATTGCCTCAGCATCGAGATCCCTCAGTTCCTTCTCTATAACATCTAGATCCTGATGTATAACACATTGAACTCCTGCCATAAAGTAGCATATTGGGACACTGAGCCTGTGTTAATCTTGAAGTATTCTACAATCACCTCTCGCACTTCGCTCTCGAACACCACGTCAAGCAGCTCATCTGCCGGGAACCACCATAATCTATGTGGACGTGCAATACTGGGCAGGGTCACTATCAACATTACCGGTGAGTCGTCAGACAATGTACGGGGCAAATAATCTGTTGCATGAGAATTTATCAAAAGGTCCAGAGTTAAATACCAGTGATCTATAGGGGATCACATACCATGTGGTGCAGAATGAAAAGAGAACTCTGTATCGCTTGGGTGCTGTTGCCACCAGGCCTCAGTCAGTAAGTATTGTTGCATCAGTTGCCAGATCTAGTCCACAGAGTGTGGTTTAGTACTGCAGCCTGCGCCGGTGGTGTTGCAGACAGGCTGCAAGGTCAGGATGAAGTCCCCCCCAATATGATAGAGTCAATGGGAATGCCAGAAATGTGAGAAGATAAGCCTGCAAAAGATACCGGTGCATCGACATTAGGGACATAGACATTGCTTATGAGTATCTGCTTCGCACCAAGGTTACCCGCCACCAACAAGTATCTTCCCTCAGGATCTTTAATTACTGTGTGGACCTGAAATGGCAGTGTTTTATGAATCAAAATGCACACACCACCAGAGTGGGTACTGTAACTGGCAAAGAACCTGTTGATGCCCCAGTTGGCCGCAAAACGATTATCAGAACGTGGTGCGTAATGAGTCTCTTGTAATAGCACTATATGTGCCTTATGCCGGGTTAGATAGGCCAAGACCTGCCTCCCTTTTCAAGGATTCAATATGCCCCTCAGATTCCATGTCATGCAGTGCAATTCCATTGTCCGCCCCTCCCCTCAACCCTTACTCAGAAGCTATGGCCACGAACCTGTAATTAAGTCAATACATACAGCATAAAACAGATGGCAATAGCATAGCATGATATCCTGCATTTTCAAGACAATCATAACAAAACCTTTCTCCCCCTCCACCCCCCACCCACATTGGATAACCCCCCAACATGTATCCAGTGAATCCCCATACCCTGAATTTAACAATGTAGGAGATCTCCTAGGGAGAAGGTAACGCCCGGAGCGGGCCACTAAACATAACATAAATATTGCAATGATTGTATGTGACTGCAATTTTATAGAATAGCAGAGAGCAAAATGGCATTAATAAAGGATATTGCATCTCATCGACTCGTCCCAAGCCAGAGAGATGCATCTCCGAGAGGGACTCCTTATTGAGTTGTGGGTAGCTGGTCCATGGCACAAAACAACAAGTATAAGCAGGGAGATACAGAGCTAAGTTATTTCTCAGGGGGAAGAGTTGTGTTCAATTTGCACTGCTTCCAGAAATTAGTAGCATCCAGTGTCAAATATGTGGGTCTTCACATCAACCAGAATACGAATACGTGCTGGGTACAGCATGGCATAGCAAATGTCCGCACCCTTCAGCATCCGCTTAATGTCTTGAAGCTTGTGTTTAGCTTACTGCACCACTGGTGTGAAATTAGGATACAACAACAACAACATCCCTTGATATTGTAGATCCGCAACTTCTCAGGCTTTACGAGGGGCCACATCCCGGTCGTGATAATTAAGGAGTTGTGCAATAATTATACATGGGGGGCACTGGGGGCTGACCGAGGGGCAAGCGAGCGATGTGCCCGCTTAACTGCAAATGTTCCAGAAAAAGCGTCCCTTCCAAAGAGGTCTGTGAGCAGCCGCTCCATATAGGACTCCATGGGACCTGTATTGATGGACTTGGCCACCCCGGATATGTGCAGGTTGTTGCGGCGTGACCTTGCCTTCAGGTCCTCTGCTTTGGAGGCTGTTACTTTGAGGAGGCATGCCACATGATCCAGATGCTTGCTCATAGCTGCCTGTGCATCCTCCGTATTGGAAATACACTTTTCGGCAGGCTCCAAGCGGGCTTCATGTTATTCCAGGCGGCCATGCATATTGTCAAGGCACGTCGCCAGAGTATAAAAGCGTGTGTTGATGGCTGAAAAGTCAGCAAGCAGCTCCGCCATTATGGTCGCCGTCCCATCCATATGCAGATGCCCCCCATCAGATGGATCAGCGCGGTCCAGAAGGTTCCCACGGACTTCAGCATCGCCGCACTCCCACCTAGGGGTTTTAGGGGGCTCAGCTGCCGCTGCTTATGGTCCCCCCGACCCATAGTGAGGCAGGTAAGAATTGCCAGCAGTCCTGAGTCACAGTCGCCAGGCGAACAGTGGTGGAAGGGGTGCTGGGTGGGACCGCAACCAGCAGCGGAGCCACGGCGTAGGCCGCTATGAATCTAATAGGTAATGCCCAGTCACTCTCAGCTCATAAAATTGGGATTGACAGTGTAAAGTGCAGTGGTGAGTACCCCACAGTTGAAAGGCGCTGGGGAGGGGCCTGGAAGATGGTGACAGCTGTGCCTGTGTTTCCTCCAATTTAATTGCCTGGGAAATAGTGTCCAGCCATGAGTCCAAATGGGCCGCACTTGCGTAATAATGCCACTTAGGGCCCAGAGACAGTAAGCGCAGATCGTAGGGGGGTCGACTTCAATAAGGATTGGCATCACTCGGGAGTCGAGGATTTGTGCCGGCATCCCAGCCCATCGCCAGAGAGGCACCAGAAAGTGTGATGCAGCTGTGGGGGGCCCAGTGCGATACTCAGCGGCCAGCCCCCATCTAGGAGGCTCGGAGGAAATGGACCAGTTTCAGCTCCATGTCAGGCCTAAGATCCCCAGTCTCAGTTGTTCAGGGAGGACGCTTTGTACGGGAGCAACCCTGCCTCAGGCTCACCCGTGGCCCCTGTCACCATGGGGCCTCCGGAGGCTGCATCAGGCCAACGCTGGGCTCTTTTCTGTGGACAATGCCACTCCTGGCACCCAGACGGTCTCCGCACCTGCTGCCCGTTGTCAGCGGTGCATGGTTGCCATCAGCAGCGAAGATTGCATCCCCGGGGCAGAGAAAGGTTGTTAAATCAGCGCAGCTGCTCCAGAGCACCTCGATCAAGCTGCCATTTCGGTGCTTGGTCAAGCCACGCCCCATGACTGCCCATTCTTTGTTGGACATTAGCACCCTTTGTTTGTGCTTGCTCGTAATTGTGTTTCATAGTGAATCACAGCTTATTTTAAGAAGTGACCATTTTCTAATTGTCAGTCACTGCTCTAATGTTGTGGAGCCTAAATGTGATCAATAAAGTATTAACATAGAACTGTAAATAAACAGTATTTGCTTCACATCCATAGATCACTAAATTCCAGCTTCACACAGAAGATGCCTATGATTCTGCTATGGTAATAAGGTACCTGCCTGTTTAGTGATAGATGTGATTGATGTGATGTGATTGAGTTGCTGCTAGTGGATTAGATACCTGAGTGTGGTTTTGCCGCCGACTCCGATGCCTGGAGTCCTGTTGGGTGGGTCGGACGTGCTGTTGGAGGCTGGCAGGCAGTGTGAGTGGCTCACTGGCCGGCTGCATCACCACCTGCCGACACTTGTGTTGGTTGACCCACCAGAGCTGTCGTATCCCCCCTCTATAATGGGGATAATTGCTGCTGGAGGAGAAGTACTGTTGCATCAGCTGCCGTAGCTCGTCCTCAGAGTGCGGTTTAGTAATGCGTCCTGTGCCAGTGGTGTCGGAGACAGGCTGCAAGGTCAGGTTGAAGTCCCCCCCCCCTAATATAATAGTCAATGGGAATGACAGAAATGTGAGAAATGTGAGAAGTTAAGCCTGAAATGTGAGAAGATAAGCCGTATTGAGACCTCCATTACATCATGCTTTCTTCTTCACAAGATTCCCTAGTTGGGACCCTGATTTCTAATGAAGCCCTAACCAAGTTGGCTGCCTCAGACTCTTCCTCCATTTTCTCTCCCCATTCCAAGATGGCTTCCTTATAACTTCCTGAGATCTAGCCTTATATAAGGAAGTCTGTCCAGCTTAATCCCCACGTCGCAATGCTCTGTGCTCTTGACATATTGTGCATTGCTCCCGCTTTATTTGGGATTTTTCCCAGGTAGCATTTTCGTCCTCTTCCTAGATATCCAGCCTTAATCAAACTATGCTTTCTGTTTGTATCCTTCCACTTGTTTTCTACTCATTTTTCTTCCTGGATTTCAACAGCCTTTTGGAGGTTTTTTGCCCTCTGGCTTTTACCTCCATTTGAATTCATTCTGGAGGGCACTGTTATGCTTGGACGTTCTCTGCATCAATGGTAATGTGGCTTTTAGCCCTTATCGCTGGCAGAACAGAACAGCCAAGATCCAGAGTTCTCCATTAGACCATAATGGAGATCCACAAGTAGGCGTCTGATTCCTGCCACCTGAGAACCTGAATGTGGAGAGGAAATTGCTGAAAAGTGATGGACAAATGGATCAATCTGAACCATTGTTAATCATTCTGGGTGTTCCTAGGATTCCATCTATTTCATATTTATTAGCTCATATTCGGTCAAAACTGCTATTCTCAGCCTTATTGTGCTTCTCTAGTGAGGCATCACTCAATGTAACTTGCTTAGGTAGCAAACAGTCACTGATGGAAATGTTTGACTCAATCTCAACAACTGCTCATTAATCTGGAAAAAAGGCAATCCATCTTTTTAGGTCTGACTACTGACAGTTTTAGATTTTTGGTAGATCTATTGTTACTGATTCTTTAACTGTATTAAAATGGCCTACTATTCCTTTAACTGCTATAGACCTCTTGGTATAACATTCTGCCTATTTTGAAGTGCTTGCGTTGCAATGCATAAGGGACCTATGAAATTCACACTCTGTCATCATGCATTACATTTTTAATCATACATGTATTGAATAATTCGGAACTCTTTGACCCCAAGATGCAGCCCTGGAAGGCTGGTGAGCAGTGGCGGCTCCTCCGCTATGGTGGAGGAGCATAGCTCCCCCAAATATGTCAGGAAAGGAAAAATAAAACAACACTCATTTTTTTCTCACATGATGGCAAACCGTGAAGCTCTCTCTAACCCCAGCTGCATTGCTGGGGTCATAGAAAGCAGGCAGAGACTTGCAGTCTGTCCAGTAGTGCTAATCAAGAGCATAAAGGCCACTCCTTCCGCAGGGTAGGCTGGTAGCCTGTGCCTGAAGAAGAGGAAGGAACAGATGAGCATGAAGCGGGATGCCGCCGGCTGAAGGTACTTTTTTTATAAATTATTTTTTATTTCCCCCTTCCCTTTGCAACCCTATGCGACCCTCACACCCTAACCCACCACGCCACTCATAGCAAACACAGGGCGCTAATGCTGATGATAACTATAACAAAAACTGCAATCTCACAAACTACTGGGGTGGCTGTCTTCAGGTTAGGCAATGCTGATCACCCCTCGCAAACACACAAAACATACTTTTGATCATCATGTACAATAACAGTAGTGTGTTCCATGTTTCCTCACACCTGGACTCTTTTTCTCTCCAGCCCAAATATGCCAAACGAACAACTCCAGCCTGCACCCAAACCTGCCTCCTCTTCCCTGCAAAGCAGCTCTTCCCTCCAACCCAGACTTCTTGCTCCCCCAGCTCACCTCACTTCCTCACCCTGCCATGGCAGCAAGAGGAGAAAGGCAAGAGGAAGCAAGGCTGGGTGCAGGGAGAGGGCTTCTTGATTCATTTGCAATAGGAGGCTGCTCTTCTGAAAGCAGCACATGAAAAAGCCAGCTTGTGTAACTTTCCTAGAGGAAGATCAGGCGAGAGCCAGCTGTCCTCTATCCTCTACCATTGTGGTAAGTTATTTTTGAGGAACAAGGGAAAGAGGTTTGCTTGGAGAAATGAAGTTTATTAGAGATAACTGGAGCAACCCCCAACAGCTGGCTCTAACAACAACAGCTGCCTTCTGCTGGACTCCTCAACCAGATTCCAGGAGTGGAAACTTCCATTGCCAAACAGCAGCTGCCAAGGTAATTAACATCATAAGAATACAACATATCAGTTTCCTTTAAAACAACCCCCCCCCAAAAAATGTATACATATTGTTGTCTTGAAAACTAATCATAAATATAGTCTTGAAATTTCTTAGGCAAATACTTTGCACGGGTACTTGGTTGTCTGACTATAGGTTTGATATTAGAAGAATTTTTGGTACACACAGAAATTTTAGTGTCATGAATGGGAACACCATTATCTTCATTAGTCACAGTGGAACTGTAAACATCTTTTTGTAACCACTCACGCACTTCTGTTTCATTGCATTTGGTTATACGATTGGCATTCCACAACTTACCATCCGAAAGTTTCAAAAAATCTCCTTTGATGGACACAATTTTCTTGGGATCAGATAATTTTGAATCACCCTTATGTTGTAACGTTCCCAACTTTACTCTCACAAAACTTCACACACTAAATTGTTGGGGTTCTTTGATTAACCTGTCATTATGTCTGCGCTCATACGACTTCTGATAATCTTCAACTTTTGATCTTATTGCCTTATCATCAATGATTTTCCTGCCACACCTTCCCATCCATGCGGGAACAACAATCGAACAAGGAACTCTGCCCTTGAGTAAACAAAAAGGAGTTTCACCAGTAACTGAGTGTGGTGTAGTTCTATAATTCCATAACATCTTCTTTACCAAACATTTCCAATCCACTTGATTGTAAACAGCCATCTGGATACACTCACCCAAAACACGATTAAACCGTTCAATAAGACCATTTCCACGAGGATGATAAACTGGAGTTTTAAATGCTTGATGCCCCATGTTTTGAGAAAACTACTGAACTCACTAGAAGTAAATTGAGGTCCATTTTCAGATAGAATTTCTGCAGGACAACCCTCTCTCCTAAAAATCTCCTCACAGAAATCGATCACAGTGTCAGCTTTAACTTCACGCACAAATGTCACGTCAGGCCATTTAGAAAAATAGTCCATTATGACAATGGCAAATCCGCTTGCTAAACCTAGAATATAATATGGACCGCAAATTTCAATTCCCAATCTTTCCCATGCATGCTTGGGCTAATTCACATGAACAAATGGCAGTTTCCGGAACAACTACGTGAACATTGAACGCAATCCCTCACATACCTTTGAATCTGTCTGTCCATTCCTGGCCACCAAAAATGTTTCCTGCTTTCCTTTTCATGGCTGACATACCTCCATGGCCTTCATCTAACAATTGTAACAACATAGATCTCATATAAGAAGGTACAACCAATTTATAATTCCTTCTACAAAAGATAATTCACTCCATATCTCTTTGTAAGTAATTATATCTTCATGAGACTTCCAACCTTCCTTTAATAGAAGACACTCTACTACTTTTTTAGTTATCATATCATCTAATATTGCCTTTTTCCACTCTGCTTCTTCTATGGCCTGACAAACTTCACTTACTTTGGCCACAACCCATTCTTCCTCATCATAATCAAAACAAACATCATCAACTTTATCAACAGAAGACGTGACAAGCAGTCAGCGTTCACATTCCTAATCCCTGGTACATACTTGATGGTAAAATGATATCCTTGTAAACGATAGATCCATTTGGCTATTCGTGGAGTAGCCTTTGCAGCACCAGAAGTAGAAAAAATATCAATTAATGGTTTGTGATCAGTGTGTAATTCGAACCCCACACCCCAAATAATGTTACAAAAATGTTGCACACCCCACAAACACGCTAATGCCTCTTTTTCGATGGTGGAATACGTGCTTTCAGCTCCCTTGAGTGTTCTGGAGGCAAATGCAATTACCCTTTCTTTACCGTCATGGATTTGCATTAGTACCGCGCCTAATCCATAACCACAGGCATCTGTCACAATTATGCTTTTATCATTGATATTGAATGGTTTTAAAGCTGCAGCATCTGCCACAGCTTTCTTTACATCATCAAAAGCATGTTGACACTTGTCAGACCATATAAATGTGACATTTTTTTCATCAATTCTCGTAATGGAAATACACAGTTTGAAAAATTACAAATAAATCTTGAATAGTACTCTGCCAAATCCAAGAATGACCTTAATTGGTCCTTATTTTGTGGAACAGGGGCTTTTTCAAGATCTTCTATAAGTTTAAACTTTGGTTTATTTCCTTCATAACTTAAAGTATGGCCAAGATACTCTACTTCAGTTTGGCAGAATTTGCATTTATTGAGACTAATAGTCAAGCCTCCTAGTTCTAGTTTACTTAACACCAGAGTCAAAATATTATTGTGCTCTACCTTGTCCTTTCCCCATACTAAAATATCATCCTGGAATACTAAAGTGTTAAGATTGTCTTTGAGTATCCCTTGCATGATGTGTTGAAAAACCGCCGAAGCAGATGCCAACCCAAATGGCATGTGTACAAATTGAAATGCCCCTTCTGGAGTAATGAATGATGTTAAATGCTTCTATTCTGGTTGTAATAACAACTGATGATATGCACTTGATAAGTCTAACGTGGAGAAATACTTAGCATTGTCTACGGTGGCCAGCATATCATTAATATGGGGAAGAGGATGACGATCAACCCAAATACTATCATTAAGATCTCTTAAATCCACACACATGCGAATATTACTGTTCGGTTTGTCTGCGATAACAATTGGACTGCGCCATTCAGAAGCTTCTATTGGTTCTATTATACCCTCATTGCACAACCTGTCTAATTCCTTTTTCAAAGGCTCCCTCAATGACAATGGTACATTCCGTACTCTATGTACTTTAGGCGAAACATCTGCTTTTAATATGATGCGGTGTCTAAATTTCCTTAAATACCCCAACTCTCTTTAAAGAGATTAGTACATTTTGACACCCAAACGTCAATATCATTATTTTCTGTCAAAAGTACCTGCATGGGGTGATTAGGATTGAGAATGATATTTAAAGCTCTTTGTTCTCTCCATCCTAAAAGGGATTTACCTTTTTCCACCGTATAGTTTGGCCTCGGTTTCTCTATCCAAAAATGTGATCATGGATACAAAATAACCAATCACTGGTAACTTTTGACCACAATATCTAACAGGATTGACGACAGAAATTTGAAGAGTTTTAGAACCTAAATCATTCCAAACTTCTTTGTTAATAATGGTGAAAGGGGAACACGAATCGGCCCACATGGCTAATTTCTTCCCTTCAATATAAATATCACATTTAGCGGGATTATAATCCTCACTGTTAGAAATGTCATCAATTTCATCAATCATGTGTACCTCGACATCACTATCCCCCTCATCATCACAAACATCTTCATTAATTACATTGATAACTGGTTTCGGTTGAAAGGTACCTGAAGATTTACAAACTCTAGAATAATGTCCTATTCTTTTACATTTATAACACCTGCTTTTAGCTGCAGGACAATGTATAGCATCTGAAGAATGCCATAGAGAAAAATCCTTTTCTTAAACAAGACAGTAATTCAGAGCTTGTGTGGTTGCTTTCAATCAACCCGGCGGGTTAACAAAGGATCACGGGTCGATTCCCGTGATCCTTTCTGGACCCGGAAGCGTTCGAATACCGCTTGGGACACGGTAACAACGAGAAGGAGAGAGCTTTGCCCCTTCATTCGGCGGAGAATCACAAGCCGAACAGATAAAGACAAAGAGTGCCTTGTACACTGCAGCCTGAGTCTTACAAACAAGCCAGGGCGTCCACACCTATGTGAAAGCACGAAAATCACACATATAAAACTTGTTTTGCGCCGGGTTGATTGAAAGCAACCACACAAGCTCTGAATCAAAGAGCTTTCTGTCCTGATGAGAACTCCAAAAAACACTGCGAGTACGAAACGCGTAGACTGTTAGAGCCATAAAATCATAAGAAGACATTTTGAATTGCTCTAAATTACTGTCTTGTTTAAGAAAATGATTTTTCTCTATGGCATTCTGTGAATATTGTAATTCCATTGTAAATATATGAATGTTTGATGTCTATGGGTGTATGAGAGGGTATGTTTTTATGAATGATGATTTGAAAATGTATATAAGGTAATGTGTTGAAATGTTTTTCGAAATATTACAGCCAGCAAATAATTTGACTCAGAGTAACCTTATCATTATTGCCTTCTCAAGAATGAATGGAATGTGATCCCAGAAATTGTTTCCCAAGCATATGCCCTTTTCTCTAGCAACTGTTCCAGAAATTGAGCTTGCTTATAGACACCTGGCTTCAGTTCCTACAGGTAGACAAAAATCTGGACCTTTCATTCTTTCATTTCTGAGATTTCAATGAAGGAGTACATTTTGCAGAAAAACAAAATTACTTCTTGGATTTTCGTATATACTTTTTTAAATGGTACTGTGGAAAGAGTAAAATAAATTTGGCCTGTCAAAGAGTAGGCAACGAGAAAATAAAACAATGTTTTAATTCCAGTTCTGCTATTTCTAGATTTTTCGATTCTGTGTTGATGAATGCTTTTTCAGGGGGAATTTGAACCAAAGGTTACGAGAAAAAGAGTCTCTTTTTGCTTATTCTCCCTTATTTTTTGTTGGCTGATGCTGCAGGCTTTTGAACTCTGCACACCGGGCCACTGATGGCTAGTTCCCAATGTTTGTGCTGTGACCCTTCAAGCATGGTAAAGTTAACTGTCTCTGAATTGACATACTTAACTTTCTAGTACGATTATAGTATATGTGCAGGATATACACCAATGGCTTGGAAAGCTAATTCTTACTTGTGAACTGCAGCACTTAGTGCGCCATCCACTAGAATGACAAAGAAAATATGGCTTCAGCCCACGTGTAGAGCCTGACTCCTGCAGCTTTTATATCTGCAGGAGAACTTGTCAAAATCATAGTTTTTTGACAGGAGAGAACCATACCTTTAAATATTGAATGAGCCACCCCCAAGTAGCCCACAATTTAGGGTGCCTAGTATTTAAAAATGGTACATGCAAGAATGTAATATTGGCATGTGCCGAGAGTGATTAGACTAACACAAGTCAATTTCAACTCGCTGTCCTATTTGAAAAATTACATTTCAGAATAAAATCATAAGCTAGGATTGTGATAAACAACACAGGCAATTAAACCACTATCTGTAACATTGATTATAAATTCAAATTATTAATTACGTCATATTACTAGTAAATCTTTGGGAAAAGTGACTTTTAAAAAGTTATACTTTAACTAACCGCACAATCTGTAGGCTAACTAGCATTTACCAGCAGCTGGACCCAGTCAGGACTTCCCATTAATGAGGTGTAAAAATTGCTCCCAGAGAAGAACCAAAGGCCTTGACCTTTTGACTGGAAGTACTGGGGGTGAGGAATGTGACTCCTTTCAGCCAAAAATTGACAACTAGGGGGAACAGGAACGTCATTTTCCTGAAAAGGACAATGGTGAGGAATGACCACTCCTAGTTAAATGTAAAGGGAGATCTGAGGATGGGATGTCTTCTGTTCCTTTGGCCATCTGTCACTAGGCATGAAGAGCGAGATGATTTCAAAAGCAGTTTGGTGTAGTTGAAGTGGAGGGTACTGTGCATTTCCATAAACACCCTCTGGCTAGCACATCGATGAATAAGGATACTGCCACGTTGGATTTGCCACAGAATAGTGCCCTGAGGGATAATTTACAGTCAGGCAATCAGGATGTGCTGCAAAATTGGGAAAGCTTACCCTTGGAATCCTTTCCCTCATTGGTTAGGTAGTGCCCAGGAGTAACCCCCACCCACTGGCTGGTGAAATCTACAGCAATGGTACCTCATCTGCAGCTTATTAGTACGCTTTCTGGACCTGCAGAATAACAGAAGAGGACTGGGCCTACAGTCTGTCACCTGTGTGGAGCTTTACATTGCTCTTCCTGCTTTCACTGGCAACCAGGACTAAGAAGTGGGCACCATTGATCAGTTGGCTGGCCTTAGCTGACCAGTAGCAATTGGAACTGGACTGGGCCCTGGTGGTGGCTTCTGCTCGAGTGAGTCCTGACCCCTAAGTGGTGTGTTCAAGGGCTTGAGAGCTGCTACAGAAACTCTAAAAGGATGGTACTTATAACATTTTTGAACATCCAAGATCTCTGGAGCATCAGCGGCACTTCGGGGCAAATGTGTCCAATTTCAAAGTGACTTTATCAGATACAGATTCAGGCTTGCCCCACTGGAGAATTTTGAGCTCCATTAAAAAGACTGTGTCCGAAGGTAGAAATCATTACTGGGCGAAGGTGTGAAAAACATCTGCCAGACCAAGGACTACACTGGTCACGAAATTGGAATCTCTCCCGCTTGCAACTTTTCCCATCAAAGCCAACTGCTTCAGCGGGTCCTTGTCCAGTGACCATGAAGTTTTGAGATGACTTTGGCCTGCAACTTTATGCCGTTGGTGGATTTCAACTTTAATTTCAAAGACTAAGTCAGAAGGTAAAATATTTTACCAGGACCATATCTTACTTAAGCTCCATCACAGTTGGACTGAAATCATGTCTAGATGCTGATCAACAGCAGTCGGTGGCTACTGATAAGCACTGCCATTTTTCTTGGCACTTTAGGCCTTAAATATTTCAAAGTTCATATTGCCAGTTCCTCTTATTTTTTGTCATTTTGATGTCATTGTAATCATGAAATGTTTCTCTATTTTTCTAAATTGTTTGTGGTATTATTATTGTGATTTGTTTTGAATTTTAAACTATTTTGTAGCCAGTAAATATTTTACACATTTACCTAAGCTAAGCTTATCTGCTCTGTGACATGACCACCAGCGATTTAAACCCAGCTTTAAATGATTGAAATTGGGTTTTAACTCACATGTTTGCTACCTTTTTTCCTTGTGGTAGACTACCACCCACCCCATTAAATAATCCACTTTCTTACAGTGTCCCTGCATTCGTTTTGTGTCAGTAGCAGCATTCCGGAGATTTATTAATAACATGTTTCTGTGTTTAATTCTGTCCCACTTACCACCCCATTTCACTTGACTTGTTATAATTATAGCTTTATCTTCTAGGATTTTAACAGAGGTCATAGTTACCACACATCACATTTATTGTCAATCACTATCAACAATGGGGTGTTTGTGATAGCAAGGTTTTACTCGATCTCTATGGTGCTTACTCAGAAGCAGCTCTGTATATATTCAGCCTTATGGGATTCAGGAGTAATTACTTCTCACAAGGACCTCTGTTGAATTGTTTATGTGTCATCCATTTTATCAGTGTCATTTATTTAACAAGTTCAGAGGCGGCTGTGAGTGTATTGCATGTGCTTGCTATTTCTATATGGCCATCACTCATACTCATTGTAGTTGCGCCTCTACCTTGGTGCAGTGCATCCATGTGGATGGCGATATGGGCAGACTGCTGCAGGTGAAGAGAGGAAAAGGACTGTTGTAGCGTTAACATGTTGGGCCTCACAAACTATTTTATAGACAAACAAGCAAAACAAGGGTGGACTATAAAAGCCCCACTTTACTATTTTGTTTCCTTTTATCACTGTTTCATTACAGATGTGCACAACAATGCCTGCACCTGCCGTCGTTTGGTGCAACTGTAACGCAGACCAGAAATCTTGAGTCTTTGGAATGGTGCACCACCAAGCTCCTTTTCTAAAAGTCAATAAGGAAATGTGTACGGACAAAGGTTCAGTTTTAGTTTATCCTATATTTTGACAAATCAAAGTTTCTGCATCAATGAAGAACATCCAGCCAACGCGTTTCGTTCAATTCCACTTAAACTTCATCAGGGCTATTTTGGTAATGAAAGAATCGAAAATCCAGTTTAGTTTCCAAGAGTTTCTACTATAACAAGTGTAACATGAGTTTGTTCTCAATGCAATAATTTGTCCCACCTAGAGCTGGCTTCTTTCGAAGAAAACCGGCCTCCACCTTAGGGCCCCGGGTTTGATAGCCCGTCAAAAATACCACGAAATCGCAGCAACACGTCAAGTCTCCAGCCGAGTAGGAATCCATGGGGCTGGTTTTCTTTACTCTTTATACAATATTGGGTGTAATCTCCCAAGTGATCCCATCTCTCTAGTTTAGTTAAACACCAAATCAAATTGAACTTAGCTGTAAACAAATAATGAGAGAACCAGCAGAGTAATTGATCTTATTTTGTATTTCTATTTAGAATTCAAATAACTAGCATACAACCTAAATTCAAAATAGATCAGGTTTAATAAGCATTTGCAAGCTCTGCGTGATCCAAACATCGAGGAACTATCTTCCTCAGCCGAGGGAGATTTTATCCTATGGTAAGTGAATTAGTAGCAAAATTAGTTGCATCTCATACCAACCCTATTAGGAAAGTTCAGTAAATCTCAAATTACCTGCTCCAGTTCATGGACAGAATCGTCTGCCTCTGTCCGCACTGCAGCATCAATGCCTCAGCTGTTTTGACGCGATCTCATTCAGCCATAAACGTTCCACTACACTAGCATACCAGCCAACAGCAAATTGCAGTATTTCGTCACAGTTCGTGTTGTTTCTGGGAGTCCAAATCGTCCTTCTCTGTACCGCAAGATGAGTAAAGTGGTGAAGCCCCATAGTTCAAAATGTAGGCAATTATGCTCTATTGATTCCAGGTTTACACCCCTTAACATCACCAAATTTGTCTGACCACTCTGTCCCATTGGTTGCTCATGATAGGGATGTAGCAGGTAAAAGTATACAGGTAGGGAAGAATTAAGTAATCCATTACTCTCCATTTCCTTAGAGCCATTGTAGTTTAGTCTCTTTATACATAAATAAATAAATAAATAAATACAAGCATTTGCTGCCTTTAGAAAGTAGGCAATTTAATGTACTCATCCCTTGTCTGTCTATTCTCAAGCGTTTGCTCTAGGAAGTAACACTTTTATTGCAAGTATAGTCGAGTAAGCTACAAACGCCAAAGAAGGAGTTGAGGGTTAGAACTCAAGTGGTAACTTTATGTGAGGTTCCCATAGGCTTCAGACTTTTCAGTTCATAAGTTCCTGCTAAGAAAGGAAGCAAAGTTGAGGCCTTCATGAATTGCGATGACATTGTGCTAAAATATGAATCTCGTGTTACATAGAATAGTGCATTAAGCATATTAATATCACTTTAAAATAAATTGTAATTAATTCATGTAAGTATAGGGTACTCCTAAAAACATTTTTTATATTCATTATCATTTCACATATAATTCTGCAAGTCTCTTCTGCACTCTATATATTATTACAGAAACATGCTTTAAAAGCAGATCAAAGGTAACCTTACGAAATGCAATCATTACATAACCTCATTTAGCACCTACTTTTCTTGTTAATGTAAGTTTAGGTAAATGCTCACGTTATACTTTCTAATATTGCGATCCGTTTTCTAACACATGAAGCAATTTTAGTCTCACATAGAAATTTTCATTATTATCGTTTATTTACCATGTTTCTCTAAGCATATGAACACATGCCACTAAATGTTAGATTTCACATCTACTTATTGACTGTTATGTTTTATCAGAAAACGAATTCTAACATTCTGCATGCTTTTATGATGCAGTATCTAAATCAAACTTCATTTGTGTGCTTCTTGATTATGTGGAGCCTAACACACATTTTGTCATTATCAAGTAAAAAGTGTCACAAACAATTACTGTGTAAAATTGTTGTAAATAGATAAGAGGTAACATCACTGCTCTATCAGGATGGAGTGGCTGCACTTCTTGGTTTAAATATGGAGGCCAATTTACTGACCCAATCTCCAGAAAGATGAGAATACGTATTGCATGAAAAGAATGCGCGCCTAGGGACAGGTCTGATCTCATACTAAGCAGTTTATTGAATATTCTGGAATATGTTCTATAGGGAACTGCGCAGATGAAATTTGAATATTAGAGACAAAGCTAGACAGCAGAAGGTCACCTTGTTTTCTGGGCGCATTTGTAAGTTCCTGAAAAGGAGTGGATTGCTACTTGGATCCTGCTGTTCTTACTTCTTGAAATTGACTTTCAAGTATTTTTTTTTTATTTTTTTTTGGGGTCAAAAAGATATGTTGATTGAGGGTAATCTTTCTGGCCAGGGACTAGTTTTAGGAAGGTATTTCAATGTTTTTCCACTTCTTCCTTTTGTTTATCAATATGAATGTGCTAAATCTAAATGATTTTCTGCTCAGTTGTTTCTTCTTTGCACCGGGTTGGCTAGCGGTCATATGACACAGGATGCTACAGGTTTATCCTTATTCCTGCCTCATGGTTTATAATAAAAGCTCTCAACACACATTCATTTTATCAGTGATCATTATTCAGGTTTGACATGCAATACCATTTGTGCCATTCAGGGTGAACATATTATTTTCTATACATATTTTAAGGGGCTTTGTTTCAGCCTTCTTTAGCCAATGGCTTGAGGCATTGTCAATCACATCAAGCATCAGTCCTCAAGCTTGTTGCAGTCTCACCCTTTTATTTGCTGTGTGTATGTATACTGCATCTGCTACTGGAATGCCTGTGAGACTATTTAACATCTAAAAAGTATACTCTGTCATCACAAAAGTAATTATTGCATTTATATGATGTAATTATTTTGCCCTGCAGCAAGCATTTTTATTGCTTTAATCAGAGTTTAAGTGCCACCGTCAAACCCATTGGGTTTGCCAATGCTTGTTTTTCATAAGGAAGGAATTGGTGTTTTGCTGCAACTTCCATTTGGTGGAGTGGTTCTGGGTATACTTTTTCATTTTTCTCTCTTTACAATAATTGAAATTTTCAGTTGTGGATGTTTGTGTTTTTGTCCATTGTCTTTGTGTGCTTTGTATGATTATAGTATTGTTGGCTCACAAGTCTGTCTTTAGTTAGTGTATTATTTAGCAGTGTTATTGAATACATATTATGAAATTGGTTTTCATGGTTATGTTATGTTAATCTATATTTATACAGCTAGCGGCTACTCCCTGGAGTGTCCCGGCGCTAAAAACATCCAAATGTCTAGTAACACACACACAACCAGAACACTGCCAACAACTCACAACTGAAAACCCCACGTTTTAAGCCTTTTCCTAAAGGTAAGAAGGTCAGGACTCTGTCTGATCGCGAAAGGGAGACTGTTCCACAACTGTGAGGCAGCTGCGTGAAAAGATCTACCCCCTATCCGGGCCCGAAACACCCTAGGAGTAGTGATCAAAAGTTGAGATGAGGATCTCAGGGAGCGCTGAGGGAGATAAGACTGACATCTTTCCCTAAGATAAGGAGCTCCGATCTTATGGCAGGCTTTAAAAACCAAAACCAATGCTTTAAACTGAATTCTCTTCTGGACTGGAAGCCAATGAAGGGAAGACAGAAGCTGGGTGGTCTGAGTTCTAAAACCTAACAGGAAAATGGCCCTGGCTGATGAGTCCTGGATCACTTGTAGTCGGCTCAAAAGATATTCAGGCAGGCCGAGATACAAGGAATTAACATAGTCCAATCTGGACATTATCAGCGTCATGGTACTACATTATCCTTTTTGAGCAGGATGGCAGAGGCGTGTATTTTATTGGGTTCAATAACCCCTTAAAGGAAAGAAAGACATTTTTACTACATGGACATTAAAAGGTAGAAGTGGCTGTGCTTTGGAAAGTGCACGTCGCCTTGCAAGTGAAGGCTTTGATTGGGAATATTTAAGTAAATTGTAAACAAGTTGAAGCGATAGTCATTCTAATGTTTATGTAGCAAACAGGGATCTTTCGATGTTTATATGATAGTCTTTTTTCACTAGTTTCTAATAGACACATTGTGGGAAGTGATTTTAAGGTAAAGTTAGCACCCTTCCAGCACTAGCTCCTAGTCAATCTGCATGTATGATAATTATATTCAAAACTGCAGCAGTTGAGGAATGAGCTTAATGTGTTTTTTTCAGGTTACTTTAAATGCATTGTTGGTTAATTAAAATCTTCACAATGAAAGACTTGGGGACTTATTTAGACTTTGGTGGACAGGTTACTCTGTCACAACCGTGACTGGTATCCCATCCACTTTTATTGCAAATATGATAGAAAATAATGCACTTGCACTAAGGCAGGCCAGAAATCCATCACATTTGCCATGGAGTAGCCCATCTGCCAAACTCTAAATCCGACCCGTAAACATTAGATATTCATCATATAAAAGCAGGCAATAAAAGCAGTCCAATAGGGTGTGCTGGAGATGTGAGCTAACAAAAATGTTAATTACATCCTTTCGCAATACAAGGACATGCACTTCCTAGAAAACAGTCACACGTGAACTGGAGTGATTGAGCACAGTCTGGCAGAGTCAAGAATCTGATACAATTTGTAAGGCAATTGCACACTACGAAAGTGCTACACTTTGATTGGCTCATAGCTGGTTGATATCTGCCCATGAGATTCATAGCTAGCACCTAGCACAACCCTCATTACAGTATATCTCATTTTTATGAACAGAATGAGGAACAAATAGTTTCCACAAAAATGGCTATGTCTGTTGTTGAAAAGTTACCTATAAAGGGGGCAAAGCCATGGGCACAATATTGAAGATCTTTTTAAATGAGCTATGGATTTGGATTTGGATTTGGATTTGGATTTGTAAAGCGCGTAGCTACCTGAGGGCGTCCCAGCGCTATAGTATCAGCCTAAAGTGTTCCTGAGGAGGGATTATTGGGGGAAGAGCCAGGTCTTCAGTAGCCTGCGGAATGACAGCAGGTTGGTTTCTTTACGGATGTGAAGGGGGAGGCTATTCCAGAGCTTAAAGGCGTTGTATGCGAAGCGGCGACCACCCGTGCGCGCTTTTCTTATTCTGAGTATGCTGGCAAGGAATAGGGAGTCCGAACTGAGCTGTCTGGTGGATTTATGGGGTTGGATGAGTGGTTTCAATATGGGTGGACCTTTACCTTGTAAGATTTTATGGGAAATGCATAAGGTCTTGAAGGCGATACGCTCCTGGATGGGGAGCCAATGAAGAGCTTTGAGAGAGGGCTTAGCCGAGCATCTTGGTTTAGTTCCCATGAGGAGTCTTGCTGCGGCATTCTGGGCGTGCTGAAGTTTTTTGATGACAGCTGCTGGGGCGCCCAAGTATAGGGCGTTTCCATAATCCAGCATAGAGATGATAAGGCCCTGGATGAGAATTTTTCTGGACTGGGGGGGGATGAGGGGGAGGATCTTCCGGGCGGCTCGCATGAGGCCAAAGCAAGTGCCGGCTGTCTTTCTCGCTTGGGATCTGAAGCTAAGGTCCTGGTTAAGCCAAAATCCCAGGCTCTTGATTTCGTTTTTTGGAGTGGGGGAGGTGCCCATGCTAGGTGGCCAGGCGAGGGATTTGGGGAGTCTGTGTGGGTTGCCTAGGAGCATAATCTCCGATTTCTCACCGTTGAGTTTTAATCGGGAGTCGCCCATCCATTTGGATATGTTATGCAGGCAGGTAGCTAGATTTTCCATAGAATGGTCGGCCTGGTTGATGGAGACGACTAGTTGGGTGTCGTCGGCGTACATGACCACCTTTACGCCAAATGGTGAGACTATGTCGTCTAAGGGGGCCATGTACACGTTAAAAAGTGTGGGGCTCAGGGACGATCCCTGGGGAACCCCACATCGAAGGGGAAGAGCTTTGGAATGGCCGTGACTATCGGCCACCTGGAAGGTGCTATGCTCCAGAAACAATTTTAGCCAGGCCAGGGCAGTCCCAGTGATTCCAGTGTTATAAAGATGGTGGAGAAGGATGGTGTGGTCCACCGTGTCGAAGGCGGCGCTCAGGTCCAAGAGGATCACTGCCACTGATCCCCCTGTGTCCAAGATGGATCTAGTCTCTTCTGTCATGGCCAGGAGGGCGGTGTCAGTCCCCTGTTCTGGTCTAAACCCTGTCTGGGAGTGGCGGAGGAGGTTGTTGGTCTCTAAATATGTTGAAAGCTGTTCGTTCACGATTTTTTCTGCCACTTTGCTGATGCCAGGGAGGAGGGAGATAGGTCGAAAGTTTGAGGGATCTGTGGGGTCTAGGTGGGGTTTTTTAAGGAGTGCGCGTACTATCGCACTTTCAAGTTGGAAGGGACTAACCCTTGGGAAAGGGAGGCGTTTATTAGCCTGGTTAGGAGGGGGGATATAGTAGGAGCAACTAATTTCAGTTTGCTCATGGGCGCTGGATCTTCTGGGGACCCACTTTTCACATGATTGAGGGTGGCCTCCAACCTCTCGATGGAAATGGGAAGGAAGGCATCCAGGGAGGGGGGGAGAAGCTGGGGGAAGGTCTTGAGAATTTTAGCTCAGAAGAACTCGGCGAGTTGGGAGCATCTGGCACCAGTGGGATCCGCGGCAGGCTGCGGTTCAGGGACTTTCATGAGTGACCGTACTATACGGTAAGTCTCCTTGGAGGAGTTGGATGCGGCTAGAATTTTCTCTTCGAAGTAGACAGTTTGCGTGTTTTTTATGAGGGTTTTATACTGTTTCATCGATGATTTGTAATTTTCTTTGCTGTTTGAGGCCCAATCTTTCCTCCAGAGACGTTCGAGTGTTTTACATTTTTTACGTAGCTCACGCAGTTCCGGAGTGAACCAGGGTGACTTGAAAGATCCCCTCTTACTGGGGAGGTGTTTGCAGGGAAGGACCTAGTCTAGAGATGTTTCTATCCAGGATCGAATTTGGATGTCTGCTAGAGAGGGGTCCGGATCTAAGGTGGGGATGGAGGCTATCAGCTGGCTGGTCCAAGCGTCCGTGTCTAGTTTGTGCCACGGGCGAGAGGGTACTTGGGGTGGAAGGCTGTGGGTGGGTTCGGTGGAGATTGGGAGTTTGAGAAGGATCATGTGATGATCTGTCCAGGGGATGGGGAGGGGTAGAGATGTGGTGAGTTCCGGGATGTTTGAGAAAATAGGGTCCAGGAGGTGGCCCTTATTGTGGGTGGGGTAAAGATTTTTCAAAGGGAGGCTGAGTGCAGCTAGATCTTCTTTGAGGTCTCCCGCTAATTTGTTCCCTGGGTCATCAAAGTGAATGTTAAGGTCTCCTAACACCGTGAAATTGGAGGAAAGACATGCTAGGGACGTGGCTGTGTCCACCAGTGAGTTGGGGAACTGTCCAAGTGGGCCCGGGGGTCAGTAGATCAAAAGTCCCGACAAAGTTTTCTCCGGGGAAAGGTGAATGGCAAAATGAATGTTTTCGCAGTCGAGGAGTGGGCTGTCCTTGAGTTGACAGGAGAGGTGGGCTTTGGTGATGATTGCTATGCCACCTCCTGACCCTAGAGGTCTGTCTAGGTGTTTAATTAGGTATCCCTGGGGTAAGGCGTGAACTATGTCTGGATCGGATGCCGAGCTGATCCAGGTTTCTGTTAGAAACAGTACTTCGATATCGTTATTCAATATTAGAAGGTTGATTTCGGTGCTGTGTTTGGGGAGGGATCGGCAATTATGCAGGGCCATTTTGATAGTACTAATTTTGGGGGGAGTGGGGGGTGAGTCTGTATGTGCAATGGTTGCATTTGTTCTGACGCTCTTCAGGAGAGATTGAGTGGAGGCAGGGGTCGGGGGTACTAGTCATGAGGTGCCGGAGTGCACCTGCAGAGTACGTGAGGGGAGACGAGCTGGAAGGTGCAGAGGGACTGGGCCCCTGGCCCGTCCTGGCGCGGAAGGGCACAGACGGGCTTACCGTTGGCGCGCTGGCGGCGCGCCCGCAGCGCGCGTCCGCTGCGCGTCCGGCCGAGGCACATCCTTTAAGGGGGAGGGGGTGTGGCCTCAGGGCAGTGGGCGTGGCCTGGGTTCCCGGCTGATGGCGGCAAATGGGCGATCTGATCCGCGGCAGCGTTTAGATCGGCTGCGCGGGGTGGATTTAAGCAAGATTCAGGAGGGGGAGTGCCCAGGAGCGAGTGCAACACAGGTAAAAACAACAGTTGATTTTTCAAATTAGTGATTAAAAACGAGCGAGCGTTCCTCCCGGCTTCCACCTCAAGAGATGTCAATTAGGCTAATGCGAGCTCAAAGTGCAGCGCGACTTATGTAGCGACCAGGGGGGGCGTGGCCTCAGGGCAGTGGGCGTGGCCCGGCTTCCCGGCTGATGGTGGCAAATGGGCGATCTGACCCGCGGCAGCGTTTAGATCAGCTGCGCGGGGTGGATTTAAGCAAGATTCAGGAGGGGGAGTGCCCAGGAGCGAGTGCAACACAGGTAAAAACAACAGTTGATTTTTCAAATTAGTGATTAAAAGCGAGCGAGCGTTCCTCCCGGCTTTCGCCTCAGGAGATGTCAATTAGGCTAATGCGAGCTCAAAGTGCAGCGCGACTTATGTAGCGACCGGGGGGCGTGGCCTCAGGGCAGTGGGCGTGGCCCGGCTTCCCGGCTGATGGCGGCAAATGGGCGATCTGACCCGCGGCAGCGTTTAGATCGGCTGCGCGGGGTGGATTTAAGCAAGATTCAGGAGGGGGAGTGCCCAGGAGCGAGTGCAACACAGGTAAAAACAACAGTAGATTTTTAAAATTAGTGATTAAAAGCGAGCAAGCATTCCTCCCGGCTTCCGCCTCAGTAGATGTCAATTAGGCTAAAAATAGGCTATCAAGGGTTTGCATTCGGCACTGTGGCTCCACCTATCCTTGACTCTTTTATCCAGTTAATTAAATCATAGTTAGTACATATGGATTATCTGAAAAGAAAATGTAAGTAAATATGCTCAGTCCGAAATGACTTGGCAACCAAGTTAGTGTTTGTATCTCCCATTCTAGATTCCATCTTATTTATGTAACTCCAGAATTTCTTGGAATCTTTGTCTCTGCAAATATCATAAAACAGCTTATTCAGTTGCTCTAAATAAGCTTTTGTCACTCCCACGCAGTTTTGTGTATATATAATTCAACTGATTACCCTTTTTATGAATAGCAATACTGGTAGGCTATTTTCTTAGAGCTTTCATGTATCTACTTAACTTATTCCTCTCTATTTTCAGTTTTTGAGGCGAACCAAGATCCTTAGTTGTGTAGGAGGTTGAGAGGCCACTTTATGAATAGGTGATGACAAGTAAATATGCAGGGATCTAACTACCTAGCCACATATATCATATGTAGGAGGCACTGTTGTATCTGTACACCTTTAATTACTTAGATTTCCATGTATTCTTAGTTCTTTGTTCTAAATTCGTATTCTGATGCGTTGCTGTCCTATCCATTCTGACCTGGATACCGGACCGAACAGCAACACATCAGAAGCTCTGCTTTCTTTGTGGATTTATTTCTATGGACTTGATTTCTTCAATAAACTCTATTTTGGATATCTACATTTATGTTGTGTGTCCTTACAACATATTTTTGGTGACGATTGATGCGGAAAACTAACCGATATGAGGAATACTATGCACTGAAGAAAAACATCAAAGTATATTTTAAAAAGAAAACAACAAGATGATGACGCGAATTAACTTTAAGTGAATGTTGTTACGATCGGGAAAATTGGGTAAGATTACTTTACCTTTGGTTCGTTTTTGGAAGACCATAACGTAACAGTGTCAGTTACCCTGTTGTTTTTCTTTAAATGCTGCGACGCACGAGTAGTAGAATGCGCACGTGAAGATTAAGAGAGTTTAGGAGTTGTTACGCTGTGACGCAGGAGAAGTAATTGATGCGTGTGAAGGAGGCGTGTGATTCATCATCACGCAAGGTCACGCAACGTGACCCGACGCGGCGGCCATCTTACATTTCAAGGCATCATAACAACGGAGCATAGCAACCAGTACCGATACACGGAGAAAATATACATCGAAACTCTGAAGGCAAGAAGTGAAATAATCTTTGTTTTGAATTCATTTTAAACGGAAACTAAACAGTAAACATCTATTTGAGAAACAATCCTAGATTCTGATAAATAAAGACTTAAAAGTTATTATAAATAGTGAGAGGTTTTTTAATTATTTAATTTTGGAGATTTAAAAAGGTTATTTATTAATATAAATATTAAAAATGGCATACCAGATTCAGCCATACCAAATAAATCAGTTTTTACAGAATGCAGGAAAACCACCTGTAAACAGTGGTTTAGATCCTTTGAAAGTTACATTATTGCAATAGATGGAAAAGAATATTCAAATGATAGAAAAAAAGAAGTACTTTATGGTTTATTAGGAGAAGCTGGAAGAGAAATATTTGATAACATTCCAGAGAGTGAACCTCCCCCTGGACAATTTATACCATGGGATGTTTACACAGAGGCAGTAAAATGATTAGAAAAAAGGTTCTATGAACAACCGAATATAATGTTTGAAAGACACAGCTTTAACAAAAGTAAACAACTAGCTGATGAAAGCATTGAGGATTACGTTTCTAACTTGCGTATATTAGCATCAAAATGTGAATTTGGAGATATGCTAGATATATATCTACGAGATCAACTTGTTTTCCACTGCTTCTCAAAGAAAGTTCAAGAACGTCTTTTGGCTTGTAGAAATCCTACTTTAAGTGAAGTAATTGATATTGCTGTGTGAATAGAAAGATTAGTCAGTTTCAACGAAAGTCATATCGGGATCTGACAGTAATTCAGATTCAATATGTGCAGTTTCAAGCAAACCAAAAGTTTGTGAGAATAATAAAGTTAAAGGAAATTTCAACGTTAATTTTTTTTAATTTGCTATCATTGTGGCTCAAAAACACATATTGGAAATAATCCAAATTGTCCTGCGCTTGTGAAAAGATGCACAGGATGCAAGAAGATAGGACATTTGGAAAGTTCATGCAAGACTAATATGAACTATAAAAACATATGTCAAACAAGTGTTAATGCTATAGGAGAACTAGAAGAAGACATGATTAACAATCTTATAGTAAATGTAAACATAGTTGATTCTGATGTATCTATGAAAGCACCTTTGGGTGAAGCTTCTATAGGAAATGTAAAATTAGAGGTCATGGCAGATTCTGGATTGCCAATAACTATATTGTCTGACATTACTTATTAAAAGAATAGTTTTCCTAATGAACTTTTCATTACAGATGTTAATCCCGAGGCATTTGGAGGACAAGACATAGACATGGTAGGTTATTTTAATGAGAAGGTAGAACTTTTGGGAAGATCAATAACAACTAAAGTTTATGTAGCCAAAAAAGGTTGTGACATAATTGGTTGGCGCGATTTAGGAAAGATGGGAATAATGCAATAATTCTTGGGGATATTCCTATTTCTACAGTGGCATTATGTTCCAATAATAACACTTCAAGTCAATCAGATAACATCATAAATAAATATAAAGGCATTTTTGAAGACAAAATTGAATGTGTGAAAGGAGTTGTGCATGATATCAAGTTAAAAAAAGGTGCAACATCTGTGAAACATAAAGTGAGAAGTGTTAGGAAGGAATTGAAAGAACACTTAGATAATTTATGTAAAGATGGGATCATCAAACCCGTTGATTCTTCAGAGCGGGTTTCGGCTGTGGTTTTAGCTTAAACAAAATGGAAAATTGCGCGTGTGCTGATTTACGCTCTTTAAATAGGAACATTTTGTTGGATTGTCACCCATTACCCCTCATTCAGGGAATGTTGATGGCAATTGGAGAGTCTATTCATTTTTCTCTTATTGATTTAAAATCAGTGTACCATCAGGTTGCTCTTTCAGATAAGTCATGGGATCTCACTACCTTTGTCACACCCTTTGGTACCTTCAAATATTTGAGACTCCCATTTGGATTAGCTTCTGCAGCTAGTGTTTTTCAGAAGCTAATGGACTCATTATTTGGAGACATCAAAGGGGTACAAGCATTCCAAGATGACATTCTCATCTTTGGAAAAGGCATTGAAGAATACAATAAAATTCTTGATAGAGTTCTTGGAATTTTGCATGATAAAGGAATGACAGTGTCGAAAGATGAATGTCATTTTTTAGTAAATGAATTAGAGTATTTGGGACATTCTATTACCAAGGAGGGTATCAAACCTAAACAAAGTCATATTGATTCAATCACTAATGCTCCAGCACCGGTTGACAAAGACACACTCAAATCTTTTTTAGGACTCAGTGAGTACTATGCACGTTTTGTACATGGATACGCATTTAGTGTTGAGCCACTTAGATGTCTAACTCGCAAGAATGAGAAGTTCATTTGGAAAGAAGAGCACGGAGATGCTTTTAAAAACGTTAAGGATATGATTAAAAATGCACCGGCATTGCAACCTTTTACATGTGGCATTAAATGTACTGTCACTGTAGATGCCAGTTCTGTTGGACTTGGCAGTGTGCTAACTCAATTTTGTAACAGAAAAGAAAATACTATTGCATTTATTTCATGTACATTAAGCAAGGCAGAATCAAACTACAGTACCATAGAGAGGGAGGCCTTAGCCTGCTCATGGGCTGTTGAAAAGTTCAAAAGTTATCTATGGGGCAGCCATTTTGATTTGCTTACTGATCATAAACCATTGATATTTTTAATGAATGGTAAAGGAACTGGTTTGGCATCTTCAAGATTGTTAAGACTTATATCAAGGTTGCAGGAATACAACTTTGATATTAAGCATATATCTGGTGGAGCGAATTTTAGAGCAGATTGCTTGTCTAGATTGCCAGTTAACAGCACTAAGGAAACTTCAGAATGTAATGATGATGAGTGTGTTGTTGTCTCTGCAATTGATAACCTCAGAAAATTCAATGGGGGTAATTTCTGAAGATGATTGGATTAATGAATATAAAAATGATGATGTACTAGTTAAAATCAAGAAGTATATTACAAATGGTTGGCCACCATTAGGAAATATGGGAAAAAATTGGTAGCTTACCAACAAGCGTCTTCTGAATTTAGGGGCTCATTAGGATCGCGGACGGACTTGAGTCCGTCCGCGACCCCAGAGTAGGAGGGAACGTCCGCATGGGCAGCGGCGTTCCCTCTGTGAAGATTAGGATGTGACCGCCAGGGTGGCGGTCACATCCTCTATCTTTAACATTGCGGCGGGTGCAGCTTCAAGCTGCACCCGCCGCAATGTTAAAAATGCATACATTGCATTTGTATGCAGAAAGCGGCAGGCACCGCGCGGTGCCTGACGATTTATGCATACAAATGCAGGGGGGTTCCATGGGTACCCCCCATGTGCACCTCCCGCCCCCCCTTCACCCAGGGAGCCCGCATCGGGCCCCCAAAGTCAAAGTCCGTATGCTTTTCCACGGCGGAAATGCCGCCGTGGAAAAGCACCTCTTTTACACTATCCTAATATGGCTGGCGGTGTCTGATAGACACCGCCAGCCATGTTACAGCTTTTCCGCCGCGGTTGTAAGTCAACCGCGCCGGAAAAGCGGCGGACTGAAACCAGGACCCACCAGCCATCCTAATGTGGCGGTGGGTCTTTGGTGGGTCCGCAGAGGATTTTCCGCATAAGTGTGGAAAATTATTTTGTGACAAGAAATTGTCTTTTTATTCCCCCAAAGAATCTTATTGATGGTTTAATTAAGAAAGCACATATTGGGCATCCAGGAATGTCTGGAACTAAAAAATTGATCAGAAAATATTAAAGGTGGCCCAGTATGGATTCGTATATAGATCAATATGTTAATAAATGTCCAGAATGTTTACTATCAGATAAACATTGGAAAAACACTAAAACTGTTTCTTCAACTAATATATTACCGGACCAGCCTTGGGAGAAATTAGCTATCGATTTTTTTGGGCCGTACAATATTTTGAGTTCTGATATGAAATATCTCATTGTGTTAACAGATTATTATTCAAAATGGATTGTATATGATTTTGTAAGTTTTCCAACTACTGATGTAGTCATTGATTTTTGGGGAAAATGTGTTAGTACTAAAGGATTTCCTCCAAAATTAGTTTCAGACAATGGCACACATTTTTTTTTAAAGGTAGAATTTCTAAAAAAGTATGATATTAAGCATGAGAAAACTCCATTATATTTTCCATCTGTAAATGGTTTAGTTGAGAGAGCAAACACGGTTTTCAAGGAAGGAATACAAACAGCTTTATCATCTTGTTTGGATGTTAGAAAACATAAAAGAAAAAGTATGGCGTTATCTTAATACTCCACACTCTGTCACTGGTTTTACACCTTTTTTTTCTTATTGAAAGGTAGAGATGCAAAACCTGTGTTAAAACCTGTGTTTGAAAACAGAATTGATTCATTAAAAAAAATTGAAGATGTTAAATCTGAAAATTCAATTGATGATTGTGTAAAGAAAAGTTTTGAAAAAAGATACAAATTAAGAACATAAATTCCTGTTGTTGGAAAGAAAGAATATGCAACTGGAGATTGGGTTACTATTAAAAAACCTAAAAAGATGCATAAGGGAGAATCTAAACATAGTTCTCCACAACAGATTGTAAGAGTCACACATTTGTCACTAATGATAAAATATAAAGGTTGGTGGAACAAAAGTGCTATCATTAAAATTTCAAAAAGACATTATTGAAAGGAAAATACGTGAAATAGAGAATTTGAAGAGTTCAGCATTCTTGTGTTTTGAAAAATATCCGTGTGATGAATCATCAAATTTGCAATCTGATATTTCTGATGGTGAGGAGTAAACTGTTCAAAATGAAATTCTGGAGCACGACTGTAATGATTATAATCAACAAGATGTTTGCAATGATTCTAATATTGATTCCGATGATTTTCAAAAGGAAATTATTCCTAATTCAAAATGTAATTCTAATTTGGTTAATGGAAAATGAAATATTGTTTTTCCAGCAAGATTCTATGATTATTATTTGTGTTAATTTCATTTGTTTTTGTTGATGGAAAGGAGATGTTGTATCTGTACACCTTTAATTAATTAGATTTCCATGTATTCTTAGTTCTTTGTTCTAAATTCTTATTCTGATGCATTGCTGTCCTATCCATTCTGACCTGGATACCGGACCGAACAGCAACACATCAGAAGCTCTGCTTTCTTTGTGGATTTATTTCTATGGACTTGATTTCTTCAATAAACTCTATTTTATGATATCTACATTTATGTTGTGTGTTCTTACAACATACACCTAAGAACTAGGAGCCAGATGTATGAATATCTGGTCACTAAATTAGTGATTAAACATTGCGACCAGAAAAGATTTTTAAGAACCAACCTATTTACTTATAGATTGTCCTTTAAAAATCTAAATCATACTGGGTTGCAATTCTACCTATCTCATGAATATTAAAGAGGAAGGTTGCACATTGTGACTCCCTATGATTGGATGCCATAACAAGGTTGTGGCTGGCTGGGGCCAACAGACCGCCATGTCTGTGACTGCCTTTCAATAAAGTTAACTATTTAAAAATGCTTTCTCTAAAGGGAACAGGATTCCATTTAAAAAGAAAGTTAACTTTTTTTGATTGTTTAATAGCTGCTAGTGGTCCCCCATGACCACTACTTACTCTTCAATAAAGTTTCTTTTCTTTTACTTTCACAGAGAGAAATGGGTCCCAAGGAGTCCCTTCCCTTTTGTGAATGCATTACCACCTCCTCTGAGATACCAGTAAAATAGCAATATTTTACAACTGGATTTCAGTTGCAAAACATTGATACATTAGAAATCGATTTAGTATTATGAAGGGAATTCTACAACATGCCCCTTCCAAATAATGAATTGGTATCCATTCGCAATCCCGTTTTTAGTATTGGAAAAACTTTTCTGCTGTCTAAAAAGGGATTAGCGCATTAGAAAAAGTATATTAGATTGTGGCCCCAAATGCCAGTTGGGTTGTTTGCAACCATTAAATTGCTTAGTACATCTGTTGCTTGGAACCTTGATCAACAGTGTTTTTCAATAAATTCCTCCATTTTAAGCATTTTAGACGGTAGCCACATACCATTTAACCCACTTAGTTTTTCTGACCCCACTTCCTTTGCAATCTCATTGAGAAGGTCAACTTTATCCAGATACCCTGTAGGCTCAATAATGTGTGATGCAACATCACTCTGAACCATTTCAAGCCTCTCAACCCTTTGCCAGTCTTGAAATTATATACAATTGTGTAAAAGAGGTAATGAAAGAAAATGTAGTTCAGCACTATACAGCATGTGAGGGAGGGAATTAGGAAAACGCTTCTAATCAGTACTCGCAAGTTAACATAGTGTAGTGATTTTAGCAGCGTAACACCCACTTCATTCTCCTCCCCTTACTCAAGATTATTTGATAGGTTTAGCCTAAAATCGCTGAAACAAAAGGCTCGCAAGAGGGTAGATGGGTCGGTACCGTGATCTGGGGGAACGGTTGCGTCCTTCCTCAATGCTTGTGCAGAGTAGGGGACTCGTCGTGAGCCTTACCGGAGCGAAGGTGATGCGTAGATTCTCGGCTTGCGGGCACGTTGATGTGCGTAAGATGGCGCCTTGATGCGATGCGATGATCCGGTTGGGATGGGACAAGATAGCGCCCTTGATGCGGCGATGCGATGACGATGCAATGACACCCTGGCAACATTGCGACGACTCTGTACTTGGAGCCTCGACAGGCCCTGCGACACGCTTCTCCGGTGATGCGATGGCAACTCTCACAATGGCGTCACGCTTCTCGGGTGATGCGACAGCAGACAGCTTCGATGAACACACGCTTCCAGGGAGATGCGAGGAAGGCTCGCTTCTCTGGCGATGCGATGATTTCAGCTGCTGCGGGGACAGACTTCTTCTCGATGCGTAGCGCTTCCAGCTCCCAGCGGCACGCAAGTGACTGGAGTCAGAATTCCCAGCAAGGAAATTCAGGAGGCGCTGGAGGTGAAGTCTTTTGACCCTGAGACTTCAGCAGGAGGCAAGCACAGTCCAAGACCTTGGAGAATATTCTGTAGATGAAAGTCTTTACAAAAGTCCTTCTCCTTTCCCTTGGCAATGAAGCAACCACTGCAGGCCAACCCAGCAAACAGCACACTGGCAGAGGGGCAGTCCAAACTCCTGCAGCTTCCTTGGTTCTTCTCCTTAGCAGAAAGGTTTCTTGTTCCAGAAATGATCTAATTTCTTGGGATCAGGGTCCCAATATTTATACCCCAAACTCCTTTGTTCTCTGAAGGCAGAGAGGCCTCTGCCTAGTTCAAACCAGTTTCTGAGCACTTTGTTGACATGACTCTCTTCTTCCATTCACTGTGCAGGGCAGAGACATCAGATGCCCCACAGGAGTTGGAGCCAGCACAGGGAAGGGAAGATACAGCTCTGGAGCACTCTGTTGACATGATTACTCCTCTCCTCCCACAGTTCAGGGCAGAGACATCAGACAAGCCACTGGAGGTGGAGCCAGCATTGTAGAGGGAAGGCCCAGCCCTATGCAGGTCCCAGGTGCAACTCCTCCCTCCCATCTAGATGCAGATCTCTCTATTCACCACCGGGCTGCCCCAGCCTGTCTCCTGGAATCCCCCAGCCCTGTCACTCGCAAACCCAGACAAGGAATACACAACCCAGCAGAGGCAGGCTGCTTTCTAAAAGTGGTATTTGCAAACCCAGAATATTAAAATGAACTTTACTGAAAGACGTATTTTATTATTCTGAGTTCAGGCATACTAAACTCGAATTTCTACTGTGTTCCCTGAGTCAGTTAGGATTATAAGCATGTAATAATCTAGCTGCTCATTCTGGCCTATGAGAACAGGTAGCCTTCAATAGTGAAAAACGAAGATGGCTGTGGTTCACTATTAGAACATGCTACCCACATCAGAGCATGTCCTACCTTATACTTACAATGCACCCTGCCCTTGGGCCTACCATAGGGGTGTCTAATATGAAGGAAAGGGAAGGTTTAGAGACTGGCAAGTGGGTGCACTTGGCCAAGTTGACATGGCAGTGCTAGACTGCACACAGGCCTTGCAATGGCAGGCCCGAGACACACTTTACAGGCTGCTTCTGTGGGTGGCACAACCAGTGCTGCAAGCCCACCAGCAGCATTTGATTTACAAGCCCTGGGCACACATGGTGCACTATACTAGGGGCTGATAGGTAAATCAAATAGCCCAATCATGGAATAACCAATCAGTACATTAATTTAACATAGGGAGCACTTGCACTGTGGCACTGATTAGCAGTGGCACAGTGCCCAAAGCATAAATCCAGCAAAAACATATCGAAACAGAGGAGGCAATCCGTCAAAATGGAAGGGAAACTCACGCCAATTATGCCAGGTCTAACATTCCCTCAACAAATCCACTGCCCCAGTATCAATCATAACAGGTCCCAAACATGCACAATTGAGGATTTCCATGTTTAACTCTTTCTTATCTCAAAGGGATTTAAGGTTCTAATATATGGTGTAAAATGCACCCTCCTAATAAGTAATTTAGCTTTTTCTCTAGACCTTACTCACGTTATTCAAAGATAGACTAGTTACTGATGTTAAAAGCTAAGAATTGTGAGTTTGATGAAATAGCTGTCTATGATCATGCCTCGGTTTTCTTTAGTTATAGGTGAGTGGAGAAACTAGCACAATGCATTGCATCTCTCTTCAGGACTAGATTTTGTTTAGCACTGTAAACACTCAGATAGAAATGGATTTTATATTCATAGTTCCCTTTAAACATTTTTCAAGAGAACATTTCTTACCCATGCTTCTGAAAAAAAAGTCTTTACAAGAATTGCCTTTTGCTCGGAATAACCTAAGTTTAGAGTGACTGTTTGCACTGAGGAAGGACTTGCTGTCTGAAACGTGTTTGTCTGTATCACTGCTGCTGTTGCTGGCGAAATAAAAACTTTGCCACTTACCCGGAGTGCTTTTGTCATTTCCACGAAGGGAAATCGATTACTGAGCTACCATATATATATATAGTTCTGGGTTGAAGGCATTGGAATTTTTTCTCGGCAAAAGGTCCATGAACTGTTACCAACACAACAAAGTACTGATTGAACTAACATCTTGGTGTCTCAATAATAATTTCTTTTTATTTGGAAGTGACTTGTATTTGCAGAAGCGTGGAGTTGCCATGGGGGCCTGTTTCTCTCCCAGCTACGCATGTTTACACGTGGGCTGGTGGGAGGAGCAGGTCCTCAGGCGGCAACACGCCAAAGTTTTCTCTGATCATGTTTTGCTTTGGCTCCGTTATATTGATGACGTTTTTGTGTTATGGCAGGGAGATCATGACAGTGCAGAAATGTTTATTAATTCTATCAATATCAACAACGAAAATCTTAAATTCACGAGTTCAATCAGTGACAGTGAAGCTGACTTTTTAGATGTGAAAGTCTTCATCCATAATGGTCAACTAGCCACGAAACTACACCGGAAAAGCACGGCTGGCAACAGTATTCTTCATGCCAGCAGTGCGCATCCACGACATGTGGTTGATAATATCCCTTTGGGCGAGCTCCTAAGAATTAAGAGAATCTGTAGTACAGAATCTGATCTTAAAATCTGTACTGATGAAGCATTGAACAGGTTTCGAGAAAGAGGTTATCGTGAATCAGTGTTAAAAGCAGCAGTGGAAAAAACCAAATGCAGATCCCGTGCTTCTTTAATGGAGACAAAAAACACTGGGGAGCCTTCGGAAACGTTGGATGAAAATATCACGACTCCCAGGTTCATAACCTCATACAGCAGGCAGGCCAGACAAATAAGATCTATTGTAACCAAGAGATGGCCAGTCCTTAAAACTGATCCAGTACTCAAACCTCAACTCTCAGATGCACCTGTTGTGACCTTCAGGAAGGGCCCCTCACTCAAGTCCCATATCTGCCATGACTTCCCAGAACTCAGGAAAAAACAGGAATGGATGAAATCTAGATCAGGGTTTAAACGCTGCACCTCCTGCAGGGCCTGCAAATTTGGTAAAAGTACACTGCAGTATTATACGCCATTTAGTCCTGACCCAATTCAGATCATGGGTCAATACAATTGCAAAACGGAATTTGCTATCTACGTTCTAACTTGCACATGCGCGTTGAGATATGTCGGAAGTACACGACAGCCGGTGCATGTTAGAATCCTTCAGCACTTACGAGCCATCGTAAATAATGACTCAGCTTACCCGGTGGCCAGGCACTTCAGGGCTGTTCATAACAATAATTTGGAGTGTCTGTTTTATTATGTTATCTCTGCAATAGAAAAACCAAAAAGGGGCGGAGATAGGGATACGATGCTAAGAAGGATGGAATCCCAATATATTCTTGAGCTGGATAGCAGATCCCCTAATGGACTAAACAATACAGAGGATTTACATGTGTTTCTGTAATTAAGTCCTGTACTGGCCCGTTCATAAAACTGCTTTGACAATAGAGTCTTGGTGGGCTGCCGCCCATCCCCACACATGATTAATTTTAAAATCTCCTTGTTTGGTTTATGCACTTAAATCTTTTTTCTGATATTGATAGTGATTCATGGTGGTTTGCAATTATATCATTTTAGATTATTATTTCTTTTGCGGCAACACTAGTTTTTTGAGGACATAGACAAGAGGCATTTGATGTTTTCCCTAAAATATATTCCGGATTTGTGATATTAATAAGTGGTGACTTTCTATATTATGTAGTCCTTGCCCTATCAATATGCTGCTATGAGTCATATGTTGACAAACAGCGGGGATCTGCACATATTATGAATAGATGCAATACGAGATGTTTACAATATTGCGTATTTTGCACAATCATTTGCCATTTGATTGCATCTATATAGACATAGATTTTAAACTATGCACTATGCACTTTATTGCGTATTTTTGCACTGTGATATTGATCAATATATGCTGGGGCATTGACTGTTAATATTTGATATAATGGAATGCAAGCATTTTATGCATTGATTTCTTTTCCATTATTATTTGTATGAACTGTATATATATATATATATATATATATATATATATATATATATATATATATATATATATATATATATATATATATATATATAAAAAATAATTTTTTTCATTGTCACATTATGTTTGGATTTCAACCATGAACTGTACCTTATTTCCGGTATATGAATTTGTAAATGGTCGGAAAACAGACTACAAGATGCAGTATTGGTAGTTTGTCCTCTCTTTCAGTTATCACGTGGTACTGAGTAAAAAAACGAAAAAAATGCACTTTCACTGTGATGCACAGGATATTTAAATGTGGCCATTTCCAACACTGACTATCTGTGAGCAAGGGCGGATGCCCGAAACGCGTCAGATTGTTTGGTTCAGCTCGTAAATAAATTTGCGCCTGTAAAAAAAGCTGCATTTGGATCTGCGTGATTTCCTGGGTCGCTACGGTTGGAGCCTGGGAGGTTGCACTTGTTGGATATATATATATATATATATATATATATATATTTCACTCCACACAACGTAGCAAGAAGCCACGTCCACTGCACTCGCCTCGAGAAAACCAGGGATCAGATTTCAAATCATGTAGCGCTTTCCAAAAGAGATTTATTCATATAAATGCAGCATCGTGATACAAACACAACATGGGTTGTGTTTGTATCACGATGCTGCATTTATATGAATAAATCTCTTTTGGAAAGCGCTACATGATTTGAAATCTGATCCCTGGTTTTCTCGAGGCGAGTGCAGTGGACGTGGCTTCTTGCTACGTTGTGTGGAGTGAAATAATTATACAGGGTTACCTTTGCCCCTGACCTGCACCGCTGTCTTTGTGTCCTGGCGCTGCGGAGGATGTGAACTTGAATATATATATATATATATATATATATATATTCATTCATTCATTCATTGCATTGAAAACGAAATTGGCAAACTCACTGGAGCAAGATACCAGGACTACAAGGACCATCGGGCCACTGGGGCGGGAGTTCCTAATTACAAAAGAGTGCTGGGAAGAAGGTCTTGTTTCGTTTGCAGCAAGTCCTCACCCCTTTGATAAAGTGCTGCCAGGCGCGAAACGCGTCAAGGCTGGACGATATTCATGCGAGGAAGGAAGCTGTTCTTTTCACTGTTTGCATCACAAATAAAGTGGCAAGATTACATTTCCCTGCTTGTGGCTCCCTCATTCCAGGCAAGTTCTTTTGACTGCATATATATATATATATATATATATATATATATATATATATATATATATATATATATATATATGTCATATGATCAAGGCCGTCCAGGGCTGAAACTCATTATGGGTGCCATGCAAATGAAATAAAGAAACTTACAAGCACCTACTCTGTGGTCCGTGCTCCATTTTCTGTGAAGACGTCATCAAGTGGCGGGTGGAGTATTCCCAATATATATATATATGACTTTAAACCCAGTTGGGCATTATCAATTGTTGTTTGCGAGCTGCGGCGACTACTGGGGTTTTATAAAATTGAACTACGAGGACCAGCAGGCAATAAAACATACGCCCACTGGGGCGGGACTTGAAATGTTTAAAATTGTGTTCTACGGTGCCTGCAGCTTGTGATTATAGAGCCAGTGAACAAGGACAGCAATATGTCTGAAACTTGAAGACGTGAGGAATTGACTAGACGGCTTCTGCCAAAATTAGAAACCGTGGATACTCACCAAGTGTGTTTGGCATCTTCTTTGGGGCAACTCTATGTGTGATATATATATATTATGTATATATATATATATATATATATATATATATATATATATATATATATATATATATATATATATATATCTCCACACCTCCTCCAGCAACGAAGAAACAGAGGCCACACAGGGGAGACGTTTGGAAGCTCTTTAATTAGATTAGCGGCATATATATATATATATATCCAAGCTCCAAAACATCCAAGGGTTTTAACCCATTAAGAAAGTAGCACTCTCAGGGGTAGTTCCACCAAAGATTTTATTTAGGGAACATTACAGCAATGACGCGTTTCGCCATGGGGCTTCTTCAAATTGTGCAAGGAGCCGCGGCGCCTGTCTGCCTATAACAACGTCACCATTTTATCAAACAGCGAGGAAGGACTATAGTACATATTTACAAAAGGCCGCCATCTTAACATGTAGTAGCTCATATAGCCACAATGCAGGTTAGCGTTTCCCTGATGGTTGGCCCAGTATTAAACACTATATATATATATACATGGAAAAATAATACCAAAGTCCATAAAACCCTGGATGGGCTAGGTTAGTCCTCACTTCACATGCTGCAATTACTCCCATGATGGGAAGGTTTAAGGCAGAATCTTTGTATCCAAAAAGTCGTATGCAGGGATAGTATGTAAGCCTTCAGATTAAGGGGGAAACACTGTCCTGCTCACTACTACCCAATATGAAACGGAGGCTTTACGTCTATTGGGCGATACTAACACCTACATGACTGTGAACGAGAAAGTTTATAATCAGAGTGTTAGTGTATACCATGACATGATATTAAAATGGTATCAGTTGAATATGCTCAGCACTGATGAACATTTATTTTTGAGATGTCTTAGTCCTGTGATCCCCACATTTTATTACCTCCCAAAGGTTCACAAAGATATGCTTAATCCTCGCTGTTTGATAAAATGGTGACGTTGTTATAGGCAGACAGGCGCCGCGGCTCCTTGCACAATTTGAAGAAGCCCCATGGCGAAACGCGTCGTTGCTGTAATGTTCCCTAAATAAAATCTTTGGTGGAACTACCCCTGAGAGTGCTACTTTCTTAATGGGTTAAAACCCTTGGATGTTTTGGAGTTTGGACATTATTAACGGGCACACCCCCGTTCGTTGTGCACCCGCTCACGTGTGCTACCGGCTGGTGTTTGGAGCAGAGGAATATATATATATATATATATATATATATATATATATATATATATATATATATATGTGTGTGTGTGTGTGTGTGTGTGTGAGTAAATATATATTACCTACTGCCGATCGCCAGTGGGTAGTTATAGTTAGGACCTATTTTCCATAGGAAATCCGCAACATTCTATTTGGAATAACTTTGGCGCCGGTTGATGAATCTTCGCGTAAATTTGAAAAAACTAATGGCCAGATCTGGTCCGCTCCTATCCTGAAAGTCTCAGGATGATTCGTGTAGCAGGGGTCAAGAAAAAAGGGGGGTCCAAAACGTGTTTTCCCCATGCAATTTTCCATAGGGACCTTTAGCCGCAGCTACAGCCCGAACTGCTGAACGGAATTACACCAAATTTGGCAAAGAGGTAGTCCTCAGTTCAGACTTGTCCCTTTTGCTCAAATGGTGTCAATCTGTTCAGTAGTTCCTGAGAAAATTACAATTACAAGTACATATATTTCTATGGCCGCGGTGGATCAGTGCAACCTGAGCGCACCCTGAGCGCACCCTTCCGATCACGTGCTGAATGCTAATTGGCTGTCAAGTGGTTGTCAACATTCGAAACCAGGAAGTGTTGGCAGCCATTTTGTGCCTCGGTAGAAGTGAGGCTGAAGAAGTCAGTGGAACAAGTGTGCAAAACGAATAAAGGGGGCAGGGTAGAAATACCCTGACCCTCTAGACCTGCTTAGGGGTCCCACAAGGACCCCCAGGGCCCAAGTATATATATATATATTTTTTTTAAACTGCAAGTGCGCGCAAGGTGCGTGGATCCTGCCGTAAAAAAAATAAAAATAAAACTGAGCTTTTTTTATAATTAGCCCCCGGGGGCCAAATCCCGAGGACAAAATTATTACATTTTAGGGGGGGCTCAGAGGGGCCCCCCAGCCCAGGGGACCATCACCCTCCGGGGCTACAAAAAAAATGGTTTGGGAGGCTCCAAAGCCCCTCCCAGCAAAATTTGTGGGTGGGGGGCTCAACAGCCCCCCAAGCCCCTGGGACCACCACCCCCGGGGCATTATGTATTGTGGGTGGAGGGCTGCGTGGCCCCCTTCTTGGAGCCCCCGAGGGCCCTGGGGACCACCACCCCCCAGGGCCGGCTCCTGCAGTGTCCCGGGGTGCCCACCCCAGGACACTGCTGTTTGCTATGGGAGGTCAGGAGTCTCTTGCCTCCCCCTCCCATAGCAAACTTGGTTTGGATTTTGAAAGAGGGAGCAGGGAAACCTGCTCTCTCTTTCAAAATCCAAACCATATTGCTTTTCCACACGGGGAGCTGCATGTTAGCAGCTCGCCATGTGGAATAGCAATGCCAGCTCCCAAAGGATGCGGGGAGCCGGGGGAACCATGGGGGCATTGGGGCTTCCCCCACGGTCCCCAACATTTTATATGTGGGTCCCAGGGGATAATAGAAATTAGTGATAGGGGCTATTTTTTATTTTTTACAGTAAAATTAGGAGTCGTGCACCCAGCGCGGCGCTCAGTGTGATCCCCTGGTCTGCACGCGTTGGATGCATGACTCATAACTTGTATGGTGCGTGACTCCAAGGCGTTTAGTGCATGACTTCTACGCATTCGGTGCACGACTGACGCTTTGGGTGCGCGACTCCAAGCAAAAATATATATATATTTTTCAGATATACATCAAGCTTTTATGTTTAGTTCTTGGGTGGCTCTAAAAAGAGCCCTTGTGTTTTTTGAGAGATTTTTTTACCTACACGTAAGTACCTATCCAGAGTTTAAAGTTCAAGAGGAAGACTCTGTTACCCTCATCTGTAAAATGTACACCATCTCTCCTATAAATGCCATCCATATTGAAACACAGATTGTTATGATAAATGGACCCCATTCTATAATCTCGGAGAAAAGCAGAAACAGATTTATTGACATGTTTCCTAGCTTTCTCAATCTGTGGACAAATTGATTGGACCAGTTTCATTTCTGCCTTTGGCATATGTTAGAAAAGAAAAAGGAAGTTTGGGGGAAAAGTGACATCAATTCTGTAAAGGTGTCCTTTATAAGCATTTCCACACCTATCCCAGTGAAAGTGCCTAGGTCATTGCCACCACAGTGCACAATTATGAGGTCAGGGTGTTGGAGATGCTAAAAGGATTTAACCAATGGCATCAATTGGAGCCACTTTAAACCTCTGTCCAATCCATTTAATGTCTACATTTGGTAGAGCTAGGTCTTTGTCCATGTTTCTGTTTTCTGCATATCTTTGGATCCAGAAAATATGGCTGTGTCCCACAATCCACACTCTAAGCATCTTGAAGGGAAGTCTCGATGCACTCAGATGGTCTATGTATGTGAAATGGCAGTTTGGCAAGTGAGATTTTTCTAAAATGGTCGATAAGATGCAGTTTTGAAAAAAGAAAAGAAATGATTGGGTGTTTGAGACCATTCTAGTCTCAAAAGTAGGGTGCATGTTTCTGTTTTTTGAAAGCATGTTTTTATTGGTTTAGAAAAAGTATTTGAAAGGAACATTACATAGGATACACTGATATTTTGAATAGTCAAGCACACTTGTTGTTTGGATTAGCAACATTGTGTGCTGAACTTGTGACCTATGAGTTCAGTTGAGTGTTCTATGAACTGTTTCTATAGTAACAGACAGTGAGCAGATTGGGGTAGGGTTCAAATCTATGTCACTTGGAAAGGGCTGAAATATGTAACCAATCGAAATGTGTGTTAGCTTTTGAATTATTGTGGGAAGCAATGTGATTTGCTATTTACATGTATATGTGTGGAGAATGAGAGGGAAAGCTTGCCATTTTTTTGGTTTTGCTAAGAGCTGCAGAGTACAGAGATTCTGTATAAGAAAATCTGGTATGTGACTGACATACTTATTAATCTACAAATCATTTTCAAAGGTAACTTATTTTTTTGTGAGAGGTTGTATTTGGTATGTTTGTTTTTAATAAGATTAATGTGTTTCTCTTGGTAAAGTACAGGGAGTAGTGTTGCTTGTCTAGATTCAGTTTGTGAGACTGTGTATTAAAATATGTGGAATGTGTGCAGTCATGTTTCCTGTTCCAGACTACTTAATGTTTTTTTGGTAAAGTGCAAGGGGTACTGTGATTTGCCTAGAATCACACTGTGAGTCAGTGTGTATTTGGGAAAATCGAGAGAGAATCATTTCGATGTTTCATGTGTTTGCAGACACATAAGTGCTTAAAAACCTTTCCTGATGTTAAGTTTTGGTAGAATTAGAAAATAGACATTGCTTATGTATTTGGAAAATTAGTTAGGCTTTAACATTGAAATGCAGTAATGAAATATGTGAAATGTGTGCTGACACTTTAGTTTTTGTAGATCAGTGAATGTGTTTTGATGAAGTCCAAGGGATAGTCTTGGTTGTCTAGAATCACACTGTGAGTATGTGTACATTTGGGACTGTTGTGAGAGAAGCTTGTGGGTATTTGATGTGTTTGCAGATATGTAACTGGTTAAAACCTTATGCTGTTGCCAAGTTGTGGTCCACAGTACAGTGCATTTCTAAAATGTGTGGAATGTGTGTAGTCATGTCACCTGTTCCAGACTAGTAAATGTTTTTTGCTCAAGTGAAAGGGATACGGTAACTTGTCTAGAATCTCACTGTGAGTCAGTGTGCATTTGGGAAAATTGAGAGAGAATAATTTGCTTGCTTGATGTGTTTGCAGGCACATAAGTACATGTACTCATGCATTGAGCCAGGCTTTAGGGCACGGAGTGCTTCAAACTCCTATGTACTATGTACGTACTGGTCTAACCACTTTCACACTTGTGTTTCAGGCCTACAATTTCCCAGTTAGTATCCATACACTCCAGCAAACACCCTGTGAGTGTTCTTGCAATCCCATAGTGACTCTTTCAGTACCATGAAGTAATCCTTTTAGTAAAGTAAAACTGAATCAATTATGAATTCACCCACTGTCTCTTCTTATACTACTGTCATTATTCAGTCAGTATGCATGTACTGATGCAGGGAGCCAGGATTTAAGACACAGAGAGCTTGAAACTCCTATGCACTATGTATGTAGTAGTCTAACCACCTTCACACTTCTGTTTCACGCCTACAATTCCCCAGTTAGAATCCATACACTCCAGCAAACACCTTGTGAGTGCTCTTGCAATCCCATAGTGACTCTTTCAGTAGCATATAGTAATCCTTTCAGTATAGTGCAAGGGATACTGTTATTTGGCTAAAATCACACAATGAGTCAGTGCGCATTTTGAAACATTGAGAGAGAATAATTTGGTTGCTTGATGTGTTTGTAGACACATTAGTACATGTACTCATGCAGTGAGCCAGGCTTTAGCGAAGGCAGTGCTTCAAATTGCTATGTACTATGCTTGTACTGGTCTAACCACCTTCACACTTCTATTTCAGGCCTACAATTCCCCAGTTAATATCCATACACTCCAGCAAACACCCTGTGACTGCTCTTGCAATCCCATAGTGACTCTTTCAGTACCATACACTAATCCATTCACTAAAGTAAAACTCAATCAATAATGAATTCACCCAATGTTTCTTCTTATAGTACTGTAATCATTCAGTTAGTATGTATACAGTTATGCAGTGAGCGAGGCTCTAGGATATAGAATGCTTCAAACTCCTTTGCAATATGCATGTAGTGCTCTAAGCAGTAACCAACCTTCACACTTATATTTAAGGTCTACAATTTCTTAGTCAGTATTTATATAAAATATGTTTGTATAGTAATAGAAAAGTATAATTTATAAAGTTATTACTATACATTTATTTATGATTATTTTTTACAAATATTGTTTATCATCATTAAAATAAAGTTATCATGCCAGAAAAAGTAAGTAAAAGAAAAGGAAAGAAAAAGGACAGTTTCTTGAAGAAAACTCAACCACAAGTATTGGATGACCAACATAATGTGGCTAAAAAGACAAAATCTGCTGGTAAGACCACAAAGCAATTTATTAAAAATGTTTCTAGGGCCAGACAGAATGCTGAAACCACTGACAATGCTTCAACTAGAAAAAATAGTCAAAATAATAGCAAACGAAAAAAAGCAAATGAACAGTCAAAGGACATGATCTGTGATAAAAGAAGACAAAATCAGTATAAAGAAACACGCAAAAAATATTTTATAATAGAGTAGTTCTTATTTTCCTGAAAGATACGAAGAAATATAAAAAGAGAGCACTATTTTATAAAAAGAAGAAGCATATTGAATCCATTGTTGCAAAGGCTTTTGAAGTAAAAATGAAACTATTCCTTTTAGTATTAAACAGAATAAGATCACTAGATAAACCAATCCATTTAATGAAGGCCAAAAGTAAGAGGAAAAGAGTAATTAACAGAACAAATGTTTGTGATGTTTTTTACGGGAATGGAAAAACAGTTCAAGTTCTGAGCCTTTCTTTTATGAAGAGAGTTATTTTCAGACCAATGATTTGTTGCATGCAGTTGTCACCAGTGGTCGAGTTTATGAGCTTAGAAATGGTTGTCCAATTGAGAAAGAGAAAATGGTTCCCAGAAATGCAGAAGAAGTGATAGCTGATGACGTTCTGGGCAGAGGTCCTAAAGCCCCAGTGGTTACTTGGGATTGCAGTAGTATTTTTAGTGTACAACAAGAATCTATTGATCTTTTACACAATTTCTTATGAACATATACTAAAACAAAGTGTTAAACAAAAGATTAAGATGTTGCAAGGCCTTGACCCTTGCAGAGTAAGACAAAATACTGGTTTGCAAGGTCATTCTCTTGCTTGTCTTTCTAGGAAAGTATGTCAAAGTGTTTTTCACCATTTCAGGATGTCGGCAGTACATCATACTCAAATGCGGAAGTTAGTCAGAAGATTGTATTACGCAAAAAGTCCAGCACTAAAGTTAAATGAGTTGAACAGTGCTCTTTTGTGTGGGTCAGTTTCAGATGTGAAGGAGATTTGTGATGACATTGAGTTTTGTTACTTTGGTCCTGAACAAGAGAGTGCAGAAACTGAGACATTAATAGAAGAAAATGTTGAAGAGAATGTTGAACATAGTTGTACAAAAAATTTTGAAGGTGAAATTACAGAGTTTAAGGTGATTTCAGGTGAAAGGCCAAATTTTTCTTTTGTTTGTTGTCGGCGAACTCACTATAAAAATCAGACTAGGAGTGTTGATCTGTATTTAAAAAGTGAAAGAGAAAATAATGATAAGTGGAAGGAATTTGCAACTTATTTGTTGGTAGAGAATTGTTTTGATTTGGGTTCAGATCAGCGTATTTATAAATATTGTTATAACAAATTAGATGAGAATAAAATGCCCGCTAGAGCTGTGCATATTAATCTAGAGTAAGTTGCTATTCCTTCAGAACTGATAGATTTAAATACCTATGAGTCTATTCTCATTCAATGTGTGCACCCGTTTCAGGCTATTGTTCGTATGGAGCCTAAAACAGGCAAATTGCCTCCTTCAGATTTACAAAGAGGATTAAAAGGAAGATTTGTGTATTTACCATTAGATTTAAAGAAAAATATTGAAACTATTGGTGTAGAGAGTGTAGAAAGTGAACCACTAGTCATTCTTGTTAATGGTGTGCCGACTAAGAGTAAGAAAATCTAGCAAGAGTTAGTGGATGTTAGGAAAGTATAGAAGGCAACTTTGTAGTTGATAAAAAAATAATACGTACTATAAAAATGAATATATGGGAGAACATGAAATACTTTTAGCAGAAAATACTGGAACATCAAGTGGACAAATTGAAAAAGTGGACATGTCAAGATGTGAAGAAGTCTATGAACATTACAGTGTACATCCACTTCATTCAAAAGAAGTGATGGGGAACACTATTGAGTTGTTCCAAATGAAAAAAGCAAAAGGAAGTCCCATGAGTGTATGGGAAGAGAGCTTGGAAGCTCGTTGTTTTCTGCAATTGTTTCCAACAGGAAAAGGTGGACGATGTGATGAACATTCTGTGCAGATTCCTGCATCTGAATATCGGACAAGATTATATGCAGAAGATCCAAGATTTTGACAATGTAACCCTTATATATTTCATCTTTTGTTTGAAAGTGACTTGTCTGGACTTTCATATGCATTTTAAAAACTGGAGAACATCTGCAAAATGTATCTGCAAAGGATTTGATGGATAAAGTGCACCAGAGAGATGATCATTTAGAATCTCAGCTGATTAATCTGATGGCATGTCAGCGTGGGACTAATGAATATTGGTACCGTCGTCATGAAGAACTGAAATGTATGCTACGGAACTTAGGAACTCCTACATGGTTCCTTACCCTAAACTGTGCTGAGTACGCTTGGGATGATTTACTTGAATTTCTTCGAGAGGCAAATTCCAATATAAAAAATATTGAATACAAGACACCTGCTGAATTGAGCTCTTTGGATCCTGTTAATGTATGCGGGTATTTCAATCATAGATTTGAAGCTATGATGTCTTTTATCTGCAATAAAAAAAATCCTCCTCTTGGAGAAGTTGTGGATTTATTTGGGAGAAAGGAGTATCAAGCAAGAGGTGCTGCTCCTATACATATGCTGTTATGGATTAAGAACGCCCCCACATTTGGAACAGATGCAGATGATATTGTTTTGTCTTTTATTGAAAAATATGCTACATGTGCCGTACCCAAAAGCACAGAAGAAAACCACTCAAGAGAACAAGGCTTACGATTCAAAAGCCACCGATGTGGAAAATACTGTCGACGAAAGTACAAGTCTAAGGATAAGTTCTATACCAAATGTCGTTTTGCATTTCCACGTCCTGTAATATCCAAAGTAAGAGTGAACAGTTTTATGTCATCTTTGCGACATACCATCACAAGAAAGTCTCCAAAAAATACCTACAACTTAAGAAGAAGCGAAGAGTCAAAATACATAAATGACTACAATCCAGTTATTCTGTCCATGTGGAATGCTAACATGGATATTCGGTACGTTGCAGACACTTCCATTGCTGTTGCTCTGTATGTAATGTCTTACATTACAAAATCAGAAAAAACGGAATTGAACGAAATGTGGGAAGAGATTTCTCACGAGAAGACTCTAAGTAAGAAATGATACAGTTTCAGTTTGAAATCGAGAAATTGGAGCATATGAATGCTCTGATCGATTATCATCTGCAAGTCTATACTCCACATCTAGAAGAATAATTTGGGTGAGTCTAGGTCTTACAGCAATGCGAAATAGGGTACTGAAATCTGTTCAAGAAATTGAATATTTAGCAGAAAAAGATCCAGAAAGTACAGATATTTTGAAAACGAATATGTTGGACACATATTACCCAAACAGAAGTCATCATATTGAGAACATGTGTCTCTATGAAGTGCTGCAAAACTACACTTTTAAACAGAATACTACAGAGAACATCAATGATGGAAAATATGGAGTCATTGCTTCGAAGGATATTTGGTGAAACAAACGAAAGGAAATTTGATTAATCACAGGAAGCTGAGTTGTGACACTGCTTATAAAAAGGGAATTTGACTATTTAGCCCTTTTGCAACTGTTCAAACTGTGTCGTTCAGAACTAGAATTACCTGCAGATTTCCAGAGCGATAAAGATTCCTTCAGTGCTTGTAAAGATACCATAGAATGCGGTGCTTTTGCAAATTATGTGAAAATGTTGAACGATGAAATTGATCAAGAAGCTACAATTGGGGGAGGGGCTACGCTAGCAACCAAGATGGCCGCATAAGCTCCCGGCTCCGTCGACCTCCGTCGCTTGCGGATCTATCCTGTAAATAATCCTGACCTCCCGCCCGACTCCCGTGTGCCTGAATCGTTGCTGACCCCAGGGGGGCAATCCCGGAGTTTGCATCAACTTAATTGACGAAGTTACACCGTCTTTCATTTTCGGCCTAGCCCAGCGTGTGAGCCGGGGCCTCGAGTACTGACCCAGCCGGGTTTCAGTTGAACAACATCGGCCGCGGGTACCTGGCGGAGTCCGGTCTCATTGGAGTGAACTTTATTCTTTCGATCCTGGTGGTGGTTTCTGGTCCCGGCGACTACTGGAGAGACGGCGACGAGACGTGTTTGCAGCTGTGGGTAGGGGGCCAGGTCCCGGGGACCCTGTTGCATCTCTCGGGGTCCGCGGGTGGGCCCCCGCTCACGGCAGCGGTGTAAGGATTGCCAAGCCTACATGTCGCCCTTTGCTTCCGTCCATCCCGCTCCTGCTTGTTTCCCCGGAGTTCCCAAATGCAAAAATCGCAAATTTAGAAATCGCTAAAATGCGATTACTTGCATTTAACGAATCTCAAATTGAGATTCCTCAAATGCAATGCATTAAAGTAAAAAAAATATTGCGATTTCACTAATAGGGGTCGCAAATTACCATGAAGTTGAACTTCATGGTAATTTTCAAAAACTTTGCAAAAATTTTTAAAGTGCATTTTTCAAAGTTTCATTTTATGCACAAACATGCCCTTAGGGCATGTGTGTGTGCAAGATGTACCCATATGCAGATTTCAGGGGTGCAACAGGGTGTCCTTTTGACACCCTGGCACCCTTGAAATTCCAATCTCAATTTCGATTCTCTAATTGAGAATCGCAAATTGAGGTTGTCTTCCCATTCATTCCTATGGGCCTCTAGGCCTTGCTGCTTGTCAACTGAGACAGCTGGTGGTGGGTTCTACCCACACTGCCGGGCATCTACTAGACCCAGTTTTCTCCAACATTCCCTTGCTCACGGTTAATTTTCCAAGCCCGGTATGTTGGTCAGATCACCTCCTAGTGTCCTTCTCCTTTTACATTTCCTGACACATTGCCCAGAGCAAACCTTAAGGCCACCCTTAGACGCTGCTGGCATAAACTTAAGTTGGAGGACCTACTTGCCGCTTTAGCGTCTTGTCCCCCGACGTTAGGCACTGATCCAGAACAATCGTATAAAGCACTGTGGATTGGCTTATACGTGCCTTATATACCCTGATTCCTGCAAAACTGTCCATAGGTCGCTGTTCTAGCTCCAACCCCTGGTATAACGACTCTCTAGCTGCCTTGCGGAGCGCATGTAAAAAATTAGAACGGGCTTGGAGAAAGGAATATGACCTTGGGGCAAAAAAGTTGTATCAGTACGAGATTAAACGTTACCACAAGGCAATACATCTGGCACATGCAACCTATCTCACCAATGAGATTAAGTCTAGCAAAAACCCTGCTAAATGCATTTTTAAAATACTAAGCGATTTTAAAAACTAGAAAAAAACCCTATTCACACAATCACGTCAGGTCAGCAATGTGAGGAACTGGCCACTTTCTTTGTCCAGAAGTGGAAGACATTTATTTCTTCAGTTGCCCCACGGACCGGGTAGCTCCTTGTGCCCCCCTCCTCCTACTGCCACCTAGACAGCGATACCATCTATCACTCTGGATGAGCTTCGCGCACTGAGCATGAAGGTCAAATCAGGGTCCCCATTAGATCCTTCTTGCACGACTATGTCAAACGATCAATTCTTCTTTCACCACGGGGTGGTGCTGTTGTCATGGAAGCATGCAAGGGTGGTCCCCCTGTTGAAAAAACCCTCTCTGGACCCTACTAAGCCGGAACACTTTCGACCAATATCCCTCCTGCCCTGGGTCACCAAAATTGCGGAGGCCCACACCAACAACATCCTTTCATGCTTCTTGAACAACAACGGTATCTTTGACCGCTCCTAGAATGGTTTTCGTCCCGGTCATAGTACCGAGACCGCGCTTCTAGCGGTGTGCGAACATCTGCGGACCATTCTGGATGAGGGACAGACTGCGGCGCTGATTCTGCTCGACCTCAGTGCTGCGTTTGATACTGTCTCTCATCAGATCCATCTGTGTCGCTTGGGGGAGACGGGGTGGTTGGTCTGGCCCTGGATTAGTTCCGCTCTTATCTCTCTGACAGAGCTTTCCAGGTCGCTGCCCCCCTTTCCTCTCTCGCGCACATCCTATCAAGCAGGGGATTCCTCAGAGATTGGCATTAAGTCCAGGCCTGTTCAACCTCTACGTCCAGCCCCTGGCGGGAGTAGCACATGACCATGGCTTGACCATGGTTTCATATGTGGATGATACGCTACTGGTGGTGGCCCTCTCCGATGACCTTGATCGGGGCCCCACGCAGTCCCGGAATGGGCTAGAGACGGTAGCACGCTGGATGACCACCAACTGCCTTCAACTTAACGCTAGCAAGTCAGAAGTGCTGGAGCACGCAGTGGTGGCCAACGTCCATGGGTAGTGCACCCACCCCTAAGTCGGTGGTGAAGAACCTAGGGATATAGTTTGACTCCAATCTTGGGTTTCAGGAGCATACCAAAAGGGTTGCAGGTACCTGTTCTGGACTCCTACATGGTCTGAGGCCCATACTGGGGTTCTTCGACCCAGCCACATGCCAATTGATTATCCAGGCGACTATTCTGTTGCGACTAGATTACGTCAACTCTTTGATGTTAGGCGCCAATAAGGCAGAGGTGAATCGCCTTCAGCGAGTCCAAAATGCTGCCACCCGTGCCCTGCTCAGGCTCCCTAGAACCTGCTCCACGTCATGTGTAGTGCGGCCTCTCCACTGGCTACCTGTGCCCAAGAGGATTGAATTCAAGGCACTCTGTCTTACTTTTAAAATCCTAAAACGCTCGTCCCCTGAGATTTTATCTAATCTACTGGTCCTTTACATCCCCACGTGCCAGTTACACTCTGCTGAGCAATACTTGGCTTTGGTCCCCCGGGTGAAACGTCTCAGAGCGGGGGGCCGGTCTTTCTGATATCTGGCCGTTAAGCTGTGGAACTCTCTTCCCGTTCAGAACCGTCACTTGGATGGCCTACTTCCTTTCCACAAGGCCATCAAAACTCACCTGTTTCCAACGAGCTAGTCCTGTTGCCTTTCTGACTCCACTTTCAGCGCCGGGACGCCCCTTTGCTGGGGCAGCTGCACGCTTTATAAAACCACCTAACAATAACAATAACAATGATGGTCCTTCCACAACATCTGGACATTACACTGCGCATCTAAAATGTGACAAAGGTTGGACACTTTGTAGTGATGCTCAGTTGGTTTTCAAACAAAGTTTGCCTAGCGAATTACCAAATTCCTACCTAATATTTTTAAAGCCAAAGTTTTAGGAAGATAATTCAGCCTCTGGGGAATTTTTTATTATTATTTAATAGGATTACCATTGGACAATTAACATTTTTTTTTGCCCGCTGTTATGTGATGAGTACGATTGAAATCACCGTTTCTAGTGAAATTCAATATATTCTGAGAACAGCAAAAAAGGCAAAGAAATTAGTTTGTAAAATGTTAATATTATGATGTGCTGTTAAAAATATATTATTACATGTTATAACTATTTTTTCTTTTCTTTTACAGATCCTAATTCTAAAATATGCAATTTAGCACAATTCACATTATAAAAAACAACTGAATAAAATGTATAGCGTTTTTTAGATGTATTACTGCAGAGGTAAGTTTAAGTAAGTCTTAAAATGCACAATGGCGTGTGTTTGCACACAGTTGAAAAAAGGGAAGATGGATGGAGTAGATTTGTGCCAGAGAATCCCATTGCAGACAGGTATCAAATAGGACACAGTTTCAGAGCACCTGTCCACAACACACGTGGTATGGTATATAATAGAGAGATATGGTGGTCTTGTAGGGCCAGGGAATTTCAGAATTAAAAGAAATAAAACTCTTTAACTTAAAACACATCACTGAGTGTCTTTGCGCATGTCACATTAGGCCCCATCCCTTCCCTTCAGTAATATATAAACATGTCCTATAAGTTTGCCAAAACGTAAGTACTTATAAATCTATCTTGTTCTCTGTTAGCAGTACTGAAATTTTTCTACTTGTTACTCCTATAATAAGAATTGGCCTAGCCATTAACTCTCTTTCATATTTACAAGGATAGGAAAAGGCACTCTGTATTCCTTTTCTTCTCCATGTAAATACAATCTCATCAAACACACCACTTTGCCTTGAAAGGGCGTTCTATAGGTGTTGCTGTGCGTATTTGCACAGAAGACTCATAGAACAAGACACATCTCCAGATTCATCATAAATCATAAATCTGGACATGTAAGTGAATGCTGCCTCATCCTCCAATTGGTGTAGCAAGGCTCAACAAGGAGAATTGTTTTCATTTCTCCTCATTTTTTCTCCTTCAATATATGCTACAATGCACAGCATCCATTGAAGGAGAAAAATGCCTTCACAAATTGTTTTTGTGCAGGAAGGTGTATCTTTTTGCACAAAAACAAAGTCCATACAACACAGATATCCTTGCACGATGGTGCAAGGGTACCTGTCTCACCACATGGCTGCAGTTTAAGCAGCAGTGCAGAGGGAAGCACAGACTTGCAACATATTTATGTACATATGTTACATCCCTGTGCTTCGGAAGTACCACAGCCCGCTGCAGCTAAACACTTTACAGTGTCATGCTGCAGCACTTCCTTATAGTTCTGCACTTATACATTCACAATACTCCACAAATGCATTCTTTCAGTCAATTATCCACTAGACATACATTCATGTAAACTTTCACACACTAGCATACAAGTTTCGCTCTTTTTTTAACTAGAGTAGTTAGTTCTGAAAATAACTTATTTTTTCTTTTTGTTGTTTTATATATTTATTTTTTTAACTATTTTGTGTTATTTTATTTTTTTAAACAGGGAGAAATGTCAACAGCACAAACAGAACCAAAAACTATGAGGAGAAAAAAAAAAGAAACTAGCAACGGTGGTTGTCGACAAACAAAGTCCACTGATTGTTCCCCAAAGGAAATTAGATAGTTGCAATGCATCCTCACTCTACCTACTTGAGGATGTACATCTGGAGGAGATGTGGAAGTGGGTGGTGTTGCCCCAGATGTGCTAGCAACAGCTGGTGGTGCAGGAGCATTTTTCTGTAATCTTCCCATTTCTTCTAGTGAGAAGATGACTGAATGCAGTGTCTGCAGATGTTTCCTCATGCTAGCTGTTCCACATGAGTATTTTTTATTTGGGTCTCCCATGGAGACCCAAATGCCTTGCAGATTTTACAGGTAACCTTTGTTGCGTTTACCTTTTTTTGCCCCGGTGGGAAAATAAAAAACTTCCAGATAATAGAAGTATATTTCTCTGGAGGGGGAGGTTCTGGAACAAATTCTTCATTGTCAGAATGTTCAGAATCTGAAGATGGTTGATTTGTAGCCATTTTGAAAAGATTCAGGACAACCAGGTCTGGAAACACCAAAAAACAGCAGTTCTTCTTAGTAGAGGTCTTTTCCTAAGGAAGGTCTAAGAAGAGGGTGGGGTCCTTCAATACTTAGAATAGAAAGTGTAATGAACAAATCAAATTTCTTTTTTTGTGGTCGCATGGGGTCCGCGCAGGGTGCGCGCACGCAGCTCGCACCCAGCACGACTTCGCGAAATTGCATTTAAACGTAATGTAACTTTATTAAAAGTTAAAGAATATTATTTTTATGATTAGCTCAGGTAATGTTTTGTCTTAATATTTATATTAAATATATATATATATATGTTTTTGGACATTAAAACATTTTGCGGGAGTCGTGCACCCACCGCGTCCGCATATGATGTCACGCGGAACCGTGGGACCGTCGCGTCGCACGTACCTGTCGTGTATGCGCCACAAGTCGCATACCAGTCGCATAGCATTCGCATAGGGAAAGTCGTACTCGTCGCACATCCCACGCGGATCCAACACAATAATCCTAAAGTGGCGGACAGGTACCGCGCAGTGATCGAAAAGGGTGCACTTTGGGTGCACAGCTAAATAAAGAAAAAAAAATTAAAAACAAATTATTACACATATATATATTAAAAATGTGTAGTATAATTTAAAAAAATAGGATATCTAAAAATAAATAGATTAAAAAAAATTATTAAAACAATATGAAAAAAATAAATATAACAATTAATACATTTAAAAATTATCATTTAAAAACCCTTTGAAATCACTGAAAAAAACATAGGTTTGAGGTCTGTTATAGTTAGGAATTATCATTTAAAAAACCTTTGAAATTCACTGAAAAAACCATAGGTTTCAGACATGTTATAGTTAGGGATTACCAATTAAAAAACCTTACAAATTCACTGAAAAAATCATAGGTTTTAGGGGTGTTATAGTTTGCTGGACATTTCACTCGTACAAAACCATTGAAATTCCTCTGTTATAGTTAGTTATACTAACTATAACTCGCGTGCCCGCAGTCCACTGCTGATGATGTCACGTATTACATCATTCATGATATGGTCACTGAAATCACTGATGACATCTCACATGACATCACTGATGGCATCATCCATGTGACAATCTGATACACCTCATCATACACCAGTATAACCTTTCAACACTCATTATAACATATTGAGTACCATATTTGAAACCATTGGCACACCAATACAAGTTTCTAAAAACTTAATCAGTGATTCCTTCATCTGCACACACATTTAAACACTTACCAATAAATTCACTCATACATGCTAACAAAGATCAATAGAACACTATTAAATATACTTATACACCTACATCGACATTACACACCAGCACACATCCTATTCACTTACGCAGTCATCCAGCTCACTTATGCAAACAATTGATCATACTTACATTTACTAAGCTAAACACTTATACAAACACCACTTTATTTATACCTATAGATAGTAACTCATACTTACTGTGTTATAAAATCACTATTACAAGTATACAGTTTTCGATACAGTCACTCATACAATCACTGAGTCTTATATATACTTATTTATATGCAACTCTCACATACACTGCCTTTTCTATTTCTACTTTGTTGGACATGTATAATTGAGAAATATATTTACTCATCACCACACCCATACCCAGTTGTTTGGGTGAGATTCACTCACCCAAACAACTTTTTCCACATACAGTCTTAACCTCATATACCTCCTAAATCAACTATTTACACACCCTTGGACAGTCACACACCTCCCACCCAACCACACACACATTCACTATCCCATACAAATACTCACTTAACTAATTAATAACTAATACAGACTTTCACATAGCTAGTAACCAACTTATGTAGTAGTTTACACAAGAGATAGAGTGATACAGATATTCAAACAGTTTCATCACTACCCCATATATTTAGTGAGACACTTTAAATTAGTCACTTAGACAGTCAATCACAGTGCTACTAAATCCTCCATCCAGATACTTATACTTCCACTCAGTCTTCAATGCAGATTGTTATATATATATATATTACTTATTTAAATATCGAACCAAACCACACTCACTGGATGATGTCATCAGTGATGTCATCAGTGATGTCATTTGAGATGTCATCAGTGATGTCATCGGTGATGTCACTGACCATGTCATGAATGATGTAATATGTGACATCATCAGTAGTGGATTACGGGCGCGTGAGTTATAGTTAGTACAACTAACTATAACGGAGGAATTTCATGGTTTTGTACGACTGAAATGGCCTGCTAACCATAGCACCCCTAAAACCTATGGTTTTTTCAATGAATATATATATATATATATATATATATATATATATATATATATATATATATATATATATATATATATATATATATATATATATATATATATATATATATATATATATATATATATATATATATATATATATATATATATATATATATATATTCAAAGTACATAGATATGGAGGTAAGAACAGTAAATATATTTTACCTAAATATACTTATTTTGTTGATAATTTTATTCTTGATATTTTTTCCACCGTATTTCTGTAGTAGAGCATTCTTGGAGTCAAATTCTGACATACAAGCAGGGGTATAATTGAATGAAATGATCATTATGTCGAAGCTTTTCCCAAGCAGGAATTTCAAACCAAAAATGGTAGAAACATTATCAGCACACAAGGGTTACAGAGTTATAAACTCGCTACATCTAGAATAATGCCTTCCATTAAAATGCTGAATTTAATTATGCTTTGCTATTTGAGTTGTTAATGATTGTGTAAAGATTACTGAGCTGCGTGATGGTAATTTCTGAGGATGGTACAGATTTGTGTTCAGAGAGAATACTAATTATTACTTGTGGAAAGTTAAGCTGTAATATTTTTCCCAAAAGACTGGACAATTAATGGAAATTGCTGATTTCTCTGCTGATTTCAACTTTTCCTTCAAATTTAATTCGCCCATACTTAGTAAATGTAAGTATGATCAATTGTTTGCATAAGTGAACTGTATGACTGCATAAGTGAATAGGATGTGTGCTGGTGTGTAATGTCGATGTAGGTGTATAAGTATATTTAATAGTGTTCTATTGATCTTTGTTAGTATGTATGAGTGAATTTATAGGTAAGTGTTTAAATGTGTGTGTAGATGAAGGAATCACTGATTACATTTTTAGAAACTTGTATTGGTGTGTCAATGGTTTCAAATATGGTACTCAATATGTTATTATGAGTTTTGAAAGGTTATACTGGTGTATGATGAGGTGTATCAGATTGTCACATGGATGATGTCATCTGTAATGTCATCAGTGATATCATGTGAGATGCCATCAGTGATGTCACTGACCATGTCATGAATGATGTAATATGTGACATCATCAGCAGTGGACTGCGGGCGCGCAAGTTATAGTTAGTACAACTAACTATAACAGAGGAATTTCAATGGTTTTGTACGAGTGAAATGTCCAGCTAACTATAACACCCCTAAAACCTATGGTTTTTTCAGTGAATTTCTAAGGTTTTTTAAATGCTAATCCCTAACTATAACATGTCTGAAACCTATGTTTTTTTCAGTGAATTTCAAAGGTTTTTTAAATGATAATTCCTAACTATAACAGGCCTCAAACCTTTGGTTTTTTCAGTGAATTTCAAAGGTTTTTTAAATGATAATTTTATAATGTATTAATTGTTATATTTATTTTTTCATATTGTTTGAATACATTTTTCTTATCTATTTATTTTTAGATATCTTATTTTTTAATTACATTACACATTTTATTATATATATATTTTTCAATATTTGTTTTTAATTTATTATATTTAAAAATATATATTTATAATATTTTCTTTATTGTTTTTTGATCTGGTGGTGTCTGACAACATGCCATGTTTCACCATGCTGATAGGGGGTACCTGTTGTCGATCCAGACATTCTTTCATGTCGTCCAGCTGGCATGTGAGTGAGTCGGTTTTGGAATCAATGGTGGAGAGGCTAGACTTCGTCTCTCACAGAGGAGAAGCGACCTCATGGGAGGACTTTCTCCCCTCTGCCAATCCTTCACCCGCATTTTGGCATTCTGCATCTTGTGGCTATCTGTATTTTTCAGACCTCAAAATTGAGCTGGAATTGCCTGTCAGGTTTTACCATGGGAGAAGCAGTCATGTTGCGTCAAAGTTCCAGAATAGGGGCCTCTTGCCACGTGTTGAGTTCCCAGGTCACAGTTAGGAGTAGGCAGTTATCAATACAGTGCTATGACCCTCAAGCCCATCAATCCACTTTGCGATGATGCCCAGCCGGTAACGGCTGCACCATACCGTATGAGGCCCGGTGCAGTGTTGGAGGACAGCGGCCTTCAAACAGCTGGCTGATTAGGCGAAATGTGGCGTGGGGGCCCCAGCAGGCATCCAAGGGCCAGTGAGTAGTTGAGGACGTCGTGGGCAGTCGAATCGCATCCTTCAGTGCCCCAGAACGTTTGACAGTGAGGGAGGTGCCCTTAAGTGCCCGTTGTGTCAACTGAAGAGTGAATCAGGGGCTCCTGCAGGAGTCTCTCTCCCATGCAGCTGCTTACTTTTCCCCTCCGTGCGGCTCAGTCATTCAGGGAGGCTGACTGCATGGTGAGGAACTCACTCAACCACCTCATTCCTGGGCCGGGGCTCGTACCTCTGGGGTACCGCCCTTGTCTTTGGGCTTCCTAGTTGGGTCTTTGGACCCACAGGGTGCCACAGGGCCCACACAGCGCCAGACGTCACCACCTCCGGAGGTTCAAATGGGAATTTCCTCTCTGCCGCAGCCACCCAGAGGCTTAGCAGGCCCAGATTGGTCTAGAGGCTGAGCAGGCCAGATTGGTTTGGCTTCCTCCAGCTCACCGGCGCCTCCTTCGCTCACGGGTGCCAGCAGTCATGTCTGGCTTTGTCTCTCAGGTTCTCCTCCTTGGACCCAGGGGAATGAAGTGGCAGTGGTCTGAACAGAAGGATATTGCTGCAGGATTGTCACTCTGGCCCGCAGATTTACAGAGATGCCATTTTTGTTCAGGCTCTCTAGCATCCCCCCAGTACGTTTTCACTTTTGAGTAAGTTTACTACTTTTCAGTATTAACAAACTGTACTATTGTGGTAGCTCTCACCTTTGTAGTAACTTGTACTTTTATAGTAAGAACAGCACTACACATAGCCAACCACTGCTACTTTAACATCCTCGTTTTCAGTCCATTATGTTGTTTTTTTTAATGAGTTTTTTATTTTGTTTTTTACCATATAAAACGTGATACCCACATGAGAACACCATGTGTCCCTGTTTTATGTTCTTTTTGTCAAAGTGCATACTCCCTTCAGGCATACCCAAATGGAATGAGACAGTACATCATGGCTGGTCATCCCATCAATGTCCACTAGCATTGAATCTCCCTTTTGGGCCCACTTGGGTGTGAGGGCCATGCCTTTCGTGTTAGCGCACTATTAGTAAACTTTAAGATAGTGCTCCACCTCCTTCTCATCCCAATCGATAGTGTTTCCTCCATCTGGCACACACAATGTCAAACTGTTTTGGGCATCCTCTACTAGTATAGGCTACTCTTCCCACCTCCATACACATATCCATGCCTGAAAGTCATTGTCTTTTGTTTGGCAGTTGGGGCCTATCCCACAGCATAACAATATTCCTCTTCACTAGCATCAATCCCAAGAGACAGAGCATGAGGTGAGCTTCTGTGACCAACATCGCATGGGATTTCCAACAGGATGAATTGTGGTGCCCCAGAGTATTTAATCTCAAGGATAGCATATATTTCTTCAATGATGGTGGCCTAGTATTTGACTCTGAGGGGGCACTCCCAAAGAGTACGCACAAATGTACCTTCGCCCAGCCCACAGCGCAAGTATTGTTGACTCAGAGCCCTGCCCATTTTGTACAATATGCTTCTATTACAGTAGATCCTGTGTAGGATTTTCAACTCTATTAATCTCAATTTGGACTTAATGGCTACTTCCTTAGGATGAGTCAAGGACAACCTCCCAGTCCAAATTTTCCACCGGCCCACATCTCTCTCCCAGGTTGCCCCAATTTTCATAAGAGTGTCAGGTTTATTGTTGATGTTGGTGCAATATGTTTGGAAGACCATCTTTCTTCTCCAAAGAGTCTATTTAATTTATTTAAAGAGTTTTATATAGCGCTGGCTAGACCTGAAGGTATCAGGGTCTATATTTTCTAGGGCATAGATGGAGGAACTGGTATTTCTGTGTGGTACTCAGATCACAGTCTTGCTGTTGAGCTTCAAAGGATCTCAACTCACCCTTATCCATAAGGTCTCCTACTGTGGAGATGCATATGGTATCCCATTGGCGAAATCCAGTCCGTTTTTCTACCTCTTTTAACATATTCCCTTTCCACAGCGGTGTTTGCTTGGTTACCTTTCCCTGCCAACCCAGGTGCTTGCTTGCTTTGCCCCATACATCTAGTTTTGCCTGGGTGGGGCACAGCAAGTCCGCCTGCTCTTTTTTCTATAAAGATAATATAAATGTGTATGCTTCTCCAGTCTCACCTACTCTAGTCTGGAAGCAAGATTAATTTGTGAGGTGAAACCCCCATTCATTATTGTTCTGCAATTGCATCACCCACCAGTACACCCCTATATCTTTTAATGCAATACCACCATTATAGACTGGCTGGTGCAAAGACCAGAGGGCAATCCAGTGCGTACTCCGTTCCACAGGATTCTATCTATTCTGTCAAAGTATGAGTCTGGAATAGTAAACGGTGTATTTTGTATGATGTCGAGGAGCCTAGGAAGTGTTATCATTTAAAATATTGCCACTCTCCCTAGCAAGGACAGTGGCAGCCATCGCCATTGTTCTGTGTCGACCTGGTCATATGGTATGACCCTATCTATGTTCCTTTTGAAAAACTGCACTTTGTCTAAAGGAGTGTTAATCCCTAGGTATGAAAATCCATCCCTCTTGACCCAAAGGCTGCAGTAGGTGTCATTTAAATTGCCCATAAGACTGAGGGCGTATAGTGTTGATTTCCCCCGGATTTTATATCCTGAATACTTCTCAAAGACAAGGAACACTGACCGGGCTGCAGAAATTACCACTTCTGGGTCTGCATAGAGTGAGATTTTTTCCTGTCGTCCATTACATCAGAAAATCCCTTTAATATCTGCCATCAACAAATACCCAACACACCAAGGGTTCCTTGCACAGGGCAGAAAGGAGGGAAGATAGGGGGCACCCCTCCCTTCTACCATGTCCCAGGAGAAAACAGGTGGACGTCACCCCATTAACTTTAACCACTGAAGTGGGTGTCTTGTAAAGCGACGCTAAACACATCCAAAACTGGAGGCCAAACCTAAATGCGAGGAGTGTTTGGTGGAGGTATACCCAGTCAATGGTTTCTTCTGATATAAGGAAAGGACAGCCAACGGTTCCTGAGTATATTCAACTACATCCAACCAGTTATGCAATCTCTTGCAAGTTCTGATGGGTCACTTTCCTCGGCATCTAGGTATCTAGAGGATAACTTACTGCTGGATAGGGATCAGTTTGGCTTCCGCCCGGGACATGGGACTGAGACCGCACTGGTAACGGTAATGGATAACCTGCGAATGCGTGCTGACAATGGGGTTTCATCTGTCCTGGTACTATTGGATATGTCACCCGCATTTGAAACGGCTAATCGTGCAGTGTTGGTTGAGAGACTGGAAGACATAGGGGTAAAAGGACAGGCTTTAAAATGGTTACAATCATACCTGTCAGGAAGGCAACAGCGGTATCCTTATCGCCATTTACCTCTGACATGTCCCCAGTACTCATGGAGCACCACAGGGTTCGGCAATAAGCCCGATCCTTTTTAACATTTATCTACGCCCTCTATTCCCCATTATCAAATCTTTTGGGGTAGATCTCATCAACTATGCAGATGACACTCAACTGGTGTTGTCATTGGAAGGGAAAAAAGCGGTATCTATTGGCACCTTCCAAGAGTGCATATGTCAAACTGCAGGTTGGCTTAAGAGAAATGCCCTACAATTTAATGAGGGAAAAACGCAGGTAATATCTTGTTCCGCCATGAGAATGTCCCGACACTTACCTATAGAGTTTAAGCTTACTCCTGAGGGTGACGCTTTGGCCTCGGCTAAAGTGGTGCGCAATTTGGGAGTCATGGTAGATGAAAACCTCCAAATGGATGCGCAGGCCAACAAAACTGCCAGTACCTGCCTTTCCTTGCTCCGAACTTTACGGAAAATCCTTCCCTTACTCCCCAAGGACACCCGTCCTCTTGTAGTGAGGAGCATAATATTGAGTAGATTGGACTACTGCAACTCCCTGTACTTGGGAGCACCACAATATATTGTACAGGGGCTGCAGAGAGTTCAATCGATGGCAGCAAAACTGGCCTTAAATAGACAACGTAGATCCTCTACGACGCTGGCCCTAAGAGACCTTCATTGGCTGCCCATCAGGGAGAGAATCCGCTTTAAATCCCTCTGTATTGTACATAAGGCAGTACATGGCCAGGGCCCAGTTCTTTTACAAGAAACGTTCACCTGGTACAATCCAAGCAGGCAGCTCCGTTCTTCAAATTCCAGTCTGATAACTACCACCAGATTTAAGAGGTCTCGGAAAGGTGGTAGAGCCTTTGGAGTGAGGGCCTCCCCTATCTGGAATGAACTGCCCCTAATGCTTAGACAGGCTAGCTCGTTGATTGGTTTTAGGAAGAGCCTGAAAACTCGGCTCTTCCCAAGCAATGGGTTTTAGTTTATCTTTATAGATAGCTGATTCTGGTTTTCCTTTTCCGGGCTTCTCTCTGATCCAAGCACCAGGATACCCGTAGGGTGGCAGTTTTGCGCTATATAAGTTTCTAATACAATACAATACAATTCAATAAACTCCTTTTGATCTACGTGCACCAATATAGTAATTACTTGCACCAGGCAATTTACCAGAGTTTTGGCTAACAGCTCCACCTCCACATTAAGGCGAGATAGGGTCAAAAAGGAGTTGCAAATGTTCCTAGGCTTGCCTGGTTTGGTAACACCACTTGGCAACTCTGCATTGCGAAGGGCTATGGTAAACACCCCTTCACTGAAGGCCCCTAATTGAGGAGAGCTACCTCTATATCTCAAGTTGGAAGCCGTTCAGCCCCTGTCCTTTTCCATTTGACATGCCAATGAGGGCCTCATAGAGCTCCATTAAGGAATGCTCCTCTTCAAAGGCCATCCTATTGTCATCACTAGGATTGGCAAGCACAGCTCACTAAGAAAATCTGCCGTGACCTGTGGGGCCGTTGCCCGCCACCTCCGGTATAATTCTTGGTAGTACTGCTCAAATTCTTGCAATATCCCAGATCTGGTTGCCCACCCGCCCTCCTGCTGGATTTCTCCCACCCATTTCATTCTCAATTCCTCCTCTCTCCTATCAGCCAGGTCAATATATGCCACTCGATTTGTCCCCACTCTCGTGCAGTCTTCGTTGCTGTGTGATATGCTGATTTTTGGTGGCCTGATTGTTAATATTCTTATACTCCTCTCTCCACACATGTGAACACTGCAGGTCACTTACTACGCAAGTGGTTAAATAGTGGGCTTCTCTATCTATGCTCCACGGCTTCCACTTTCTGGGCCCTACTACTCTTACTCTGGGCCACTAGATTTGGCTCCTTGTCTCTAAGAATAGCTTTGTGGGCTTCCCAAAGGGTGATGGTGGAGTCCAGCATACCTACATTTTCAGCAAAATAAAGTTATGAAGCCTTCCTTAGGCCTATACCACAAACTTGTACTGCAAATCCCATGTGCTAAGGTGCCATGTGGCGGCATCCCATTTTCTAACCTGTTCCCGCCCTAGGGTAATTGTAAGGGGTGGAAATAGATACCGTATGCTAAGTAATTTGCTTCTTGTGTGGCTGTGGCCTCGTCATTGGGAATGAACACATAATCGAATCATGAGACGGTTTTGTGGGCCCATGAGAAAAAGGAATATTGCCTTTCTTTTAGGTGTTTCAAATAACCCTGGGCGTAGTGTGCGTAGTGGGGCTACGCGAAGCTACACAAAGTGGGCGAGAAACTACGCCCACCCACGCACTTCGTGTAGCCCCACTACGTGCCGCATGGCCCCCTCCCCTACATACCTAATTTTAGTTAACGGGCAAATAAAAATAAATAGAAGGCACTTACCTTGTCCGCGGCGTCCAGGGGCTCCCTCTGCTCGTTCACGCCGCCGTCTTGATAACCAATGCGCATGGGTGGCCGCCCGCGCATGCGCATTTCTCGCGAGAATGGAGGGGAGAGGGGTTGGCCTAACGGCTAGGGGGCTCGACCGCAGACCTGGGGATCTGGGTTCGAGTCTCGGTAACGACACCAAAAACCTCCTGTGATTCTGGGCAAATCACTTAATCTCCCCGTGCCTAAAAATGAATGCGTGTCCTCATGTAACGTAACTGGTGCTATGTAAAGCGCTCTGATACCTGATTCAGATACTGGTACCCACAGCCAGGCCAGGTCCAGGAACTTCTCACGGCCTTCCCTTCTGGGGCAGCACAGGCTGCCAGAGGCCTTATAAATAGAGAGCGCTCTCACCCGACTGGCCATCTAAGCAGCAATTTTCACATTTTTAAATAGAATCTGGTGGCTTGGGTGTTATGTTTTTTCCTTTTATAATCCCTTTGGTCTCATGTTTTAACTGAATACATTTCTGAAACCTGGATGCTCACAATTAAATTAATGTCTCATGTTTATAATGTCCAGTTAGAAGATTTAGGAGTCCATGTCAAGAGATCAGAATGGCAGCATAAGCTACAATGCATTGTCTCATGCTTTGGATACCAAGGGCCTGAGTCTCATAAAAGCACTATGTCGGATGTATGACGTTACAACGCATACTTTTACAACCCATACCTTTACAACGCATTTTTTACAACACAACATCCATTACAACGCATTCCATTACAATGCATGCCATTACAACAAATTTTTAAAAACTACCTTTACAACGCTTTCCATTACAACGCATACTACCTTTACAATGCATACCATTACAACACATAACATTACATTGCATGTATGGTAAGTATTGGATAGTGTAGGGGTAAAATTACTATTCTAACTCCAGGGGGGTGCAACAATAGGGTAAGTGTTGGATAGTGTAGGGGTAAAAATTACTATTGTAACTCCAGGGGGTGCAACAGTAGGGTAAGTGTTGGATAGTGTAAGGGTACTATGCGTTGTAATGTTATGCGTTGTAATGGTATGCGTTGTAATGACATGCGTTGTAGTGGTATGCATTGTAGTGTCAGAATTTATTCTGTCTGGTGTATGGGAGGGAGATAAAAAAGCGGTACTGTTCGTGCAGTATAGGATTGAGTATGAATCCTCTGCACTATTTTACTGTGTCCAAAGTGCAGAGGATTCATACTCAATCCTATACTGCACGAACAGCACCGCTTTTTTATCTCCCTCCCGTACATCAGACAGACTAAATTATTAATGGAAGTATGTGGAAGGCTTTTTAACACTCCACTTGAGCACCACTTCACTCACCACCGATTTCTGATCACTACTGTACAAACCAGTGGTTCCCTCCAGGCGGAGGAAGCATACAGAAAGAGACCCGATGATGATGCTGTCACGTAAATAACCAAGGCGGAGAATCAAGATAAACCGCCATACGACCTGCCTACGTGTATGAGGCTTTTTTAAGTACTCTGTCGAGTACTGATGGATAAAACACATTGAACCCTGGTTGCAGGAACAAGTGATCCCTTCTCATTGATTTTGAATCAAAATAAAACAAGACATACTTATTTCCTGAAACCCAATCCCCATACATGATCGTTTGTTCGGTTTTTATTAATTATGAAATAGTGTCGCAAAGCACCATCAGCTGTACACTACAACTTTACCACTCTCCTGCTCAATACATTTACTACACTTGTTCTTTATGTGACACTTGTAGGTGTTACAATTCCTATAACTGCAGTCATGTAACATTATGTCTGCACCCCCACTCTGAAAATTGATCCCTCAGTACTGCTACCAGGGCATCTCAAGGCGGGCTGCACTCCCCCACCCCCCCACTTTAGTACCACACATACAGTTCTGAAATTGTGCCTCATTCATTAAATTATCAAGGAGATATGAAATGCATTAAAACACCAGATCACACAATAAAATGTGCTCACTGTGGCAATATTTTAGATAAACAAAATCCAAGACCAGCTAATTAATTTGCTGCGGCTGAAGTTGTCATTTTAAACCATTTAAATTGAAATACAACGTAAGCCCGATAATTCACATACAAAAAATAATAATAACTGCCCAGGTGTTTAGAGGCTGCACTGAATATTTGCTAAAGAATGAGCAGCAAGAGTTCCCCCCAATGTCCAAAGCGAGAACTGCAGCTTAAAATATTGGGCTCCAAAAGCCCGCTTCTTTCTGACGGGGATTCGGGAAACTGATTCCATTCTAGAGACTGATGTCTGTGTGCATTTAAGCCTAATTCTGCACATAGATAATTTAAGAGAAGTGACGGTAGTTCTTTGTGCGGTATATTCCATTGAGAAACGAGCAAGTTGCTGCAAGTTTTAACATCCGCTCTTGAAAGCACATCCTTTTATTCTTTTGAGGCCTATAAAGGAGTACCAAGTTCCATCGGGTAATAATATTTATATACGTCATTGTACTGCACGATGCGGTTTGGACTTCATTATTTATTTTGGGGATTTGTTCAAAGTCTCACTGCATGCTAAAACGCTTCTATGGTCTACTACACAGTTAAAGGCTTGCAGAGAACATACGTTACGAATACAAGAACTATGTGAAATAATAAAAACTATTCCCAAAATTCACACCTCAAAAGCCACTCTATATTAGCGTATTATACGCTAATATAGAGTGGCTTTTGAGGTGTGAATTTTGGGAATAGTTTTTATTCTTCTAAATTTCCCTTTGAAAGAGACGGAGGACTTTAATTCAATGGAGTTAGCTAAGTGGGTTCAGTGACTGCTGCAGAGATGCGTGTAGGCTGCACTAGGACACGGAAAATACAAAGACGGGAGAAATATGCCCTTGTGAATTCCCATAGAAGCCCATGTTAACACCAGAACATGGGCTTCTATGGGAATTCACAAGGGCATAATATCAAGCCCATTATCGCTGATTTATCTGCAGTTTTCTGCCGATAAAAGCGGCGATAATGTGTTGCCCTTTCTTGATAATATGGCCCTGAGCGCGAGCTAAATACGTTAGTATTCAACGTTGACCTGGCCAGGCTGTCCAGGATCACGTCACGAAACCACGCTGCACGTCACAGAGGGGGTGCGAGGAGAGAGAAATGTGGTGGATGGATCAAAAGAGGGTAACAAGGAGCAGAAAACTTAGAGGATATAAATGATAAGGGAAGAGAAAACAGAATCAGAAAAAGATAGGTTAGAATAGAGGTGAGTGATCCAACAAATTAACAGGGAGAGCTGCGCCAAGAGACTGGCTGGGCTCTAAGAGCTTGTGCACGAATCAAGCCCTTAAAGTAGTTGGCAACTAAATCATGCAACAAACATCATGAAAAATTATGATAGTTTCTTTAAAATGAAAATAAAAGTGTTTTTGTTTTGTTTATCATACAGGAGTGTTTCACATCGATTCAGCAGATTATTTATGCACGGTGCACACCGTGACCTCACTTATTGGAAGGTGCTCTTATATGTGATAACGAAGAAAAAGGAAGCTCTATAAAATAAAATATTTGCCTAGGATCACACAGTTTGGTCAAACAGGGAAGCCAGTATTGGCCCCATATTTTCTGTTTTCAATTTATGCAGTTCACTCACTGGATGGCTGCCCCTTTACTTTTAAGACCTAGGGCCATATTATCAAGGCCGGCGATAAAATTATCTCCGCTTTAGCGAAAGCAGCGATAACGGGCTTGATAATATGCCCTTGTGAATTCCCATAGAAGCCCAGGTGTAAGTGGAGGAGGAGCCGAGACAGACGGACGTAGACCGTCTCGGCTCCCGGTCCGCGCGCTGCTCCGGCCTGGAGCCCAGCGTTTTAAGGAAGCATTCCGCGATGCTCATGCTCCCTAACTGAAGCGGAAGGTGTGGGGCACCTGCAGGGCTGCCCCGATCGCTGCTGGTGCCACTGGAGCGGCGTTGATTGCTCCCGATCCCTGCCTCGGACCCAACATGGCGGCCGCCCGTTACTAGCCCGGGCTCAACAATGACGAGGGCGAGTCTGACAGGCGCTGGACACTCGAGCGGTACGTAGGGCTCTAGCAGCGTCCCCCGCTGCCACCCGCCGATACTCTGCGGTATTCCAGGGGCACACCAGAAAAGGGCCGGTGATTGACGGCGGCGCCCTCTGCTGACGACGGCTCCGCCTAGATACCATCTTCACTCGCCAGCTCGGCGGGCCTACCTCTGCTCTCCGCGACAGACGGGCCTGGGCCCGAGGGCAGAGATGTGCCCCCCCCTTGCTGACTGCGCTGCTTCATGCCAACGGTGCCTGACTCCAAGATGGCGCCCTTGGGGACACGCTTCCTACGACCGGCAGCCACAGGCTCCAGGTACACCAACGCATGCCAGGGCCGATGAACCCACACACAACTCTCCGGGAACCAGCGCGACCGCATCCATAGCGTCAACACAGCCTTCACCCCACACGCTCAACGCCACCACCCACATTGTGCTTAACTGGGCTCTGGTGAGAGGCCCCTCCTTCCCTCCAAACCTTGTTTCAATCTTAACTGCCTCCCATCTCTGCCTGGGCGCCTGTGGTCTTTCTCCCCTGACCCTCTGGTCTCCGGATTGATCTCCTCTGCCCCAGATCCTCTTGAACGATGAGGCTGCGACTTTGCTGCGGTCTGCCCTTTTCCACCTGGACCTGCTGGCTATGTCAGCCCTCTTCCTGGATTTTCGGACTTGGACCTTTGTGCTCCCCGCCATTTTCTCTGTATGACTCGCCTCTTCTTCTACCTTTCTCCTCCGCCATTTTAGTGATCTCCGACCTCCCCCTCTGTCCTTTCGACTTTCCTATTGTCTCTCCTGTTGCCTCTGACACACTCCTCACTGTCTTATTCACCACTATCTGCTTCCCTCTCTCGTTTATCTCACGTGCCTGCCCTTCTCTGTGACTCTTAGAGTATATCCAGTCCTATCCCTTCCCTATGTATATAGAGATAACTCTAATCACTAGTATATGCTGTAGACCGTTGTGCTCTCCACCATTCCTATATGACTCTTTGACTATATCCAGTCATATCCCTTCCCTATGTATATAGAGATAACTCTAACGACAAGTCTCCTATGTGACTCTTAGAGTATATCCATGTGTATCCCTTCCTTATGTATATAGAGATAACTCTTACCACTAGTCTCCTATGTGACTGTTAGAGTATATCCATGTGTATCCCTTCCCTATGTATATAGAAATAACTCTAACGACTAGTCTCCTATGTGACTCTTAGAGTATATCCATGTGTATCCCTTCCCTATGTATATAGAGATAACTCTTATGACTAGTCTCCTATGTGACTGTTAGAGTATATCCATGTGTATCCCTTCCCTATGTATATAGAGATAACTCTAACGGCTAGTCTCCTATGTGACTTTTAGAGTATATCCATGTGTATCCCCTCCCTATGTTGATAGAGATATCACTAGTATAGGCCTAGAGTATATCCATTTGTATCTCCTCCTTGTGTGTTTTTATCTCTTGTACATTTGCATTTTTTTCTGTTTGTACCTTTTTTGTAACGCATGTAATCCTAAGTCCGTATGCTTTCAACTGGTTCTTATGTAATGCAAAAATGTGCAATCTTTTTACGCATGTAACCGTCAGTCCTTATGTTTTCAACTGGATCCTATGTAAAGCGCTCTGACACCTTCGGGTAAAGTTTGCGCTATATAAAATTGCACAAATAAATAAATAAATAAAGGTTCTGGTGTGAACTTGGGCTTTTATGTGAATTCACAAGGACATATTATCAAGCCCTTTGTCGCAGCTTTTGCGGCACTTTCCTGCCTCTAAAGCAGCGATAATTTTAATGCGGTTCTTGATAACATGCCCCCAAATGTTTATGCATTGTTTTTCATTCTTGACACAAGATGGTAGAGGGTAGGTGGCTGGCAGACGCTACATTAAAGCTCACTTAGGCCCTGCGGGTCCAAGAGGATCTGGAGCTGAGCTAGAGCCTTAAGTGGCTCACCATCCTCTAAGCTAGGAGAGAGGTATGAGCAGTGAGAGATGGATGAAGAAAAGAGCAAAAGGAGAGAGCAATAAAGAAAGAGAAGAATAGGGAAACATAATACAATAGACTGACTCTATATGGTATTACAACAGTAAAACCAATGGTTCGATAGCAAATGACAACATTTCATTTTCGGAAAGGGGCAGGAAATTTTCCCCACTTCTTTTCTCTAAAATCTATGCAATCAAATGTATTCGCATTCTTCTGTAGGCATATTTTCCTTACCAACTCCTTTTGGTTTTTGCGCTCCCCGGTAAGATCCTGCTACAGTTGAATAAAGCCAAATTGCGATGCGCTTTTCTTCTTTTGAATTACGACATTGTTACAGTGATTATTCAGTAGTCTCCATTTTACATCTTTTTAAATGAAAATTTTGGAGGGAAATATACAGCCAGATTCATCAAGCTAAATTGCGCTCGCAAAAGGCCAGATTCTGAGAATCTTGCCCTTTGCGAGTGCAATTTTTGCATTTGGGATTCATCATCCCAAATGCAAAATTCGCTATTAAAGAATTCGCACATTTGCAAGGAATTGCATTTAAGGAATCTCTATTTGAGATTCCTTAAATGCAATTCATGAACCATTTTAAAATTGCGAAATCGCAATTTTGGGTCGCTATTTACCGCGAGGTCAAACCTCGTGGTAAATAGCAAAACTTAGAAAAATGCATTTAAATGCATTTTTCTAAGTTGCATGTTACACACACACATGTCCTTGGTACATGTGTGTGCGCATCACCAATGTAGATTACATTTCAGGGGTGCTACAGGGTGTCCTTTGGACACCCTGGCACCCTTAAAATCGCAATCTTATTTGCGATTAGCTAATTGCTAATCGCAAATAAGGAATGACTCCCCATGCATTCTGGCCCAAAGGAATGAATGGGGAGTTATTCCTTATTTTCGATTAGCAATTAGCTAATCGCAAATGAGGAATCAGTGGGAATTGCAAATTCAATTGCGATTCCTACATGAATCCCGTTTTGCGAGTCTGTAATAGCGATTCCTTATGAATCGCTATTACAGACTCGCAAAACGGGACTTTGATGAATCTAGCTGATAGTCACAAAAAGAAAGGTAAGGAAGTTTGCGAAAGTGGAATGGAATAAGTGATGGCAAAAAAAGTTCCAAAGTTGATCAGTAAAATACAGGAATGAGAAAAAGGAAGCAAAAAGGGTAAGCATTTATGAAATGAAATGTACCAAAGGAGCACTGTAAGGAAAGAGAGGCGTTGGGAGGAGAGGAAAGGGGAGGTGAGGGTTGGGAAAGGAGGTGATGGGAGTGGACAGGAGCAGAGTAAGGGCGGAGGGGGCCACCGTGCCCGTAATTACATGGAGATGAAAAATGAAGCTGCAAAATGAAAAAAGGGGAGAAAAATACTTTAGAGAGCAGAGCATACACCTAAAAGGAAAATGTTAGAAAAAAATTGAAAGGAGGCAAGCCTTGGAAAAGTAGCGAGCTATATAACACTAAATTATAGTACACAAATGAGGAAACATAGTGAAATTCACAGCACCAGACAATGAAAGGTAAAGAGGAAAAGACGTGTTTCATGCGTACTAGGAGAGAGCAAGCATAGGGAGGAAAAAAGCAATCACGATGAAGAGAAAACAGACAGGGCATGAATGATAAATGCAGGAGTAAGCAAGAAAAGGAAAGAAGAAAAACCGACAGAAAAAGGAACTGCACGCTGAGTAAGAAAATGGAAAAAATATGGAAGCAGCGAGAGCAAGCAAAAGAGAGTGAGTTATGGGAAAAAAGAGTGCAAGCAGCAGGGAAAAGTAGCAGAGAAACAGAGAAGAGCAAGCAAGTAAGGAGTAAACAAGCAATTAAATGGAGTGGATAGCTAGCAAAATGAATGAAGGGTAGGAGTGAGTACAAACAAACAGGAAAGAGAAAAGAGGAAAGAAAAAAGAGAGAGGCATCCAACGAGCCAAGGCTGAAAAGGACAGAGACATAGACAATAGTGAGCGAAATTTGATAGAGAAGTACAGGAATATACCTGCCAGTGACTAGGGCTAGGCAGATTGTTAATGCCACAATACTGACGCAAGGGGGTCGGAGGGAGAGTTTAACTACTACAATGCTACATCCCTCAAGACTATTGAAAACCAACTAATAAGTAGCATTCAGTCGAAACCTCAGAAGAGGAAGGAATGAATGTGTGTGAGCTAATAGCGAAATCGTTCACTGGGCACCCTAAATTTATTAGTAGTGTTCCCATCAGAATTCCATCCTGTACCGCCCTACATCATTTGGGAATGTAACTGATAGCACACAGGGAGTGACCCAATGCACGATTTGGCACAGCGTTGCCCTGTTGGAATTCGATAACAATGTAGTTAATTATTTGGTAGGTATCAGGAGGTAACTAATAAGCAGTGCTAAATAGTGTAATAAACAAAATACATCAGAAAGAAGTGGTGTAGCTAAAAAAGGGGTAAAGGAAGGAAAAAATATATATTTAATGGAAACCTTCCGTTCCCGCTATTTAAAAACAGTGAAAAAGGTAGTGTCAACAAATAACTACCTTGACAGTTGTAATGGTCATGGTCGACATGTTTATGCAGTTTTACCTTGGGCCCATAGGTCACCTATCGCTTCATCAGGACCTTCAATGCTACTGCTTAGTTTAGTGCATAAACAAAAAAAGGGGAGTGAAGAATAAATATCACCTTAAGTTCTCCTGTTTGGAAGACCACCGGATTTCACAATACGGCACACACACCAATATATGAAGAGAAAAGAGAAGAAAGAGCTCATTAGCTAATTCCTCACAAACAGCAAAGGTCATACAAAGTACCTCCCTGTGGCTGCTAATTAATTATGACAATCACAAATCTTGTTCCCTTGAACGCGAGTCACAAGAGAGCAGAGATACCTTTGGTAAAAAACACTCACCCACAGTTCAGGAGAATGTCGCCCCACCCCACCCCACCTCACCCAGCATTAGCGCAGGTATAACGGAGCCCCGCTCTGTGTAAACAAACATAAGCAAACAAAAGGGAGGGGTTAGAGGAAGCACAATTGGGCTGGGATAAGCCACTAGGTACTTTGTTCTTATCCCAAGTAATATGTTTCTTGACATGAGCCACACAGATTGGCTGTTATGTTATTGCTTGGTATATCTATACATCATGTTCCCGGCTCATATATATCAAGAAGCATGCTACTTGACTCTGATGCCTACCGGCGAGAGTGCCTTCGCCAACTAGATGACACCAGGGCATATCAAAAACTAACTTCAGACCCCACTGATAGACTGACTAGACAAATAGGTCAGATTGTGGAGGAAGCCCTCAGTGAGGGTTGGATAACAGCAAAAGAAGGGCAATATCTGTGCACAGTGAACCCCAGAGTTCCCTATTTCTACCATTTACCCAAAATACATAAACCCCAACGTCCGCCTCCCGGTCGTCCTATCATTTCAGGGATCGGTTCTTTACTAGAGCCATTATCAACTTTTGTTGATGTTTTTTTGAAACCAATGGTGAGCGAAATGCCTACCTACCTCAAAGATACCAAAGATGTATTGAGACTTCTTCCTGATATCGAATACGATAGTAGAACGGACATCTTGGTATCAGTTGATGTGGAGAGTTTGTACACCTCGATTCCACAGTTAGAAACATTAGAAGTAGTAGAGGCGTTCTTAACAGAAAGAGACCTAGATTCAATCACCCCAGTAAGATTAATAATGACTTTGGCCAATATAGCTATGACTGAGAATTTTTTTCAGTACGAAGATTCACTTTACCTCCAAGTGAGCGGGACAAGTATGGGCAGCATTTTTGCTCCGTCCCTAGCAAATCTATATGTTCATAGATTTGAAATAGATCATATCTTTTCTAACACCAATCCTTTCACAGACAATGTGCGTCTGTGGAAGCGATATATAGATGATATTCTAGTGATCTGGAGGGGCAGTGAAGCTGAACTCAGTAAATTTCACAAGTGGCTGAATGAAAGGAATCGCTTCCTGCGGTTCACAATGGAACATAGCAGATCACAGCTGGCATTTCTCGATATCCTTATCACACCCACATCGACTGGTTTGGCGTCTGAATTATTCCGCAAACCGATGGCTCGGAATTCTTTATTGAATTACCATAGTTGTCACCCTAAATCTCTCCGCGACAACTTGCCCTACGGGCAATTTTTGCGCATTCAAAGAAACTGTTCTACCAGAAACCGGTTTGAACACCATGCAGGAGGTCTAGAAAAGGATCTCTTACAAAAAGAATATCCGAAACATCTAGTTCGCAGATCAAAAAAGAGAGCCTCCAATAATAACCGTGAAGGGCTATTGGAGATTATGCCGCCTAAACCCCAACAAGATTGGGTTACCCTTGTGAGCACGTTTACCACACAGTCCAACCAAATTCAGAGAATAGTGAAGAAGCATTGGAGCATTCTGAATACTGGAACTGACTCCATACCAGCTCCACTATTCGCTTTTAAAAGAGGACAGAACCTGAAAGATAAATTAGTCCATACTCGTCCTAAAGGAGAACTACCACGAGCATTGGGCACACTGTTGGACATGCCTGCAGCCACGGGACACCATCCCTGTGGAAATTGTGCAGCGTGTCCAAATACTACCAAATCACAGATGATTGATATTGGGATTGGTCGTCCCTGGGAACAGCGGAGATTTACTAATTGTAATAGCTCCAACTTAGTGTACTTAATCACTTGCCCATGCAACAAAAGATATGTGGGCATGACAACTCGAAAGATTAATTTATTTTTTTTGACCAGGTGCCGCGAGCGTGAGGGGTAGGTGTTCCGCCGTTCCAGTGTCTACTCAAAGGTGTATCCAATCCTTATTACGCTGGCCTCACGGGAGCTTGCTGCGGGGCCCATTCTCAATCCCCTTAGGGTCGCCTAAATAGAGCAGGACCCCTTGGCCCTCTTGTCCTCCGACCCAGCGAGGTTGTATTTGCTTTCTTTATATAGATTGAGCATTGAGTTCACTTTTCTTTGTGTAGTACTTTATTTTAGGTCCTGACGAATCGCCTTTCGGCGAGAAACATGTTGACCACACTAGGGGGTAGAGTTATTGTTCTGTACACCTTTTACGGTCTCTAAACTCCCCTCCCACCCCTTTTAACTAAGGAATCAGCCACGTTATTAAAGTTGCAAGTGGACTGATTACCTTTTTTATCGCCTTCACTCACCACTGCACTGACTACACCTTCTTTTCATCCTCACCCACATCCACCATCGGCAAGGAACTAAAAGAACCCCGTCAAAAGAGTACCTTTGGGGACTCCGTCAGATATTGCAGCGCCGGTCTGACGAGGGGCAGTGAGCCGATGATGACACCGGACACCCTCTAGTAAGGGTGTGTTTCACGCTTATTACTTTGGGTGTGTGAGGCTCTCTAAGTTCCGACTAGGGAACCCTTTCTTCACAGCCACGGTATTCATAATACCAACTCCTTGCTCCACACGGTTTAACGCCCCCTGGGGAACTTTGTACTCTGCTGTTAACTCGAAAGATTAAGACACGCATTTCAGAACATAAGAGTTCGATTAGGTGCTCTAGACAATCAACCAGACTCACAAATCATTTTTTACAGGCAAAACATACACCATCCGATCTGCATTGGACGGTGTTAGAGCAGCCTATGATACCCACCCATATTACTGATATCAAAAGTTTCTTATTTCGGCGTGAACAGAAATGGGTGTACAAACTCCGGACGGACAAACAAGGACTGAATGAAGACATTCCTTGGATGTCGCTATAATGTCACATGAAGTCCACATCCCTTGACGAATAAAAGATTTAGCAACAGATTGGTCGATGTCTTAAATGATTTAGACCAATTGGAACTGCTAACAAAGGATCATTTCTACGTGTCCAGAATGAGATAGGACCAGTATTAATATAAGTGGTCCGGTAGAAGTAATACTTAAGGGACTACATTACCCAGGAGCAAGTGGCTCGGCGCGATAACATAAAGACGCCTTATCTACCCCTCCAAAAGGGCTATGGGTTCCTCAATACTCATAGTCAAAAGAGGATGCTCTGTATATATAGGAAGAGTGACTTAAGAAGAACTTTACGTACACAGTATGTATTTTGTTGTCGGTCGGATCCGAAGCATGGAAACTACAGTATCCGTGAGTCTGTGCGCGGCGCAGCTACGTCATGGCGCCGCGCCCATCTCTCATGAGAGACACCGGAACATGTAAAAGCAGGCTGACCTATCCCATCGGTACCTCCCACAGACAGCCCAGATGGACGTCTGGAGTACCGACGGAGAGGTGAGTTATTTGGCAAACAGCTAGCACTTTCAGTTCACGGTCCCTAAGAGATTGTTTTACCGACAAACACGTATCAGTGCATAGTCTATATGTGCTTTTCGTTTGCTCACATTTTTAGTCTGCCCCAGTTAACTACAAGCGGCTCGTATATTGAATTAGTGCATGCTTCTTGATATATATGAGCCGGGAACATGATGTATAGATATACCAAGCAATAACATAACAGCCAATCTGTGTGGCTCATGTCAAGAAACGTATTACTTGGGATAAGAACAAAGCACCTAGTGGCTTATCCAAGCCCAATTGTGCTTCCTCTAACCCCTCCCTTTTGTTTGCTTATGTTTGTTTACACAGAGCGGGGCTCCGTTATACCTGCGCTAATGCCGGGTGAGGTGGGGCGACATTCTCCTGAACTGTGGGTGAGTGTTTTTTACCAAAGGTATCTCTGCTCTCTTGTGACTCGCGTTCAAGGGAACAAGATTTGTGATTGCCATAATTAATTAGCAGCCACAGTGAGGTACTTTGTATGACTTTTGCTGTTTGTGAGGAATTAGCTAATGAGCTCTTTCTTCTCTTTCTCTTCATATATTGGTGTGTGTGCCGTATTGTGAAATCTGGTGGTCTTCCAAACAGGAGAACTTAAGGTGATATTTATTCTTCACTCCCCTTTTTTTGTTTATGCACTAAACTAAGCAGTAGCATTGAAGGTCCTGATGAAGCAGTAGGTGACCTATGGGCCCAAGGTAAAACTGCAGAAACATGTCGACCATGACCATTACAACTGTCAAGGTAGTTATTTGTTGACACTACCTTTTTCACTGTTTTTAAATAGCGGGAACGGAAGGTTTCCATTAAATATATATTTTTTCCTTCCTTTACCCCTTTTTTAGCTACACCACTTCTTTCTGATGTATTTTGTTTATTACACTATTTAGCACTGCTTATTAGTTACCTCCTGATACCTACCAAATAATTAACTACATTGGGTTATCGAATTCCAACAGGGCAACGCTGTGCCAAATCGTGCATTGGGTCACTCCCTGTGTGCTATCAGTTACATTCCCAAATGATGTAGGGCGGTACAGGATGGAATTCTGATGGGAACACTACTAATAAATTTAGGGTGCCCAGTGAACGATTTCGCTATTAGCTCACACACATTCATTCATTCCTCTTCTGAGGTTTCGACTGAATGCTACTTATTAGTTGGTTTTCAGATTGTTAATGGCACCAGCGTTATGCGAAATTTCCAAGCTTGCAGTTTCATTAGGATTGGGAATTTTGGTCATATTTGTCACCAAGCATAACTACCCTCGAAAAGAATGTTTGAGCTGGAAAATTGTCCCACACACAGATTTTTTTTGCATTAGAAGTTTCTTACAAGGGGGGGCGTGGCTTGGATGGCAACGCAGGCGGTTGCCTAAGTTCGAGAGCTCCGTGACCCCGGGGAAAGAACTGCGATAAGGAACGGCGAAAGGACCTACAACTACCACCTTTTGGGTGTAATAGGTGTAGGAACATAAGGAGAAGCAGGAGAGGTAGCGTGGAGGAGCGGAACACTTTTATGAGGCAGAAAACAAGCCAATTCCCTCAAGGCGGCGAGCAGAAGGGGGGCGAAGCAAAATGGCGGAGCAGTAAGCAGGACGAAGCCAGAAGCTCACCGATCACCCCGTAGCTGTCACCGAATGAGCCCGGCACAAGGAGGGAACGCTGAGCAAAGAGCGGAGCCAAGACAAGCGGGCAGGGTCACGCGGAAGGCAAGCCCTGTGCAAGTAAGGAGCCGGAGCACAACTGAGAAGAAAACGAAACTGATAACAGACCCCGCAGCGGCCATCTTGCACACCGCATCGCAGGCGCTGAGCAGCTGTGGAAAAGTGTGTGCGGAGAGCTCCACGGCAGCCGACTGAAGGCACTGCGGCGAACAGAAGTAAGTCCGCTCCACCTCCGCATGCAAGAAAAAAGCGCAGCTGAGACAGGAAGCGAAACAAAAATCTCCGGAGCGGGGAAGAACATACGGCGGCCATCTTGGTGGGGGCACAACAACAGTCAGCATACCGCCAAGACAATCAACACAACCCGTGGGCCCCATCCGACCCTAACTAACTCCGGCACATATAGGACAAAGGGAGAAGCGGTAAAGAAGCAAGTAGCTGAGGGTCTAAAGAGCTAGCGCCGACCTGCCGAATAAGGTGGATATCGGTGGCGGCCATCTAAGAGGGGGGGAAAACAACCACCCTACAGCATAGCAGGCGAACGGGGGCGGCCATCTCAGAGGACGACTCCTCCATACCCGGCTACAATTACCGAACAGGCACTACAGAACGACGTAGAGAGGGAAAGAAGCAAGTAAGAAGCAGCTAGCCGGCGGCATTAGCCCCAAAAGAACAAAGAGCAAGCGCCGACCTGCCGTGGGGGACAGACAGTTGTGGCGGCCATCTTAAAGGGGAGAACAACTACCCGACCCCACGAAAAGCATCAGAAGAGCGGGACAAACGAGCACAACACCGCCAGTAAACAAAGCAGCGATTCAGAAAAGGGGGTGGTGATGAACAGAGTGTCTGAATTAAGCAGACCACTCTTACCCAGTCCAAAGATCAGGGCTTGATCCATCACCGTTATTTAGCTCACTGCCCCATCCCAGCTCAGAACCTGGCTATATGCAAATTAGTCTGTCCCTGGCCCAGTGCATCATGGGAACAGGGCAGACCAAACTACCAAGCCAATTCTTCACCAGAAAGGATACAAGCTACCGGGGACCGGTTTCTGGCATTTCAGCCTCGTCGGCCCGGCTTGCTTGAATCCTGATGGAGCAGTGAGCAAGGGACTCATGTCTGAGTATACCCTGCCACACCTATAGTGGCCAAAAACGATTCAGAAAAGGGGGTGGTGATGAACAGAGTGTCTGAATTAAGCAGACCACTCTTACCCAGTCCAAAGATCAGGGCTTGATCCATCACCGTTATTTAGCTCACTGCCCCATCCCAGCTCAGAACCTGGCTATATGCAAATTAGTCTGTCCCTGGCCCAGTGCATCATGGGAACAGGGCAGACCAAACTACCAAGCCAATTCTTCACCAGAAAGGATACAAGCTACCGGGGACCGGTTTCTGGCATTTCAGCCTCGTCGGCCCGACTTGCTTGAATCCTGATGGAGCAGTGAGCAAGGGACTCATGTCTGAGTATACCCTGCCACACCTATATGAAATGCCAGAAACCGGTCCCCGGAAGCTTGTTTCCTTCCCAGTGTAAGAATTGGCTTGGTAGTTTGGTTTGCCCTGTTCCCATCATGCACTGGGACAGGAACAGACTAATTTGCATATAGCCAGGTTCTGAACTGGGATGGTGCAGTGAGCTAAAAAACGGTGTTGGATCTAGCCCTGATCTCTTGACTGGGTGAGAGTATTCTGCTTAATTCAGAAACTCTGTCCATCACCACCCCTTGTTGTTAAATATTTTGTCCACCCTAAGCGTGGAAGGGTATACTCAGATGTGAGTCCCTTGCTCATTGCACCATCAGGATTCAAGCAAGCCGGGCCGACGACGGCTGAAATGCCAGAAACCGGTCCCCGGAAGCTTGTTTCCTTCCCAGTGTAAGAATTGGCTTGGTAGTTTGGTTTGCCCTGTTCCCATCATGCACTGGGACAGGAACAGACTAATTTGCATATAGCCAGGTTCTGAACTGGGATGGTGCAGTGAGCTAAAAAACGGTGTTGGATCTAGCCCTGATCTCTTGACTGGGTGAGAGTATTCTGCTTAATTCAGAAACTCTGTCCATCACCACCCCTTGTTGTTAAATATTTTGTCCACCCTAAGCGTGGAAGGGTATACTCAGATGTGAGTCCCTTGCTCATTGCACCATCAGGATTCAAGCAAGCCGGGCCGACGACGGCTGAAATGCCAGAAACCGGTCCCCGGAAGCTTGTTTCCTTCCCAGTGTAACAATTGGCTTGGTAGTTTGGTTTGCCCTGTTCCCATCATGCACTGGGACAGGAACAGACTAATTTGCATATAGCCAGGTTCTGAACTGGGATGGTGCAGTGAGCTAAAAAACGGTGTTGGATCTAGCCCTGATCTCTTGACTGGGTGAGAGTATTCTGCTTAATTCAGAAACTCTGTCCATCACCACCCCTTGTTGTTAAATATTTTGTCCACCCTAAGCGTGGAAGGGTATACTCAGATGTGAGTCCCTTGCTCATTGCACCATCAGGATTCAAGCAAGCCGGGCCGACGACGGCTGAAATGCCAGAAACCGGTCCCCGGAAGCTTGTTTCCTTCCCAGTGTAAGAATTGGCTTGGTAGTTTGGTTTGCCCTGTTCCCATCATGCACTGGGACAGGAACAGACTAATTTGCATATAGCCAGGTTCTGAACTGGGATGGTGCAGTGAGCTAAAAAACGGTGTTGGATCTAGCCCTGATCTCTTGACTGGGTGAGAGTATTCTGCTTAATTCAGAAACTCTGTCCATCACCACCCCTTGTTGTTAAATATTTTGTCCACCCTAAGCGTGGAAGGGTATACTCAGATGTGAGTCCCTTGCTCATTGCACCATCAGGATTCAAGCAAGCCGGGCCGACGACGGCTGAAATGCCAGAAACCGGTCCCCGGAAGCTTGTTTCCTTCCCAGTGTAACAATTGGCTTGGTAGTTTGGTTTGCCCTGTTCCCATCATGCACTGGGACAGGAACAGACTAATTTGCATATAGCCAGGTTCTGAACTGGGATGGTGCAGTGAGCTAAAAAACGGTGTTGGATCTAGCCCTGATCTCTTGACTGGGTGAGAGTATTCTGCTTAATTCAGAAACTCTGTCCATCACCACCCCTTGTTGTTAAATATTTTGTCCACCCTAAGCGTGGAAGGGTATACTCAGATGTGAGTCCCTTGCTCATTGCACCATCAGGATTCAAGCAAGCCGGGCCGACGACGGCTGAAATGCCAGAAACCGGTCCCCGGAAGCTTGTTTCCTTCCCAGTGTAAGAATTGGCTTGGTAGTTTGGTTTGCCCTGTTCCCATCATGCACTGGGACAGGAACAGACTAATTTGCACATAGCCAGGTTCTGAACTGGGATGGTGCAGTGAGCTAAAAAACGGTGTTGGATCTAGCCCTGATCTCTTGACTGGGTGAGAGTATTCTGCTTAATTCAGAAACTCTGTCCATCACCACCCCTTGTTGTTAAATATTTTGTCCACCCTAAGCGTGGAAGGGTATACTCAGATGTGAGTCCCTTGCTCATTGCACCATCAGGATTCAAGCAAGCCGGGCCGACGACGGCTGAAATGCCAGAAACCGGTCCCCGGAAGTTTGTTTCCTTCCCAGTGTAAGAATTGGCTTGGTAGTTTGGTTTGCCCTGTTCCCATCATGCACTGGGACAGGAACAGACTAATTTGCATATAGCCAGGTTCTGAACTGGGATGGTGCAGTGAGCTAAAAAACGATGTTGGATCTTGCCCTGATCTCTTGACTGGGTGAGAGTATTCTGCTTAATTCAGAAACTCTGTCCATCACCACCCCTTGTTGTTAAATAGTAAACAAAGCAACGGCAGTTGAGCGGGGCAGAACGCACAACAGCGGCGACATTCCGAGAAAAACAAGGAACGCGAAACCTACAACAGCCACCATCGGGCAGGTGTTGTGCACAAGCCACTCAGGTCTGAGAAAAGGCAGACAAAGATTGGCCACCACAGACGAAAGAGGAGCCAGGAGGGCACCAAAAAAGGACCGCCCCACACGTGCCGCACAGAGAGAAGGCAAAGCAAAGTCAACTGCGGGCAAACCCAACAAAAACTGCCGGCAGGCCAATAGGCAGTCCCGTGAAGGACACGGACCCCCACCCGCACCAACACACGGCCACAAAAAAAGGAGACAAACCACAGGGCTCTGCGGCCAAGGGCAGAGTACGAGAAGGGAGGCAGCAGAGGCCACGACAGGAAGGGCAACAGACGACGCACAAGGGTAGCGCGACTGCCCGCAGCGGCAACATACAGAGGGGGTACTAGACGACTAAGCACAAATCTAGACCCAGAGCCCTGGAGTCCGGGAAAACCAGGACAAGGACCATAGGGTGGCCAAGCAGGTTTGCTTTCTGCGCCACAAAGACAGACAAAGTCACGATCGACACAAGAAACAGCCATTCACAAGAGACACAACAGGCAGACCAGCAAAAGAAAGACAGGCTGTCAATACACCAAGAAAGAAGAGGTTTCGATAGAATGTCAAACAACGACACAAAAAAAATCAGGAAAGATCTGGACTCACCAGTTAAACTGAAAGGCATGCAAAACACGGAGACAGCAATGGACCTGCTCGTCAAAAAAATAACCGAGGCCAACGACCTAGCCAAAGCTACCAGGAAATCCATGGACAATGTCCAGCTAGAGCTCACAGCCATACGGGCGAATCAGAACAGGGTAACAAGCAGAGTAGGGGAAGCTGAAAGAAGAATCAGCGACATAGAAGACAAATCTGACACCATGGACAAGGACGTACGATATATCTCAAAAATCTCCAGTGATATGCAAAGACTACTTGCAGAACAAGAAGACAAAAACCGTAAAGGCAACATCAGGATCCTGGGAGTACCGGAGGAGGAGGAAGAGGAGGCAGGCTCCTGCGCAGCACTGCTTGAGACACTGATACCCAAACTAACTGGTCTAAACTTTGAAAGAACCTTCGAGATCGACAAGGCCTATAGAGTGCCGGCCATAAGACAACAGCACATGAAGGGGCCTACAACAATCATATGCAAACCCCTGAGAGCAAGCCACACTGATGCGATTTTCGCTTTCGCGTGAAAGGGCCAAACACTCAGCTGGAAGGGCAAAAAGATAATCATAACCCAAGACTTCTCTAAAGGCACAGTGGAAACAAGGAAAGGCTTCCTGGCACTAAAGGACACCCTGAAGAAAGCCGGGATAACAGGCACCTTTGTGGGACCAGCCAAGATGAAAATAACAGACAAGAGAGGAACACGCCTGTTCGATGATCCGGCGGATCTACGAAGGTACCTGCAAGAGCCGGTCCAGGAAAAGATTGAGCAAAACAGCCCAGGCACAGCAAAGAGAAGAGCGTCATCGGATGGCTCGGACACAGGAGAGAACGCTGCAGCAGGCCGCAGATAGAACGACACGATCAGTAGATCACAAAGCAACTTTCCTACCTCACAAGACAACACCTACCTCATCGAAAGAAGGAACTACCTCAACAATGGGAACATAGGAACCTTGGAACTTTGGACACTTTAAGAATAGCAGACAAGTATTTCGTACTCAGGGCACGTACAGTCAAGGGCTGGTCCCTCCGATCGGCAATATCCTTTGTCTAAAATGCGCAGCACGGGAGGGGGGCAGAGAAGGTCCTTTCTTTGTATTAATGCACCCGGGGGGACGGAGGGCGGGAACCATTGCTGTCGCACGTTTACAGTACGTTGACAAGGGGGAGGTGGGCGGGGGGGCGGAGGGGGGGAGAGGGCCGGGAGGGAGGCCATGTAGCACGGACAATTATAGCTTGGTGGAACCACTCATTTTTCTTTCTCTTCTTTCCTCTATCCACACACACACCCTCATCCCTATCCACATCCCAGGGGGACACCAATGACTGGTGGCGGTTAGCAAACAAGCATAGGACAAAGAGAAGCAACACAGATCCCACCCTAAGGCACAGCGACAGAACTAGCACACCATGACTACACTTGACACTAAGGGCCTAGCTCAAATAGCCTCGGACATTAAAATCGTGTCACTGAACGTCAAAGGTCTCAACCACCCCGTCAAGCGACGAAAAACACTAGACTACCTAAACAGACTCAAGGCAGATGTATACGTCCTCCAAGAAACTAGAGTATCCTTAGAAGACGCTAACAGGCTTAAGGCCAACTGGATAAGCGAGGTAGTATGCTCATCTGCAGTCAACAAAAAGGGAGGAGTCATCACCATAATCAGTAAGAAAGGGAAGTTCCAGGTACTCAACAATGTTGCAGACATGAAAGGTAGAAGGCTGCTTACATCCATCAAAAGAGGCGACGAAACAACACACATAGCAAACATCTACGGCCCAAACGCGGTAGACAAAAAATTCTGGGAGGAGATAGAGAGTGAGCTAAGCAGGATCCCACTGGGCGAACTACTAATCACCGCAGGAGACATGAACCAGGCGATGGACAATGCCATAGACAGACATCCGCATAGACCCAGCCACACCTCACAAGAACAGAACACACTTAAAAACCTATGCACCAAACTCGCACTAGCAGACCCGTGGAGGCTACAAAACCCTAGCGCCAGAGAATACACTTTCTACTCGAACCCCCACAACTCATACAGCAGGATAGATTACATACTCATGTCCGACACACACACACACCTGACGGACACAACTGAAATAGGACCCATAACAGTCTCGGACCATGCACACATATCCCTCTCCATAAGTGGCAAACATAACGAAACACCAAGCAGAGGGTGGCGCCTCAATAGTGACATACTCGAGAGCCCCTCCAACATTACAGAAATAGAGGTAGCGATCAAAGAATATCTCCAGTACAACGACACAGCAGACACAGAGGCAGCAACACTATGGGACGCGCTCAAAGCAACAATAAGAGGGAAGCTCCTGAGTATTAAAGCACGTATGAACAGAAGCAGGAACAAAAAGATTAAAGAGCTGGAGGAGCAGATTAAGGAGTTAGAAAGGAACCACACGGCCAACTTAAGGGACAGGAATACACTCACAACACTCACAAAGAAAAAATACGAGCTAAACAGAATCCTAAGCGAGAGAGCCTCTACATGGATCAACAAATATAAATCCATAAACTTATGATCGGCAAACAAGGCAGGGAAAGCCTTAGCAGGGTACCTAAAAGCCAAGCAGAGGCAGCACTCAGTCGCGACAATCACAGACGCAGATAACAAGACACACACAGCGAATAAACAAATCCTTGAAACATTCAGGAAGTTCTACAAAGACCTATACACTGCGGACACATCACTGGAGGCAGACGGCGGGGCAAGCCTGCTAGAGAAGCTCGATCTACCCAGACTAAGCGACGAACAAAGAGAAGCCCTAGATCAAAACATAACCAAAGCGGAAGTAGGGATGGCCATAGACGCACTAAAACCGAACAAGGCCCCAGGACCGGACGGCTTCACAGCCACCTTCTATAAACAATTCCAACCGCTACTCAAAGACACGCTAGTCAGAGTATTCCACGCATGTGCGGAAAAAGGTAATATGACAGACTCGATGGCGGAGGCAGCCATTATTGTTATCCCCAAAGAAGGGAAAGATCCCCAGTTTCCACACAACTACAGGCCAATTTCCTTAATAAACGTGGACTGCAAAATCTACGCTAAAATCATGGCAGCGAGACTAAATGCATATCTCCCCTCTCTCATACACAAAACACAAGTGGGCTACCTGGAAAACAGACTCTCACAAGATAACACCAGACTGCTCTGCCACCTAATAAACCGCACGGCCAACAGCACGGAGAAGGCTGTCATGATCGCATTGGATGCGGAAAAGGCCTTCGATAGAGTCTCATGGCCCTTCCTAAACCAATGCATGCTCAAGTTCGGACTTGGCGAGAAGTACAGAGGCATGGTCATGTCCCTGTACAAAAACCCCCGGGCCCGAGTGGTGGTAAACGCAGCTACATCGGATACACTCACACTAGGCAGAGGGACAAGGCAGGGCTGCCCCCTCTCACCGGGGCTATTCCTGCTGGCTCTAGAACCACTCCTTCACATGATTAGGTCAAACCCCCGGATCACGGGGGTGCAGATAGAAGGTCAAGCATTCAAGCTAGCTGCATACGCGGATGACATTTTGATCACCACAAACAACCCACAAGAGTCAATTGAAGCACTCGTGCAAACAATAGAGGAGTACGCACATGTCTCAGACTATAAACTCAACAGGGATAAATCCGAATGCAAACCTATGAACCGCCACACCACAAAAGCTGTTCTGGGCACGTCCGGCTTGGCATGGCAAAAGAAACCCCTGAAATACCTAGGCCTCCTCTTCGGAAGGGACCTAAGATCAACGCTAGACCACAATGAGGAGGCGATGTTAAAAAAAATTAAGTCCAAGCTAGACACGTGGGGCCCCAAATTCATAAGCTGGTGGGGAAGAATTGAGACAATCAAGATGATGGTCACCCCCATGCTAAACTACCTGCTCTCCATGCTGCCTCTCACCCTCACAACCGACTTCCACAAACACATAGACAAAACCATCAACATGTTCCTCTGGGGAGGGAAAAAACCAAGAATCAGTTTAGCGAAACTCAGACTCAAAAAAGAACAGGGCGGACTGAACCTCACAAACTACAAGGCCTTCCAATCGGCATGTCTTGCCAAACAGGGAATACACTGGATAGCCCCCACACCAGAATACATGCCAGTATGGCTGGACCTGGAAAGGGGTATCCTAGGAGGAGCAGACCCAATTATGGCACTCACTGCGCACAAACACCCGGAGGCCAAAAACGCAATTCTCCGCAACACAAAGACAGCGCTGCTGAGATTAGACACGGAAATGGCAGTAAGTATCAAAGGCACCAAATGGGAGTCACTGTGGCACAACACCAAAGTCACATACAAGGGCAAAACGCTAGACAGCAAGGAATGGTATAGCAGAGGCATCACAACGCCGTCACAACTAGAAGCAGGGAACAACCCACTCACGTACAAGGCACTACAGCAGACAACCTCCCTACCAGACAAGGAGTTCTATGAATTCCTAAAAATCAAAGCAGCAATCACCAAAGCGAGCCTCTCGAAACTTAAACCCACCATCATACAGTACGCACAAAACTTAAACAAGACAGGCCACCAAACAGCACAAATCTACAAGTTAATCACACCACGCACCACAACTCTCAACAATAAGACACTGGCCTTTTGGGAGGAGACCATACAAAGACCGCTAAATGAGGAAGAGAGGGCCAGACTATGGATGTCGGCGTCCAAAAACAAAATCACGCCACAGCTAGCACAAACCAAATACTGGTTACTCCACAGGCTGCACTGGACACCAGCGAAACTAGGGAAAGTGGGGGCTAGCGAGAGCAACACATGCAGGAATTGCCAGGAGGCAACAGGAGATCTATCCCACATGATATACGAATGCCCCAAAGTCAAAACCTTCTGGAACAAGGTCTATAACGTCATAGACACAGTCACGGGAAGCAAGACACAGAGAGGCCTAGCGGGGATAGCCACTGCCTTCCTAGCAACAGAACTTCAGTCCAAAGAAGTACGAGACCTGGTCGATGTACTCCTGACGGCTGCGGTGAAAACGATCTTGGGTAACTGGAAGGACACCAGCAAAGCCACCTTCAAACGCTGGTTCAACTGGGTAACCTTCCTCCGGAGGGCAGACAACATCACCGCCAAGCACAAGACGGCAAACCACACTGCCAGAGAACACATGTGGGAAGCCCTCGACGCCTATCTGGAGCAGTGACCCCCCCCCTTTTTCTCTCCTCTTTTCTTTTCTTCTCTCTCTCTAGGCCCCCACCAGGCCGCAACTTTGTAAGAACAGCACAAAGTAAGACAACTGTTTTGTTTTTGTATATGTAAAAATGTATTTTCAATAAAAGCATTTTGAAATAAAAAAAGAAGAAGTTTCTTACAAGGTCTTTTCTTACGGAATACATTTCTCACCAAAACAGCTGTCACACATGAGAAACCTGATTTTTTCAGGATTGTTCAACCCCTGTTGTTTTTAGAAGTCCACGAAGAGGGCGTAAGTGAAGGTGATCACCTTCTCACATTCCTACCTCAGACTACACGCAGAACTACATTCGGTAGGCAGGCAAGGACCTTCTTCAATTGCATGAAACAACCAGATCCTCCCATCGGAAGGAACACAGTCTCCCCAGTCAGTAGACAGAACCACTGACACCTCCTCATTGAGACCCATCAAGCCTGCCTCTTACTAACTTGATCGCACTCATTGCCTTTTCATAGAAGGAACCACAACTCCCTCAACACATAGGAAGTAATGAGACCCCAGATACCAACATGCAACAGGCTCTCTCCATCTATGCACCAGGATTCGGAAGAACATCCCTGTATACCTAAAGACCACCCTACTCAAGTTTAGGAAAGTGTTGACATACCTCTCTAAAGAACACTACACTTGGTAGTCCAGTTGTCCTCTCTGAGCCTAGTGACCTCTTCAATCACTTGTTGACTAAATTGTTAATGGTGACACTGTACACAGCTCAGCTGTTTTTGGATTGTTTGATGCTGCTCAAATGATGCAGACATGCATACATACACACCTCCTGTTAGGAATAACAAGGCGCTCTCCTTTAATAAGCTAAACTATGGCCATCTTGTCTCTTAGAAAAACAATGAGGGAAAGGGTATTTTGCAAGGGAATACTCCTGGTCCCCTTAATCAGTATCACTAAACAATAGGAGTACACCCTGGAGGCACCTCAATGCCTCCATCAAAGAGATAGAGGTGCACAAGAGAAGGACAGATTCATCCTGTGTTAGAAGACCCCTCACTCACCAACCTAGTTGGTGACATGCTTCATCATCGGGGTCCCACCCATTAGTCGAGTGCCATCCGGGTGTGCTGCGACACCTGACTACAGTGGAGAGGGTTGTTTTTGATTTTTTGTGTGTAAGTGAAAAAAGTGGTAATAAAAGTCGCCCAGTTTGTAAATTCATACTTGTATAGCACACTACTCACCCGCAAGGGTCTCAAGGCGCTTGTACGAATACCGCTGTGGAACCCATCCTGGCTTTCCCTGTGAGGTGCCCACTCCTGGGCACCCCCAAGGTGGAGGCCAGGCATCCTTCGCGTTGTGGGGGCCGTTGTGGAGATTAAGCAAGCTATTGCCCAGAGTTGCAGAGTGGGACTCCATGATTGGAATAGGCACCGAGGCAAGAATTATCAGGTCCGTGGAATTTTTGAGCCCAAAACCGCCAAGGCGGGGAATTGAACCCTGGTCCCGCGCTAGACCTCTGCATCAGGGTCTGCCACTAACCATTGAGCCACACTTCTCCACTTTAAAACTCTCTACAAAAGCCTCTTTATTCTGGAGTAACTAGGCAACAATACAAATTTGTGGGATACCATGCCAGGTTAGGTTTGCCTGTGGTATCAGAAGTGAAGTGAAGAATAAAAATGGTCTACATGTTTCAACCTCATGAATGACTATCAGGTTTTTGTCAGGACCAATGGAAGTAACCCGGGCGGTATACACACGCTAAGGTGTACCCAGCCCTTGGCTACTCAGGAACCCCACCTAGTACTACTCTAGCCAGCGCTATATAATAACTCATTAATTAAATCTGTTCCCATTTGGTACTCTTTCTCCCTTTGTCTACTTCCCCAGCTCCTAGCTCCTACCCATCCACTCTCCTCTGAATCTCTCACCTTGCCTGCTAGTCTGCCTAGCCCCCTGTCCTTTGTGCCCTTTGACTAAGCACTCCTTCTCCCCTTGTTGGGGAAAGATCCAATATTTATACTCTGGAGTCTCAGCGTACCCGCTGAGAGAGTCCACTGCACCTAGAGAGCCACTCACAGCTGAGGTATGGTATGGCACCCTTTGCCAAAGCACTCCCTTCCCTTTTTGGGGATGGATCCAGTATGTAGGCCTTGGAGTCTCAGAGACCCCTCTGAGAGTGTCCACTGCGTAAAGGGAGCCTCCCTCAATAGAGATAGGGAAGTGATACCACTTCCCCTGGATCACAGCTTACTGGACTTTGGACGTTGATTTGACTCGTCTACCAGTTGTGTCCCCGTCGCCCTTCCCCTCCTCTTTCCATGCGATGTCCTTCACCCTCAACCTCCTCTTTCCCGCCTTCTTTACCTGTCTACTTCCCCAGCTCCTTCCCCCTTGCCTGCTTTTCCCCCTACGTATTTGTGCTTATTGTTTATCTTGACCTTACAAGTAACTATGCTGCCATGCTCTAATAACTGTGTAACCTTTGTAACGATGTAACCTGTAACTATGATCTGAAGCTCATGTAATGCGCTCTGATACCTCCGGGTCTAGCCAGAGCTATATAAAACCTTTAAAATAAATAAAAATAAAATACCTTATAAGACCTCCTTGTACATTCGCATAGTCATACAATTGTATATATAGTGCTTTGTGCGTTGGCTTTGCCGTGGCTAATCTACCTCTCCACACTAAGGGCAGCCTCAATGGTAGGTCCCATCACTAGCCTTCACATTGCTGCTGGCCATAGCCTGGGAGGTGCACCTGTTGATGGCTTCTCACTTAAAAGGTCCTAATTGTTCAATGTTTTCAGTTACTGATTCCAAGCACTTGTCAGGGCCCGTTGTCTTATTCAGACCGCTTTCATGTACCTTTTGAATTGGACCATTTAAATTGGGCCAGGTCCATGGGCACAGTACAGGTGAAAAGCCATGAGATTGCCGCATGCTGTAGGAACATTGGGTTTAAGAGGACCCAAAGGGGTTGTAATAAAGCAGGGAAGCAACATACAAGGTGTAGCAGTGGCTCTGCTCTATATTTGCACAGCCGGCATGCAATTACCTGCTGTAGGCATTTCCATCCTGGGCTCAATTCCTTGATTGGAAGATGTACTATCCTGGCCCATTGGATGTCTTTTATTCATTTCTTGCCCAGTGCACTATTCAAATATGGCTGCATGACGTTTACTTCATAGGAAGAAGTCAGGCCTGGTAATTCTCTCTTATGCTTGAATGTGGCTATGTCTTCTGCCCTCGAAAGTTGAAAAACCTGTTTATTTACATCATTCTTCATTGCCAAGTAACTTGCATCTTCCAATGACCAATTGGCTATTGTTAAATTCAGTTTATACACTACCATTTGTATATAACTGTTCCAGCGGTTAGATCACCCTTCAAAAATAGCTTTAAGAATTTATTTTAGTGATCCTGTGTGAGCTATGAGTATCTGGGAAAAATATTTTGCATGGGTGCTCATGCATTCATACTTTTGTTGAACCAGTTGTACTCCAGCTGGGTCAAACAGTTGCTTGTGTACTTTGGTAGATTAAAGACACGTTTGTAGCCCTTTCACTGAGCTTTTTCACATGCCGACTTCATCTGCCCTGGGAAAGCTTGCTGAGCATACAATGCAACTGCTAATAACTTAGATTTTATTACTCTCCTGATTGATATTGTCGTGTGACTGCATATTTTCTCCTGCACTTTGCATAGCACGTATATGGTTGCACTATGCCACTCTACTCTACACTGTCCACTCTATGCCACTCCACCTTAAGCCATTGTATGTCACTCCACTGTAGGTCATTCTACTCTACACCACTCCACTGTGTGCCTCACCACTCTATGCTACGCCACTCCAATCTATGCCACTCTGTCACTCCATGCTGCTCTATGCCACTCTATACTATGATACTCAAATGTACTCTGTGCTACTCCATCTACACCACTCTGCTCTAATCAGGCCTACTCTACACCACTATACTCTACACCACTCCACTCTACTCTATGCCAATCGATGCCACTCCACTCTATGCCACGCCAGTCCACTCTATGCCACAACATAGAATTCCACTGTACGCGACTCTACTCTGTGCCCCTCTGCTCTGTGCCACTCCACTCCACTATATGCCCCTCTACTCTATGGCATTGACTCCACTGCACTGTATGCCACTATATTCTACACCTCTCCACATCACTCCACACAATGCCACTCAATAACACTCTATGCCACTCCACTGAACACAGTGAAGCACCACTCTAAGACACTCTGTGCCATGACACTCCACTCCATGCCATTCTACTCCAATCTATGCCACTCCACTCTACACCACTCCCCTCTAAGCCACTCGACTTTGTACCACTCCACATCACTCTATGACACGCCAGTCTACGCCACTTCAAGCCAGACCACGCCACACCATGCACCACTGTACCACCCCACTCTACACCTCTCTGCTCTATGTCACTCAGTTCTACTAAATGCCACTCCATTATACATCATTTCACTCTACCGCACTCTACCCTACGCCAAGTCACTCCACTACATTCTACACCACTCCATTCTGCACCACTCCACTCTACTCTATGCTACTCCACTCTGCTCTATGCCACTGTATTCACTCTATGCCACTCCACCCACTCTGTGCCACTCCACTATGTACCAGTCCACCCTATGTTACCTCACTCTACAGCACTTTACTCTATGCCACTCCACTCTACACCACTTAATTTATGGCACTGTACTCTATGCCACTCTACTCTATACGACTTCACTCCACTCTACCCCACTCTACCCCTGTCTACCCCACTCCACTCTACTCCACTCCACTCCACTCCACTATGCCACTCACTCTACACTATGCCAATATATTCTACACCACTTTAGGCAATGCCACACCTCTCTACTCTATGCCACTCCATTCCACACACTCTACTCTACACCACTCTACTCCATTCTACATCACTTCATTCTATGCCACTTCACTTTATTCCACTATACTTTATGCCACTCTACTTTACACATACTCTACTGTACTCCACTCCACTCTATACCATTCTACTCTACACAACTATGCTCAAATCCACACCACTCTACTCTATGCCACTTTATTCCACAGACTCTACTCTACGCCACTCCACTCTTTGCCATTCTACTCTACTCCATTCTACTCTACTCTACCCAACGGCACTCTACTTTGTGCCACTTCACACCACTGTACTGTACACAACTCCAATCTATGCCACTCCATTCTACTCTATGCCACTCCACTTTACATCAATTCACTCTATGGCACTCTACCCTACAACACTCCACTCTAAGCCTCTCTGCTCCACTCCACTCTATGCCACTCCACTCTATTCTGCACCACTTTAGGCAAAGACACACCTCTCTGTTATTTGCCAGTCCATTCCACATACTCTCCTCTACACCACTCTACTCCATTCTACAACACTCCATTCTATGCCACTCCACTCTATGCCACTGTACTCTATGCCACTCTGTTCTATGGCACTCTACTTTATACCTCTCTACTCTATGGTACTCCACTCTGCTCCATGCCAATATTTGCCATGCCACTCTACGCCACTTTACTCTACACCATGCCATTTGACTCTTGACCACACCACACAATTCTACTGTACGCCACTCCATTCTACTCTACTCTATGCCACTCTACTCTAAAATACTCCCCTCTACTGTATGCCAATCTACTCTACTTCACTCTATGCCACTCTAATCTACACCATTCCACTCCTCTCCACTCCACTTCACTCCACTCAATGACACTCCACTCCAATCTATGACACTCTACTATACACCACTCCCCTCTATGCCACTCCATGCCACTTTATGTCACTCTACTCTACGTCACTCCATGCCATGTCATGCTACAATATGCCACTCCACTCTACACCACTCCATACCACTGTACTCTATGCCACTCCACTCTACTCTGCATCACTCCATTCCTCTCCACTCTACTCCACTGTACGCCACTCCACTGTACACCATACCGTTCTACTCTATGCCACTCCACTCTACACTACTTCACTCTTTGGCACACAACCCTTTACCACTCCACTTTACACCACTCTCCTTCAATTCATTCAACTCCATTCCATTCTACTCCACTCCACATCACTGTACACCACTTCACTCTACTGTATGCTACTCCTCTCTACTCTATTCCACTCTATGCCACACCATGCCACTCTCCACCACTCCACCCTGTACAAGTCTACTCTAGGTTCCTCAACTCTATGCCACTCTGCTCTACACCACTCTAATTTATGCCACTGTACGCTATGCCACTCAACTTCACTCTACGCCATTCCACTCCACTTTACTCCACTCCACGCTACTCTGCTCAATGCCACTCTACTCTACACCACTCTATGCCACGCCACACCACTTTACTCTATGCCACACTATTCCACGTACTCTACTCTAAGCCACACAACTCCACTCTGTACCACTCCACTTTATGATATTATACTCTACTCTACTCTACACCACTCTACTCTACCCTACCCTGTATTACTTTGCTTTACGCCACTCCACTCCACTATACTGTACACCTCTCCACTCCATGCCTCTCTATTCTACTCTATGCCTCTCCACTCTACCTTATTTCACTCTATGGCACTCTACACTACATGACTCCACTCTACGCCACTCTGCACCAATCTACTGTATTCCGGGAGACAGCGTTTACCATGCAGTCATTAAATTGCAATTCCTTTACAACGCAGTCTTTTACAATGACTGCTTTGTTAGAATGTGATGCCTTTACAACGCAAGTCATTAGATCGACTTGCTGTAGGGGGTGCTCCAACCTAAGGAATAGTATAATTTACTATTCCAATACCTTCCCTATTGTTGCGCAGGTTGGAATTGGAATAGTAAATTATACAATTTCTAAGTCCAGAGCGCCCCCTACAGTAAGTCGATCTAATGACTAGGTATCACGTTCTAACAACGCAGTCGTTGTAACAAAGCATTGAAAAGGAACGCCATGTAATAGCAAGCTGTGTAATATGCTATATTCCTGTATTCCACTCCTCTCTACTCTAGGCCAGTCCACTGTACTCTATGTCAGTCTACGCCATGCCACTCTATTCTATGCCACGCCACTCATCACTGCTCTACTCTACTCTATGCCACTCTATTTATTACCACTCCATGCTACTCTGTGCCACTCTGCACCGCTCTGTGCTACTCCACAACACTCTACACAGCTCTGCTCCACTCTGTTCCACTCCACTGAATGCCACACTACTCTATGCCACTCTACTCTACACCACTCCATATGCCACTTCACTGTACACCACTCCACTCTACTCCACTCAACTCTATGCCACTCTACACCACTCCATGTTATGCCACTCCACTCTATACCACTCCACTCCACTCTATGTTACTCCACTCTATTCCACACCACTTTATGCCACTCTACTCCACTCCATACCACTCTACGCTACTCTATGCCACTCCACTCTCCCTCTACTCTAGGCCACTCCACGCCTCTCCACTCTATTCTTCAGCAATCTACTTCTAGCCACTCTACTCTACTCCACTCTGCGCTACACTACACGATGCCACTCTATGCCTCTCCACTCTATTCTACAGCAATCTACTTCTAGCCACTCTACTCTATGCTACACCACACTATGCCACTCTACTCCATGCCAAACTACACCATGTCACTAACTTTGAGACTTTTAGCCATGCTGCTGTACACAAGCTAAAAGACATTGGCAAAGCAAAAATCTCTCGCATAGGTGAGACCTATTGGCTTTGCTAATATTTGTTGTAGTTTTAGAGCCCAGCTGTTCTGTGTGATTTGAGAAATTCTCTCCTGCCAACTTCGTCTTTTTATGTTATAACCAGGTTTTGAAATTATTATTATTATTATTATTATTAAGCGTTCTTATATAGCGCTCGTTTACCCGTACGTGAAATGAAAATGTAAAAGTGCTTGTACTCATTATACTAAATTAATTGTTTGCTACTGAGAAGTCCCTGTACACTCCTAATATAAGTACCGCAACCCTGGTCTGCACTGCTGGTAGTATGCTCCATTCAAATTAAAAAGATGCTGGTACTAACTGAGTACTTGGCAGGACACCTTTCCACTTAAAGCACTACTGCCTTCCTAAAAACATTTGCACCATTTAGAGTGACCCTAAAAACGACTTCATCCTTTCCCACTCTCCTATGAATGGCTACATGTTTTCCCTCCCCTAAAATGGCCGCACCTTTTTTAAATTGTCCTAAAAGTGCTGGCCGTTTCCCACTTGTCTAAAAATGGTTGCATCTTTTGACACTTTTAAAAATCTGCACTTTTTTACTCATCTTGGTTTGCTGCACCTTTACCACTTTGTGGTAATCTTCATTACTCCGAATATTGCCTTCTTCGCCACATGCTTCAGCTCCACACCAGAACCCTCTAAAGCAAAGTTATGCCTCCCATCCCTCCCCAACATGGCCGACCACCGCCACCCTTGACCCAGTATAAGGGGAGAGTCAGCCCACCACACTACCTGTTTTTTTTGTTCTGCGCTGGACTCTCCAAGTGTGGAGCTGAAGCTCACTTTGTAACTGTGATGGCGAGGAAAACTTACGAGGAGGAAATGTGGTATTTCTAAAAGATGACCTTAGTCCACAGCTGTTGTCATTGCGTAGAAATTTGCACTTGAGGTTGGACCTCGATAACAAACATCAAGCAGGATCCTGAAGTCCTACCTTTGCGACTGCTACCACTCTTAAGGGCTTATTAAAACTGTATTTTTTGCCAACTGTGGTTAATTACATAATTGTAACGTGATGCTTTATAGATAAGACACTACGCATTTTTGTTATGCAACACAGCACTGCTTTGCCTGACTTTAAATAAATCTGACCTTAAATATTTCCCTTTTTGGAAAACATATTTTCCATGTAATTTTGCGTCACCATGTTTTTTCGCTCTAAGTAAACCGAGCTTTGAATGAGTAGTCTTTGGAAAACAACATCTGGTGCTTTTGTACCATTGAAATCTCACAGGTGTTGTGCAAAAGGAATGGGTGTGTAATTGCATAAGTAGCAGACCATGAAAAAGCAGCTCTACCGTGGAAGTTGTGTTCAGATCTGTACAATAAAGTCTGCTCTCTCTTCTGTTATCAAGGGCCTGGTCTGGGACCAGGAACCTTCAGGGCTGTCAGGAGTTTGAAATGAAACACACACAGGTACTAACCCCTAAAAGCTGGCATCGTGGGAGGTGGGAAAGCACTCTGTCTCCCACTTCCTCCTGCACTTTTCACAAGCAAACATCGGCCAGGCCAGGTGATAAACCCTTCTAGGCCTGCGGCTGACAGCACCCAGATATGGCACAGATGGATGGGCGCTGTTAACCTGTTTGGGTTCACTGTAAATATAGCTGCACTTTAGCCAGTCAACAACTCAACCGACCTTTCACTACCGTTCTGTTTTCATTCATGGCATTCCTTGCACGTTGTTTTTAACTGCCTCACATTCCCTTTTTGAGTTTTTATGTGCATTACATTGAGTTTTACATTTTTGAAGAGAATAATATTCTATTTAAAAAAAAGTTGTGGACATTCTTCCAATACAGACCTTAAGGTGAATAGCTTTTGTGACGTGCATTACATTACATTTCTTATCTTCATAGCCTTCCATTGCATTGCTTTTATGTATAACATCCGATTTAAGGTGTAATATGTGCACAGCACAATGTTTTAGATTCACTATATTCAGAACATTTGATTCATTTACTTAAAACTGTATTTCCAGCTTGAGGAGGAGGTACATCAGACAAAAGTTAGCACATTGCAGTATATGAAAAGGAATTTCTAAGGTATTATATGTATTAGATGTACACATTCGTGCTGGATGGCACCTTCAAATGCAGCCGAGAGCAACCCTAGAATTAAGTATGAGTGCAAAGTGCCAATATCTTGTGAGAGACCAGCCAGGTAAATATACTTAGGGCCTCATTTATGAAAAGTGACGCACCGCTGCGAGAAAACAATGATGCGTCACTTTTCATTGAGCCCTCCTTGCGACACCAATGATGCGTCATATGAACAGCATGACACATCATGTCGCAAGGAGTTACAGATACATCAGTATTTCTGATGTATCTGTAGGCGCAAAAATGACGCATTGCTGGAGTGTGTCACAAAAGTGACGCAACACCCGCAGTAGGTCATTACACATGGGCAAGTCCCATGTGAAATGCGCCGTTGTCAGTCTTACACCTGCCATGAGGCAGGCGTAAGATATTGACACATTTGCTTCCTAGATGTGATGCAGTGAAATCTCAAAGATTTCACTGCGTCACTATTAAGACACTTTATTTATTTATTTATTATTTATTTTTGAAGTTTATAAAGCGCGTGGCTAACCCCAACGGGGGTGTCCCGGCGCTGCGGACAACAGTCAACCAGAGGGGTACAGCGAGTTCTAGATATTAGAGAACAACCAAGTTTTAAGTCTGCTCCGGAACAGTGATTCTGATGTAGCAAGCCTAAGGTCCAGAGGGAGGTGATTCCAGAATTTTGCAGTGACCACAGAAAAAGCACGACCCCCCGTTCTAGAACGACGGAAATGAGGGGCGTGTAGGAGGTGAAGATGATTTGATCTGAGGGCACGAGCTGACTGGACAGGTTTAAGCCTGTGTCTCAAATAGGCAGGACCTAGACCATTGAGGGCCCTAAAAGCGATGACCAAAGCTTTAAATTGTATGCGAAAGATCACAGGTAGCCAGTGCAGCTTAGCCAGATACGGTGTGATGGAATGGCGATACGGGATGTTACAGATCAGCCTGGCCGCGGCATTCTGCACAATCTGCAGCCGTTTAATCAGGTAGGCCGGGGCTCCTACATACAAACTGTTCGCATAATCCAGATGGGAAGTAATTAATGCATGAACCACAGTCCTCCGTGAGTCAAGCGGAAGGAAAGGAAAGATTTTTTTGATCATGCGAAGTTTACCAAAACATGCTGCTGAAACTTTGTTAATTTGGGTCTTACAAGACAAGGCATTATCAAATTGAAAACCCAAATTGTGTGCGGTTTGGACTGGAACTCGGGCAGGGTCTAGTTCTACAGGCCACCACAATTTGGCCGGGGGTGGAGATTTTTGATTAAAAAACAAGACCTCAGTCTTATCCGTATTAAGTTTCAGGTTATTGGTAGTCATCCAGGAGGAGATGTTAACCAGGCAACGTCGAAAATTGCACAAATTGCCGTCAGAGTGGTCTCTAAATGAAAAGACAAGCTGTGTGTCGTCAGCATAAGAGATCACTCTGACCCCCCAGGATTCCACCACTTCCGCCAAGGGGGCCAGGTAAACATTAAAAAACAAGGGGCTAAGTGCAGAGCCCTGTGGAACGCCACATAGCAGAGGTTTCTCAGCAGAGACATAGGGCCGAAGGAAAACCTGCTGAGATCTGACTCTCAGCTAGGAACTCACCCATGCCAGGGGCGTCCCCTGATGCCAATACCGCGAAGGCGGTCCAACAGGATGTCATGCAAAATGGTGTTGAAAGCCGCGGATAGGTCGAGGAGGACCAGCATGGCCTCCTCGCCAGCATCCACGCACTCCCGAATGGACTCCGACACCTCCAGTAGTGCAGACTCAGTGCTAAAGCCCGGCCTAAAGCCAGACTGGGAATCATGTAAAAGTTGTCTAGATTCCAGATGTTCCGAAAGTTGCTCCTGCGCCACTTTCTGTAAGATTTTCGCAGGCTTAGGGAGGAGTGAGATAGGCCGATAATTACTAAAGAGTGTCGGGTCAGCATCTGCCTTTTTCAGAATTGGAATCAACATGGCCAGTTTCCATAAAGAGGGAAATAGGCCAGAAAGTAGAGAGGAATTCCAAATCTCAAGAAGTGGATTAATCAGCAGGGGACTCAGATTGCTCAGTACTTGTGCAGGGGCTGGGTCAAGGGGAGACCCTGATTTGCATCGGTGTAGCAAAGTCAGCGCATATTCCGCTGTTAAGTGTTTAAATGAAACAAGAGTGTACTTATGAGTGGTTTTTAAATCAGGCATTAAAGAAACCCTATTCTGATGAAATGTGTCCGTGATCTTGATGATTTTCTCGTGAAAAAAATCCGAGAGACCATCGCGAAGGGACTGACTAGGGACAATCGAGCATGCCAAGGCTGGGGGGTTAGAGAATTCTTTAATGATGTGAAATAGGGTCTTAGATGAATTCTCAGCAGCCTTGATTTTCTCTACAAAATGATCCTTCATGGTAGTGCGTTTGAGTTTATGAAAATGCTTGAGGGCATTTCGATAAGTAGTTTTGGTGGCCGGATCATACGACCGTCGCCAGATGCGTTCCAATTTCTTGCACCTACTTCTTTCCTCCCGCAGTTCCGGTGAGAACCATGGGGCCGAGGGCTTAGGGGCTTACAGCCTGATTCATGAAGGTAAATGCGCTCGCAAAAGGGCCAGATTCTCAGAATCTGGCCCTTTGCGAGTGCAATTTTTGCATTTGGGATTCATCATCCCAAATGCAAAAATCGCTAATAAAGAATTAGCAAATATGCGAGGATTAGCATTTAAGGAATCTCTATTAGAGATTCCTTAAATGCTACTCATGACACATTTACAAATTGCGAATTAGCAATTTTGGGCCGCTATTTACCGAGAGGTCAGACCTCTCGGTAAATAGCAAAAACTTAGAAAAATGCTTTTAAAAGCATTTTTCTAAGTTGCATGTTGCACACACACATGTCCCTTGGACATGTGTGTGCGCAACACCTGTTTCAATTAGCATTTCAGGGGTGCTACAGGGTGTCCTTTGGACACCCCTGGCACCCTTAAAATCGCTATCTTATTTGCGAGTAGCAAATTGCTACTCGCAAATAAGGGATACTCCCCATTCATTCCTATGGGCCTTTTGGCCCATAGGAATGAATGGGGAGTTATTCCTTATTTGCGAGTAGCAATTTGCTACTCGCAAATAGAGAATATGTAGGAATCGCTATTTATTTAGCAATTCCTACATGAATACCGTTTTGCGAGTCCTCAATAGCGATTCGCTATGAATCGCTATTAGAGGCTCGCAAAACGGTACCTTGATGAATCAGGCTGTTAGATCTTAAAGAAGTGAGAGGTAGCATAGGGGCAATAAGATCGATCGAGGATGAAAGACAAGAGTTGAATATGGATACGTCATCTTTCTTGCGTCGAAACACCACCCTGCATACATTATACCTGGCGCAGGTATAATGTGACGCAGGGGTTTACAAAGTGACGCATCTACCTAGATCCGTCACTTTGTAAATATGACGGAACATGGCACAAATTTTACACTGCTAGTGTGTCACAAAAAGTGACGCACCAGCAGCATAAAAGTGACGCAAGGCCTCATAAATAAGGCCCATAGTACATAATGCCAGGACCTAGACCTCAAACTACAGGAAGTAGATCAAAACCACCGAGATGAACCACCGCGCAGTCCGACCATGGCTGAGTGGAGTAGACCCTAGAAAACATGTCCATGAGGGCAGCAAACATTTGAAGGGTTAAGAAGGGACTCATAATGGGAACACGAGAAAGCAATGACCTGAACTTGCATAAACTGAGCTGTGTGTAGGGGTACAAAGCAACCAACATCGACATGTTATCTACGGCGACCTCAGAGTGTCCAGAAATACAAGTCCCCCGACTACAGGGACTTGAAATATGGTCACCAATTCCCCAGTGACTGCCACCAGGCCCAGCAAGGGCCAAAGGGGCCTCCCTTAATAACACATGCCTGAGAGGTGATGGCTTGAACTAGAAGCGTGAAGAGCAGGGAGTCCCATAAACACCCCGAGCAGCAAAACAATCCCAAAAGAGAATCACCCGCAGTGGGGAAAGTTGAGGTCAGTCTTATCAAAAACTGAAGTAGCTCCTCACTTAAAGAGCTGAAGCACCACATCCAGAAGATCAACACAAAGAACAGGAACGTTCAAGGGCAGATGGAGAGCAATGAATGCTAACCCTCCAAATGAAGATTTTGAGAACCAGCCATAACAATTTAATGGCTTAGCAGAGGTTTGAAACCCCATGTAGGAAGATGCGAGAGTAACATAGCCTGACCTCCAAAAGGGCAGAGAATTGGGTCACTTTCTCCACAGCTGTAAGAGGGCTCGAAGTGTGAAGGAGAGGTCACCCAGCATATGCCCCTACAGTTAGCATGTATGGCCTGATGGGAGCTAGAATAAACGTGCACAGGGAGGGTGCCACCCTCTTGGCAGGACAATACTAATAGTAGTATAAACCTATAATAAGTACTATCAATTAGGTTGATCACCAGCAAGAACTTCAGGGTTGTCCTGCAAATAGAAGTTAATCATGATGAGTCCTAAAAGAGATTTATAAATCATGACCAGGTCCCACTGCCCTTAAAAACCCCCTTCAGAATATGGTGATGAAGTAAAAGTCTCATGGTACTAGGCTACATAGGCAATGAGTGACGAAGAGGGACCGAAAGAATATCATATACCTTAATTGTCAAACGTACGGAATCACAATTTAAGAACAGTTCAAACAATGTAATCCTCCCACTGATAAGTGGCACACTCACAGGGCAGCAGATGCAAAACAATGAAGAGCAACTCTTCTACATGAATAGAAATAGGGGCAAGTAGCAGAAAATCGAGGCTCGCTCCTGTCTCTGACATAATGTGGTGGAGCCACTAATATACAGAGAAGACAGCCTCCAGAGCAATGGCCTCCTTCTCGCGAGGCACAGGCGGCTGGAAAGTGATAGAAACAAGAATTGGCAAAGCCAATAGGAGTGGCATGGATGTGTGTGCCTTAGAGTGCAATGGCACTGTGAGGGGTGGAATGGAGTATCATTTTTTGCCATGATGTGGAGTGGAGTGGTATTGTGTGGTATGAAAATGTGCCTGTGTTGCCACTGAATCTCCCTATAGTGCTTTAAAGCCTTGTGCTATATAAATGCAATTATAATGCAATATGTTACCAATTATCCCGGTCTATGAATTATGTAAACATCTGATGTCTGTGATCAAATGTAGGAGGTTGTTTGTATGTTCAACATTTTTGCAGCAACTGGTTTGTTGATAAATACTTGTGTTTTAGACAGTGAGGGGCTAGTGGGTGAGGCTGCAACATATATCATACTGTTAAAGATAAAAAGAGATGGAGCCCAGTGACAGGAATGAAAGTAGTAGTACAGGGCCGGCTTTGGCACTGGTGGCGCACTGTGCGACAATGTTTGTTGGCGTCCCCTCAATGACCAACTCCACCACAGATTCAATAGCGGTCGGCAGTAGGAGTTACTGCAGGGCGGTGACGTGGGCAGGGGTAGGGGCAGGGTGGGGGGTAGTAATGTATGGATTACGGAGTTTTACAGGTAAGTAAACATTTAAATAAATAAAACGAATTTCGTTGCGCGCACTGCATCACCAAATGTGATGAATGAATCTCTTAGATTCATTTCATTTTATAGCGCCACTCATGCCAGTTGAAGATGTCAGAAAACTTTACATCACACACGCTTTGCACAGAGGCAATCAATCATCGCTGTGAAAATCAGTTCATAGGAAATGTTACATAAGACAGAGGCCTACAAGGGGAAGGAGTCACATGTAGGTAGTATAGTTTAAGAGTCCTTGGACTGGCAAAGCACAAATTCACAATTACATTTTTAACACCGTTATTAGCGGTTTTCTTGAATAAAAAGAATTGATTTCTACCCAAATGTGCCCCTTTTGCAATATTAGGACAACAAAAGTCTGGGCAAAAAATATATAGCTCTAATATTTTCCTTACAGTTTGCATGCAGCTTTTACAGTTAATACCTCACTGCTCTATATTAAGATTTTAACTTATAAACTGCAAGTAAGAAAAGGATCTCTGACAAAACCTGTAACCCATTGACCTATTTATATAATATGCACTTTGTGATGTTAATGGGACATGTTCTTTGCAGCAGGCATGTTAACCCTCTGCCCTACGATCAGTCAAAACTTTCAGTAGACAAAGCTCCAGACTCTCTCAAGGAAGAACATTAATAACAGGAGTTGTCATTTTTATTGCGGGGACAAAGTACGCGGCATCCGGTACTTCTAAAGTGATGAACATGGCGCCCCCACCCCAAGTCAGCGCCCGGTGCTGTGGCACCCATCGCACTGCCCTAGAGCCGGCCCTGGAATAGTACCTGAATCATAGTGTGAGCCGTGAATGGACACTAATTAAGATGAATCAATCTGTGTTTGGTCCATGTTCCACATAAAGAAAAGGAAGCAGCACTTGACACGCGCTGCCCAATTAAAAGGCAGCAAAAAAGAGTGACAATGAAACCAAAGAATGGTAAGCAATTGGCGGGCTCCCGGCTCCCCTATTCAACACAATACCTCTAACAAGTAAAAGCGCATGATGCATGGTCAAGCAGGCGAGACCTAAAAATCTGTACAGGTGGTCTGCTAAGTAAGAAGCAGCAAGCAGGGTAGGCAGCACCACCACCCCTCTGAACCTCGGTACCACTGCAGTGGCTGCTTCACTCACAGCTACGCCCCATGCTTGAGCAGCCACAGACGCGTGGAGTTGAAATAAAGGAATGAATAAGAAAACATTTGCTCTAGATAGACAACTGCATGGTTTACTACGCCGAATGGGTTCAAATCCTTGTAACACTAATCCAACACATTCTTCTTCTGCATTGTAGAGCATCATAATCATTGTTAAAAAAAATAGATGTCAAGTACACATGTAAATTATGTCTGTTTGCTGTCCCTCAAAAATGTATGGACGTCTGATGTTGTAATAAATAACGCTGCAGAGCGCTACCCCTCAGACCGCTTGTTGGACTGCTCCATTGTCTGGCGTGTCTTTTGGTTATCGCTACAGGCTGCGCAGGAGTTCAAATCTCGCCAAAGACTGTTCATTATTCAAGCATTAGCAGTGGGAAGGAAAACATTTTGTGCACAACTCTTGTAAATGTGTTCTGTTTTTAACTATTACGATCTCTGGCCAGAGATGCTAATTAAAATAAACAACCGCGGCGTGCAGCAGTCTGGCTCAGTGAGCTGCCCACAGCACACAGATGGCTCACTGAGATATCACCAGCAATGAAGTGCGCGGGTTCAGGCAGGTTGCGTGTTTGAATTCTGGAAAGGAAGTTTCAACCTTCCGTCCACTGGTGGCCCCCATGGGCACCACCTGCAGCCTGTGCTGTAAAAAATAGACTCAGCGCTAGCACCGGAAGGGCACTAATTTAGAAGAATCAATCTGCGCTTGGCGTATGCACCACGGAAAGTAAAGGAAGTGCGTGCACTTCCCAATTAGAAGGCAGCAAGGAGCATGAAAATGATGGCATGGAATGGTAAGCAATGGACATGCTCCAAGTCCTTTACTCAACATAACATCTCTCGTAAGTGAGAACACATGCGCTCGCGCATGCTCGTGGAGAGGAGACCTAAAAAGGACAGGAACAGAGAACATTGCACGGTGCCAATCCGCACCTGCTGTTTACTTTGTGCATGATGGGCGGAGTCTGAAGTCGACGTCCAAATCGGCTGGGTGGCTGAAATGAAGCCCTTTCATTCATGATAGGGCTGCCTGTACTCCCAGCCAGCCAATGCATTTGTGCTATGTTTCCCCTACTCCACACCCCTGGCACCACAACAGGATTGAGTGACTCAGTCAGCTACACTCACCTCCTGGCTGGAGGCAAGAATTCAATACCTCAGTAATACCATTGCTTGAAGCTCCCACAGAGTTCCAACATGTCCTACCAAGCTCTGCAGGGGAGGACTGAAGAAGAATAAGTGCGACCCCATGGCCTGTAGGGACCCCAGAAGTGTCCTGGGTCAGACTGGCTGCATGTCTCATTCAGACAGAAAACAAGCATCGGCATAGCCAATAGGTCTTGCCTTTGGGACCTTATAAGGGCTTAGCCATGCAGTACATTATCCATTGCATTACATTAGCCAGCGTTTGTGGTAAACCATGTATGATATTCTGGTCCTACTAACAACCAGGCATTAATTAAAGTGCTTTGACAGTGCTGGCGTTCAGATGCCTTTGCAAATTTGAGCAGGAATGGGAATTATGACATGGGAAGTAATAAACCCTTTCCTAAAATTTTCCCTAGGTTAATTTGCCACACAAAAGTACAGTTGAAAATGTGAATTAAATTCAAGACATGCAAAATTCAGTGAACTTTTTAGACTTTGGGGTATTACTAGTACATACCACGAGTAAATAATGCATTCATCACATTCCTACAGTCTCAGTTGAGACACTTAAGTGAAGAGGTGTTGAAAATAGCAATGTGTATGTACATAAGCGGCGTTCATTTGTGCTCACAGTACCCCTTGTTGTAAGCAGAACAGATATCGCTAAAACACTGACTGTGTTATCCCGCTAGCATAGACCCATGCACACACGTACACGACAGCCATTTTAGGTACCATGGTCTCTCTGCTTGCGATTGATCACCTGTGTAGTATAGACAGGAGGAAACCCATAGACCAAGTTGGGATGGGTGTATGCTGTAAATAAGAACAATTCCCAACAGGTATCAATTGGAAGACAATTTCAACAGGTGTATGCAATATGCATTACAAAAGGAAGAAATAAGGAGTCACTGCAATTTTTTGAAAAAAGGCGGGTTTTATTCACCACTTTAAGAGCAAGGCGGGTCTGTTGCAAAGTCATACAGTTAAACAGCACTGTACAGATTGAATGGTGTGACAACCCGGTGGCACTTGGTGAAAGTGATATATACATGAATATATACAGTGAATAGTGGTGGTAGTGCAAGTGCTGGGGTGAGACAGCGTGGTCGGCGCGTTGTGACAATAGGTGAAATTTACAGAGTAATGGCTCCAAGGATCAAGTTGTAATCACTTAAAACAAGAATGAGTCAATTTTCAGGAGTACAAAACATGAAGGGCGCCATAAAATTAAGCTGTGTGGTCGACGGCGTTTCGATCCCCGTCAGTCGGGATCGTCATCAGGACTGGGTTGTCGAGGGAACAGTGCTGTAGGGTAAGAGAAGGGCTAATCAGTAGGGGTGGAGGTGGCCGCATGTAAGTATGGGGCTAGAGGCGCGCTGGTGGCTGGCAGGAGAGAAGCCACTGGGAGAGTAGGGGTGTGACCTGTGCGTTAAATAAGCGCAGGCGGCGTGCAGGTAGCTGGCAAGTAGGTAGAAAACTAGCTAGGGTGTCTGGAGGTAGCAAAGGGCCTGAACTACAGACCGAGTCTGATGGTGGTGGACAGGCGCAGGGGCTGGGCATCGGTATTAATGCGCGTGTCGCAAATTACTGGCGCGACTGTTTAACAACATGCTGGTATGACTAGCTCACTTACATGTCCGCCCAAGGCAAAGTCGTGCGGATGGAGGGGCTGGTATATAGGATCCAATGCTGCACGAAGAGGTAAGACTTAATTAGAAATTGGATGAGGCAATGGAACGAAACATGTCCCCAAAAGGTAACCAGTAATTACCTGAATAGCGATTTGGCAGGCTTGAGGCAGCGGGGGTAATCGGTGTCTGAGGAAAGGGAAATTGGGGCAGAAATGATTAGAAGGCCGGATGCAAAAAGCTGGCCGAGTCAAGAGGGGTCGCACAGGGAGTGCGAGTGGCTTACCTGACTGAATCAGTGCGTCGGGGCGACTATCGCGAAGGGCAGCGTCTGGCAATGAATGCGGGAGCTTAGCGCGGTTCGATAGCCGCGCTTGGGAAGATAGCAACATGAAGGGGGGCGGGGTGAACAAGGGAGCGCTGCGCGCGCACTCTAGAAGGGGGCGGGGCAGGGGGTGTGACTGTCGGTTGCGATGGCAACCGCAGAAACAGGAAGAGCAAAAACCTTTGTATGAGTTGGCACAAGGGAGTACTGCGCGCGCATTCTCTGGAAGGAGGCGGAGCGGGGGGTGTGACTGTAGGTTGCAATGGCAACCGCAGAAACAGGAGCAAAACCCTGTATGTGTCAGCGCCAGGTAGAGAGCTATTGACACGGTTCGGGGCAGGTCATAGCCGAAGGCGAGGCACCCGGGTCAAGGAGTTAGGAAGGTTGGTGTGTGGGGTTAAGTTATCCAAAGCCTCGAACACAGAGAAAGTAGTACATGAATATTACATTTACAAGGCCTCAAGTTAGGTAATAGATTCAGACATTATGAACATTTACATCAGACAAGGTGCATTTATGATTACAATGAAAGTTTCAGCAGGAAAGGTGAAGGTAAAGTACAAACGTTACTATTACCGGAAGTAGGCATCAAGTCTAGAAAGGGAGAACAATGTCTGCATCGATACTAGACTCTGGTTGGCACAATCCTACTGTGTAAGTCCAGGGGTTGCTTATACAGTCAAAGATACCAATGGTGTGATGAGGATGCCCTAGAGTAACATTACAGAGTAAGGGGCGGGACAGACTACCAAAGGCAATTAGCGGTGGGCATAGGATTTAGAGGTCCACAGACTCGGGGTACAATCTAGACAGTAATCGTATTGTTCCACTCATCAAAAGTGTTCAGCCCATGGTTGACCGAATCCACTCGTGAAATCCATTTACATTCCGCTCTATTGAGGAGGGCGGTCATGTTTCCTCCTCTGATAGGTAGTGTGGGTTTTTCAATGACCGTCCATCTCAGTTCTGTGTCAGCATGTGATTTCTCCAAGAAGTGGGCAACCAGGGGAGCTGTAAGTACCTTGCAGTTTATCCTGCTTTTGTGCTGGATTATTCGTTGCTTGACCATTTGGGTGGTTTGGCCAATGTAGAGGAGATCACATGGACATCGGATGGCATAGATGACATTATGGGTTTTGCAGTTAGAGTGGTGTGTGAGTTGATGGGTTTGTCCATTGAAAAGGAATTCTTTTGTGTTAGCAGTCAACTCGCACACACTGCAGGATTGGCATTTGTAGTGTCCAAGTACTGGATCCATACCCCAAGCAGCGGTGATGGTGTGTCTTTGGGTTGGAGTGGAGGGCCACGTGATGGCTCGTACCAGATGTTTGGCGATGTTGTTACCCCTCTGGTATGAAAAGAGGGGCGGCTCCCGGAATTGTTCTTCTGAGCGTAGAATGGGCCAATTTTTCTTAATTATTTTGGAGACTTTGTTGCTGTCCGGGCTGTATACTGAGACGAATGGAATTCTGGTCATGGTCTTTTTGTTGATATTTGGAACCAGTAGATCCTCGCGATGATTATACCAGGCTCGTTTCTTGGCTTTGGTGACCAGGCGTCTGGGGTAACCTCTGCTGGGTAATTTGGTAACCAGTATGTCTGCCTCCCTAAAGTAGTCTTTACGCCATTTGCAGTTACGGCGAATCCTTAGGAACTGGCCGTAGGGTAGGCCATCTCGTAAGCCTCTGGGATGGTAGCTTGAGTAATGTAATAGGGTATTGCGTTCTGTGGGTTTTCGGAAGAGCAGCGTACCCAGGGCGCCGTCTTCAGCATGAATAGTGACATCAAGGAATGGTAAGTCATTATTAGTCCATTCACTGGTGAATTTTAAATGTTCCTGTGCAGTATTCAACCAGTCAACAAAACGTACAAGGGTGTCTGATGTTCCGTTCCAAATTAATAGAATATCATCTATGTATCGGCGCCACAGATGGATTTGGGGCCGGTACAGATTGATGGAGTTGAGGATCAAAGATTTTTCCATGTCGTGAACAAATAGAATAGCAAAGTTCGGTGCGAAGCAAGCGCCCATAGATACTCCTTTCACTTGTAAGTAGAAGATGTTTTTATACATGAAATAGTTATTCTGCAGGGCAACCCGTAGGAGGTCCATGATGAAGTCAGTGGGGATCTGAGTGGGTTGTGGTCTGGAGAGTACTTTACCTTCACCTTTCCTGCTGAAACTTTCATTGTAATCATAAATGCACCTTGTCTGATGTAAATGTTCATAATGTCTGAATCTATTACCTAACTTGAGGCCTTGTAAATGTAATATTCATGTACTACTTTCTCTGTGTTCGAGGCTTTGGATAACTTAACCCCACACACCAACCTTCCTAACTCCTTGACCCGGGTGCCTCGCCTTCGGCTATGACCTGCCCCGAACCGTGTCAATAGCTCTCTACCTGGCGCTGACACATACAGGGTTTTGCTCCTGTTTCTGCGGTTGCCATTGCAACCTACAGTCACACCCCCCGCTCCGCCTCCTTCCAGAGAGTGCGCGCGCAGTACTCCCTTGTGCCAACTCATACAAAGGTTTTTGCTCTTCCTGTTTCTGCGGTTGCCATCGCAACCGACAGTCACACCCCCTGCCCCGCCCCCTTCTAGAGTGCGCGCGCAGCGCTCCCTTGTTCACCCCGCCCCCTTCATGTTGCTATCTTCCCAAGCGCGGCTATCGAACCGCGCTAAGCTCCCGCATTCATTGCCAGACGCTGCCCTTCGCGATAGTCGCCCCGACGCACTGATTCAGTCAGGTAAGCCACTCGCACTCCCTGTGCGACCCCTCTTGACTCGGCCAGCTTTTTGCATCCGGCCTTCTAATCATTTCTGCCCCAATTTCCCTTTCCTCAGACGCCGATTACCCCCGCTGCCTCAAGCCTGCCAAATCGCTATTCAGGTAAATACTGGTTACCTTTTGGGGACATGTTTCGTTCCATTGCCTCATCCAATTTCTAATTAAGTCTTACCTCTTCGTGCAGCATTGGATCCTATATACCAGCCCCTCCATCCGCACGACTTTGCCTTGGGCGGACATGTAAGTGAGCTAGTCATACCAGCATGTTGTTAAACAGTCGCGCCAGTAATTTGCGACACGCGCATTAATACCGATGCCCAGCCCCTGCGCCTGTCCACCACCATCAGACTCGGTCTGGAGTTCAGGCCCTTTGCTACCTCCAGACACCCTAGCTAGTTTTCTACCTACTTGCCAGCTACCTGCACGCCGCCTGCGCTTATTTAACGCACAGGTCACACCCCTACTCTCCCAGTGGCTTCTCTCCTGCCAGCCACCAGCGCGCCTCTAGCCCCATACTTACATGCGGCCACCCCCACCCCTACTGATTAGCCCTTCTCTTACCCTACAGCACTGTTCCCTCGACAACCCAGTCCTGATGACGATCCCGACTGACGGGGACCGAAACGCCGTCGACCACACAGCTTAATTTTATGGCGCCCTTCATGTTTTGTACTCCTGAAAATTGACTCATTCTTGTTTTAAGTGATTACAACTTGATCCTTGGAGCCATTACTCTGTAAATTTCACCTATTGTCACAACGCGCCGACCACGCTGTCTCACCCCAGCACTTGCACTACCACCACTATTCACTGTATATATTCATGTATATATCACCTTCACCAAGTGCCACCGGGTTGTCACACCATTCAATCTGTACAGTGCTGTTTAACTGTATGACTTTGCAACAGACCCGCCTTGCTCTTAAAGTGGTGAATAATACCCGCCTTTTTTCAAAAAATTGCAGTGACTCCTTATTTCTTCCTTTTGTAATGCATATTGCATACACCTGTTGAAATTGTCTTCCAATTGATACCTGCTGGGAATTGCGATTGATCACCAGCGCCCCTTCCCTGACCCTGCAAGCTTCCCCCATGCACCCTGATCGCCCCCGCTCTCACATGCACAAGTCATGAGCCCTCCCCTCCCACATGACTCTGTCTCTGAGAATCGCACCCCGCGCCTAACCAACACCTCCTGTCCCTCCATGAATACCCCTCCTTTGATGACCTCTTCCTCTGAACCTAATTGTCTACATGGACCGCTGGTCATCCCTTAGCCTGAGGATACAGTTCATTGCCCACTACTGTATGCACTCGCCTCTCTTGAAAGGAGCCACTATTGATCATGACCACCCCACCCCCTGAGATTCGATCAGGAGCACACATTCCAAAGGAATCAGCAGAACACTCAGCTGCGTGACAGCCCCCTCCTATTGTACGGAGGATAAGGGCCCCTACTGTAGCCACGTGATGGAATATCTTCGTACTTCACAATGTCTTGATTGTAATAAAGGATGCCTGTGTGCCACGAGCCTGTGTATAAAAGACGAAGCCTCAGAGAAACTTGTTAGAGCACCTCCCGAAGACACTATGCAAGTGTCCGAAATGACATGCTCTCCTCATGAGTAATAAACTCTGTTCTTATTTTCCTGCTTCCAGTGCCCGTCTCTTTGTTTGGTAATTATTCAAGATGGGAACTAAGAGTCGCCCTGCACCAGCAGCCTGGGCATCGGGTGCGATATGGGCTGACTTTTCTACAATTGGCGTCCCAACGCGGGGTCCATCAGCGACATAAGGTCCGGTAAGAGAGGTCCAGACGATGAGGTGAACATCTAAATGATTGGAGTATACCTGCCTTGAGAGGGCCCTCGTCCGGCTGCCGATTGAATGAACTTCACCGATTCCGAACGGACCTCTCTCAAGTGACCTATTGTCCTGACTGGAATCCCACAGGACTGCTGCGGTAAAAACATGGAGAAAGGAGAACGATCAGGCGCTGGAAAAAGGAAGGCGAAGAACTGCCCACATGGTCCGGTCCGGGTAAGGTCGTGACACACGACAAATTGCGAAATTGATTGATTGATTGTTTGAAAATACTAGTATTACTCACTTTATTGTCTCTGAGAGATTCTCTATTTGCAAACAAGCACAGAGTCGCCATACTCTGTTTAGTCTTTGCAGATAGTGAAGGATAGGTAATGCAGACTTTTGTCCCCATTGTAATCCGTCATACCTATTTTTCTCCCCATTGATTGATTGTTTGAATCGAGCATTGAATTGTTCGAAGTTGGTTCTCTTAAGGATCTTCTCTGCCTGCAAACGGGGAAGAATAGGAATATTCTCTCTCCCTTTGCAGATAGTGAAGGGTAGGTAACGCAAGCTTTTAACCCGTCGTACCTATTTCGTTCCTCATTGATTGATTGATTGTCCGAACATTGACTGTTTGGAATTGTTCTTTTTGGAGGTATTCTCTGTTTGCAAATAACGTGGAATAGAAATGTTCTGTCTAGTCTTTGCAAGTAGTGAAGGGTGGGTAATGCGGACCTTTGTCCACCGTTGTAATCTGTCATGCCTATCTACTCCCCACTGATTGATACGCCAGTTTCACCCGGACCATTCACTAGAGGTAGGTCATCTGGCCCGACCAGAGAGCACCCCTAGTGAAAAGGACATATGCAATAATAACGAAGTGATCACTGTATCCTGTTAACAGAAACTTTAGCATGAAACATCCTGGAAAGAAAGGAATAGGAAAACGAAATCAGTAGGCCACTGATGAACTTTTATTTAAATAACGAACAAGGAAACGATAACAATACGTAATGATAAAACCTATTATTGTCCTAGAAACAAGAAACGTTAGAAATAAGCCCGTAATAAGAAACCTGAAAATGATAAGAGAAGCCAAGCTTGACATTGCAATGGCCATGAGGCAACGAGGCTTCATCGCCCCTCATTGCTCCAAACATGTCTGTCCCACCGCCTGCCACGCCCAAATAACGGCAACCTGGGAAAGATACAAGTCAGCAGACATCCGCCCCCTTTCTGGAAACTCCCAAAGTGCAACAGGTTTGCGGCTACGCCCAGCCGGAAGCAACACATGTAGGGCGGGTCCTGCTGCCAACCGTCGGCCGGAGATCATCACATAGGGTGTAGCCGGAGGAGAGGCCGAGGCCGAAGGGACCCGGCCAAGGGGACTGCTACGACAACCCTGGAGAGTTGCAAAGGGGGGAAATGTCCGTGTCCTCGACCCCCCCCTCTCTCTCCCAGTCTGGACCAGCATCCATGGAGGGCCTGGGAGTGGAGAGGCCACTGCACGAAAGGCCCAGGAGAGGCGCCACGCGCCACGCGCCACGCGCCAAGGTCTGTCCCAAGGATGGACTAAGGGACCCGTTCCTGGGGCCGTGGCAAGGAGCGTCCGGCCGCCATCCACCGGAGGCCCGGCCCGAAAACATGCCAGGCGCCACTTCTTTCTTTTATAATGGCTGCGACAACCCTGGGGGGGGAATGTCTTGCACATGCCTCCGACCCCCCCGTCCTCAGCGCCTGGTCCGGCCATAACAAATGTCAAGCGAGGCGCCGTGGGGTGCACCGGGAGGGAGAGGCGGCGCGAACGAGCCTCTCCCACCTCCTCAGGTGGAGGCTCCCCAGCTGCGCCCTCAACGCACCTCGCACCCGGCAAAGGGTTCGTCCACTCTTGCGGTGCAGCGACGCTCCACGCACCCGGAAAAGGGTTCATCCACTGTGGCGATGCTGCAACACCTCCCCCGGCAGGTAGGAGCCCGTCTGCTCATTTGACCCCGCGATCGCCGGTGGCTGCCGAAATCTCAAAATGGCGGTCGACCTTGCAAGAGCGGGCCCAGCATGAAACAATGTCCCGGTTGCTTGTGGATACCACCATCATAAAAGTTCTCCTCGTCCCTGAAGATTCTAGAGGAGCCGCGGGAGTCCCCGACTCCCGCAGATACCCCCGATGGGGAATGACTGCCATGATTGCCCTCGGAACGACGGAAATGTAGCCGCAGGACGTCGGCGCTCCCATGCTGTCGCCAGCCTCAGTTTGAATGACTAGAATCCTGCAGACTACAGTTCGGATCAGTTCCGGTGAAAACACAGTATGACCCGGTAGAAAAAGATTGTTGCCTCCCTCCCCTTTTGACTGATGGTTCAGACCACCGATCCTTGCTTTTGCCCTTTAACGGAACTTTTGGACTGCCAAAGGAAGCTCTGGGCCAACCACGAGTTGGTAGAGATTTAGACTATGCCTGGTTCTGCCTGACTGCACCCAAAATGGCGCCGATGCAAATGAAACTCTCAACTCCTTATTGTACCCCGATTGCTCAGCCTTGGTGTCATAGGATATGTATGAAGTTTTTTAAACATATAAGATTGATATAGGATGTGTACTGATTATGAGTTCGGACAATGGATTGATATAGGATGTATACTGTCAGCTCGGACAATGAATTGATATGAGATGGGTACTGATTATGTGTTCGGACAATGAAGGACAATGAATTGGCATGGGATGGGTACCGATTGAACATTCGGACAATTAATTGTTGTTGAGTTTGGCGCATCATGATTATTGAAAGTTCGAAATTTCGATGCTTATGATATTCGCTCACACTAAAGATTCAATATGATTTTTATTGCACTTGGCGCACTTTTAATGAAATTAACGACCACCTACTTTATTAAGTTTTCCACTAATAAAGTATCCCCACATCTACAGTTTCAGCCTGCTCCGTGGCCGGCCCACGGGGTTGTAGGCCCGTATTTGTGCACCGACATTCTTATTAAAGATTTTTTGAGAAAGCAAATATAGTTGTCCGCGTAAATTGATAAGTCTCGAATGAATGATCACTATTTTCGATATAACTAAAATATAGGTGAAATGACTCAGCTCGATTAGATAAGGGTTAAAGGGTATAGTACGCAGAAATACTGCAAACATGAACGGTCCAGGTTTTTGTTGTATGTACTTTGCAGATTTTTGTACAGCCTAAAGCAACCGCTAAAAGACCCTGGAATTCAGTCTATACTTTATATGCCACCTGTATCAAGAAAATTGTGCTGAAATGCCCCTAAGTTGCCCCGAAGGAGTGCCACCTGGCCTCCCTACATACGGTCCATAATACCACACACTGGCTTCCGATAATCATCTCTCACACACTAAAAGGTTCATCTGGGCTTAAATGCCGAGTTGGCAAGAACTGCGTTCCGTGGAGATAGACCGAGTATGTAGTAAGTAAAAGCCTTTTCGGGTTTATGCGCGCTGATGTGTTCTTAAATGCTGCCCTCGCCCCCCTTCTTTTTCCCTCTTTCTGCAGGTCACCTTGGAACATCGATTAAGGATACAAAGAAGGAAAATGGTGATCTAACGGACGAAGAAGACGGGAAAAAGGCGTTCGATTATGGTGCCCACGCATTCCGAATAATACCACCAAAAATAATGTGCACACATGATTAAGCACTCCGCACTTAACTAAATAGGGAAAAGTTTAGGGTATATTTCAAGGTAAGGTTTACACAAGTATCCTCCGCCGAGAGGACTAGGAATATTGCCAATATTTAAAAACCTACTACCTCCTTTTTCGCATCCTCATAGACATGTAACTCAAAGCTGCCCCATTGTTCTCCAACTGACACCGACTATTGTCTCAGCCTGGAAACACATTTGCTAAAATGACTCGAAAATACCACCGTGAGCATTAGCCCGACCAGGTTAGTTCATGACCAAGTGGCAGAGACGTAAGTGTGCGCAACCACAACCTCCAGTAAAGGCAGCCGACAATAAAAAGAGAAGAAAAAGTAAAGAGAGCTTAAGATACTGAGAATGCGCAGCGTACAGGAGGAGATCATTTTTGGCCAATAACTGTTCTATGTTTTGTCTTGGATTTTTGTATATAATACATGTACTGTCTCCCCCGTCTGAGTTTGTGTGTACGTGATGCATGAATCTACGTCATCCCTCTGCCTGTGTTTCCGTGTTACTTAACCCCTGTTGTTCTGTGTTGTGCGCGCACTGAATAGCCCATTATTGTACACATCTCTCTCTCTCTCTCTTTCTCTCTCCATGTCATACGTGTACCGAATTGACCATTTAGGGTGCGGTCTCTCTCTCTCTCTCTCTCTCTCTCTCTCTCTCTCTCTCTCTCTCTCTCTCTCTCTCTCTCTCTCTCTCTCTCTTCTCTCTCCAAAAGCCCCCTGTTTCCTCTCTCCTTGTATGATGACGTTGTGCCCCTCCGGCACAAAACATAATTGGGTTTCCTCGAACGCAAAGGTGTTCAGCAAAATTGACCAAAACCAAAACGATTGTGACTTGCCATATTACTACCTCTCCTTTCTGCAAAACGATAGAACCCGAGTTGGTAATGAAGGAAAGGACAGGTAAGACGACGGACGTCCCCTAATCTGGCCTTTTATAAGGGAACTATAACGTCAATGGTCTTCTGTTTCTCAGTTCGTTAGAAATGCGATCCCCAATGCCCCGATTGCCCCACCCCCCTGCACCTAAGTGCAGATGTCCAGAGTACCCCACTTCTCCCCGATCGACCCCAGCTCTCTGTCCAAAGCACCCACGCGCCCCCGATTAACCCTAGCCTCATGTCAGCTACCCACGAAACGTAATTGATGACCTTGATTAACGGTCATTCCCCAGGAAAGCCATGTTTTACATCTGCCCCTTCCCCCTTCTTCATGACGAAAATGCCCCTGCTTGCAAGAGTTAGCCGACCCCGAAGGGAGATGTAAGATTGTCGATACTTGGGTTAAAGGGAAGGACGAGTCTCCACATAAGGACGCGATTTTGAATTTGACGTAATACACTGTGTATAAAAGTCCAACTTCTCTCATCATATGTCGCGAATGAACGCTAAGCAGGTCTATGAATTCAATAAGCAATGCCCTTCTACAGACTCCATAAGTGATGACTTCTGACTGTGACCGATGAACTTTTTCCCCACCTACATAGGATTGGGGACGGAATTGAGATGTATAAATGTCTTCTCCTGCCAGTTTTTCTAAAACTTGTTTTCTACCCATTCAAAGATACAATCACCGGAGGAGATGAGCTGGACGTAACGCACAGCCTGGCCACAGATCATGGAGCACGTGTGACGACCAAAGGTGGAACTGCAGAGCAACGAGACGCGGGACGAGGCATAACTTTCAAACTCAGCAGATGGAGGAATGAAGGGCTGCCTTGAAGCCCTCGACTCGCTGACCCACTTGTGCCTGAAGTCCCCCGTCCCCTTTTGAGTCCGACTGTTGGGCTTGCCTGCTCGTTGTCATTTGCTCCCTTGGTCCCTTGGTGTGTTCAAAGATCTGGCCCCACTCCGCCCTCTCTTCCCTCGATTATCCAACAAACTCACCCTTTTCGCATAAACTTTTGACTATAGAATGAGGTTTTGCCACGGAAAAAGAAAAGACACGCAGGTGCCCAGCTTGAGGCACCCCTAAGAAGATAAATTAGGAAACAGGACTGTGATCTAACAGCAGAGGACTGATCGCACCCTGCAACGTGTAAGGATGAATCTGAGCTGGACCTATAGCTCCACCGCCGGTGCTCAGCAGCGCCAACAAAAGAAGACGGACTCTGTTAAAAGACATTGCGACAAAGACCCTCCCCCTTTCCAGAACTTTCTACTTACCCCTTGACTAATTGCTTGTATCGAATTGAATCCCTCCCTCAACCATTTTGTGTTGCCTTTTAAAATGTTTTCATCGGTCACTCATGTGGTTAGTTTTCCCTGTATGTTGATGTCACTGGAGAGAAAATGTGAACTTGATTTTATAATGTGTCGGAACATTTTTCCTTGATTCTACATCGACTAAATATTATGCCGATCTCTAGGCTTGTATGAAGAACCAACAAATGTAAATTAACATGTATTGCATTCTGCCTATCGCATCGACTATGTAGAAATTGAACTTGCTTATGTAAAAAATTTGAGCAGGAATGGGAATTATGACATGGGAAGTAATAACCCCTTTCCTAAAATTTTCCCTAGGTTAATTTGCCACACAAAAGTACAGTTGAAAATGTGAATTAAATTCAAGACATGCAAAATTCAGTGAACTTTTTAGACTTTGGGGTATTACTAGTACATACCACAAGTAAATAATGCATTCATCACATTCCTACAGTCTCAGTTGAGACACTTAAGTGAAGAGGTGTTGAAAATAGCAATGTGTATGTACATAAGCGGCGTTCATTTGTGCTCACAGTACCCCTTGTTGTAAGCAGAACAGATATCGCTAAAACACTGACTGTGTTATCCCGCTAGCATAGACCCATGCACACACGTACACGACAGCCATTTTAGGTACCATGGTCTCTCTGCTTGCGATTGATCACCAGCGCCCCTTCCCTGACCCTGCAAGCTTCCCCCATGCACCCTGATCGCCCCCGCTCTCACATGCACAAGTCATGAGCCCTCCCCTCCCACATGACTCTGTCTCTGAGAATCGCACCCCGCGCCTAACCAACACCTCCTGTCCCTCCATGAATACCCCTCCTTTGATGACCTCTTCCTCTGAACCTAATTGTCTACATGGACCGCTGGTCATCCCTTAGCCTGAGGATACAGTTCATTGCCCACTACTGTATGCACTCGCCTCTCTTGAAAGGAGCCACTATTGATCATGACCACCCCACCCCCTGAGATTCGATCAGGAGCACACATTCCAAAGGAATCAGCAGAACACTCAGCTGCGTGACAGCCCCCTCCTATTGTATGGAGGATAAGGGCCCCTACTGTAGCCACGTGATGGAATATCTTCGTACTTCACAATGTCTTGATTGTAATAAAGGATGCCTGTGTGCCACGAGCCTGTGTATAAAAGACGAAGCCTCAGAGAAACTTGTTAGAGCACCTCCCGAAGACACTATGCGAGTGTCCGAAATGACATGCTCTCCTCATGAGTAATAAACTCTGTTCTTGTTTTCCTGCTTCCAGTGCCCGTCTCTTTGTTTGGTAATTATTCAAGATGGGAACTAAGAGTCGCCCTGCACCAGCAGCCTGGGCATCGGGTGCGATATGGGCTGACTTTTCTACAGAGGAGAGGATGTATTCAGTGGCTAGGGTGGTCAACCTCGAAGCTGGGGAACTGGGTTCGAGTCTCCGCAACGACGTTCAACATCCTGTGATTCTGGGCAAATCACTTAATCTCCCTGTGCCTAACAAAAATGAATGTGTCCTTCTGCAACGAAAATGGTGCTCATGTGAAGCACGCTGATACGCAATGTCTCGGGTCTAGTTTGCGCTATGTAAAACTCTAAAAAAATACAATAAAAAAAGAGCATGGATTTTAAAATTGTGGAGTCAGCAGGAATGTTCGTTATTTGTTGCGAAATTTGGAATGCTTGCTTGTATGGGTTGTTATTTGCGTGTAGAATTATTCTTGCCCACTGTGCTCCCCCACTACCATAGAATTGTTTTGTCAATTGTGATACATTTTAAAACCAATGCATATTTTGTGCCTGGTAAATAGACAGCATGGCAGGAAATCTTTATACAATTAATTGGAGGGAATCTCTATATTGACAAACGAGAATCTCACTCTTTCTGAAGAATGGCACTCCCATTTTAACACCTTTTGAGGGGAGACTGGTGGTTCCCCTCCTGCCCTAGCAGCTAATAGTTGTAAGGCAGAAAACATGTGCACATCAAGGAAAAGCTTCAGGTCTTCTTTGTGTAGGCTCTTGAGGGACATCTCCTGTTGGATAAACAACAACAAACTTTTTATTTTTTTTATTTTTTAATCTTTGAAAAACCTTTAGTGAGGAATCTCAGAATAAACACATTACAATGTGCATCAGATCTGAACCATATACATAAGAAGTTCCAAGTCAAGTTCATATATGTAAAGACATTCACACTTCCCAAACAGCGAATTAGACAAAATACTGTGTGGGCAGTAAAGTTTCTTCATTGTGTCCCTCCACTCCACAAGAGATAGTAAGCTAGGCAATGGCTATAGTAGACAAAGCAGCGGGTAAGGTAGGCAGAGGGGGGAGGGAAGGCAGTCACTGACCTACACCGGTGACTGCCGCGGGCGGGGCGCCAGCGGGGAGCGCGGGAGAGGCAGCTTTGCTAGAAGGGGCTCGGGAATGAAGGAATGTCTCTAGGGGCCCCCAAAGGTCCACAGGTCGAGACCTCACGGGCATCAAGTCCCAAAACTCCGACAGTAAGGTCTGGCACCTTGAAGGATCTTCCAGCCAGTGGTCAAACTTGGGCACAGGTTTTCGACCCCAACACATAGCCACCCTACGCCAGGAGAGGATCAACAACATCGCAATCAAACGATGGGAGGCATCTAAGCAAAACTTTACAAAGCCCAACAGACACAGGGAAGGGTCAGGCTGCACCAACGCAGAGGTAATCTCCGAGATGGCAGTGCACACTGCCTGCCAGAAATCAGACACCTTGGGGCATAGCCGTGCTAAATGTGCAAAGTCAGCGGCAGGGGCAGCGCAGCGCTTGCAAGCGTCACTGGGTATGAGTCCAATTTTGTGGAGCTGGGCGGGAGTATGGTACATCCTGTGTAAATATTTGAAATTTATAAGACGTAGCCGATAATTTGGTGAACGTTTTTTTGTCTCATTGCAATAATAGAGCCAGTCAGCCTGCGCTATTTCCATGCCCAGGTCCGCAACCCATGCCGCACGATCTGTGGATATAGAGGCGGATGACAACGTGATGGCCAATAACAACAAACTTAAGCTTAATGCAGAGAAGACTGAAGTGTTGCTCTTTGGCAAGGCTCTCCCTCCAGCGGCTGGACTGTGGTGGCTAGCAGAAATGCGCCAGCCACCTATTCCAGCAATCACACCAAAAAACCTGGACGTAAAATTGGAAGCGGATCTCTCATTCGCAACCCAAGTACGGCATGTTGCAGCTTCATGCTTCGGCAAACTGAGAAGCTTGAGGACATTTCTACATCTACTGCCGGAGGACTGTCGTAGAGTCATTGTCTATGCCACAGTGACATCTCGGCTGGACTCTACAAATTGTCTATACCTAGGTTTACCTTCCTATCTGATTAAGAGACTACAAATGGTACAAAATGCGGCTGCGAGATTAATTAGGTAAAAAACCGTTTCAGCACCACATCTCTCCACATATAAGACAGCTCCACTGGCTGCCGGTAGCGAAAAGGATTGAGTTTAAGGCCTTGACCATGGCCTTTAGGGCGCAGCATTGCAGATGTCCTAGCTAACTTAATCACCGGTTATGCCACTAACAATAAAAACGATCATTGAGGTCCAACTCTCAGAACTTGCTTTGCATGCCTCGCTATGCTAAAGCACGCACAGGGGGCAGATCCTTCACGGTGGTGGCGGCCAGGTTGTGGAACTCCCTGCTTAATAATATGTGCCTGATCCAAACTGAACTTGTGTTAAAGACCTGGCTTTTTAGCCATGGTTAGAACTTTTTGCTATGCACCTCTCATGTCTGCCCGCTATAGCGCCGGGACACCTCTGTTTGAGGTAGCTGTTGCGCTCTATAAATACTGATAATATTATTATTATTATTCTGTGCCAATTTAAAGGTTTTTTGGTGTGTCATGGACCAGCATTCATGTTGTACTTTCTGCAATGTTCTGTTTAAAATCAATAATTCTATTGGGACTTTTAGCACATTGTTCTTTCACAAACTAAAAGCATACTTAATAAACGTTTCCCAGAGACTAGGGGCCTCGTTTACAATGCCCCAGCGCTGCTAGAACACCACTTGTAGTGCTGGTCCGGTGGCTCATACTGCAGGGCCATATCTACAAGGACATGTAAAACCACCCTTTGAGGCTTTTCATGGTCTTGTAGATGTGGACTGAGGCACCACACAGTGCAAGACGCTGCATTGCCTCATCCTGCGACAGGGAGACATGCCATTGGTGTTCCCACATAACACACATGGTTTTTATCACATTCCCAGCTTTACAAGATTTCATGAACCTGGGAATGCATCAAAAGCGTATGCCTCCCCAGGGGAGGTGTATGGGAGGCGGAATGAGGAGAAATAACATTATCCTATGTGTGCTGCATTCATCCATTGATTGTTTTTGTGCTGAAAGGTGTCTCTTCCAGCACAAAAACAATCACCCCTTAAATGCAGACATCCTTGCACCATGGCGCAAGGGTTGGCACAGGGCAGCCATTTGTGCGCAAGGGCAAGGGGAAGGACAGGAATGCGCCGTATCTGATAGATACAGCACATTCCTGACCTTTACTTTTGACGTAGGACAGCACAGCAGGAAGGCTTGCGGCACTGCCCTACGTCAAAATTGTAAATGAGGCCCCTAGGTTAGCAGTAATTGATTAGTAGTTTGGGCTTATTCTTGGTCCCCGCATGTGCTTCAAACCAGCCTCAAATCTGGCAAGGTGATGCAGAATAAGCACAACCATCAACAAAAAATGATATGGGCCGATATGGGCCAACAAAAGCCAACCAAAACACACAATGTATTCTTTCCTGCCATTCGCATCACATGCCTTGGTCTGGTCTGTGAACTTGAGCTAAACAATATGCAAGGCCTGTTTTAGCAGACCTTATTTCAGCAGCTGCTTCTTTATGTAAATATTACAGAGAAATGAACAGTCCAACAACATCGGGGGTCCTACCTCAGAGAAAGAAGTTTTCTCTGTACCCCCTTCCACTTCACTTGCACCAGCACATCCTGTTTTGTTGCAGGGTGAGTGACAAAGCCATTTATCTAATGAGGGAATGCACACAAAAATGAGGGAATGCACACAGCTGCTTAAGAATAAGAAGCCACAAGAAACAAACTGTCTGCATAGAAAAGACCTTCAAAATGACCTCAGAGAGTTCCTTAACCGAAAAATCATACCCGCTCAGTGCAGCTCTGGCTGGATCACTGCTTGGAAAGTGGGCAGAGCGCTGAATCCAGGATTTAAAGGCGCAGGCATTTGTAAGAAGTGGGACTCTTAACACAAGCATAAAAAGAATATTTTCAAAGAGAATACCAACAAAC